>NW_028262358.1:38783110-39408110 GCF_047370975.1 Nipponia nippon | reverse complement strand
AGTGGTAATGGATGGCTTATGTGAAAAAGGCATGTTGGGCGTGAGGGAAGTCTTCTGTGACAGAGAGGGTAAGGCAGTGTGGTCTTGCCCAGAGAAGGTGTCAGTTGCTATGTACAGAGCAATAGAAAAAGGGAGGCCACCTCACTGGCCGCTTGGCCTTGCTCATGTGAACTTTGGCTTTTACTTGCCAAAACACTGCTTGTGCTAGCAGAGATCCTGCCACCTTAGATAATTCAGATGATTCAGTCTTTACTTAGCAAAGCTAACTGATTTTTATCCAAGGCTTCCCAGCTCAGTTTGATGGCACAGTGCTACTAATTCATAGTCATAGTGTGTATCCTGTCATGCTTATTTGAGGAAAAACTCCCGTTGACTTCAGTTTATTTGAACATACTTTTGCTTTAACAGAAGTGGTGCCATTGTAACAGTGAAGAACTGTTTTTCCACTGTTGGGGCTCTGGAAGGCTGAAAACAGCAAATCGCTGAAATGTAGCCTAGAAGATGATAGGATATGTTTAAGTTAGGGTGCAGAGGCACTTGGAAAATAGCCCAAGTGCCTCTGGAAAGTAAATTTACAAGTATAATCTCTTTAATGGGCTGGAAAGTACACCCTCAAGAGAGAAAGGAGAACAGAGGAGTTTCTACACCCTCCCCCCCCCCCCCCAAATAGAGACCAACCATGGACTAACAGGATTGTGTTTAGACCAGGGATGTTTGCACAGTCATGGAAAAACATGTGTTTTTTATCAGGGTTAAGGCTTCCCTCCTACTAATGTTTCTTAATTAGTTCTTCTACTCCCTGCCTGTGGAGAGGGAGAATCTGGAAAACACACTTCTTCCTGGGCAGAACTTTGTTGCTTTCCCCTACTTCTCCCCTCACCTTGTGTGATGGATTATATACTAGCAGTCATTGCTGCCTGGGCCCTTTCGGAAACAAAAGAACTCCATGAATCTTCCGTGAGCATCTTCAAGTGGAAGCTGAGCTCTGTGATTTAGTTAGTATCGACTGCTTTGTTTTTCCCTGAAGAGCAATGAATAATATTGGTGTTGAAGAACACAATTTGATAAGAACATTTTGAGATCCGTTGTACAGTTGAGTTTTCTCTGAGGTAGAGTAATGAGATGGGGTTACAATGTCTAACTTGTGTAGGCTATAGTTGACCAAATCAAATACTGTTGTGCACAAAATCTTGGAGAGTATGTCCTATATTAGTGTCTGCCTGCTATATGTTTGCAACAAAGTAGTATCCGTATGAGGTATTTGTATATGAATTTATGATCAGCTAGGTTCCATGTAACACATAAAAGTGCAAATCGCTCATCCTGTTTCTTGCCCACCTCTTTGTCCACCAGTTGAGCTCTGTCTGCTTGCATCGTGTCTCCTTGTGATCTTTGTGCAGATGTTTGTGTGAAACACTGTGCTTCATGCTGAAAGTGGTCGTTTGCTTCCTCTGTTGGAGGAAGTGGTCGTTTGCTTCCTCTGTTCCCCTTCCTCCATGAGGTCAGGACTGCATTTACCCTGGTACAGCTGTCTGTGTACTTCAGTGTTTCTTAACCTAGTGCCTGTTCGCTGGGTAAAGCACAAATTCCTCAGCATACCTGTCTATGATGGGTCTTTAAAAAGCAAAACTTCCTTCCCTTTTCTGACTTTCCCATGTGGGTTTTTAGTTTAGGACCAAAGATGAGGGATTAATTACTAGCTGGTTACAGTGGAGAAGATGAACAACCAAACATAGCTGGAATTGGTGTTTACTTGAGCTTGAAAACTCAAAGGTAATGTGAAAAGGCTCCTTGCTACAAAGCTCAGTGTGCGCTCTGTTTAGTTCACCGCTTGCCTTGTGCATTTATGCTATGGTCTGCGTTGTGAATGATCTCCTGAAGCTTTCAGGCCTCTTACACGCCTTCATTTGTTTATTATAGGAATAGGAGTTTATAGTAATGCTGTTTATACTAAAGATGGGTGAACCATTACAGCAATAAGAGAAACCATCATGAACCTTTGCCCTGAACTCAAACCAAACTCTTTTGTGATTTTTAAAGTTCTGTTTCAGTTTTCAGTGTCACTGTACTTTGTTCTGTCAGGACTGGAAATGAGTGCCAAAATATAAATGGTATTTCCAGTGTCAACCTCAGATTTCACAAGCAAATCTGCTCTCATGCCAGGGAGTGTGGAGTTTCTGAGACCTCACAAGTTTCAGTAGTGAGTATAACCTTTCTAACTCCTGCTGCTTAGTGCAGCTAACTCAAAGCACTTATCTAGTGAGGTTTGCACATCACCATTTCATACGGGACAAGATACTGTCATATGCTTATGGGACAAGATACTGTTTACTGAACTAATAAACATTCCTAGGGGAATGTGTGCAGATAATTGCTTGCAGATGAAATACTGAAAAAAAAGTGCCATTCAACTGCATTTCCCTGCTATTCAAGCAAGGTTGTAGTGACTGTCCAGCTTCGGCCTCCTTCCTGCTAAATGGGTTGCAAGCCTGTTAGCCAATTCTGTGAAATAACAGAGGAGCTGCCCAGGGCAGAATAAGAAAGTAAACTCTTTTAGGCTCTATCAGTTTTGTTTTGAGAACAAAATGTGACTAATGTGTTTCTGGAACCTGAGTTTCTCTGAATTTATTTGCTATCCTGTAGGCTTTTCTGTTTCATATTCCAGACTTGGATCCAGCGTTGAGCTATCCATCTAGCAGAGTCTGATAGATTAGTAGGGCCAATCTTGGGAGTAATCAATTCAGGTTGTGTCTGTTTTCCTCCTTTCTGCTCCTGAGGAGGAACAGTCTTCCTTCCCTCCTTCCCTCTCTCTCTCTCTGTTTATTGTTGTATCAGAGAAAGACCTGATGTTTGTTTTAACTCTGAGATGAAGCTGAATTCACTGCTGTCCAGCACTCTTTAAAGCTGGTGTGCTACTTGAATATTTATATCATGCTGACATTTGCTTACTTTAGCGAAGGCTTTATTTCCTTGGAGTATTTATCATAGTATCCAGGAATTTCCATGTTGAACTGCTGCTGGATCTGAATGTTGTATATAATTGCCTAGGTTCAAGCCCAGTCGCCCAAGGGAAGTTAACTTCCAAAGAACAACAGCTAGCTCTGTGGCATTAGCTAGCTGAAGGAAGAGCTGGCGATGATTTTTGCTGGACTGACTTGGAGCAGCCTGGAAAGACAACTCACACCTTACTTCAGCTATATAGGTTGCTTTCTCTAGCTCGTTATGGTAAAAGTAGAGAGTTCTTTAGCTGCGTACCTGGCATCATGGATGGGGTGCCTATATCTGATGTGATCTGTTGACCTAGTTATGGTCTGAGATGGAAAATAAGATTTGACAACTTTTGCATCCTGTTTTTCCCCCTGATTTCCACCAGTGCCTTTTCCAAAAGGGTAAGCGGGGGAGGGTTGGTGCAGAATCTGGTTCTTGCTTTCCTGGGTTGGTGCAGAATCTGGTTCTTGCTTTCCTGACACACTTTGATGCTCTGACCCCCTTTGTGCATAGAATAGAAATGACCAGTATGAGGCGTGATCAGATCTCAGCCTCCTGTTGTTTCCCATCAGCTTATATGACTCTCTTGGGCTTCTGGGGCTAGAACTGCTCTTTTGCTGCATGATTTATGAATCAATTAATCACTGCATGCTGAGGAGCTGTTCACGGTAGTTAAACAGTGAAAATAAAATGCTTCAGTATATAATAAAGATGGATCATAATGAATATGACCCTCTACGAATGAATTCTCTCCCTCCCTATATTATACCCCCTACCCATTCTTCCCAGCATAGCCAAACTATCAAGACATGAAATTTTTCTATCTTGGATGGCATGGGGTTCATCAAATTACTTGATAAGCGTGGTGTCTATTTGTGTGATTTCCTCCACACCCCCCTGCCCCTTGCAGTCTGATTTCAGTTTGCTGGTAAAGCCACACAGATGAAGAGGGAAAAAAAAAAAAAAAAAAGATACTCCTGATTGTAAATCTTTTTCAGTAGTCACAAGAAAATCCACTAATAAGTCTCCAAAACTTAAGAAAGGGAAGGTGAAGTCTGCCCTGCCTGGTCTGTAAAACCACAAAAATGTGGTGTGAAATTTCCAAGAAATGTTTCCATCACATAACTGCACAAGAAATATTTTCATCACATAACTGTCATTGTTTGCTCTGTGTCACACACACACATCACTGCTGTGTGTTTCTAAAACTGCACGATACTGTAAGAACTAGGCAAGTTTGGTAATAAGCCGCTGCTAAGGCTGCTATTTGGCTTCACGACTTACTGAAGCACTTAGCAATTTAGGCCAGCCTTCAATGACAGTAGTCAGATCAGGGTGGCATATTGCTCTGTAGAGAGCACCGCTGACATTCAAAGATCTGCTTATGAGGTAAGATTATGAGGCAAGAGTTTTTAAACCTGATCACATGGTTTTGCACCAAAAATATGCTTTCCACGAAGAAAATGATTCATTACAAATTATTGACCCTATACATGTTCTATTTTTTAAATAAAATTATTGTTTTATTTTACATTATCAGTAAATACCCAAAATAGCAGTAGAACATTTCATTAACAGAAAGAGTTTTTTCCTGTCTGAAAAGCATACTCTTGGTAAATGAAATGCTGAAAAGCTCTTGAAAACTTTATCAAAGATGCATCTGTTTTGAATTCTGAAAAGAATTTTGGGAGAGTGATGGTATTTCTGTTGTTTTTTTTCATTTTTTGTTTATAGGCAGGCTTTGAAATTTTACATTTTTGTTGCAAAGTATTTCCTGGATTTTCTGAGTACCAAAAGCTGGCATTGATGAGTAGATGGATTTGTGAACCTTGCTACAATCCCACTGGTTTTAGTGGAGTTGCTCTTGATCTCACCTGTGTAACTAAGCGTAGATATCATTCAAGCCAGAAATTAGGTGCAGTGGTGTGAAGCAGGTTAATTCATTCTCTCTGCCACTCATTGAAACTTGCAGTGAAATTATATTTGCCATTTATCAGTCAAAGTAAAAGAATTTTTTCTTTCCAACACAATCTAGTTTCTCATTTTTGTTCAGCTCTGCTGCTGGCATATGTTGACTATATCTAATGGCCTTTGTTTGCATTCTAAGCTTATCTCATAAATTGGCTTTTGAAATGCACAATCAGCAGTAATAATGTTTCACTGTGGTGACCATGGTTAAACATTTCTCTCCTGTTCCCCCCCTCCCTTCTCTGTTTGATTTTTAGGACCCAGGTTTCTCTTCAGTGATTCATGACAAACTCCAAGTTCCTAATACCATTCGTAAGGCATGGAACGAGAAGGACAACAGATGTGATGTTTGTGCCACACACCTGAACCAGTTGAAGCAAGAGGCCATTCAGATGGTGCTGACCTTAGAACAAGCTGCCAACTCAGAACATTATGATGCCTCCCCAGGCTCTCCCCCACCTCTCTCCAATATCCCCACGTTAGTGAGTCCCCGGCACATGGGCACCCTGCAGCCCAGGGAGTGGGCATACATGCCTGCTCCTTACGCTACATCTAATTATACAGGCTTTGTTGCCAACAAACACAGTGGCAAACCCAACAGTCTAGGAATTGTCAATGGGGTGGAGAAGAAGAATGGCTCTCCTGGACACCAAGCCAAGGTCAGCTTTCAAATGGCTACCAGCCCCAGCAACGGTAATGTTCTCAACTCTGTGGCTATCCAGGCTCATCAGTACCTTGACGGCACCTGGTCTTTGTCAAGAACGAATGGTGTCACTCTATATCCCTACCAAGTAAGTATTTTAAAATAACAAAACATGTTTGTTTTCTTCCCATCAAAGCTTGCATGGACATGCTAACACTGCTTGCTCCTCTTGGGGAGAAGTAGAGCCATTCACATAGTGAACCCCAGAACAAGGAGCGCTATAAATTCCCTGATAGGGGATTATGTTGATTAGATCATCAACCGGTATTAATTAGAGCACCTTTTATTAATTCAGCTGTTTTATTAATAATAGAACCAAACCGTTCTTATTAGTAGCAGATAATTGTTCATACAGTATATGCAATTATTCCCTCACACAGTTCACACTCACTCTTGCTCATAATACTTGGTTGGAGCAACAGCTGGGAGGCCAACTACACTTGTTTACTCGCAAGTGGAAAGCATCACTGGTGCACCAGTGACTTCTGGGTGGGTGTTCAGGAAGTACCCAGAGGATCCTTTGGTTCATCATGTGTGCATATGATCCTATAGTCTTCATCAAATTGTAGCAGGCACTACCTTCATTGATGTGTTCTAAGTTACATACATTCTTATTGATGCTAGTGTGTGCTGGTGGCCTTCTGCAGATTTGACTGGTTCTTGGTGGTTTGATTTTTATCCGTTCTCATGGATTCAGCAGGTCCACTAGTCCTCAGAGCTTAGCAGCTCTGGGGAGATTTTCGTGTACTTCTCAGGATGTTCTTTTCCTCCTTTTTGGCCTGCTCTTTTCTGGTACACCACACCCATAAGTATCTAAAACCCATCCACACCAGCTCACACGGAAGGGGCTTTTATGACAGGACGTAGGCTTTCTGAGGCACTTAGTTGCAGGTGGTGGGATTTCAGAGTGCCCAAGTGCTGGCAGATTGCAACACAAGCCTGTTCTTTTGAGTTCTCTCAGCCATACCTGTTGGCTTCCTTAGGCACATAGCTATCTTTGGAAGTTACTCTTTCTACTAAGTTATGAACAGATTGCAAGATAGACCCCTAAATTAATATTTAACATTTATCAGTATGAGAGCAGTTGACATGGCAGCCAGAAAAAAGCAATGTTATTCATAAGCATTATGATATTGTCATGCACCAAAGCAGACTTGCTAAAACCAGAAGTGAACTACAGTTACTTTATCTGGAAAATATGTAACTCTATAGTTTTGTGGATCTATGCTCTAGTGAACCTGAATAACATTTGAGCAGGTCAGTATGTGATTGTAGTTTGATCTAAGAAAAAAAACTAAACAAAGAATGCACATTAAGAAAACTGAATAATTATTATTTGTATTGGGAAAATCAGTTCAGTTTTATTGCATTCACAATCTTTTAGGTTCATCTTCTGTGAAAATGGGTATTGTTTACTTTTTAATAATGTTCTTACTTTCCAGACTGATCCTGTAGTTTGGCTCCAGTTAGATTAAGGACTGTTCCCTACAGTTTCCCTCTCCTTTCAATAACCTTGAAATAGAAAAGAGAAAAGCTAGCACCTGGAGTCTGATTCTGGCAGATTCTGGCCAACCCCAAACCAACCAACCAGAAAACCAACCCCAAAAAAGCAAACAAACCAAAAAACTGCAAACAAACCTAGCAATGTTGGTCTGTGATGGACTGTGTTGATAGTAAATTTTATATTCTCTTGAAGATTGCAACCTTCAAATGTTGAAATTCTCACTTTACTCAAGTGTCACATTTAATTGTCCAGTCAAGGAACAATAATGATAGCTTTTGTCTTTAAACACGTTGAAAGGATTTTAGTGTTTGGTTATGCAGTATCTATATCAGACTGGGAATTAGTCAAGTAAGAAGAAAAACTTTGAAAAGTAATTTATTTGTAACTTGAAGTAGTAGGGAAAGGCAAGCTTTGCTTTTTCTGCTTTTGTGTACAGAAACCAATCTTATTTGCTACAACTTTTCAGAACATATTACATCTCTCTCCCATATAAATATATTTTTTGTTATGCACTTACTGTTACAGTTACAAAACTCTGCTAGGGAAGAGCGCTAGGAAGATGAATCTGTTATCTTAATTAGAACCATTCTTATTTGAAGGTGAATTAAAAAAGAGGCACTAGCTACTTACTTGAGAATGTCCATATATTAATTAAATTTTCTTGCCTTCCCTTAAGAACAGTGATTAGAAAAACCTCACTGTGCATTAGCTAAGAGGAACAGAAAATAATTTATTGGGATAAAAAGCCTTGCACTTCACACAGAAGTACAGTACCCTTCTACATCATAATCTTGTTAAATTGATGTTCAGGGAGAAGTCAGTCTCATGGCTCTAGACTTAATGGCGCCTGTTGTAGACACCTCCCATTGTAAATTAGCTTTTGTTAGACAGTCTAGATAACTTGACAGAAATGCTTGAGTACCCTGAAAACTGACCGTATTTTCTTCCTTGAATATCACCAAAAAGAGAAAACATTAGTTCGTAAGTGACATTCTGTGGCTCAGAATTGACTCATGGCAATATTAGGCACCAAAAATTATTCCTACTGTTGTAAGTTCAAGGATGTTGCTCCCTTCCTAGGATCTTCCCCTCCAGACTGCCTAAAATTAGAACCTTGTTATCGGGAATGAATGACAACTTTTGCTTGAATTCTGGTGGAAAAAAAAATAACATAAAAAAAAATGAGTGTTGTGATATTGTAGGGCTCAGCTGTCACAGTAGTGTAGAGCAAGTCTTAAATTACATGCCACTATTCAACTACTTTTGCAGAAAGAGTAATTGCTATCAGGAGTAAGTAAAACAAATGTGAATTTATATACTACCAGATTTACTAATTTATTATATGTTTACAGCCTGAAAAATAGAAGTAATAATAATGTCTTTAACTGGAGATGCATGTCAGATGTAACAGAACCTTTCTGATAATTTCATGGAGGCATTATGGGAACTCATCAATGGAGTGTCCTAAGAATAAGTCAGAGAAATAGCTGCTAAGAATTGTTTAGGCAAAACTGGTCCCACCCGGAGATTAGGAGATGGTGTAGATGACCCCATCAGTCCCCACCGGCCCTGTTGTATGTGATTCCATGTTTAGCCACCCCTTAATTAAACACCCCTTGACAGAAACAAAGATCTGGTTCCAAAATCCTGTGATGTCCCCTAGGCCTGGCTCACAAATGAGCAGCTGATGCTGTTTTCTGTAAGGGGCTGAATCAAATTTTGCTGGTAAGTGGTCCTCTTACAAAACAGGGAATCAGAGGCAGGGAAAGGGAATTGATTGATCTTAAACAAAAAGCATGGCCTGTTAAAACCCTCCTGCAAACACTGGAATGTTGGAATGGTTACCTGGTCAGGGTAAATGTGACCCCTCTCTGTTGAGTACATATAGGAAAATACGAGCCAAAATTCAATAGAATTTGGTCCAGAGTCTGAAAATCATGCTCTTTCAGTCATCAGTAGGTAGCATTTGTATACCCTGGGGATCAGACTGTGTTTTAACACTGGTAAAGGCTTTAGTTCATCTCACTGTCACTCAAAGGGATTTCAATCCTTCCCTGCTCAGAGAAAACTCATTTAAATTGGTGAGGTTTTACCTGAGAAGGGCTGTAATTATTTGTGCAGCTGCTAATGCAAATTACAGGATACCACAGTGTTAAGTACATTTCTATTTCTCACTGGTTATTACGTAATTCTTCTAAAGGGAAAGAAACCTTTGGGCCTGGGGTGCTAATGTAGGAGCCAAAAGTCAAAATACCTTGATGAAATGTTTGCTTCTTGTAATTTTTATACAGAATGTGATAATAAGTTGAATGCATAACATTGTTATTACTTTATTATCCAAAGCTGCTAAAGTAGCTAAAATAAAACCACCACATTAAAGAATATGATAGATTAAGATAGATTTGAGTTTTTAGTAGTTCAGAGTGATTTAGGGTTTGCATTCAAAGGTGAAAATAGTGACTAGATTAAGCTGGTTACATTAAAACACTTTTTTTTTTTTTTGGAGTAAAAGCACTCCATTATTTAGAAGGAGTTGTTCCTCTTTCGAATGGGCACCCTCTTTTAACCTAAATTATCTGCATGGTTCTTGCATGTTGGTGTGCCTCTAAACCAACAGCACAGCCTTAGCTGCATTGTGGTGGGAGCTGCAGAACATCAACCAGTGGGCATTTCCTCAGTCCTCTAGTTACCTTCCTGGCTCTGCATAAGAATCTTTTCATGTCTTTAAGTAGATTATTTAAAAAGGCAAAACAAAACAAAAAAAATAGCACAGTGTGTTTGGTAGATTTGAGTGACAGGAAGGTAGGAAAAAAACAGAGAACTGGAAAAGGCCAACTGTTCCAGGAACAATGTGGGCCATGAAAGGGAAGGATGGGTAACAGAAAACATGGCTGTTGAGGTGGGTGAGCGCCTCCTGCTCCAGACCTTGAGGATGTGAAGCTTGAGTTTGGTAAGGAAAAAGACAGCGTGCGCAAGGATTTGAGTAGAGGTATTGTGAACATAACGATATTCAGTGAAAAAGTGTTCCTTTCCCCCCCTGCACTTAAAAAGACCCTTTTGACCAAAAGTTTGGAAAATGAGTTCTTAAAGTACTGAGAGCCTCTTGGCCCCAGGCATAATGATCTCAAGCCTATTCAGAGAGTTATCAAAGGCTTTGTTTGTGTACAATTGATGAAAGCCTACAGTATGTGCTTTCTGTTTTCTCTTTATGTATAATATGTATTTAGAAGAACACTGTTCTCGGAGAAAGTACCAGCTTGTTCTGGAGTTTTGCGGTGATGAATGATTTGTCTGGAGTTTACTTAGGTCATGGCTGTCTCATAACACATCAGTTCTTTCAGGCACAGGCTTTTAAAAAGAAACTGGTAACGATTAGAGTTGGGCACAAGATGGAGAGTTCAGATACAGAGCCAGCGCCTGTGTGTGGGGTATTCCCATCCAGGAGTTTGATTCTAAGCTTTTTTCCAAGTCTCTGGTGTCTAATTTATTTCTCTTCCACTTGCTGCTGCTTCTGTCGCTTCTTAAAGTGTTCAGAAGGATAAAGCTAAAATGTTGATGTTTGCTACGACAGTGCCAGGGTAATTTAAGTAGCTTCTAAAGCATATAATGCAAGGTACAGAAATCAAGTTACTTGCTCCGTTTGTAGACTAACAGGTGACTTCTATAATTATTCTGTCCTTCTAGAGCCAGACCTATTTTGCCAAAGCATCTTAGCAACAAAAGAAGAGGACATGTGTATACTGTCTCTTCTAGTACCACGTTCTTATGTGACCACACGCAATTCAGTACGAGACACCTAATGGAGGAGGTATTTTGCCTTTGCGCAGTTAGGTTTTGGTCCAGAAATTTTTGGATGGCTTATATTTCAGTAGCAGTTCAGTCACTGAATGTATGAGATGCACATTTGAGTGTGATGGCTCCCTGAACATAGTAGAAAACTTTGTTCCTATTACCGTGAGCTCATGAATGATGATGCTGAACAAATGTGTGCAAACCCTTGCACTGAGGTTTTTTTCATTCTGTGACCTGGACTCTAACAACAAAGTAACTCTATAGTGAGTCTGTAGACTGAAAGTGCAGGAATTTTATTTCCAAAGTTTGTTTGACTGGGCCAAGAAACAGATTGTCAAACAAATTCATTGGCACTGAAATTATATCCCTGCTTAATTGTCTCTGTTGCCCTCATCCCCCATGCATTAGTTATCCTCTGAAGTAGCTTTCCTCTGACTAAAAGCCTTTTTAAACCACATCACTAATAATTAGATACTACCCTACTAAAGTCAGTGTATGTAATCAGCTGACATTTTGCCATGATTGTTTGATCATTGAATTTGTATATTACAGGAGTTAGCTATTTGTATTTCATTCCTCCTGTCTACCCCCTCAACTAACAGCCCGGTTGTATACTGATTCTCTAATATCATCAAGAGGGGAAACTGAAGTCTATGTGAACTGTAGGAGGGGTTTCTTTTTTGCATTACTTTGGTGTGATTTGATCTCTTATGGCATTTTTATGCATGGCTTAATGACCTTAGAATCATTACTTTTCCCCTTCATGATACTGTGGTGACCAAGGGAAGAAAGTTGTAAAGGGTATCCCATGGACTGAAAAGAGCTAAGTAGGCTTATCCTATGAGTATGAAAACCCCATGACTCAACTGTGATGCGAGGAAGAAATCTGTGGACTATTAGAGGAGTGAGTTAATCCTGTAAATTAGCGAAAGCTAGAAGATCACAATTAGTGAAGGATTTGGAGTTTTGGTTTCCTCCCCTGCTCTGTAGCTTAAGGATTTTGTCCATGTGTGAGACTAGTTTCTTTTCTGAAATCATAGTTGTGCTGATTGGTTGCATCATTGACCAAAAGTATAAACTAAGAGGAGGGGAGATGTTTTAACAGTGGGAAAAATTATGTAGAGATGGGATGGAGAGAGAGGGAGAAGACAAGCTGATATATCGACACAAAATTATCCCTTTGTTTCCCACACTGCAAATAAGGTGGCACAGAATTGGAGAGAAAAATGTTCAGCTTCTGCATTATTTCATAGTTCAAGAACACAGAGAGTTAAGTTAAAAGACAGCCAGTTTGGAAGTGAGAAGAGGAAATATGCTTTTCATACAGTGTACAGTTCTGTGGAACTTATTGCCGTGGAAATAGTATTGAGGCCAAGAGCTTAGGAAAATTCATAAAAGGATTATGTGTTTGTGTGCAATAAAAAAATTCCCTTCTTTCTGATATTAGGATAAAAAAAAGTAATAGATAAATTTCCATATAGTATAAGGCAATTGGTATCTTATATTCTATGGAGAAGGCGTCTTTTAAATACCTCCAATAGAATTCTTGAAACTACCACTGAAGCTTTCCAGCACAGATGTAACTGGGCTGACTGGGAGAAGGGTACTGATGTACTTAGTCACCTCTTAGACTCTTTGTCCCTCTGTTCTGAAAGTGGCCCTTGAGTGGCAGCTGGAGAGACAGCCTAGATTACAGTCTGAATCTGGTGAAGGATAAACACCAGATGACTGGTGCTGTGTTTTAAATGGAGGCCTGTGATGAACAGATTAGTGAAGAGTGCTTTTCCAACAGTTTCAACAACATTGCCAGAGTTCAATGTAAGGGTTCTACATTTCAGAATTCTTTTTTTTTTTTTTTTTTTTTTAATTTTTTTATTTCTTACTCAAGTGTGTGAAGATTCATGGCTTCTAAAAACTCTCTTGGGTTGAATCATTCATATGAGCAACATGTTGGTCTTTAAAGCTGCATAAAGATTCAGTCCTGTGGCTGATATTCCTCCTGTATCTTGCTATTGTTCAACATCTGTTGCAAGAAGAAGGAAAATAGAAATGTACAAAAGCAAGGGTAACTCATTCTCACTGAGATGTGGAAGGGAAGGACGGGATGACAAAAGAATTAGAAAGCAAATTTTTAGGAGTTTCCCTTTAGATTCCCAAAGGGTGTCACTCAAAGATGACACAAATTAATGTATTGTCTCCTTGACTTGAGACATTTATTTCTCACATTGTTTTACATAAATGGGACATAGAATTAAGAGTAGATTTAAGAACATCATGATTTTTTTTTGTTTGCTTTTTGTAAAATCCTGTTCTAACCTTGGATTTTGCTTAGAAAAAGATTTGGGCTTTTAAATATCAAGAATTTTATTACTGTGCAAAAAATAAATTGACAAAGCCTTTTTCTTTGATGCTATGCTGTGCTTCTGGGAAGGAAGGAATAAATAGCTAGAGGCTGATGTAACTGTGTAATGTGATTCCACACAGCTATCATGTAAAACCATTGTTTTCTTTCCTCTAAAGTGCTTCTGAAATGGCGTCAGAAATGGAGCATCAAATTCTCTGTTGGGACAGCTCTCTTTAATTCAGTGGATCTGAGTTAAAGTGGTTGGTTGTTCCTTTACATTCCAGAGCATTGTGAACTTGATAGGTGGGTGTTGTCACTTAAAATACATTCGAGGCCAGACTCTCTTCAGTCTCACTTCAGGATAATTGCTCTGCAGTTGACATGGCTACATTGGTGTAATACAAATAAGAATGAGGCCAATGTCAATGCTATAAGATCTGATCAGCCAGAGTGTGAGAGCAGCTGTGGTGATGGGAGTGAATATGGTGTCTTGCTCTCCAAGTGGGCTCAACTTCCCTTTGGGCTGGTGGATGGGGAAGCTTTCTTTTTCCATACACCTGTGGTCTGACCCCACATTGAAGAGTCAGTTGGAACTGCTCCTCTTGACAAATGAAAGCAGAAGGCTGATTGGCAGCTTTTGAATTTTGAATGTGCCTAGCTGTATTTTATGAAGAATAAGGAAGGATTACATCTGTACGGGGGTGAGAAAAAGCCCCTCCCAGCTAATGAAACTGTCTTTTAAATCTACAAACTGCTCTGAGGAGAAATGAAATTGCATTTCACCTTACGCTCCCACCTAACCTATCTAGCTGAATTCAGAACTGCTCCAAAGGTTGAAGGGGAAGAGAAGGTAACGAGCTCTCATCTTCCAAGGAGTTGGTTGGTGCTCATTGTGCTTAATGTCACTGGCAAATCTCAGCAGGAACACTTGTAGCTCTTCCTTGTATGGGAGCATGAGAGTCACCATCACTTATCCCATTAAGGTATCTGAGGGCTTTGGTTTTATAAGCCAAAAAAGTCTCAGGTCTGACTGGTAGATGTGAACGTCAAGTGAGTAAGCTGCAATGAGTCCAAGGTAATAGTTGTATGGGTGGGAGCGCAAGTGAAGTGTTTCTGTTGTGACAGCTCTTTGAACCAAATGCATGCATCTGTCATGCTTTCCTTCAAATTGTTTAATTCTTTTTTTGACTTTGTGAAAGTGGCATATATATATATATATATGTGTTTATTAAATAGCTGGCTAAATTTATGCACAGGCTTTTGGCTAATGGGAAAGACAGAAAAAGAATTAAAGGTTGGCACTATGCTTGATGAAATCACTTCTGCTTCCATAACTTCATGGTGGCTGCATTGATCTACAATGAGTGCAGGTCGGTGTCACTGGATAATTATAAAACATGCCTGTGATGTGATTTCTGCAATTTCCTTACACCCTTTACTGCACTACCTATTACTTTGCAAGAAAGTCAAGGCTATTACTAAAAGCAGAGTTTAAGCCTGGTTTTGAAAAATACTTCTACTTTAAAGCACATAGAGTGATATTTTCTTTCCTGTAAGAGACAGATGGCTGATGGATAGGGTTTATTATGGCTTTTCTTCCTGACAGGTTTTAGGCTGCTGGAGCTAGGGAGCGTTGCTGGATGTAAACACAAACCATAAGCACAATCATCTCTGTGTTTTGTTCTTGTACATTTTCTCAGTTACTGCAGTGCAACATAGAAGATGGAAAATTAACTCAAGCCTTATTAAAGAAATTATGCAGAACGCGTCAGAAGAAAATGTATAGTAATGAGTTATCATCAGTTCTTAATCAGTCTCTCTGATCCCTGAAGACTTTGTGTGAAGTTCATTGCCAATGTGCAGGAGGTAAAAATGGATGTGACACGCTTCTCAGTTGTACCATACAGGTATATCATGGCAGTGATCACAGACAGGACTGACAGGGGAAATGTGCTCAGAAAGTTTTGTCTACATTTGGACCAGCTTCTATGAAAGTCATTGTGAAGAGTCTTGCAATGTTAGGCAGGTTTAACTGAGGCTTAGTTTGCAAGCTTGTGGAAGACTTCTGATTTTTTTTGTTTTGAAGTAATGTAAACCAAAACTATCATTGTTTGTCCTGTTCAGCAAATAATATAACCAGCTACTGTTCGGGTGACTTAGGAAGACAACACAGCTAAGGGTTCCTGGCCACCAGGCCTCCCTGACAAATTACAGGAGCATCAGAAGGTGTCCTAAAGTTTATCTATTTTATTTTATTTTTAGGTGTAAATGCTGAATGGTTTGGACTCAATGATCTTAAAGATCCTTTCCAACCTAAATTATTCTATGATTCTATAAATAAATGATCAAGTTGTTTTCATGTAAATAGGTGCTTTGAAGGGAAAAATCTAATTCTCATGTTACCCACTTTTCATTATTCTCTGCCCTAGTCAGTCATCACAAGGGTCTCTGCCTCTGTAATCCTAAATGCCTGGAAGTGCCTTTTGCAGCCAGGATTTAGTAGTGGTGCTGATTATCTCCTAAGTGTTGTCTTGCACTTCAGAGCCTTTGTAAAGATCCTTTTAGACGTTGCCAGAGACCAGTTTATCAAGTTTTATTCCCACTTATATACAAGTAGGTGAAATGCAGACACCTGGCGTGATGACAGCTAGGGCTAGATTAAGATTTTTGGAAAGGGGCTTGAGACAGGGGTTATGTATGTGCAGGTTATGTAGGTTATGAGATTTTTCCAAGCTCAGTGACGTGGGTTTTTCTGCTTCCTTTTCCATTCACTGCTCAATGACTTTTATGATATATTGTGAGTATTTGCCTCTTCTCCCTGTCCCCTCAATGCTTGGTCTCTGAAGCAGGAACAGTTAGCACTGGCGCAAGGGGCCATTAGTTCTGGGGCCTCTAGGCATTTAATGATTTAATGAATATGAATAATATAGCACCTTATTCCTTGTATGTTCTCCAGTAAAGGTGGCTTCAAGTGTGGCAGTGGAGGCTTATTATGGCTTGGTTTCCTTTTGAGTGTGAGAGAGCGGGAGGGCACCTATTAGTTACAAATGCTTAAAAGAAGTACTGGAAAACAACTGATTGCCCCTCAGTACCCCATTTTATCTGCTGGACAATTTTATATCATTTGTGAGAAGAAAAGATCTTTGTTAATGCTATTGCTGCTAGTGTTGTGTTGATCTGCTTATTGATCTGTTGATCTGCAGGAGGGTAGAAAGGCCCTACAGAGGGATCTGGACAGGCTGGATCGATGGGCAGAGGTCAACTGTATGAGGTTCAAAAAGGCTCAGTGCCAGGTCCTGCACTTGGGTCACAACAAACCCATGCAACGCTACAGGCATGGGGAAGAGTGGCTGGAGAGCTGCCTGGTGGAAAAGGACCTGGGGGTGTTGGTCGACAGCTGGCTGAACATGGGCCAGCAGTGTGCTCAGGTAGCTAAGAGGGCCAATGGCATCCTGGCTTGTATCAGGATTAGTGTGGCCAGCAGGACCAGGGAGGTAATCGTGCCCCTGCACTCGGCACTGGTGAGGCCGCACCTCGAGTACTGTGTTCAGTTTTGGGCCCCTCACTACAAGAAGGACACTGAGGTGCTGGAGCGTGTCCAGAGAAGGGCAATGAAGTTGGTGAAGGGTTGAGAGCACAAGCCTTATGAGGAGTGGCTGAGGGAACTGGGGCTGTTTAGTCTGGAGAAGAGGAGGCTGAGGGGAGACCTTATTGCTCTCTACAACTACCTGAAAGGACGTTGTAGCGAGGTGGGGGTTGGTTTCTTCTGCCAAGTAACAAGTGATAGGACGAGAGGAAACGGCCTCAAGTTGCACCAGGGGAGGTTTAGGTTGGATATTAGGAAAAATTTCTTCACTGAAAGGGTTATCAAGCACTGGCACAGGCTGCCCAGGGAAGTGGTTGAGTCTCCATCCCTGGAAGTATTTAAAAGCCGTGTGGATGTGGTGCTTAGGGACGTGGTTTAGTGGTGGACTTGGCAGTGTTAGGTTAACGGTTGGACTCGATCTTAAGGGTCTTTTCGAACCTTAATGATTCTGTGATTATTGTGCCCAGTTTGAATACATTGAGTAGAAATACTTCTTCGTAATTTCTTGGAGAATCCACAGGTGGTACCACAGAAAGCCAAAAGACCTGTCAGGAGCCACAACTCTACTAGAGCAAGAGAATGGTTTGTGCTTAGGTGATTAGAGAATTTGTTCCCAAGACTTTTTAAAGGTTGCATGGACACAGAGTGGGGAAAAATGAAATTCTTCCAGGAAACATATAATGTAAACTCAGCTGAAAGAGAGCTGGCGCAGTAACTGTATAATATTTTGCACACTTTAAAGTCCATTTCTGTAAAAGGACCCAAAATACTTTAAGCATCAAAACTAAACCTTGGCAATACATTTGAAGGAAACAAGCTTTATTGTCCCATGCTTTATGTGTTGAGAAGCAAATGTACAGGAAAGTGGAAGGATATGCCTGAGATGTGTGCTATGCAGTTTGCAAAGAGTTGAGAAAATAACCTTTTCTTCTGTTACACTCAGGACAAAAAGGACCATCTTGTCATTTCATATGTGGAAGTTAGATTTTTTTTTTTTTTCTGTGCCTGCCTGGAAGAATCAATATCAGAGTGGATTATGAAACAGAGAAATTATAAGGATTCACAACAATTTGTAAAAAACTTTGGGAACAGGAGAGACTGACTAAAAATATCTTGCTGGTTGATTGTTTTATATCTTCAGATATGGCTTGAGCTGGAATTTTTATCAACTGCACAGAGTTCATACACTTTACCATTTACAACAAGCTGCTACTGTGCTTTCTGAAAAGAAAAAAACTTAAAAACAAGGGCTTTGCTTTAGAGGGACTCACTTGAAAGCATGCCCTTGGGAAAGAACAAGACTATAGAAGTTTTAAATTGACCTCTGAAGTTTTTTAGGTTTCAGCATCATTGAAACTTATTCTTTCAAAAAGATTCTGAGTCTAGGATATGTCTCCCTTGTTGCTTACTCTTCCTTAATTCCTAATAAAAGTAGTTCCAGCAAATACTAAAATCCTATCATCCTTGTACAATGCTCTGTTTCCTCCTAGGGAACCTTCCGTAATACTATTCTGCTGGAAAATTGAGCTTCGAAACTGTAACCTTTTTTTCTTGAACTTCCATAATCATCTATTTCTGTTGGATAGGACTGAACCCACTGTCTGTAGGGGACACTACGCAGGAATGGGTATTCCAAAGTTCTAGTCCTCTGGGTTGGTCACAGGGTAAAATACACCCGTTTTACGTGGCTTCTGTTGCTGTGGCCATTGCGAGCAGAACAACTTAGTGGTGGGAAGTATTTGCAGAATTATCCCTGAATTTTTGGTTTAATGCATGAACAGTATGGAGAATTTAATGGTTTAATGCATAAAAATATATTCATTATACTTCTGATTTTCGAGCATGCTTGGTCTGGTTTCTTTATTTGTGTGCATGTATTTAGGTACATACATACACAAATATATCTTTTTCTTCCACTTAATTTCCTCTAGGAAAGACTCCTATGTTGCTTTTCTAAAGGAAATTGCTGATAAACATCAGGATAGATTCTGATCTGAAATCAAGTTCATTCCACTGTTGACAGAGCATCATCATCATGCTTTTTGCTTTTAGTAACTGTGTGCCATTTTGCTGATATTAAGAAATCAAAGAATCGGAGTACTGAGAGCTCTGAAAGCTAATGTTGTAGGAGGGCGAGTGTTTCAGCCCCTCTTAATGCACACTAAGCAGCAGTTCTAGAAGTGTTTCAGGCTTGGTTCTTATCCTACGTATGGAATAGCGCTCTACATTTTGGAGCTAGTTCATGCCCATCTTGTATTCCCTTTGTCCTGGTGTAAATGACTGTGCAAGATGACTTAGTAAATGCCTACAGTATACCTTGTGAAGAGACACGTGAGACCTTTTTCTTCAGTTATACATATTACAACGCTGCACTCCCACTGACCTGTAGTCAGTGATCCTTCTTTTGGCGTGTCATTGTGGAGCAGAAAATCAGTCCATGATGCTCTACTAAAAATTAATTAAAATAGAATAAAGACTTCCTTTCAAAAATTGATTTAAAAGTAACTTCTGAAACTTTTACATTACAAGCCCAGTAAACAAGTTGAAAGGGAAAAATCCAAAACATTTCATGTGCAAATAAAAATTCTCTGTAGAGTGCCAAAAGCCAAAATGAAGACTGAAGATAACCATGAGGCATTTATTACAGTTCAGAATGGTTTACTAGAGTTTAGGCACCATTTCAGATGATGAGCCTGTTTGTTGTTCTTATATTTGGACTTCATTAAATGCATTTAATTGAATCTATTGTAAATCTGTTTTATTCCCAAGGGGTCAGTTAACATAATCTTTCTGTTTGCTTATAAAAAATATCAACCAACAGTTCCTGCACTAATTTTAATCACTGTTTATTTTTAGACCTTAGTGAAGTGCAGTTTGTCAGTTTAGATTATTGTGCAAATTCCTTGGGGCAATGACTTTTTGTCTTTCTTTGTGTCCTGTGTAGAAGAAAGTGTATATTCATTGTTGCTCTGCTTAAAAAAAAAAAAAAAAAAAAAAAAAAAGAAAAAATAAGTAGAGAAGTGCCATTTGAAGGTTATTTATGCTGACTTTTATGAGGAAGAAATAAATGTAGCTATAAGACTTGACTATATACTTTCAGGCAGTTTTTTTAAGCTGATATTCTCTCTTAATCTTCTGGCTTTTGACTGTTAAGATCCTTCTAAGTTTTCCAGGTAGTTTGTTTTGTTGTTCTCCCTTGTCTCTTAGGCTGACAACAGGAAAAGTGATCAGGGTATGTAAAGAAACAAGAATAAAAATTAGCAAATGTTAGTGGTAAAAATTAGGGAATAATAAGCCTATAAGGGGGCAGAAATTAAGAAAATGACAAGGGCCTTAAATGATTCATGAAGTACATGCTTACCTGAGATTAAGGTACTACAGAGACAGACAATAATTTATAATAAAAACTGGAAGAACATGCTGCGTTATGTACTGTGAACAAGTTTTACTTAGAAAATATATACAAAGCGTATCTATGAGTAACGAGTAAATAATTGGCAGTATTTACTGTGTGCACTGCATTCCACAGTTAAACACATTAGGTAGTAAGATGCATAAGACTTTGCATATGACTCATTTATTTGTCTTTCACAGCCCTTCTCCTAGACAGGAAAGGGCTGATACAAGATCATTAAAGCTGTATGGAGTCTACCCTTGGTTTGATCTAAGTTCTGTTTTACTGGAAAATAATCTTTGATGAATCTTGATATCTTGATATAATTCATTATTTATTTGTCCACCCAAAATTCTCATGATAGGTTAAACTGATGGAATTTGAAAGAATATCCTCTTTTGAAGAATGCTTGCCGTTTGTTAGTGCTGCAGTTTATGGATGTTCAATTGTTCCCTCTCCTGCCTTTTCAGAGAGAGCTGTAGAGCACAACCAGACTAGAGCCAGTGCCTCTTCTGCTCTATTTTTCAGTTTTCGGAACTGTGTAGTTTTGACAATATGCATGTCTGTAGTTCATATCTTCCAAAATGATCACTAATTTTTTTTTGAATGCTATCTGAGAAAAGTAAAGGAGTTATGCGTCTCAGTGTTGTCTAAAAAGAAGAGTAATCTAAAATCAGTGGTAAGGAGAAAAGATTGTTCTTCATCTGACCTAATTTAGCTGGTCAGGAGAGATGGGGATTGGTATTAATTACTCAGTCGGCAAGTGAATGTGCACTAAATTTCAGCTGAGAATGGACATGCTTAAAGTTCTAAGTGTACAAGGGCCCTGAGGTGAAAAGTGGGAGTTTGATCTTCATACTGTGAAGATGGATTATGATGGTTCCTGCAGACCAAAATGCAGATTATATATACTGGGGAAAGATCATTGTGTGCACTTGAATTAAATGCTAGGTCAGCTTCAGCTAATGTGATGTTCATCTAGCTCCTGGAAAACCATGCTTGGCTTGGATCCCTTCAAGACTTGCAGATTGAAAATGGCCAACTGAAACAAACAATTTGGATTGAAAACATGATAGAAGATGCAGCAAATGACATGATGCAAAACCATATTTAGCTTGGAAAATAGAAGTAGACGAGGAGTATATGTAAAAAGCTGAGAGTATGTTTAGTGCTGTGCAAGAAATATCCATCCCATTCAGCAGAGCACCGTAGCAAGTGGGTAGTCTGATGCTCCCAAGCTGACCTTTTTGCTGCCCCATTGAAAGGTGACTAGAACAGAGAGAGGCCCGGTTCCTAATGGTTTACAGTATGCACCAACAGAGCTTAATCTGGTGTTCAGCTGAGGATCTGCTCCTCCTCTTTCCTTTCATTAGCTGAGAGGGCAGCAAATCTAGAGCAAACAGAAGACAACATAGCATAACTTGGCACGTCATCAGCCTATAGAATTCACCGCAGGAAACAGCCTCCAAGTCAAACACTTATAGTTGAGTGATTTTTATGACTGCTAATAACAGCTGTAGCTATGCAAACTAAGGTAATAAGGCAATCAAACCTATGCCTTAAGGCATTCACCTTCAGGGCCAGGAAGGAGCTGTTTCTGTCCAGCTAGTGGTCTCATTTGAAGGCTCTTTTGGCACCTTTAGAATTCTTTTCATGTATTCCTGTTAAAAATGATGGTTGTTGCTGTCATAAAATAATTTTAAAACCTCAGCAGGACATTTTTATTATTAACATGAAAGTAAGATAGGTGTTCGTGTATTGTGATGAGATTAGAAAGACCAACCTTGTTAAATTTATAGAGAGGTCATTCCCGCTGATGTATAGCTTTTGTAGAACTGCCTGGTGGTGTGGTTTTTTTTCTTTTTTTTCCTTTAGCAATGGCATACTGACTCCTCTGGAAATTAGACAATTTCATTGCAGCTCCCATTAGCACTGATAACTGTGAAATTAGCTATTGCCACATCTCCATGTTAGTCCCATGGTAGAAGGAACACCTGCAAGAGACTATTAATAGTAGGGACAGAAACGGGGAAGGCAGCTATACAAAGCCAAAGGGCAATGCAATTCAGCATGACTATTACACTGTGAGATGGTGGATTAGGCCATGGTTTGTGCAATTCACTGCAAAGCTGGAAGTTTTCAGTACGGAACTTGAGGCTAAATGCTGTTTCCCTGTGGGAAAAGAGGAACATGACATTGCTTTTTGACTTGAGAGGTTGGCTGGTGTCGAGGTCTTGCAAGGTATTTGCATTGAAAGGATATGCGGTTGACTTCTGAAGAATGTATCGTAGTCTCTGCTTGTGGGAATTGAAACAAGAGCGTTTCCTAGGCAAGTGCAAGGCTCACAGTTCTGAGCCTTTTCCAGCTGGAATTCAGCCCCCAAAAGTGCCTTTCTTGCTACACCAGTCTGTTGGTACTTCTCTTGTTTTCACTTATGCACATCTTCAGTGCATTTTCAGACTAAGTAATAGCCAATCCCTCATGTTTGCATTTAGCCCCACTGAACCCTTCTGACCATATGATGTAACTTTTGAGCAGATCTGCATTCAACCTTGCATAATGGGTCCTATTTTGGCTCCCCTAGCCTAATCTAAGTCTTAGGACTCAGGCACGTGATCAGTTTGATAATTTTTTAGCATGCTTACTAATACATAGTAAGTGTGAATGCATGTTTATAGTTCACAGCAAATTCGAGATAATTTGACTTGGTTTCTTTGACTGAGCTCTAGAAAAGTGATTGTAAGATAAATCATTATTACCTTGCATTTGCTACAGGCTAAGTGTATGCATGTGGACAGCTGTTATGACTCAGCACAGCAACTTACTTCTGTGCCTCATAACCTCATACAATGTCAGTCAGCATTTGGAAAGCAAACTGGCTCCTAGACAGCATTACAAATGAGGAGTTGCATACATTCAGGTGAACAATTCAACTTCAGTGATATTAATTGTATTGTGAGCATTGAAGCTGATATCAACATTTTAAGAACTAAATTTCATGCAGAAGACTGTTAAAACTTTGCAGTTTTAAATGCTTCCTGTGGAATCAAGCCCAAACAGAGGAAGCAGAAAAGATGCTTTCTTCTCCAGGAATGAGATAAATTGCTCTTTTTAAGACGAGAGATCTTACTGGAATGCAGGTAATACACTGGAAGATGTGTTGTAGCATTGGTTAGGCTAAACTGAAATGGAGGGAAGGGATGCATCAACTTAATGACTAGACACTAGAATCTGAACAGAGTATTTCTTTTTTAAAGCTTTCTTTGCTGCCTGCAGGGTTTCAGTGGGTTTTCAGAAGAGCTGAGAGTACTTGGAGCCTTAGATATGTCTTGAGAGATGCAAATTTAACAAAGCATTCAAATGTGCACCTTAAGTTTTATTCTGCTAAGGGATGGATCAGGATATACAAGACCCGCCTCAGAGTCCTTTCAGATGATGAGTTGTTAATATTTCATTGAGACAGCAAAAGAGAAAGCTGTGTAAGCAGTATTAACAATCATTGGTGTCAGAAGTTAACTTTTATTTAATCAGTTTTTAAAAAATGTACTTCTATGTGAAGATGATTTAGGAAAGTGTATGGCAAAGGATACTACAGAATAAACCTTCAAACTTAGAATATTTGATGAGTTGAGAAAAATTTCTCAGTCTCTCTCAAATTAAATTTCCCAGGCTTCTATGTTGCTTGGTCCAAACTATGCCTGACTTCTACATGAGTTTTCTGCTTGTTCAAAAGTTCATGTCTCATGCAAGATTCAAGTCGTCTAGTTCCTCCCTTTATAAGGTACAATACTGATAGTCCTACGACCTAACACACAGAGAAAACAATTCTTATTATTGTGGTATCTGCCAGCACTAATATAATTAAATCTTTGGCAGCAGTTTACAGAAAAGCTGATTTTCATAATTTATTTCTGATGGGGAAGCCACTGGAATGGTACCAGTTTCTAAACAGATTCAAGGCATTTGCTAGATCCTTGGGGGTCAAACCTCTGCACTTTTCCATGAGCAGCTGCGTAAGACACCTGTCAGACATGTACTGATCTTGCCACCCCAAAAAGGTCAGATCTTGAGCTGGTTATGTGTGTGGGCTGAATTTGCGTTATGCCACATTCTTATGCAATAATCATTGCAGGAATCTCTAAACCAGTCAGATTCTTTTCATGCTGGAAATGAAGTAGTTCTCTCTCTCTCTCTCTCCTCATGTTTTTATGGTAGAACTTGGTCATATGTCTTTTAAATAAAGACTAATGATCTGGTTCATACACCTATGTGTGGAAAAACTAATGGTGTTTTTTATTGCTTACTCTCTTGCTAGCTATAGAAAGAGGTTGCTTTCTGGGTCAATAATGCCATTTAAGTTAAGCCCACATGCTGACACACTCTGGTAGCTTCTAGAGCTGTTCTTGTCAACTGACAAGTGAAAGGTCAATGGCTTACAGATTGCTGTTTGTGATAGGGAAACAGCTACAGTAAGATTTGAACTTCTTATGATGTCTTGACATTGCTGGCAGGTTAGTAACTGATCAGAGAAATGAAAGTTTGTTCTTACAACAAATGTATTACTCCCGCACACAGTGACCTAGAGAGACTTCTGCCTCAGCTTCAAAAGTACAGTCACTTCATTTAGCTGCTGCCCTATGTGTACAGACAGGCAGAAGTCAGACTGCTCATCTTTCATAGTCCGCACCCCCTCTTCATTGCTGCACTAGTTATTTTAGCACAATTAGCCTGGCCACTGAGGTCTTAAAAGGTAACTGATGCAACAAGGAATTACAGTGTGGTTGCTGAATCTGGATGCATGAAACCAACTTTGAGTAAGCCACACAAAAGAAAGGCCTTTTCTCTTGTAAAATGTTACTAATCTGATAGCAAATAAAAATCATGGTAGAAAAAGATGCAATTAATTTCCAGCTGCACAGCTTTATAATGCAGCAGCAGGATATGCAGGTAATTAAGAGAATTAACAACTTTATTGAAATAGATTTAAAAAAACTTGTGAAAGCTGGAGGCTGCCTCAGCTTTCCCACAGATTGCCATGTTATTGTTGTCTCCTTGACGATAAAGGAAGCAGTTTTATTTTGTTGCTGCACAGTATCTTTTTGCCTTGCTGAAATGCCTAGAGACACAAAATTGAGACCAGCACCTCTCTTTGCTAGCTGCTGTTCCTGTTTTTCATTTGCAGAGTAAGTATGGGAATATGCCAGCTGGGAAACCTTACATTGCTGTCCTGTCTGCAGAGACTTGGCTGGTGGAGCTTCATGAATGAGAGGTGTATTTGGGTCTAGCTGATAGAGCTTTACTGCTTTACTCCCAAGGAATAGTTCGCAACATTTCAGGGGTCTGCCCATGGGGAGTCTGTTTCACTGGGGGAGCTCTGGGTATGGAGGGTGAGCAGACTCACACCCCAGGGCAGCTGTCCTGCTTGGGGCATTCTTGGGGAGGAATAGAGAGGCTGGCATGATCCTGAATGGACATAGGAAAACATTGAGGGTATTGAGAAAGGTGAGTTATGATAGCTATTTTGGTTTTGTAACAAGGTAGGGACCGCACCTGTCAGAAAATAGTTTGATAATGAAGTAGTATCCAATAAATAAAATTTGCAGGCTATGTCACTCAGACTAAACGAGTGCTGCAGACTACAATCTACAGCTACTATACAATGGTAAGTTCACTCTAGGTAGATATTTGCTGTCACGAATGCTTCAGATCATGTAATTTCTGCTCCTTTAATGTTTTTCCCCCTCTTTGTTTGCCTTTCTGCTTAATAAATGTATCAGTACAAAAGGAGTGAGCAAGAAGCAGACTTGGTGAATACTATTTCAGACTCGATATACTGATCCTGTTGATGTAGATAGAGTACTAACTATTCCTTCCATAGTTCAGGAGGGTGTTGGCAAACTAAGAAAAGTGAATTCATTGCTAAGCCAGATCAAAATGAGTCTATATCCTTCACATCTTGGTGGTGGAGATTGCTTGGGAATGTGCAGCAACTTACGTTTACCAAGTTATGGTCTGTATGGGAATTTGCTGATCATGCAAATGAACCATTGTCACAGGCTTAATAGAGGAGATTTCCTGCTTTATAATAACGCTTTCATTGCTGCCAATGCAATTCTTATTTGGTATTGTTTTTGAGGAGAGTGTGCTCAAGAAGTAACTCTCAGATTTACAGGCAGTACTGTTGCTCTGTATGTTTTTGATTTTTTTGTTTTTGTTTGGTTGTTTTGCTTTGCTTTTCGGTTCAAAAGCTAAGGCAAGAATGTGCACTGAGTGAACAGGTGAGAGTGAGAGGGAGAATACTGGATGGCTGAGAATATAGTGTCATTATTTAAAATGGAAAATACAGCATAAATACATTTCAAAAATATGGTCTTATAAGGCAGAACTCTTAGGAGGAAGAATCAGAGGAAAATGTCTTAGAGAAATCCATCATTATTTAGATGTCGGATCAGCTTCTAAGTAGCTGATCTTAAGACATTAAGTGATTTGTTGTAAAATATTTTATTTAAAGGTATGGGCTCTTGATCGTGAGATGGAACTAACTGTATGATAGCAGTTTTGATGTGCCTGTGTCTGCACACACTGGGATTTCATCTGTGTTGAGGATTGCACTGGATCAGTGTTAAATAGTTGACTTGTTTATAGAGGGACATGGGATGTGGCTGCCACAGTCAGAGGTCATCTTTCTTTTGGACAGTAGGAAGCTAGAGGTTGTAATTAAGCTCTAGGTGCTGTCATGGCAACTAAATAATGTTTAAGTAAAAGTAGTTTATGCTAAATACATTCTGACTCTTCCTCGTTAAATGCAAAGCATAATCAACATTCTTGCCATCTCAGTGATTCTTCTTTTGAAAAACTTCACTCTTTCTAAAGGTACATTGTTTTATGTTTCAATACATAATCTGTCCCATTACGGTAGCCCCTTCTGCTAGATCAATATTTCAGATTTTGTGTGCAAATTTGAATAAAGCAGGAGCAAAGCATGCCCAAGGACCCTCCCTAGAGTTTCAATATTCGCAATGAATAGTGAGTTGCCTTTGCGAAGCAGTATTCGGTATGTCTACATCCAAGAAAGAGACTGAATACAGCAGACATTATGCATGTCCTTTTCCAGCCTGTTCCTCACAGAACACATTCTTTTGACAGGAAAGGACTATTAGGAATTGCTGTCTTGCCCTTGCTCACACAGTGTCTGTATCAGCGGTTGCACTGATCTCTACCTATAGCAGCTTAGCATTCTGCTATGAGAGAAAAAGGTCATAATCAAATGGCAAGATGCTATAAGACTATGCCAGTGCCCTTAGCTACAAGAACTTGCTACCATTCCAAAATTATTTCTTCTAAAGGTGGATTTTCTCCTGAATAATTCCTTAAATGTCACCTCTGTTGTAGTGAATGATTTGTGACAGATACGGTGTATGTCCTTAGTACTCCATGGTATATTAAAGATGACTGACTTAGCAAATCCTCACCACTTTCAAGTTGCTCTGATTGAATGGTGTAATTGTTCCTTTTTGCCCTGTGAAGGATGCGTTTAAATTAATTTGATAGTTGTGTGGGCAGCACAAAATTCCTCTTTCCCTCTACCCCTCTGCCCCCAAAACCCTACTTCAGTTTGCTGGCAGTTCAGTAAAATCTCTACCAGATTTACCTCAAAGCGTTTGAAGCTGTATTTAACAATGACATTTGAAACTGACTCTTAAGTGTTTCCCTTTCCTATTTTCACATGCTAACCTCTCCCAACAACACTCTAAAATTATGAAAATGAAATATAGTAAATGTCAAATTATCCACAACGCTCTTTTTCTTTTTGGCACTCAGCACAGTGGATCCCAGCTGTCACCTTTTCTTTTGAATGCTACCATAGATAAATTTTTGCTGCACTTTTTTTGTTACTGCACAAAACTTAATGCTTTAACTTGTATGTTAGGCAAAAGAGATGCATCAGTATTTCCAGAGGGGCTCAGATAAAATAGCCAAATTGTAGGAAGACAACCAACTACTTATTGATACGTTCTCTTGTTGAGAGATGCCTTCGCTAGGTGAAGTAGGACTTCAATATTCCCTTCATTAAACTATCTTCTGGTGAAGAGACGCAAGAAGTGTCAGCTCATGCTCCATTTGTTTTCTGATGCTGCTTCCTGTAGGCAAGTTGCTGTAATTCCTCTGAAATTTGTAGTGGCTGGCAAGGTTGTGGCTTACTGAAGACTTAAGGTTTTTATCTTGTTCTGCAGTCCACCACACTGTCACATCAGACAGAGAGCTTTTATACACAAAAGAAAGTGGAAGAATTCTTTGAGTTTTTGAAATTAATTTGTAAATTAGAGTTCTTGCCTCAACCCATAAGAATTGGTAGGAGTAGGTCAAGTCCAGGAAAAATAGGGTCGCTTAGTTTTCAGGAAAGGTTTGGTGTTCTATACATGTGTCAGAAGACAGACATGAATGATATACTGTGAGATGCCTCTCCCAGTGCTTGTTTCATCACTCCCATAGACCAGAAACTAGGCTCCTTGAGCCAAACAGGAAGAATAACTTTATCTTGTTATGACTGAGAGTAAACTCTGATGAGCCAAAAGAAGTTGGACAGAACGTAAAAGATTAATAATTTAGAAGAGCCAGAACACCTGATTGTGCGTAATGGAAAACTTGAAATTAAGCTGCTAAGCTTGTGTTCTAAGCAGGTTTATAAAATTTATGATGGTTTTGGTGTGCTAAAGCTTTGAGAGATATACCCTTTAGAGCTTCCCTCAACTCATCTTTTAAAGGGTGTCTTTCAGAAGAAGATTTTTCTTGGTTAATGTAGACATTTGCTGTCTAAAGTAAGTCAGGAAGTAATTTCATGAGTATTTATTGGGCGGAAAATTCAGTGCTGCTTTGAATCAAGAGTGGACTGCCAAAGAAGTCATTCATGAGAGTGTGTGTGTGTTTATGAAAGAGAGCTTTCTACCTTCAGTTTCTTGTTGCTAGTGAGCTTCTCTCCTGAGATTAGGATCTCTGGACACTGAGGATTGCTTTATAGTGAATTTGGACACAGATATGTATCTTGAATTTGGCTTCAGACATGAATACATTTCATACGTATCTGTGCATCCAGTTTATTTGTCAGTCATTGACGTTAACTAGATTTTGGGTATGTTCCTGAATGTTTCACTACGTCCAGAGCAAAGGATGTTTCACATCTTTCATAAATGCTAACTTCCATTTGTACAGTAATTTCAGTTGGGAGTCCTCAGTTAGGAGCTTTAGAAACATCAATGAGCTTGGCTGTAAAATGCCCTTACGTAAATATAACTAACACCATACTGCATGATGGCAAGTCTTGTGCACAGAGTGACTCTTTAATTGGAATAGGAAGAGAATCTAGCCTGGCTGACACCTGTGGTTTAACTGCAGAGCCATCTTTTTCATGTGAAGCAGAGAATTTAAATCATGACTTATCTCCAGCTCTTGCTGTATACTGTCAGAAAGCAGTGAAAGAGGAGGTTAATGGATGCCTTGCTTTTGAGACAGGAGAAAAAAATGGGGCCTTGGGAGGAACATCTGTCTTGTTCCATGTGCACTTAAAAGGTTTTTATTGAGGCATGAAAGGTTGTGTTGTTCCATGCTTTGTCTTTTTGTTGCTTATCCAGGCAGTGATGTGCTGCCAACAATTCAATAAAGGAATTTCTCAAAATATATCCTATTAACTGATCTTAAAACTCATGTATATGGTATGTGGGTACTCACAGAAGAGAAAGGAAAGAGAATTGAGGAATCTATTCTTCTTTTCCCCATTAAATCCAGAACCAGTATCTAATGAGAGAGACAGTGACACTGAAGAGGCAGATTTATGTGAGCTGTACTTGCCAGGCATGCTTGGGGGGGGGGGGCGAGATGCAAGAAAAAAAAAAAGAGCCCGAGTTTGTTAATGTTCAAAGTGTGATTTTTCAACTATGTCTGTTGAACTGGGATGGGGAAAAAAATAGAAATTCCCTAAGAGCTTTGGAAATGTCTGTTCTATGAGTATTTTCCCTTAAATGCTTGATATATCCTAGGTGCATTTACTCAAGTTTGTGTATGTGTGAACTTCAGCGAGCAATGTCAGAGGAGAAAGGGATAATTTGGTACTGTGACCGGAAGACAAAGTAAATGAGATGGTACGATTACCTCTAACGCCCACTCTTCAGTTTGGTATAACAGTTTAAATGATTCCTACACTGTCCAATCTATGAGGCAAAAGAAAGATATGCAATAGAACTGACTCAAAGTCAGTAGCCTCTGGATATATGAATTATCTGGACTTCTTTCTGCCCACTACTTTATGATTATGTATTGAACTCTGGGAATAAATGAGGATTTATTAGTCAAATATTGTGGCTGTGTGTCTAGGTGTCTAGTGAGGTACTCCGCCTATGGATTGACCCAGGTGTACAAATTTGTGCAGTATAAATAATACTCTGATAAGTACTGGACACAAAAAAAGGCTCCAAGCCTGGCCCAGAATTTGGCATAGCACTGTCTTTGCCCTTCATCTCCACTGGCTGCATGACCAAAGGGACAATTCCATAATTAAATATCAAGTTCTAGTTTGTTATCCTGTTCTTGCTTTGATATAAGAAAAAGATAGAAACAGAGTGACTTGAGGAACTATTTCAAGCAAAACCTGGTGTTCTGCTTGAGGATATGTGCATTGTAGTATCACAAGGTACTTCTGTGGGCTTTGACCTGTATAACATCAAGTGGTGTTGCAGGCTTCCCAGATAAGGAATAGTAGAATGTTTGAAATTCAGGGAACTATTTCAGCTTTCATTGCTTCTGGAGACATTTCACTGTTGAAAAATCCCACTTTGGCAAAGTAAGCAAGTGCTAAACTGGAAACCATTCCTGGACTGTGGCTTAAGCTAGTTCTTATTTTGTCTTAATTTGTCTATGTCTTGTGTTAGGTAAAATAAAGTATGTACCGTTTTGGTATTCTTGTAATACACTGTCAACTAAGAAGCGCCTCTGCTGAAGCAAACAGTAAATCGATGGAGCTCAAGGACAGGCAGCATGTGCATTTGGGAGTTTAGTTCTGAGAGAGTTCACGCTGAGAAATGGATTTTTGCCCAGGAAGTGTGCCAGCATGGAAGGGAAACCAGGCGGTGGTGCCGGATCCTTAGGACCGAGAAGGTGCTTAGCAAGCCCAACATGCCTCATTACAAGTGTCCATCCAGGGCAGCTCTGGGAGGGCTCTCCGACATGGCTGTTTACACTGAAATGCTGCTTTTCACAGATAATACATCAATATCAATGTCAACAGTAGCTTCCTGCTTTCTGCAACAAAGCAAGCTGTGTGAATGAACAGGAAGGAGAGCTGCTGCCTCTCCAGCAAGCTCTGGTGGTCAGTACCATACAGATGTTTTGCAGCTTGCAGTTTGAGCAGCTGACCATCCCTGTAGTACTCCGACTGTTGTGTAGGACACACGATAAAATAGCAGTACTACTGACAAGCCTACATTTATACAGAAACAACCCCATTCTGCGTTTGTCCATAGTATGTGCAATTCCTAAAGTGGATATTATTTATCTCTCTCCTCTCTCCGTCCTATGGTTAGTGTGGTACTCCACAAATACAGAATTTGTAAATATGTTTAATTATTTCCAGCTTCTTATTCAGCTCCTTTGCATTTTACTATAAGAAAACATGACCTAAATACAGGCTTTAGAAGATTTTTTATTAAAAGCATTAACATTCATTTGCTGACTAATATCTATTTCTCTCTGAGTGCATAGGTGAGGGGAATGGTTTATATTTATGTCTTTCTAAAAGAATCTCATGTCTCTCTGGTAAGTGAGTATTTGATTATTTGGGAGTGTTTGTATTTAAGAACTAGCTATTCAAAAGCTCATGAACCAAGTACCTAATAAACTTTTGAGGAAGCTTGAGAGTAACACCTTTCAGGAAATGTCCACAATCAGTTTGAGGCTTTTTATTGCTCTGTTTGCTCTGTGCTGTTCATATTAATAGGACTTGTGGATATGGGTGTGGATCACCTGAAAGTCTCTATAATCACAGAAACCATTTACTTACTGCTTTTATGCATATGTCATGATGGATGTTTTCTGGGCGTCCCAAACAGGGACACACAAATCCTTTCCTGTTTTGCAGTTGGCTGAAATGCCTCTCTTCAGCCTCACCATTTTGCAACTTCAGGGGATCTGACATCAACAGAAATGTGCTGTACTGGCTGTGGAAATTCATATTTGGAGCTGCAAATCTTTATTTGGAGAAGATGGGGAGGTTGTGATTGCAATGGAGATTGAGATTGCAGTTGAGATAAGTCAACTCATCAACTTCTTAACTGCTGTCAGGTTGCCGTGGAAGTGAGTAGCACTTCCTGGTGACACTGTCAGCAATGGCAATTGATTAATGATGGCCCATCCCTGATTTCAGGTATCTGAATTTGATGGACTAAGATGAGGTTAGGCTTATAAGTGTACTCTGCTCTGAAGGGAGAGGTTTTTTTGATCTGTCTGCTTAGCAGTTCCCAACATGGTAGATGATGAAATCAGTTTCAGGATAATTTGAGGGGACAGGGCAGAATCTTGTGCTAGTTCACTGCAAATATAAATAGCTGAGTTAGCAAAAATTATGGATAATTTGAGGAAATACTTGTTTAGTGAATTCAAGTGTATTGGATGCCCCAAGTGGACATACGTAGGTTAGTAGAACACTGAAGAGCAAATGTCTGCCTGCACGCTGGAAATGTAAGGAGGTATCCTGGCAGCCAGCCTAAATTCTTGTGTTTTAACAGTAGTATGAGATGATTTAAGTCCAGGATTTCAGCTATAGCCTTCTGAGAGCACTGCTTATTCAATACAGTGAATCAGTAAATTAGAAAGTCTCAGTGTGTGCCTAACATGATAGGGGCACTTTCAGCAATTTTACTGGTTCCTCATAAAATAGAATGCTAGTTTAGCATTCCTGTTCTTGACGTATTACAGTTGATTGGCCTAAAAAATATGTAAAATAAGGATAAACTTAGATTATCATCTTAGCCATAGTAGAATGGGTAACAATTCTCTATAAAAGAAACAGAGGTGGCTTGATAGTTGGTCTAAAAAATGTTGCCATATCACATGTACCCCTTCCAAATCCAAATACCCCTCTGCCTCCCAAATACAAATCACAGTTATTCAACTTTGCCTTTAATAACTGAAATGTTTAACAGCTGAAATAAAGCAAGCCTAAGCAGAAAAAGAACTACAGGATGATCTCAAGTACTTTTCTTATGTGCCTCACAAAGATGTTCTGTTGTTACTGTGGTGATAAGGATAGGCATGAGAACTGAAATTGAACAGGTGAGAGACTGGTTCTTGCAAACTTTTTGCAGGGGGAAGGAAGCAATACCTTGGATGATTGCTAGCAATAATTTGGGAGGGTTCTTTTTAGGCATATGTTGAAATTCTGTGACACGCACTGGTGAACAAAAGGTATTTGTGGTTGAAATGAGGGAAGGAGGAAAGGGAAGTTGTTAGGAATTGCATGAAGTACAATAGATGGCATCACACCATTATAAATTCGGGTAGAAGTAATAGTCAAGAAGCTGAAATCAAAGTTTTGAGGAGGTGCTTCAATAGGGCTGACCCAGCTTTCTCTGAAGTCAATAAAGATCTTTCAGTTAATTTGAGGAGAGCTGGGTCAAGTCTGGTTGAACTCTATTTCTTTTCCCAGACAACGAAAGGCTGAGATGAGGCTTCCTAACAGAGGAAAAAAATGTTAAATGGGGCATCAGAAGAATGAAATCATGGGATGTTTAAAACCTTTTAAGAAAGCCAATGAAAGTGAGTGGTAGTGATCCCAGTTTTCCAGAGGGATGATAAATAGTCTAGGATCCCAAGGGACTCCTTCCTATGCTGTGTGCTGGCTTTTCTGGAGAAAGGTCAACAAAAATACTTAATACACTAGTGCTGTGTTATTTTACAAAGGCAAACAAACTCCCCCCCCCCCCCCCCCCCCCCCGAAGTGAAATATAAATATCTTGCACCTTTCTAAGCTGTCTCTCTTGTACCGTGAGGTGAAACTGAGCAGGGATTAGTTTACTCTTTCTTTTCCGTATGGATGGAAAGCCATAGACATTATTGACATTTCTAGTGACGGGATGAATTTATCCCATTAGTTTTAATGCAGACAAGGTTAGAGCTGAGCCAAAGTACTGTAGATTAACATGACAGAAGCAATAAACTTGTTCACAGAGCAGCAAAGATGTAGTGAATAAAATGCCTCTCTTACTCCATCTGCAACCCAGAGGCACCTCAGGATGAGGAGGGGTCAGCTAGTGAGCCTTAGCTGATGACACTTTTGTGTTTTTCTGTCTTCAGATATCTCAGCTTATGACAGAGACTAGTCGAGAGGGTCTGACTGAAGCAGCATTGAACCGCTACAATGCAGATAAACCCTCCTTGTACAGCTTCCCTCCTTCCCAGAGCACGTATGTTGCCAGTGAAGTATCCACAGGCACCTCGGTGGCAGCATCATTTTTTGCCAGGTAAGAGAGATTTCTCAGATTTTCCTTCTCTGGAAACATAATTTCTTTCAAATGAGATGATTCTGTAGTGAAGAAGTTGGGTTGACAGACTACAGACACATGTTGAAACATGGCTATAGATACAAACTGTCTGAATTACCATGAAAATGTTGTTTAATCCACCTATATGCATTTGTAAAATGGGGATGATACTTCTACGATCTTCTGTGAAATATCTCTTTAACTCTTGATTTGGGTTAAAATGTGATTGTGTTCCCAGAATAATAGCTGATTTAGAGGGGTGTATCCCTGAATGAGAAGGGCCCATCCAAGTAATCTTCTGAGATAAGCAATTAATTGTAGAGCTCACTGGAGGTGGATAGTTCTGTTTGGCAGGCAGCCTTCAGGGTTCTTTATTGAATTTTACTTCCATCTAGGGAAAAATCAAGATTTCTGCTTTCAGACTGAAAAGTTAAGGTTTCTGATTTCAGTTTCTGTCCCTGTCATGCTGTTGAATTAACCTGAGGGTCTAAACTCAGCCTCGGAACACCCTTTCTGTTGAATATTCAGCCAATGTTTCAAAAAATCTCGATGAGGTAAAGTTTCATCAAAAAATCTTATGGCTGTCTTTTTTAATTTGTTAGTAAAAATGGTTTGATAAACGGGTATAGCAGCTAATAAGTGAAATATCTATTATCAACAACGGAAATATTTTTCTGTGCAGAAATATGCTCTCTGCAGAACATAATCTTTTTAGCCCACTTGAATCCTTACGTAACTGAAGAAGATGGAATAATTCTTGTCGTTTAATGCTTTTCAATAATTAGAAGATCGACTTGGGAAGAGTTGTGGAAGTAATGAAATAACAAGAGAAAAAGCTGTTTTTATAGCACTTCCAATCCAATATATATAATATAATGTTTTTAATATAATAATATAATGTTTTTATAGCACTTCCAATCCAATCTAATTTCAAAACATGGAGTGGACTTTTGAGCGAACACCTCAGGCATATTCAGATTAACTTCCTACCCTTAGAGAGCCAACTATTAATAATTCCACATGATTCTATAAGTTTTCCATTTACCTTTAAAATAAAATAAAGTTGTTCGACTCTGTAAATCTGGAAAGAAGATTTTCCTCTCCAATTTTTCCTCACAAACATGAGGACTGCATATGTTCGATCAGTGTCACACAATAAATGAATCGTGTAAGAGGATTAAGGGTAGCATTTTAGAAGACCCAGTGAACATTGTTTGGGGCAGCCATTTTTTCTTTACAGATGTGATGCTGCCATAGCAAATGTGAATGATGACAGCGGTCTTGATTTGCTGCCCTTTTCTGTTTAACTGCAGGCAGTTTAAATTAAAATCACTGAATGTACTCATATGGTAATATCCAACCAGAGTGCAGATTGGGATTAGCACATATTTTAGCATGAATTGATTTATGAAGATGGCTTAACTCATTTCTCCTTCATTGTTTCACTGTTTTATGCTGAGAGAATTCATTTGCTCTTAATATACTCTGCTGAAATGTAGGAAACTAATTAAATTTACTCAAAATCACTAGTGTAAATCACAGCATTTTAAGTAGAACTCTGTTAGTTTCTAGCTCATGGTGTGAATTCCTGGGTATGCTTGGCCCAGCAGAGATCTCAGGATGTTTATTTTTAAACTGTACTTAGCAAGACAAAAATGCCTGGTTTAGTTTGGGGTATTGCATAATTAGTTAATATCACTTATATAAGTCAGTTTTGTTCTGGACTTCAAGTTTTATCATCTGCTGACAGTTCAAGCAGCAAATCCAAGTCACTTGTTCACTGATTGACCTTTCAACAAGAAAATCCAGAACATGTTTTCAAAATGTGGAGATCTCATTAATTTTTGTTTTGCATTTTATGTGTCTATTTGCATTTTTGTAAAGTTGGGGTAAGAAGTGTAAGAACCCACATGTATGTGTATTATAAAATAGGAAGTAGAAGGCAGTGGTTGTCAAACTCATTAACATGGTGCACTGTTTACAATATGAAGCAGTCATTTGTACCAGGCATATGAATTCTAAACTTTTGGTTTTTCTGATTGTAAGTGGCACATGGAGTAGTGACTACCAGCTGTGCCTGGTTTTTCTGAACGTGTGTCACATACGACGTAAGTAAGAAATTATTATACAGCCAGGGAAATTTGCTAATGTGAAGCTGAAGTTGGAAGTAAAAGAACAGAAAATATTCTTTTGAAAGTTGAATAATGTCCTACAGTATTTCACTCTAAGTTCCATAACAAGCCAAGCAAACCTCGAATGAGGCTCAGATATAAAAGTCATCCATCATCAGGAAAAAAAACCTAATTAACTAAAATGCTATCGTATGGAGGAAATGTCAAGGCATCCATGGGAACTTTTGGTTGTAATTACTTGAGAAACATCAGGAGTGGAATACTGGGAGCTCATAATTTTTCTGTTCTCAGGCACTACTAGTCCAACAGTGATACTCACTTGACTGGCCTACAGCTGGCATTGAGCCATGGAGAAGTGTCTGAAGGCCACAGTGACTCTCAATCTTTTGAAAATCCAGGAGACTTATCAATTGTCTCAATACTTGACTGTTATGTTTCAGGATCTATAGCTGACAGATTTCCAAGCCAGCTAAAAGGGCTGCAGCTTCTCTGAATTGTCATTTGTTGGGATATCACTGCAAGAGAACTTATGATATGTCAGGATTCCCATGGGACAGTATGTGAATGTTTTAAAGGAGCAAACATTGAAAACTGTCCGAAGTGCTCTGCTGCTAGGCTTATGAATATTAGACAATACAGGTACGAATAATGATTTTCTAATGGTGATTCTCACACAGAAACTTAATTCAATCAATTGCATTTTTAATGACAAGCACCAAATTTGCCTTTCTGTTCAGGGCTATCACTCATTTTTGCCTCAGATATCCTCCAATCCATGCTAATTTAGCATCATCTTGCTTCTTACTAGTACACATTTGTGATGAAAATAATTCATTTGGTGAATGTGAAGTAATGGTAAGATTTTTTAAACAAAAGGAATCATTAGCAGAGCATTTTAGGATTTTTACATGAGTTAAATTTTGCCTCCAATTTGGATCTTTGTCATCAGAAGCACTGCATTTTTGAGCCATTGCAGTCTAAGGTGTACTAGCCTCTTGCCTTGTGTCCTCCAAGCACAATGTAGGAGCGTGCCACCGCTGGTTAAGGGATAAATATATGCTGGTTCTGATGCTGCCAAAGAACTGAGGGAGGGACCTTCTGTTGCTTGCCTCCCTGGTGTCTCTGTGAAGCTCTAGCATGTCAAGGGGCATTGTACTGAACCTTGTTCCTATCTATGCTGGTTTCTACATGGAGAAAATTTCTGGGACTCTGACTTCAGCTTTGGCCTGATTACTCCATAAATAAACCTGCCATTCCGAATAGAACTTGTCTGTTGTGACTGGGCTGTAGAGTTTCAATCGTCTCTCAAAGGGTGATAGCATGCTGCAGGAACTAGAAGTCAAAACTGGACCGGACCCTTTCAGTAGTCCTTACAATACCTAAAGGTTTTTGGGATGTTGGTACTGTTGCTTGTTTGCCCTGCCGCAGTGAGCTTGCTTTCTTGGAGAAGACAGACTTTTATTGCATCAGGACAAAGGAGAAACATAAAAGCTCATTTTACTTTGGACCTCAAAAGAGGTAAAAATTTTTGAGGAGGAGATATTTTTAAATGGTAGACTTGAAAGTTGTTTTGTGTTGCTGGTCAGGAAGTGTAACAGTGTATCTTCAACAAAAACCTGCCTCAGTCTGAAATCAGATATAGTCGTACTTGGATTAATTGAGCCTAATTGGGAATATAGATAATCTTGAAAGTAGCCTGAAAAATCTGTTCTAGGGATCATTTTCCATGTCTTTTTACAGCTTAAACACTAAGCAGGGCCACACAATGCTACTGGTGTACATGTAGCAAGGCATGTTTTTCAAATGACATGCAGAAATGTCCAGATTTTTTAAAAGCTTCTCCTTTTGACACAAAAGAAGAATAGAAAACCTTAGCTTCATGTATAACTGACACGTAGCTACTCAGCGTGGGATAAGTTCTACTTACAGTTACCTCCATTGTTGGAAAAACTGCTGGTGACCCTTCCCATACTCATTCCCCATCCCTGTGTGGTTTGGCAGTTGGGGGAGGAGGAGGTGAGGCAGTGCCTTACTGCCAAGGGGTATTGTGTATGTTGTGTTCAAAACGCTGCTGAATGCTCCACAGATTTCCCTTCCACTCCTGAGAATCCTTTTTGAATCTTTTTAAAAATTCTGGTACATATTGCATGAACTACAAAGCTTATATGAGGACACTGTTTGTGGGACCCTCTTGTTAAAGCTGCTGTGCTGTTCTGATGACTTAGCACTGCAGAGACCCCAAATCTCATGCCTCGCTGTTTTTTGCACACACGTGACAAACTATCACCTTATCACACAACTTCTGATGTTTGCTGTTTTTCCTTATAGGTACAATATTATGTGACTTTTGTTGAAACTTAAAGTAAGGAGCTAGTCTGCACAATCTTTCTGCTTACAGGGAAGATTTTTAAAGCCCAAAGGCTCAGAATCCAGGAACACCAGGGCTTTTCCTTAAAAACTGTGTGTTGTTTTAAATTAATCATACCATTTTAAGGTCCTGGCTTGAATTTTTCGGAGGTCTGGGGGGAAGTTCACAAAACTGAACTTTTCCTGGCATTGCAACAGAGGGTTTGTTGGAACATATGCAGCAAAAGCAGGTAAGAAACAGAGGCAGCAGCTAGTAAAGACGGAAAGGTTTGGAGTGGGTATTCCTGTACAACAGAGCCCAGCTTAGGCTTGGGAAGCTCCATGGGAGAAACATTTGATTTGTGTTAGTAGTCCAGCTGTAACTGGCGTAGCTGAAGCGTTGCAATGTGGAGCCAGGTCAGGAATCTCTTCTTGATATTGCTGTAACTTGTGCAGGTGCACAGCAGGCTGTGTAGGCACACCCAGAACGTTGGTGCTGCTGAGGCCTGAGAGACCTCTCAGGAAAGAGCCTGGGGACATTTTCAGAGAGCAAAAGCTGCTTATCCCATGCTCTGTGCCTTTCTGAAGAAAGTTCTGTTGAAGTTTTGAATGTTTTTAAATGGTCTGAACTGGAGATGACTCAGATGACTGTTTCTTCATGCTGAAAAGTGGTGGACCCAACTGCTCTTTCAAGCCATGCAGTAATTCCCTGGTTTAGGCACTGCTTGAGATGTCAGATAGTGGTGACCTCAACATCCCTAAGAGAAAATTATTTTCTGAGACTTAGGTGAAAACATGTTTTCGTTTCTTGCTGTCTAAACTATGCAGAACCTAACAGGATTTTCTTTCATTAGCTGAACAAACTAAATTTAACAATTTAAATTGTGGTCAGTCTCTCAGATGTTTTGAAGAATTGTATATTAATAACTCTGATCAGAATTTCTACTCTTTTGCCTCATCCTCATCATATACTGCATAAGAATGTTAAGATAAAAGATCCATAGACTGTTTTTCAGTAGGAATGCTGGCAGCAAGTTTTAAAACATCTGTAAATCATTTTCACAAATATTTCTACCTTCAAAGCCTGTCTTGGGTCTGATTAGTAGGGGAAACTTCGATCACAATGATCTCGGTCAACCTGAAAGACCTTGAAACAAATATTTAAAATTGGCACCTAGGTTTGAGTGCACAACTTCAGAGGCTGATTTTTCATACTTGCTCAACATTCATCAGAAATCTAGGAGATCTATGTTCATAGTCATTGCTTTACTGTGCTCCCCATTGCTGTGAGAGCCCTAACTAACAGGCCGTTTCTGCTTCTTATTATTGGTGTTATTTCATGTGTATAAAGTAAATGCCCATCAAAAGGGAATCTTGACTCTCCTGAAGCCATGGAAAGCTGGCAGTTGGGGCATAAAGAATACTCGTTTTCTATGGTTCAGTGTAAACAAAATAAAACTGTCCTGTCAGGAAAGACTGTGCAAGCTACATGCAAGAATAGCCAGTGCTTAGTGGTGGAGGCAATGATCTGATACGCAATAAAAAATCAGGACTTAAGTGCCACATCTGGATGAGGGAAAGCAAAGGTATTTGAATGATGAATTTTGCATGGTAGTTCTGTCTTGGGTCCCAAACAATTTCCAGTGATGGTTGTTTTCAAAGCTGACACGTTCCCCATGGCACTTTTGTTTGAATCAGTTCATATCTTTTGTTTACAAAAAAGTTTAGCAACAAGATTCCAGACTAGGTCCATTTCTAAGAGGAAGCATGTAGGGTACATGTCCAAAACCATGGTGTCTGAATCTTGGGATACTTGCACGCTGCTGTTATTTAAACAAAAACTCAAGAAAACGTATGCACTTTTAGACCTAGGTTTGAAATCCAATTGTGATATGTTTAATCTGGCATTGGGCTGTAAACAGAAATAATTTGAACCTTCATGCCAATTAGATCCACTGTATGTTGGCTGCAGATTAATAGCTTTCATTCACAACTTAAAATACAGATAATGGACCTTGATTTTTAAACAGGATTTTGGAAGTGATCCATGGAGCTATAAAAAGAAATAAGCTAAAATTACCCTTAGATTATTGTAGGATACTATACTTGCAGGGGTGTGCTATCTGCTTAGCCTCAAAGCACGTAAAGGATAAAAAGGATGTAAATCCTCCTCATGTTCCTAGTATCAAAGTAATCCACTTCAGATGTACAGGGGTGTTTACTTTAAGTTAACAAATATAGTTTTTGGACTAAGCATGTTTTAAAAATAATTATTTAGAACAATCTGAAGTAAAAGATTACTATCCAGGAACAATTTATTGAGCACTGAACAGAGAAATTAAAATTCCAGTCCACGAAAGGTATGTTACTTTGATGTTATGTTTGTATTGAGATACGCTACACCTGCTTCTGGGCACTGCACAAGGCAAGTGTTTTCTGATCTGCACTTGCCCCGCATATGGTATGTTTTGTATTGATGGTAATGGCAATCACTGAATAATGTTGTTATTGAAATGGTCATCAAGATTTGGAGTTTCTTGTATAACTAGCCTTTTACAGTCTTGAGAAATCTTGATAATTTTCTATGTAAAGTTCCCCTTTCCTCCCTTTTTCTTTGGAAAGTTTTGAGATATTTTGTTGTTTCCCTGTGATGCAATCCCCAACTCCATCTTATGAATAATTGGTTCTGTAAAGCAAAGGACACATACCATGAAAGTTTTTCTGCTTAAAAGGTTATTTTAAAATAGATGTCTCCTAAGTATAATTCATTATATTAATTGTTTCAATATGATTTAATAATATTTCCTGAAAACCAGAATCTTAAAGTTTTTCTGATTCCTCTAAGAATCTGTGGTGTTTAGTTACAACTTCTTGTTTCTGTAAATGTGTGAGTGCTTTGCATTGTTTTCGTTTTTACTTTATGTACACAAGTTTGTGAACTTGCATCTAGAGTTAATTTGCCCTATTCATTTTTATATAATCAGTTCTGTTCAATTTTTAAATTTAAAAAAATCATCTGGGAGTACAATACATTTGTGTCCTTTTCCCTCCTTTCTTTTGTCTGCTTATTGTCTCAAGTACAACTCCATGAAAATTTATGGTAACCAGGGACTCCATTAGCTAGTAAGCAAACACTGTCCATATCTCTCAGGTCCTAGTGTCAATAACTGATGATATTACAATGAAAAGGGCCAGTAATGCAAACGCCTACTTAATCTGCTTCATGCAATGTACATGCTTTGTAGAAGCTCTAAGTGTTATGTAGCCTCTGCCGAGGCAGAAGGAGGTAACCAAGACACTTCCTGTCTTCGGTAGTTAGCAGTGGCCTTTGTCCGATGTTTCTGAGATGTTACCTTAGCTTAAAGTTTGCTTTCTCTGTTTGTACCTCACTGATTGCTGCTATTACAGATAAGAAGCTTTAGACCTGTAAATGACTGTGCTGGCCCCATTCTTGCTGCAACGCTCTTGTCTTCGATGTTGTGTAGTGATAAATGCTTTGCATTGCCAGGAAGAGCATTGGATGCTGATGGTATGGCACTGCGGCACCGATTATTTTAGTGGTTTGCTAAGGAAGGAGGCAATTTCTCATGGATTTGCATTCCTAATTCTCCTAGGTGATTTCAGCATTCGGTACAAAAGTACTTAAGTGTATGGAAGCTGAACTCCTGCTGCTTTCCATACACTATGCTAAAACAGAGGTAACTTCCTTTCTACTTCTCGCCACATCTTGTGATTTCCTGCTGATTTCGATAGATCGCAAAGGGGGAGGCTAACTTAAGGATAGGTTTGGCCTTCTAATTTCTAAGAGGGCTTTTGAGGTGCCAGAGTACTTGCTACATGAACACCTGCTCCCTACTGATTTAGAAAAACTTAAAAGGAACTGAGGTTATTTCCTTCCCTCGGCACTACCTTTCCCTGCACCTGACATGTACATTGAGAAAAATTGCTAGCAGCATATGCAGTAATCCCTCAGCACCTGTTACCAAAGACTCCTGGTGTTTAATCTTGCCTTTTACTCTTAGGGCAGTGGAAATAAAAATGGTCAGCATTAATCTTCTGACTTCTAGTATAGTTGTGACTGCTAACTATAGTATAGGCAACCCCATGTTGATTTACTGTTTTGCATGTTTCTTGCTTCCCTTAAAGCTTGACACAAGAGTTCTGATTTATAGTGTCTCTATCTTGGCTTGTGGAGAGACAAAGATGAATTGAGGTAGTTGCACTGTCTATAGCAGAAAATTATATGCACCACCGGTTGTTTTTTCCCTCTGTTTTTAACACCATTAAACTAACCTTCACTCAAAGAGATCATAAATCCATAGTAACAAGACTTTTTCCTAAACACCTGGAAGTTCAGAGTGACAAACTTTTTATTCTGATTACTGCTTTCCTGTTACAAGAAGTACTGTTACAGTGCTGCCCCAGCAGCCTTGAAATTCCAGCTGTGATTTACCCTGTCTGTAGAGTTCACCACCACCTGCTCAAAAAATCAGTGTTTTCTTAACCTTGAGAGCAATCTATTCAAATGCTGAATGGCTTTTTCTTACAATTACCAATGAATACAGACCATTTTAGTTTTCTTTGGTCACAGAATAAAAACTCCAACAAGAGAATGGGTTGAAATGTTGAAGTAGTTGTTTATTGCCAAATAATTTAACATTAGGTAGACAACTGCCAGTTAGGCTTGTATATGTGCATCCCTGTGATGTGGTTATAAAATATAAGACAACCACAGTACACCTGTATACAGGACTAGGTGGATTGTAGCAAATAGAGATTTAGAACCTGACCTCTTTGCTCATCTGTAGATTGAACGTGATGCCCATCTTACAGCTGCTGTCCATTGGCATATTTCAGTGAAATTATTGGTGTGGTCTCCGAGTAACTTAAGTTCAGGATTACATGCATGCATTGCATGCAGGACAGGGGCTCCAGAGCTTTCTACCACACATCTTGATTTGACACTACTAGTTGCCTTTCAGGAGACAGACCTGTTAAAGCATAAAACAAGCAATGAATGTACACATAGGAAATAAGTAATTATAGGAGCATTGCAGCTAACAGAGACAATTTTCCCTGTGAACGCATTTCTTGATTTCATGACTTTGGGGTGTAGCTTTAGAGGTTTTCTTATGATTGGGGAATTCTAGAGGCTTTTTCCTTAACTGTATTTTCTGTTGTTTAATAAAGAATTGGCAGTGACTTCTTCAGTCAAAGTGTTGACAGGATCTGCTGCTTCTATTCAGCTGTCTATTTTCAGGAAATCAATAGACACTTAATTTCTTTAAGATCTCTGTTCTTCTGGTTAAAATTGATCAATGATTCAGATGTCCTTTTAGGGTATAGTCAGAGAGATTCACATAAATTGTGTATTAGTCATCCTCATTTCTTTGAATAACCAGGCTGAAAACTACTGTTGATAACTAGTGAGGTAATCTTTGGTTTTATTATCCCAACAGTCATGAGAGAAAAGAACCAAGCTAGTTGCTCTGTTGTAAGAATTACAGCAATAAACTCTCTGAATCTAAGAAAGAATGCTGAATAAGTGAAAACTGTGGAAATCTAGGCAAAGACAGAAAAGACAGTATTAACAGAAATTATTTCCGTTTTTTTTTCTGAATATCTCTTAGTATGCAAGTACAGGGAGAAGTCAGTCAACCTTTCATTAGAAAGGAAAAAGTACATAGAGAGAAACTGGACAGCATTGTGTCTCGTTTGAGCCATCTCTAAGCAAGCTGAGTTACTGACCTGTCCAGGATGGTGCATATCAACACTGTACGAAGTTCAAAGTTTCCTATTTCTGCTTTTGCTTTTTATTACTGAAAGAGAAATAAATGAATGTGAATCTAAGCTTTCTCACTGCAATAGCTATTCTTTTTCCAGCTCTCCTCTTTCACCATGTTTGTCCTTTCCCACAGCAGCATCAACTTTTTATTGACAGAACTACTTTAATTCAGCTATGAGATGTTATGGAAATATCTGACTAGTTGTGCAAGGTGAAAGATGTCTGAGTTACGTCCAGCTATGTATTTCTAAAATGTGCAAGATAGTACCGTTCAGAGATTCCCAAAGGCCCCATGGCCTTTAGTTCAGGTCAGTTAATTAGCCTTGGACTGCCTGTTTGAACCTTGCTTATTCTAATTTATTTTGCTTGTCTCTATAGGACACTACACGACAGGGTGTGTGCTCCAAAGCTGGCATTTCTGTTGGCCCCAACTATTACCTGTCATGAGTGAGAGGCAAACCATCGCGAGATAAAACAAAAGATAATTTCTTGGTTCTTGAGATGTAGGAGTCTTTAGGTTTCACAGACTCAGATTCTCGGGTTTGTTTTGTTTTGTTTTTGTTTGTTTTTTTCTCCCTCTCTCTGCATGCATGAAGGTCAGAAGTGGACTTCCATAATGAAAGCCGAGAAAAATAATCCTGATTCCACAAGTTGAAGAGAAACATTTTGTATTACAGAGCTCATGAAATAGTGTTGAGAACGGATAGGAATGAGGAATCAAGCTATGCATGGGAATGGGACTAGAAGGAAGGATACCAAAATAAAACTCTGAAAAGGAAATAGAAGTATTTCACTAAGTCATGAAATTCTGGGAGCACCAGTGAGCTAATATGCCACTATTTAAGCGTTCAGTGGAACAATCCAGGTCTCCAGGAACAATACTGGACGTGACAGTGATCCAGGGCAAACAGGAAAATACCTGTGATGGGATACAATAAATAAATATATATATATATATATAAATATTGCCAATGAGTTTAGGATTATGGAAAACAGGTGTTGGTCATACTGGCTTGAAATGTTTTTCCTGAGGTGATTCACATGTTTAGTTAATAAAGTCCAATTGGTACAATACAATCTATGTGGATTTCACTGAGCTATTTGAGTTAACACCCTGTGAATTCTTGATTAATACTTTACAGCAATGTGAAACAAATTGGGAATGCATTAAATAGACTAAACTAGATTAAATTATGTATTATGTTAAATGACTCTGCTCCTGTTGGGATTCTGTAGAGATACAGAATGCCATAGGGCACTAACTGGAAAAATGTTGTTAAACCTTTCAGGTGGTGTTGGCAAGATTGTTAATAACAGATTGCTTAGTCATCTGGGCCAACAATAGGTGTTACACCGGTGTCAGATGTAATACCGTAAATCCAAGAATGTAGACTGTGTTTACAGAATAGGGGCCTATGTACTGAGCAGCGCTTACTGGAAAGGATCTGTGTGTCATGGTTAATTAGTTGCATATGAGCACGCAGTGGGACACTGTGGCCAGGAAGGCTAATGCAGCTCTTGAATATCTATAAGAATAAGAACATATGAAGAGAGACTGGGAAGTTACTTTAACTCTGCATTAGGAATAGATATGGGCACTGCTAGAATACTCTGTCTGGTTCTGATGTCCACAGTCAAAGATGCTGAAAAAATGGAGAAGCTTCAGAGAAGAGATACAAAGATGATTGAAAGTTTGGAAAACATGCCTTCCAACAGCTTGACTTAAGTTTATCAAACAGAGTTAGAGAGAGAGATGTGTTGACAGTGTGCAGGGAACCTCTGCAGGGAACAGAAATGTGAGACTAGAGGACTCCAGTCTAGCAGACAAAAGCACGTCAAGATGTAATGGCAGGAAGCTGAATCTAGACAAACTCAGAACCGTAATGAAATGTGCATGTTTAGGAAGCATGTTTAAGAAAGGGCAATGACCTGCTGAAATGAACAAGAGTAGCAGAGAGTTCTCTTTTACTGTATGTTTTTTAAGTTAAAACTGATACTTGAACAAAAAAGGCTGTAGTTAACCACAGTTTGGGCAGCTTCAAGACACTTAATGTAGGGAAGATCCATTGCTTTTGCTATGCGGCAAGTTACATTAGAGAGCCGTAATAGTCTCACTTAACAATCTGGGAAGACATACTTGTGTATGAAGATGCAGCAACAAGGAATAGTATTTCTGCTCCTCTTCAGACAGCAATGCTGTCACAAAGCACAAGAAAAGATTGCCCTGAAGAAAGGAGTAAACTATTCATTTTCTTAATTTAACTAGGAGTGATTAACAAGTAAGTCTTTTAATTGATGTGGTTTTTTGTAGATGAACTTCAGAGGCTTTGGTGCTGTGGTGGTTTTTTTTGTTGTTGTTGGGCTTTTTTTTGTTTTTGTTTTTTGGGTTTTGTTTTTAAATTGTCAGTATCTGGAATCTTCATTTTTGCCTTCTTATGCAATGAGATGTGGGAATCTTTGTGTTTTTCATAGCTTCTCTGGGAAGACATCTGCTTTAGTGGTCCATTGTTTTCCTGTTCTTTTGAGATTCCTCCATTCCTCCTCTGTCTGTTGCAGAAAGTACATCAGTAAATATTACTAAAAAAAAAAAAAAAAAAAAAAAAAAAGGCAAGCCTTCCTAAAGTTATAAATGCTTTACTTCTTCCTTTGCCTCTTGCGTTGAGGATGTCAGTCAGGAAAGTTGATGGGTGTTCATCGCTGATGTAAGTAGATCAGTAAAAGTCATATGAGTGGGGAAAAGAGCATCCTGATATTTTGACTTAAAAATTAAGGGGAGAATTTAGCAGACAAAGCTGAAACAAAAACCATCTTGTATCTGAAGGCAAAGGCTTTGGGGCAAATGTCTATGCTTTAAAATTACTGAATTGATGAAACCAGTGCAAAAAAAACCCACAAACAAACAAACAATTAAAAAAAAATCCAAAAACCAACAAAAAAAAAAAATCCCAGCTGTTCCACTTGATGGCTCATAAAATCTGAATAAAGTCCTTCAAGGGCTTTTTTTTATAGGGAGAGACAATTTTTTGTATGTGTTATGGTAGCATCTGGTTCCCATCTCTGGGAATTCAGAGAATCCACAGGCACCGACATGCTGTCTGCTGCAGAGAAGCTCTACAACACACATAAATGCTTCAGACAAGTGCGCAGTATGTAATGTAATTATCTGCAAGCTGGGAAGATGTTGGGGTTTGCTGGGGGGAGGCAAAATCTGAATTGGTAAAGTTTGATTAACATAAGCTATAGGAGCAGCCCTTGCATTAAATTTCCTTTGTTCTCCTGTGAAGAGTGGACTGATAAGCTAGCAACACCTGAGTCAACAGGATTGATCGGTCAGATAAGGTAAGCAAGGCATACCTAAGGCAAGAGGAGTTGGGTTTTCACAGAGGCTGTATCCTTCACAGAGGGTTCAAACAATGGAATCGGTAAACTAATTGTCAACAAATTTGAGCAGAAAATATAAAGGGCCTTTTATGAATAATCACATTGGATTTAGTAGCTGTTGAATGACAAAGGAAAGCAGAATTTTTCTCCGTTATTTCTGGCTCATCACATTTGTCATTCTAATGTCTTATCCTTTCTATAAACAGGATTTGTGTGTAAGAATTAGTCACATTGTTATCTTATGTGAAATTACATTCCAGCATGGTAAGAGTTTATTACACATTATTGACATCTGGTATCACAGGAAGCAAAATCTTCAGGATGCCTTGAATGTGGGCACAGACACAGTGCTGATATTTTGGCTTGTTTCTGCTCAGTACATTGTTTTTGCTTAATAAGTAGTATGACAGAGGAAATAAAGAGGACATGTAAAAATTTTACTTCTCTTATGGCTGGAGATGGGCTCAACCTCAATAAGAGGCAAAACTGAAATGCATTTAAGTACAACTCTGTGCTTGAATGAAGCTTACCTTCATGCCAGAACACCTGCTTATGCACATATATATACAGAAGAGGTGATAGCAGATATCCTTTGTGCCTCAGGGAACTACCATTGTACTGTGTGAATATGCCTGACTTTTGTATAGTAACCTAGAGGTTAGTGCATTTCTCAAGGAAACTGGAGAACTGGGTTCTAGGCATCCCTGAACCTGAAAAGAGTCAAAAATGACAGCACATGCTACCCAAAGGAATGTCTTTAATACGCAAGGGTGGAATAGGTCCTTGCTCCAATAATGTAAGCTAAGGATGCTCCACTTCGTAGGGAGGAGTGTGGGATCCGCAGGGCTACTGGCAGCGAGTGAGAGGGAGCAAGCCTTTCTCTAGACCTGGAGCACAGGGCTGGGCAGGTGCTGTAGCCACCGTTCTCTTCCTCCAGCAGCCACATCTAAAAGAAAAGAGAGGTGCCAGCCATTATATGTGAATTTGTGACTACACCCAGAAAGAAATTTGAGGCTGTGAGTCCCTTTTCCACACAGGTGCCTAGTTCTATGCTACAAAAGTGCTGTGTTGAGAGAAAGACATTATCTCAGAAATGTCTGTCTTCAGCACTTCCTATTGGTCAGTTTATATGGCTGCAGCATGCCAAGCTGGGGTGATGTTGAGCTAAGTGCCTCAATCTTCTTATACGCTCTGTATAGAAATTAGGTACCTAACCTGAGGTTTTGACTTTCCCATTAATAGAGTTGCTAACATATTGTGTTGCCAAAGGATGGCATGGATCTAGGCTTAAGTTTACACTTGAATCTGAAGAGTATGCTCAGACTAAAAGTTTCAGGTTTAATTTGCATTAAAAATAAAAGTACATTGTGAATAAAGAACCATATATTCCTAGAATAAAAAATTCAAAATTGCTGAAGAAACCAGGTTTCCAAGAGCACTGAGATGGGAATGATTCAGGAGCCTAGGTCCCATTTTCAAAAATTATTGAAGTGCTTACAAGCTTAAGTAACAGTGACTACCACTGGCATCTAGATTCCTGCACATTTATGTAACTTCTGAAATTGTACCTGTGAAGCGATTACAACTTTTTCAGTACTTCCAGGAGGCAGATTTTATAGCTGAGTTCTGATTCAGATTTATCTCTGGTTCTGCCATAAAGCGCTATTCTTAAATTTTGAAAATTATGTTTATATTTAATTCCTAACAAATAACTACACTTAAACCCCAAACACGTTATACAATATGTTAGCTCCAAGGGACAATATCCTAAATGAAAACAGATCCTTTTCTTTTTCTTCATGCCAGCTCTTTGTTTAGCAGTATGGCAATTGCACACACATCCCAGATGTTCATGGAAACAAAATTCCTCTTTAATTTACAGCAGAATCTGGTTTTATCCCTTGCTGGCTTTGTATTTGTCAAACACACATGTTTAAGCTTTCTACTCAGATATGCTACAGTAGTATTTTGCATGACTCTTAAAAGCTAATGTTTATAAAATCACAGAATAATTCAGATTGGAAGAAACACGTGGAGGTCATCTAGTCCAACTCCCTGCTCAGAGCAGGTCCAGTTACATCAGGTTGCTCAGGGCTGTGTCTCACAGAGCTTTGAATGTCTCTGGATGGAGTTTCTACAACTTCTGAGTTCCTATTCCAGTGGTTGGCCATGTTCATTGGGGGGGGGGGGGGGGGGAATATCTTTATGTATAATTTGAATTTCCCATGTTGCAATTTGTGTCTTTTGCCTCTCCTTCTGTTCCTGTGCATCTCCAAGAGTGACTCTGGCCCTGTCTTCTTTAAACCCTCTCATCAGTTGTAGACAGCACTAAGAGCTTCCCTTCACCTACTCAAGGCTAAGTAAATCTATTTGTCTCGGCATCTCCTCATACTTTACATGCTCCAGCTCCTGACCATCCTGGGTGTTCATCTCAGTGGACAAAGAGATCATTGTCTCATTGGAGAGAAGATCATGGAGATATGCCTTCAGTGAGATACTCTTCTAGAACTATAAACTGCTTATATAGGAAATCTGACTAGGGTGCAATTCAGCTTTTGCTGGGACTGGTCTTAGAGATCGTGCTCAAAATCTGAACCTTAAGATTCAGGTTTTAATCTTTGATGCTGAATATATTTTCCATTGCTTTTACCTGAGCAATACATAGTCAGGAGAGACTGACCTGATTATGTATTTGGTAAGACAATGTGTGTTTTTGATTTTTGGTGTAGTAATTTCTATAGCTAATATTTTCTCTGCTCTTCTCATAGTGAATACGGATAATACTGTGGAACACCCATGGTGGTTCATTCGTATTTGCTTTGCAAAGTCTTTGGCTGGGAGTCAAACAGCATTGACAGCCCGAGCCTCTGTTTCACATGCTTAGGAACTATTAAATATTGATGTGTCATGGAAAAAGCCATCATCGTGGACTGTGACGATTTGGGCACCAGATGATTGTGTGGGCTGCAAAAGGATTTTTCCCTGGAGAGCTTTTTTGTGTGGGCTGCTGCTGTGGGCTAAGGAGGATGAAGGCTCAGTCAATTCCAAGGTCTTGTCAGGTGCTGCAAGGCTGGGGGGGCTCCCCATGGCGGGCAGCAGAGCAGGGCCAGGCAGCCAGGGCCTGTCCCACCACCCAGCCAGGGGCCACCAAGGCAGCCATGTGCATTGGGCTCCTCCCTGGGGGCAGGTTGAGGCCAGGCTGGAACGTGGGTGCATGGGTAGGCCTGGCTCAGCGGGGCCCATAGCAGGACAGGGCTGTGGAGAGCTGGAGACTGGCCCTGCTGTGGCATTGCTGGGGCAGGGACTGATGGCCCTGGGGACTGACATGGGGTTCTGGGCCATGGCAGAGCTCCAAGGGGGCTGGATAGCACCTATAAAGCCTGTGGGTGCCCTCAGGGCCCTGACAGACCTAGAGTTGGGGCTGGGGTTAGGAGAAGGGCAAAGCCTGGACCTGTGGTGGGTGTGAGGCTGGAAAGGGGGAGCAAAACAACAGTGCAAGCTGTGAGAAAGTTTCTCCCCTGTGAGCTTGTTCATGTGGGCCACAGTGCTGGGGGAGCTAAAGCTTAGCCAAGGCCTAGGGTTCGGGTTAGAAGGTGAAAGCCCAGAGCTGCATCTGGCATGGGGCTGAAAAGAGGCTGCAAAATCACAGAACAGCCTGCAAAAAGATTTCTCCCTCAGTGATTTGCAGAGAAATTTGTCTGAGGATCTGATTAATACAGGGGAGGGGACGAATTGCTGCACTGCCTGCAAAAATTACCAGACTGTAAGCATCTATCAGATTCTCAGAGCATGTCCCAGTCCTGCGTCTGTAGCATGAGAAACACGCCAATAATTAGACCTGTCTGAACTGTAATTTTTGTTGGACTGGCGTTTGTTCAGCACTCTTTATTTTTACACTGGAACTGGTATAATTTCAAACTTCTTTGACTCCCACTATGGAGGGTCAGCAGAGATGAATACAGGAGTGATGTTCATATCCATGAACCTTGCTGCATTGGCAACTAACTAGTAGCACTCTAGTTTTCTTATTGCTTCAGCTGCTAGTGAAAGGGGGAATAGAGAAGAGTCAGGAAGTTCAGCCCAGGCACAATTCATTTTGCACACAAGCCACAGAAAAACAGCAGCAAGTGCTAATTATGGTTTTTAAGTTGAGCCTTTCCTCTTAATGTGTCTGTTTGCAAACAGCAGATTCTCTCCACACCCACGTAGTTGGAGACACAAAGATGATACCGGAGCATGCAAATACATACTTGTCTATAAATTGATTTCAGGCTTTCCTCCGTAGTGTGGCTATCAGAACAGGAGATTAACTTACTCAGTGAGTCTCCCTTGACTAGCTGGATCTGCCTAGTTTTACCCAACACCTTCTGACCTGGCAAGCACAGGAAAATAAATGCAAAGTGGTACAGTGCTCACAGGGCATCCCCGTTCACCCTCAGTTCTCTTCTTCCCTACTTCGAGGAGGCTGCTGTCTTCTGACACTTGCTTTTATATCTTTATGAGCTCACAAGTCTTTAGAGAGTGCCTCACCTTGAGCTGGAATTTTATTCTGGACAATAGTAGGGATAATATTATTTAGAATTTCTCCATGAAGGGAAAAAATCTTCTTCTCTTTCTTCAGTCTGTTGCTTCAAAGCTGATGTTGCAGCACCTGTTGAGTTGTACTTGTGCCCATGAGACCTGGCTGGTACCATCACCTCCCTATGCCCTGGTTTCTCAGGAAGAAGTGAAGGAACACAGAGTGCTCGCACCAGGTCCCTGGTCTGGCTGCCAGCACAAAGGGCTGAGACAGCTGGAGATATGCACTGCTGGGTTAGGGAGAGTTACCTGGCTTGGCGGTCAGGTGAATCAGCAGAGGAGCTGTGTTTGGCTGTGTGAGGACTAGAGTCTGGTATCCTGTAATGCAAGTATTCTCTGGAAATGTGCGGGGCACGTTCTGATTCTCACTCCCTTCCCACCAGGGAGGATACAGCTCCTGAGAAATTGTTGTCCACTGGCCATGACATTCCCTGTATCTTACCAAAAAGTCTGATAGAAGAACAAAGCATGGTCAAGTAAAGGAGAGCTTTAAAAATCCTTAGGAGCAAACAGAGGATGTGATATTTTGTGTTCCCTTATATAAGCTAGGTCTTGGGGATTCAAGAGCAAAAGAGCTCTTTAGTCTCCACCTCCTTCCTCTGTGCTTTGATAGGCACAGAATGATTTTTTTCCTTGGTGCCTCTGCACCACTTTCAGTACACTGATTTGAGGTTCATAGTGATATGGCCAACAGCGTTTCATTAGAGCCCAATACAGATTTCTAAGAGTTTGATCTTTTCTGATTCATATGATACTCTCATTACATAAATCTTCCTCCTCTGAAAGGATTTCCCACCTCTGAAGATTTCCTATGGCCTGTGGGGATTCTTCAACCTTTTGTGGTTCCCCAGTCGTCTCTCCCAACTCATCTTACTATTTGCTCCTGCCCTTCCATTACCGTTCCTTGGCTCCTTCTCTATTGGAATTTGCTTCCATATGGCTCTTAGTTCATTAACTTTAGTACACTGAGAACCAATTTTTGCTGTGTAATCAAGTTAAGAAATTCCTATCCTTCATCTTCCTCAGATGCTTATTCTTGCCCTGGTTTGGCTCTACACCTTCCCTTTGATTGTGCTGATGAAACCGTGGGCTGGCCCAGCATGCCACACTATTGAATGACCAACGTTAAGAATAGCTCTCCAGCAATATTGTGGGTTTTTTTTTTTTTTTCCTTAACCTGAATCATCCAGTGATTTTGTTTACAGCACTGTACTACAAATGGTTGTTTCAGCACAGCGGAAAGGGGCAAGAGGTTGTAGTGGGGGCTAAAATGAGAATCTAGTAGGAGAGAAGAAGGGGTGTTATCTCTAACTTCATCCTGAGTTATACTGTTGCACCTTCTAAGGTATGAAGATGGAAAGGTACCACATGCCAAAACATATATTATTTCGTAAAAGCAACACAAACATTTGGGTGGGTATTTGTATGTCTCAAAACATAAATGCTACTTGTTTAAGTACTGAAGTGTAATAAAAAAATCATTTGATTGTTAAATTGTTGATGCAAGCTGCACCAGAAAGGATGTTAGCCAATTGCCAACCAAGTTTAAGATTTGGGTATGTCTAGATCATGAAGTAACTGAGATTTGAATCCCACAATACCTGATAATTTTTATAACATAAAAGTATATTTTATATATATATATTTATTATAATTTTTATATCTGTACAGAAAGGCTTCCTTGGCTCTGTTTGTTCAAAAGAATTTGTAAACCACTGTAAACAATAAAAGCTTGAGAACTGGTGCTTTCAGTCATATGTAAATTCTCATGGCCTTGTTAAAATTTATGGTTTCTAAATATGTGCAAATTATGATTAGCAAACAAGTCTCTAAATGATGGCTGGTGAGAGAGAAGAGTGAGCTAGTACCTCTATATAAACATTCATGGAGCTTATTGAATTAATCATTATAAATTGTATACGTGTCAAATGTTGAGTTTTTTAATTCATTAGTCAAGATAGTGTTACCCTGATTGTTGCTAAAAAAGCAGTATTTTAAATGATTCCTGTGATATGCCTAGGTAACCAGAGGAGGTTTTCAGAGTGGCACCAAGTGCTCTATGGGATCAATTTTCCTATTGTTTAGCACCAGAAATTAGTCTTTTCCTTCTTTCTGATTTTTTTTTTTTTCCTTTTTCCCCTCCGCCCCAAATTGAGTAGGGCTCTACCCAGCAATAGCAAAGTCTGCTAAAAAAAGTGGAGATGACCATGTATATGACAACGGAGTCCTTCAGGTCAAATTGTGCAGGTGCTCAGTATTCTGGTGGAGTTTTTTCTGCAGTGATGTGGTTGGGCAACAGCAATGCAGGTTGTGCTCCCGAGTCCTCGGGGACATCAGTGCACTCCAGGCTTCTGGTATTCTGCAGGCTGGTGGGGATTCACCGCCTCTTGCTTTGGTGAGGGACACTTGCCTGTTCCTCATGTGTCGCGAGGCTTCTCGCTCCTGTTTTGCGTCTTCCCCCCAGCCCTGTCCTCCCAGCAGCCATTTCTGCATGAAGCTCTCTGCTCTGCCACATGGATTTGAGTTGCTTTGTCAGGACTGAACGGTGAGCTTAAAGGTAGATGATGTTTGGTTTTGACCTGCAGCTTCCACAATGCAGTTCTTTGCTGTTTTTTTCAAACTTCTCTACCATTTTGAAAGCACACTGTTGCTCATGGAGATCCAGTTATGCACTGTGTAAAACAGAGCAGCATATTGAAATTAATAAAGATTAATTAATAAAGAATTAAAAGAAGGCAATATAATTAATGCCAGTCAACATGAACTTACAGAAAATAGCTCTTGTCAAAATGAGTTGTAATCTCATCAAAAAGAAATATCAAGTAGAGTTGATTAAATGTAATTGCATTGATGTGAAATTTGGTAGTTGAGGACCCTTAAGTCTACTGGGTGTGTAAAGAGAGGCAATGGCTAGGAAAAAAAAAAGGCTCAGAATTGAAATAAGGTCTTTACGATGAGGACAGTTAACCACTGCAGATTGAAGACTGGTAAAAGCTTATTAATGGTGATTTCTATAAATGTGCAGTGCAGATCTGTGGCCTGTTATATAAGAGAGTAGCCATGGTGATCATGATGCTCTTTTCTGGGTGTATAAACCAGCAGATCTCAAAATGGGAAGGCACTGAATGTAGGCTGGCACAGGGTGAGAGGATGATGGGTGCATCTTGCAGCAGCGGCAAGGAAGTTGTAACTGTGAGTCAGGGATGGGGCCAGGAGAAAGAGCCGAGCTGAGAAGTTGTGCACTTTGATGAACAGTGGAGCAGTGTATGTGCTTTTCAGTGAATAGGCATTTATGTTAAAATTGATGAAATTTTCAGTTTGCAAAAATGTTTTTCTAAATGTTTTAATTGCACAAATTCTCAGTTGTTAAATTATGGATCTTGCTCTTCCACCTATTGTCATGATGCCCAGTGCTTGATATTTGATCATTTGACTTTTTTTTTTCTTTCTGAGTGATGTTATTTATGTAGAAAGCTTCTGCTGAACATGGGACATACTAGTTGCACTAAAAAATAGAAAAAAATCGTATATCTAAATATTTGGTTACTGCCACTTTTTATTTACATTAAATAGTACCTTATATTACTAATGCACCATTTAAGTCTGTGGAAAGATGTTGGTCTGAGTAAGACGTGGTATTCAAGCTTCATCACTTTGAGAACAGGTACAAGAAGTGTTTTGCCTTAGGATAAACTTGAGTGAAATTGAGCTTGGGAGAGCTATGGAGATTCCTTTAGGGCACAATTCCTTCCTTTCTACGCCCTTATTCTACGTCAGATTTAGAAGCTTGTAATTTGCTTCTGGCTAACTTCCCACATCATATTTTAATATCCCTTAACCATTTCAGTTGCACCAACTAAAACAAAGAGGATAAGTAGTCATGGAAATAATCCCTTTCTTCCACCTTCCTATCTAGCCCTTGCCTACCTGGTCTGGTGCAAAAGGGTCAGTTCTGATGAAAATAATTTTTATTTATTTTTTTTAAAAAAGCTTTCCCAACAGAAGTTGTCTCCTGTACTGAATCCTGACTTTGCATCAGTGTGAAGCTAGTTAGGTGACCTGGCAAGAACAAACTCAGCATAATTGGTCTGCACTGATTGGGAACTATACAAATTGCAGACTGTCTTAGTGTGGTAAGAGGAATCTGAAACACAAACTGTAATGTTTAAAAATGCAAATTGATAGGCTTGCCGCATTGTTTTGCTCGGTGCAATTGCCTTTTACTAAAAGGTTCCGAGGAAGGGGAGTCAGCCCGGGTGTGCTCTCTGCTTTTAGCAAGCTCAGCCACCTCAGTGCCACACCACTGAGGATGGTGGGGGAATGGTTTTTGTTTGTGTTTTTTTCCTCCGCTGTGATAATAAATATGGCTTCTACTCATCTGTAATACGAGCAACCTCATTCAAAGGTTCAGAGAGAAAAAATATATTTGCCTGTCAGTTTAAGTCAGTTTTGAACCTAGAAATGGTATAAAGCCTTTCTTCATTTCCTTTTTTAATAAATCTGATGGACTGAAGCACCTCAGAAGTACCAACCCTATCTTTAGCAAGGCTCTTATGCTCCTCTCATGTTTCCAAATGTTGTCCCCCACTTCGCCTCCCTCTGGTCCCTGCCTGCATTACCCAGTTGGCAGAGTGCCTTCCACAAGGACCTCAGCAGAAGTGCAAGAAGGTGCTACTGGGCCCATGTCAGAACATCAGAGCTATCCTCATTTCTTACTATGCGTAGTATGTGGAGTAGAGGCCAATGGAGATATCAATTATAAATTATTTGTAATAATAATTAGCAGATAAAATCTTACCCCATTTTGATATTGATGGGAGTTTTGCCATCAGCTTCACTGGTCAAATTTTAACCCAGCAAGAAGGCAAACCTGTTTGCCTGTTGTTTCTTAATCCATGAACAGCAATACTGATTGTTACAAAAGGGTTCTGTGGCCAAACAAGGTGACTAATGACACTGGCATCTAACAGTGGAAAGGTGATGTAAAATGCAGTTTATCATTATGGCTCATTCACCATGCTGTGGGCTCTGCCGCTGGAATCAATGAGGAGTCAATGAAATGATTAAGTCCTTCCTTGGTATTACCTCAGTTCTCATGCCAAATTGCATGTGTCTGCCTTGCTGCTGAAATTTATACTGGTCTTGCATTATTGCCATCATTTCACTGCTATTTTTAGTTCATGATTCAGAAGACCTCCTGTAAAGACAGGTTTTCTGAAGTTAAAAGGATGTGGAACATGCAAGTTAGTCAAATAAGTTCTGAGATATTTTTGATTATTTTGCCAGCTCCCCAGTTGCCTATACAATATTTGTCCGTTCCTTTTCAACTGAATGAATTAAAATAATCAGTAATCAGCTTGAAATTGTACAAGGGTTCAATTTTATTCTTCTTTAATCATCATAAATCTTCATTCTTGGTGTTTCCCAAGTAAAATCAAGAAAACTAATACTTGTGGTAAAAGGCTTTTTTCTTTCAAATATAGCTGTAGACAAAATTGTATCTCTGGAATAAATCTGCAGTTTGTCCAATGGTATTCTGTACTTGTCTCCAAAAGAAAGGAGCAGAAATGTTCCATCTGGGCTCTGCACTTCGAGAGTTGCAATAAAAATTTGTATTACTCTAACCTCAACCTGAAAAAGTAAATATGCCATGTAGCCCTTCTAAAGCTACTTCTTTTAATCTCTTGGTAGCATATGCGTATACAGATATTCCTGACAGCTGTATCAGCTGCACTTTTTTAAAAAATATGAAAATGCTGAAGTTTTTAAAAAAATGCACATTGCAGTTTGTTTATAAATAACTGTTTAGTGCAGGAATGTGTTGTCTTTATAGAAAAAAGGTATTATCGGGTTTAATATTTCTGTTTGATTATTTCTGGTTTTGTTTGAAGGTTTTTGAATCATTTCAAGAATGTGGCTCTAGGATAATTAAAAAACTATGGCAAAATTTGGACCAAATTTCATTTCTCTCTGTATAGTATGCCAGTGCAAGCACAGACATTGTTAGATATGAATTATCATCATGGAGTTTTGATCATCAGGATGACGAGGCTGTTTCAATCATGTTTGAATCTCATAGTTTGTAAATGGCAAAACATCCTTTAGTGTGGCAGCCCACGCAGTGTGTTCAGGCATTACTTCCTGTCTTTGACCTGGATGAGCATCACCTCAGAAGCACCTTTTACATGCAACTTCCAGCAATAAAGTATGCTCATGTTTACATACTGGTACACGTGCTTATGCTGGGGGTGTGAACAAATGCATTTTGCTTTTGTGGAAAGTAAGTGTTGGGTTACTTATTAAAGTAAATTCAGAATTTTTAATTGAACAAATATCACAGATTATTTTTGGCAGTATATGGACAGGTATTAGAGAGTGATCCAGTTCCCACTGAAACCAGTAAAAGTCTTTGATATGATGGAAGCTGGGTCAAGTTCTTTGTAAGATGTCTGATAGCTGTTACGAGGTATTTATCACTTTTAAAGTAACATCAACAGATATTGCACAGCTTTGGATAAGGTAACCTCTCAGCTCAGGACTTCATCTTCTTTCTCTTTTAGCCTACACGGAATAAGTCTTTACTTGCAGAGAAAGAAGGCTTTAACTTTACAGAAACTTTGTAAAAGAACACTGTCTGAGGCCATAGCTGATAATTAACTGGGTGCCAGACAAGGTAGTTTAGATAATAACATAAGAAGAATTCGTACTCATTAACTCCATATTCCTATTAAAATCAAATTTATTTTCTCTCTCTTTTTCTTTTTGGCATTTGGATTATAAATTGTACACAATGTCATGGGCCACTGGACAGTCATCTTGAGTGCAGCTTGCTCTGAATAAATGATGCTGAACAGCATTAGGCAAGCCTTGTTCCTTTACAGAGATAATTTTAATTAAATTCCAATTGACCTAAAAAAAGGAAAGAAACTAATTAAAATTATTAAGAGGTATTTCAGTTGACATAATCTGTCAGTAAAAAAGAGAGAAAATCAATCTGCCACAGAGTTTTTTGGCACCGTTTTTACTCAAAGCCTTTGCGTTATGATCTTTATTGACAACTGGAGGGGAAGGAGTTACCTAATCAGTAGTATCAAATCAATACTTTTATGCACGAAGCGGTTCTGAATAGCATTAGTGGAGCGCCTTTCTCTGTTAAATAAATGTTAGCTCAGTGTTTTCTTAATGCGTGATTTTCATCACACATATTTAATGCTGTTGACACAATTCTCTCTACTGCTCTTACGCTCCTCCTAAATGTCCCTGAACCAGTGGCCATGGTAACCCTCACTCACTGTACGTTAGGTTACCTCCAACACTGTCTTACTAGGGCTGGTTGTTAATGAGCATCGTTTGCTCGTTCACTTGTACAAGGTCATTCTTAATTTCTTTCTGGTTTTAGTATCAGCTCAGCATTGAAGAATCTCATCCCTAGCATCCCTAGGGTGTTTTTTTTGTCTGGGAAAAAAAAAGGAATATACATGTATTTAAATATAAGAAGTCCTTTGTTTAGCATTTCACTGATGTGTCAACTTATCAGTTTGCTATTTATTTATTCATCTTTTTATTCTTGGAATACGAAATTCTACCAATTCATGGCTCTGCACTACATGTCTGGGGCCTCCCTGTATACATTCTAGTTCTGCAGATAAGATCTGAAAAATGCTATGGATTTATTGCTGTCTGTCTGCCTGTAGGCTAGTGTATGGTAAATGGAGTGCTATTTGCATATGATTATATAGTTCTGCCCTTGTTGTTAATATATTAATTGTGCATCATTGTTCTACTAACTGACAGACCCCTATCTGACTTCTACAACTCTTTCTGCAGGCTGATCTAGGCAACGCTATCTGTATCAGCCTGGCTTTCAGCAGAGCCTCCCTTGCAGCTGGGAGGTGGCTTACCGAGCAACAAGAAACCATGGCCAGAACTGCTGAATAGTTGGACATTGTTTGCTTTTTAAAAATGCAGTACCTTGGAATTAAGACTACAACTATTAACAGTCTCCTGCTGCATTGGGAACTCAACTCCAGTTTTGTGGGCGAGGCTCTTGCTGTTTAGTCAGCTGAAATGGAAATTAATGCCAAGCATGAGAAGTTGGGCAAACACCTTGTTATTTTAAGGGTCATTTCTCCTCCCAGAATAAACAGATTTGCAAGTTGCCAAATTGGGAGGTCACTGTAGAAAAGGGCTGTTGGGCCCTTTTCTATCAGTTTACAAATGTACAATAATTTTTTGTAATTGTGGAGCCTGCAGTTTTTGATGGTCTTAAAAGATTGTAACTTACATCAAATGACAAAATTCAGATTTGCACAGCAATTGTGACAGAGTACTATTGTTTGCCATATGTGACAGTCACTTATTTTTGAATAAGTTTATCACGTTAAGTAACGTTGATCATGATCAACATGTTTATCACGTTAAGTAACAAGAGGCTGATTCTCTGCCCCACATGAATAAGGTAGACTGTGCTTTACATTAACAAACTGTATTGTTGCTGGACTTCATCTTTATCAGTGTTTGTTCTTTGTGTGTATTTCAAATTGGAGCCATTAGCTGTAAAGAAAGAAATACGTTTTTACAACTTTCAAGTTCCATTAGCATTACAGAACCCATAAAGCCATGGGAGAGAGAGTTTCTTGGGCCCACACATTCCTTTTTTCCTCCAGGAAGCACAGAACTGTGTGTGCATCCTTTGCATGAAGGCAGGAGGCACAAGGCAGCACACCTAAACCAGAGCTCCCCTTGGCGCTGAACAAGTGAGCCAGAAAGGACACAGTTTTCTTTCAACTTCAGCATTTTAGGTTGGCAATAGGAGAATAAAAATTTTGTGAATTTGAAAGCAGAGTTAATTTGCTCAGGATAATTGAAAGAAAGTGAAAAAGGAACCTCATGCTGCCTCTTTTAGCAACATTTCGCAATGGAAACAGCTGGAGGGTTCAGGGCTTACCAGGCTGAATAATATGCAAAGAAATTAAATGGTGCTCGAAACACCCTGGATAGCTTGTCCTTTTGTTGTCCAGGGTATTCGTTTGGAGATTATTTACTGGGCTTCCTTCTCCAGCCATTTCAGTCCCAACTCAAAAATTACTTATGTAACCATTTCTTAAGGGGAATAAGAAATCAGTCTTGCAAATTAAATTCCTAAACGGTGTTGCAAATAGTTGGGTTAGACTTACTGAGTCCTCTAGTTCTGGCTGGGTCATGAAACTAATTAATAATTGTGTTGCAAATGACATGTCAGCTGGAGAAAACAGCACTGAGAAGCTGGTTACAGGTTAAATATTTCTTATCCCTAAACATCATGACAAACCTGCAGTAACATGAAGTAATCAGGCTGGGTTGTCACTACTTTGTGAGAAATAGAAATGTGGTTTCTGGAGCAAAGAAGAGAAAGGCAGATGAAGGGTAATCTTTAGACCTGTTTTTATTGCATCTGAAGAGAAAGCTGCAATTATACCTTAAAAAGTCAAATTTTTCACTTTAACAGCAGAAACTGATTCATGCTGCTTTGCACGTCCCATGCTGATGCGTATGCCATGGACAGTCATCGTAGTTTTTTAGTCAGTTACCTTTGATCTTTAAAACTAAAAAGACTGAGTACAAAACAGTGAAACCTGGCTGGTATGTGAAGTCACTTTGCAGAGAAGTGGCTAATTCTCTTGACAAAGAAAGGGACGTGTTTCAGTGTATATATAATGTCGGCTCAAAAAAAAAGACTGTGAAAAACGTATCGTATTTGTAAGGATGAACAGTGCCTGGAATGAAACATCTGAAGGTAGTGATCTGAGTTTTTAAAGAATAGGCATAAAATGGAAAAAAAAATTCCAACATGCTACTACTTTGTGCTGTTTCCATCCGTAGATGGTGATGGAATACTTCCACAATGTGCCAGTGTTGGCACAGCGGCGTATACCACCCCATTTCAACCACCATTGAAATAATCAAAATAAGCATCTGATTCAGTGTCAAGCGATGGTTTGGAAAGAATCTTCTCTATGTCCAGAAGGTGTCCAAAGATTAGTTTTAAATGCCTACAGAAAACCCACAAATTTATGAAGGCCCAAGGCATAAATAATAAAAACTGTATTTGTTTCAGGGTAATGAATCTTTTAAAGACAGAAAGAAATCACAGAATAGTTGGTTGGAAGTACAAAATACTGTGTTCATTTCTCTTTGTAATGGCTGCTGTCTTAGCATTGAGCTGTGTTAGCAGAAAACTATTGACTGGGTTTGGTTAGGTCTGCTGGTGAGCATGAGTCAGTGCTAGAGAAGAGGAGGAACTGCAGAGCTGGAGTTGGGAAGGAAGTAAACAATACTTAAAATCTGCAGTGAGAGGGCTGAGGGCAGTTGTCTGTCATGAAATGCCCAGTGTCAGGTGACTCATAAGCATGGTGACAAACATGGCATCATTAACCTGCATCCAGATGGGATGCTATGGTTCAACCCCACCTAGGGGTGCTCCTTGGATTGAGGCCTAGCTGCTGCTGCCTGTGATACAGGGACACCTCGGTTGTATTAGGCACCAGGGAAGTTATCTTCCCTCTGAGAGCATAGGTTGACTGTGACCCAAAAGTATCCATTAAGACCAAGTGTATTGTTAGTTCACTCAAAGATAAATAGCAAGAAAGGAGATAAAACAGCGAAAGGTCTCTAACTGTGTTCTTACTGAGATCATCTTCTTTCCCTGCAAATCTTTTAAAGTTAGCAGCTTATCCTCCTACTCATAAGACACAGTCCAAGCTGCTGCATGTGTTCACATATCAGGATCTTGCTCAGGCAGCTGCTGCCATTTGTCTCCAGCTTGAGGGCTTTCCTGCATTGGCCTCACCTGCATCCTACGTTCTGGGTTTGCTGAGGAAAAGAACATGCACCTGAGGAGACTGGCATTTCTTCAGTAGGTAGCTCCTCTTTCCTCTTGTTCTACTAAAGAACCTGATGTTCTTTCTGATAGCACCTTACCTCTGTTTTCTTTCCTGCTTCTTGCGCCTTACAGCTTCCCCTGATTTAATTCTGTAGGGTCAGATGAGATGCTATCTTGATCTACCTTCAGTGTAAAACCGATATGCATAAAATTAATGGTGATCTGATCACCCATGTTCTCTGCAGGACAGCTGTGGAGAAAAATGTTTCCTATAATAATGCACTCTGTACAAAATAGAATGTAGTTTTAAAGACTGCTCCAAGTATTATGACCAGAAGGGTCTTGATAGCTGAAGCTTGAACTCTTGTGTTGCCCTACTTTTGGGTGCTTTAACCAGATAACCCAACTAACTTTAATGTAGTTTTTTAAAAAATGAAATATGCTGTACTATATGTTTTGTACCTCTCTCAATGACAGCTGTCAGGTTCCGAAGACAATTCAACAGCAACAATAAATCATTCTATCAGCCTGCTGCAAGGTGATGCCTTCGGATCTGTGTGTGTTGCTGGAATTGTACGTGAGCTAAATACTTGAACTTCTGTCTGTGTGAGCTCATGTTTTTAGTTTCCATTGAACAGATGAAACCATTATGGATACTTATGCACTTCCTCTGCAGTTGTCTTGTCTTGTGGCTCTGTAACAGTTTCACACTGGAGTATCTGTGTTCCTGGTGTTCCCATTCTCTACTTAGCATAAGCATGTATGAGAGGTAGAGGAATAAAAGCCAGTTGCTTTTATAGGATTTTCTTAGTGAAGCAGACTCTGCATGGCTCAGTAAGGCACTACTTATTTTTTTTTTTATACCTCAGGCTACTAAGGCATGGACTTACATTAAGCACTTGTTAGAGTTCATAGTTGGACTTTAAAATGTTGAGCATGTACCTCACTGATTGCTGAACTGGGATCTTTCAATATCAAAAGTGTTTCTTTCAAGGGGGAGCACCAAATAAAAAAGAGCATCAGGCAATGGTTTCACAAATTGTTAAATTTGTTTTAAGGCCATCCAGAACCAGATGAAAACCACCAGGTAAATGGTGCAAATCAGTGAAATTACATCAAGCCATTCTGCCGGTTCGTGTTTTTAAGGTACGTGAAGGGCTAATTTTCCCTTGTAGGCTTTTGCAACTAGACCGGGTATAAACTGTCCTCCCAGCATTCACAGAAATACCAGCGTGAACACTCTGTCTAGTGATTTAGCCAGGCCAAGAGACACAATTGCATGCTTTTCTCCCGGTTAAGGCAAATTGTGCTGCTGGGTAAACTGGGAATATGCAGGCGTGGTATTAACAGTTGTAGAATCATGACTGTAATCTCTGAGGTTTAGAGTAAGAAAATACGGAGGCTCAATTATGATGTATGTTGTAGAAAAAATAAACTTGATGAGCTGATTCAAAATTTTATGTTGTTCACCCGTTCCCAGTTGGGACTGCATGCCATCCTAGTGGTACACACCCACACAAGAAGCTGGATATGTAGCAAAGCCCAGGCTAATAAATCTGCTGGGCTTATTAGCATGGGCTCTACAGTGGCACCACAGGAGGCAGCAGGAGGGATGCAGGGGGGAAAGGATGCTGATGAATCAGCAACATGACTCTTGTGGGATGAGGAAACATCTGTGAAGCTTTTCTGGAAAAAAAAAAAAAGGTGAGAAAACCAATACTGTCATGGATATTTGCTGACACTATGAACTTTCACACACCATTTTTTTTTTTCTTTGGTGTGGGTCATGGTCTGCTGCTATCACAGTAGGGGTGTTTAACAAGTCCTAGTAAAAGAGAACTGTGTTTGTAGAAGCTGCTGTGCAGATTTGATAGGATGTTAGGATGGAGAGGCAGAACAATCAATACGCTGAGACATACCGTTAGGCAAAAACGAAGTGAAGATAAATATATTTTTTCTCTTTGATACAGAGTGAATCTTTGTACTGGGGAGCTCAGCTGTTAAATGACTTGCATTTTACTTCCAGGATAATGTCTACTTTTGACCATGATGGTTGCAGAACAATCTCTCTAATACACTGTAAGACACAGTGGCTGCAAAGGCAGTGCTAAGGAATTGGTAATCCTGTCTGAATTGCAGCCCTACTGTGTTAGTGGTTAGCACAGTGCTCTTGCTTTACATTTTTTTCCTTTTTAATATGTGCTTCACTGGATTTTGAAAAATGCAGCAAAAGCTTTGAAGATGGATAACAGAATTCCTTTTTCACACCGCCACAAGCCTGCATTGTGGGTGCAAGAGGCAATGAAGTATTCAAGCAGGAAACACATTTAGTGGATAAATGGGCAAGAGATCTGTTAAAATGTATTTCTAAGAGTTGTCCAGAAGAAGGAGGATGATAATGCCGTAGTACTGAGACTCGTATTGCCGTCAGACCCTATGCTACAGGGTCCTCTGCTTCTCGTTGTTCACAGTGGCTGTTTGACTCAGCAGCCTCATAGTAGGCCAAATTAGTTCTGAATAAGACTATGAGAAAGTGCCTGTACTGCCACATAGATTTTCTGGTACTCAGCCTTGAGAGTTCAGCATAGACAGCTTATGTGGGCTAGGCCAGAACCTCACAGAGACATTGCTGAAGGTTGGGTTAGCAGTTTCAAACACCAGAACCAAAACTGTCAGATGCAATTTTTTCTATTACAAGGCTATAGTAATTTTATTCACAGTTTATTTAAAGCATAACTTAAAGACTGCAGTTTGATTTCCAAAGTCAGAGACTAAAATGAGAATGCTTGATCATTTTGTCAATTTACATGAACACGTCAATTATTAATATACGTGGAACAGAGATATAGACATAGAAAAATATACTTGTACACTAACTGAATTATTCCCTTCTGAGTTCTTTTTGCTAGGAAATTATACAAGATGTAATGAAGTCTTGGAGTGGAAATCAAAGAAATGTCACCCTGTATGATTGGGTGTAATGGCACCAAGGGAGCCTGAAAGTATTGTCTCAATTTATCATTTCCAAGACAAGTGCCTTGCATTTTAAATGAAGCAAGAAAGCCTTCAGAAATGTTCTTTCAAACAGCTCCACTTCTGCATTTGTTATTTTCATAGTATATTTGAATTCTTGGCTTTTAAAATATCCTTTTGGTTGCATTGACTCACTGCTGGTCAACCATATTTTTCCAGCTAAAAAAAGGAAACTAAAAACTCCCTTCCCCATTCCCTTTCACTCTTCATCAAATAAAAACCGCTGACCAAAAATGTTGATTCTTCCTTAAGAGTTTTGTTTGATTGAGACCCACAGAATAAGGGCCAGCATGAATGCTTCTGGTTTTTTTTCCAGCTCAGTATTTTCTTGTGCTAATATACCTCATATCTCATTGTGTCCCGTTTTTCACTAGTATTTTTCCATCCTATGGTCCATTATAATATTTTAAATTATCCATTCATTTACTTTGTACTTCGTCATTTCCTATCAGCTACTAAGGTGTAAAAAGTGAGCTTTCATGATTGTCTTTCCCCCCTGCTGCCTTCACTTGAACTGCTCTTTCTAAAAACCTACTAAAATATGAAGCTAAAAATGAGTTATTTTTCTGAAAACTTTCCACTGCTCTTATGCACGTTCTCCTCTTAGATTGCTCCTGGGGAGAGCTGGGGTATTTGTTTCATTGATTAAAATGTCCTGTAGAATTTGGTGGAGGGCTAGCTCCTATTCACAGACCTCTTAAAGCAGCTCACGCGATTTAAAAAGGTAATGCCTCTCTGCTATAGAATTCAGTTAGTTTACATAAATATTTTTTTGAACTTTCCTATGACCCATATGTTGTTCAGAGTAATTTCTATAGAGTTTGTTTAATTTCTTTCCAACTTTTATTGGCTTCATCCTTATTATATTTGATAGGAATTTCCCATGAGAAGAGGATAAAAAAACCCAATGAAGTATGACTTGAAAAAAATACCTTCTAATTGTATATATACTTTGTAGAAGAAATGTAGAACTATGTCCTTAGTTGGTAACATAATAAATAGATGTATCTGCCTGCATTCTCTTAGGTTTATATTGTATTTGGGAAAAAATGTGGAATTACAAATGTTTTTCAAATTATAAAAAGATTACTAAAAGATTGAGTAAAAACTTTTCTTAAAAAAAAAAATATCCATAATGTAACACTGAGGTGCCTGCACTATTTTTCTTTGCTTCCTGAGTTTCACATTTAAGTCATGATATTAAATATGCCACAGTATAAACAATATGTACTTTGTAAGAGAAGACATTGTATATCAGAGTAAGTGAAAGGCAGGATAACAATACAGACTGTACCACTGTATCATTGTTATCACTTATTGTTTCCTACATGTTTCAATATAAATGTAAATATTCTGGAAGTGGTGAATTTTGTTATCTGTTGCACTTTCCTCTGAAATTCTGAAAGCACAGCATACAGTGTCCTATCCAGTTTGAAGCTATTACTGACTTTTAAAATTTAGTGAGAGCTTTGGATTGCAGATAGGAGCACAAAGGAGAGCTTTATCATATGGCCGCTCCATCCCTTGATACAAGTACACTCTGTCTCCTGTACTGGTAGCTTATATTGTGCCTTTGTTGTACGTTCAAGTAATATATGACCAAGCTACATCTCTGGAGCTGGAAGTGCAGTGTTTTCTGTTAAAATATTTCACATATATTTGTGCATTCCAGCCACTGATATCTGTGATGCAATAGTTAGTGCTTTTCATTGATCTAGGATATGATAATCATATTTTAGATACCACTAATATAAAAGCACAATTTGATGGCTTTGCTTTCTTTTAAAAGAACTAATCTAGGGTTGCTGTAACTTTCTTTGCATCTTGGACATTGCGCAAAGCCAGCCATTCAGCTGTGCATGTGGGCTGAAGTAGAGGTCAATATGCACGTACTGACTGGTTTGAACTGTACGTATGGCTTTCCCATATCAGGTTTAGAATTTCCAAGGCAAGCCTGAGTACTGAGGTGCAATGACTCAAGGCTCCTTAGAGTTGTCAGGGCATCCAACAGTGTTTGATACCTTATAGAAACATATCTAGCAGAGGAAAACACACAAACTTTACCCGTCTACCCTGTGTTTTCTCTTTATGTCAAGGCTCCAAACCCTGTGCTTCTCGGCACACTTTTTATACAATATATAGATGGTGTTTTCACATAATTTACAGTCCCTTCAAGTAGTAAGGTTGCACTTCATGGCCAATTAATCTGGGAGGGAAATGAAGACATTTACAGAACATTTAACATGATAAAACTTTACAAAATCTACAGACGTAGGAGAACATTAAGATTTCTGAACATGTAAGATACTAATTCAGTAAAAAGGTAGAAGACAGTTTTGTATAGATCCTATTTGGAACAACCAAGCACAGAAAGATCAGCAGTTCAATTTACCCATGTTCTCTAATGGAAAAGAAGGCCTTTGAACAAAGAGAAGTGCAGTGATTGCAAGCCTACCAATACTTTAAGATGGGTCAAATGGGAGACGAAAATGAAAATGTGCCTGTATCTCTGCTGGTTGAAGTTCTTTTGTCTCAAAGGCTTTCTCCTTTGACAGGATTTTGTTTCTGCCACCTACGGCTCAGTACTGCAGTACTGCTGAGGGTATGTGCCATATTGCACTACTTGCATTTTCAGCCTCGTTATTCTTGTGTGATCTCTCCAGGGATGTAGCTTGTGTGATCGGAGAAGCTAGAAATTGAACTGGAAACCTTCAAGGGCCTCTAAAGTGAAAAGTCAGGCAGAGGTGCTAAGGTTATCACTATCAGCTCTGTATGCTTAATTAGAAGTTCAGTAGCAGATTATCATTTACTTTACCAGTGTCAAAACCTTCATGAGAAAGGAAACTGTGATGAAGAGGAGTGTGTGGCAAACAGAGTCCATGAACCATAACTAAGGGCTGTTTATCTGGGGCAACCATTGGAGAGAATGAGAGGAGAGAAATGCTGGGGCCGGTGTTACACTGCATGAATGAAATAATGAATTTAAGTTGGTACTTGAGTGGGGCTGTTGAAATGAGCCTTTTAGGGGTGGGGGTAGGGGGGAGAGAATGGTTTTCAAGACATTAAGCTTTTCAGTTGCTGCCATTTCCTTTTTCCTTAAAACAAAGTATTTAAAGACTGGACAGAAACCATAGGAGTCCAATGTAGAGCCCGTGCCCAGGTGCAAACAGTGGGATCAAGGTGAATAATGTTCTGCATCTGTGGACTGTGGATGGGATTGGGTGGTTTGCCTTACTACAGGGGTGCTATGTCACTTTGGAGCCCTTGTTTTAAACCCCAGCTCCCCAGACCCCCCAGTGCCATATTTGTAGCTGGTGGATAGTGAGCTCTATCTTACCTGTTCAGATATGTTCACATCGCCTTAAAAAAGCCTCGTCCTGAGCTTTAATTGTGAGAACGAAGGAGTACAGTGTGTTGGGGCCTGACGTGACAGAGCCTTCCCAAGCCTCGGTAAGCAAGTCATCCCAATGTGCATGCAAAGGCTCGCAGCCAGGCTGGCTCTGTTAGCTCTGATAACCACAGCATTTGCATTTTCACCCTCAACTGCTGATTTACTCCAGTGCTTTTACATCAGATAACTTATTTAAATAATGCTAACAGACAGGTGAGGAGCAGTCACTAAGAAAGCTGTAATGGCTTAGGTGGGCAAAGGAAGATTTGTGGGTAATAATATTTAGGGAAAGCAGATTTTAGCTAAAATCATTAACCACTGCATGCAAAAGAGGTGTACTGCCAGACAGTTTTCATTGTGTTTTTTAGGGGCTCGTCCATCTATGGTAGATCTCTGGTGTATGTTAGCAACAGCAGGAGATTTCCATTTTCCCTTAGCACGGGCTGTTATATAGCGAAGCAATTCTGAACAAGAGGAAATGCCTTTTCAAAATAGTGAGTGGCAAGAGCTGAGTATGTGATTTGGATTTCAATTCTGCTCCTAATGCTAACACTGCTACTAGCTTTAACAGAAGCATTTTAATATAGACTAAAATAGAGGAGATAAGGTGTTTCTTCTTCTGAATGGAGCAGTGCAGGTGGACGAAAGTCTTGTGGCAGTGTTCTGTGAGCAGATGTTGCATTAGGCAGCGTGAGAAGTAATGGCCTTACTCATTCTCATTGCTGCTTGTTTTAAAAAATCGGCCTTTTACCTGAGTACTACTGAGGTTACTATTAAGAAATTTTTCCCCAAATAGGTAAGTGTTATCCAGCCCTGTTTGGGGATTGCCTTTACTTATTCCCAAAGTAAAGTGAATTATCCTTGGAGCTGTGGAGATCTAATTGTTTCCCACTAACTGATTTAGGCAAGCAAACTTACTAGATCCATGAAGTCCTTCTCTGTATGCTTCTGTTCCCAGAGAAGGCTTTGCCTACAAATGTATCAAGAATATGAGCTGAAGCCTGTTGACTTGCAGAGAGATTTTCTTGTTCACTTTGCTTATACCAACGTGAGAAAGTCTGGGAAGAGCAGACAACGACATACCAAGCAGGTAAAAGCCTGTATCCAAAAGCTGTATCATGTCTTGCTGGTGCCTGGGGAGCAGCGGTGCCCATTCTTTTTTGCAGGTACCTGTGGCCTGATGTAGTGTCTCCCCTCACATAACTGAACATTTTTCCATCCCAAGATCAGCCTGTAGGTTGCACCCATCATTTCACAATCCTGACCTGTGTCTTGTTCATGTAATGGATGTGCATCAAGCCACGTGACAGGGAGAGGCAGCAGAGCCCTTGGGGAAGAGAGTGGCCAGGAGCTGGCTGATGATGCCGAAACAATTCATCTTCCTACAGCCCACTCCCTGCCCCTGGCTGAAGGCCCTGCAGGAAAACAAGGGTGGCAGGAAATCATCTGTAGGTGAATGAATTGTATTAACAGCTTGGCCCTTGCCTGCGGTCTGTAGGTGTGGTGTGTGCTGATACCCTGGGGAACATTCCTTTCTTAGGTTTTTTGAACTTTCTGGATTGGCGGTAGTGGTGTGATGATGATAGTGCTGATGATGCTGGTGAGGCGAAGAGGGTGTTTTTGCTGAACTCCTAATAATATCAAAGGTAAGTTCAACAGAAATAATGTGGAATAGCATCTGGTCTACTACCTGTTAACATATTGAATGCCTTGAGCATGTTGGCAGTGCTTTTGGTATTATTGCCAGCAGTTTGTCAAAACTGACTTGATTTTCTTTTAGAACCCTCAGAAAAATATCCAGGAGTGCCTTGTGGCTTATGTCCTCCTCAAACTCCATCACAGTAGAGACAGGTTCCTGCCCAGCTCTGGGATAATGCTTAATTAGAAAAGCTAAGTTGTTACGTTCTCAAGCATCTGTGAGCTCATGAAGGTGCATAAAGATGCTCTAGCCCCAAGTGATAGAGTAGGTAATTGCTTCATGCATTGTAAGTGTGTGGAGTGGATGCCAAGGACGTCAGCTTTGCTGGCATGCCCCTTCCTTTATTTGTTTGTTTGTTAATTTTTTTTTGTTACTCTATGCTGCATAATGTGTACACAGCTGGGACTACTAGCCATTTTCCTTAGTCTTAGCTGTGAAAGCAAGCTCTTTAATGAAACTTTAAATTAAATTCTTCCTTTTCCATTGGCAACTTTTTCAATTTTTCTATTTAATGAAAAAAAATCCCATATGCGGAGACAAAAACATTCTCCATCCAAATGTGTTCAGCATGTTTTGTTATGGACCATATATAGATGGCTCGAAATTTTTTTTGGATGTGGATACTTTGTTGTTAAAATTATGAATTTTTTATTGTATAAAATATCTTAGGCAAATATTTTGAGCATGTTTAAATGCATATATAGTGCATTTTATGGTTCATGCCCAGCAAAACTGGGTTTTACAATCATCTTCTGTATTGTAGTAGATACCACTTGTGCTTGCTGGTAGTGTCGTATTGTGACTGATTTGGTTTTCATGCATAATTTTTAGCTACCTGGTAACATGTATATCCTATCAGTATTCGGGGTAGCTGCACAGGGTTTAAAAATGAGGCTTACAGCTGTCAGCCTTAGAAGACTGGAAGGGACTTCTGCAGTGAATGAATTTTTTTTTCTTTAATGTATTTAAACAATATGTGATATCTCAACAGAAGATGTGGACTCATAGCAGTACTTGCTGAATGAGTTTCTGTGGCCTGTGTTATGCAGGAGGTCAGGCAGGATTGCAGGATGATGTTTTTGACTTTAGTACCAAAAAATCTCTTCTGTAATACAGCTTCTTCAGAAACTTACTCAACTCTTCCCTTCTCTTTTGCAGAATTTCACAAATTAGACTTGTATTATTGCATCCCACTGTTTTCGTACAAGCTTTAAAAAGACAGGTTCAAGCACAGACCGTGTTTTGAAAGGAGTGTTAGTATGCTTTTTATACATTTGGCAGTTGCCATGGTTAGTTATTGTCAGTATTACTCAGTTTACAATATAATGAGCTATTTTTGAGAAAATTCATTTGCCGCAGAGCATGAGTAGGTGCATATGAGCTTGTGTGCACGCACGCACGCCAGCATATGCTGGCATATAGCTATTTATACCTGTACATGCTCCTGTCCCAAACATCCAGTTTTAATGATAAGTTTGGTGAACCAGCCTGTTACTTTATGCATACGTGTTTTGAAAGGAATTGCTTGCTGTATTTGGAAACTGTCCCTATTTTACAGCAAGAGGCATTATGCGGCTCATGAATGCTTCTACAGCATTTAACGTAATTCTGTGTTATAGTTGAGTCTCCATTACACAAGGTAAGAGGGGAACTGAAACACCCTGAAAATGCAGATAGTGCAGTACTAAGGGGAGACAGCTGAGTGACCGTTATGTACAGCCAACTCATCCACAATTTGGATAGCTTTGTGCTGGAGCTACTAATCCAATGCTGACTTCTGCAGAGCAGATAGGAGGCCAGGGTTATTTGCTCAGCCAGAGCATCCATCTGTGCTGCTCTTCGTTGCAGCTAAGATGATTTTCAAGAACCTACAGATCTAGGAAGCATTGCCCGAGTGGCTCATGTGGAGGCATGTCAACGTGGGTCTGGCTTGTCTTGTTAGCTCCAGGTGTCCTTCTGCAACTGGATCCAGCAGAAGCTAATATCTTCTACTGTGCTTCAAGGGCACTCGTGGTTGGTGTCATGTGTTTAGTGGAGCACCAGGGCTTGCAGCTCAGGTGGACCTGGAGTGGCAGGGTAGAAAGTCGCTTTGGGAGTCTCTGAATCTGTGCTTCTGTTGATCTGAGATGGTTAAATTGTCCTGAAATACTGAAAGATTGACTGAACTTACAGAGTGGTGACTAAGCACTAGCAGCTTTGGACTCAGAAAGCCCATTTTGTTACTTGAGCTGAAGGAATTAGTCCATTAGTTGTGTATAAGTAATAGGTTTTAATACTTTTTAAATTCAGCCACTGGAAGGAGATATAGGATCTTGTGCATTAAAGCAAGTATAGTACATAAAAGATTGCACTTTGGACTTTTTGTAGCGTGTGTTTATTGCCAGAGCAGCTGTGAACAGGGCTTGTCTGAAAAACAATGTGTGTAGATGTTTTTGATGAAAATTTAAAACATTTTATTGCTGTCCAAATTTTATATTAGATTTTATATTTTATATTAAGTTTTTTTTTAAAGAAGAAGTAACCCTTTCTCTCTTTTTCTTTAAAAAAAAAATCTAAAGAGATTTGGGTCAAAAAGTTGATGCTGGAAACTAATTGGAACTTTTGTTGCCTCATCAGAATTCTTCCTTAATCTTTTATGTGGGCTAAGTTCTCTACCTGGGCTAGGTATTACTGATGGTACGATGCTGTGTGTGCCTTCCATGAAGGAAAAATGTCCAGTAAAAGACCCAACAATTTACATTTCCTTAAAATAAAATTTTGTGTTAGATCTGTTCCACAGGAATTGCTTTTGACCAGCCATGGTTACAAAAGACATGGAAAAAAATTTAGGTCCTCCCAGGAAGAATTTCTCACGCATTCCCTGACTTCAAGGAAAGCTAAAGGCGTTGGACCAAACAGTGCATGATTGCAGGAAAGGGGTGAAGAGCCCTATTTTTAGGCGCTCTCAAGCACTTCAGAGGCTTATAGATGTTATGTCCTTGACAGTCCTTGACACTTTAGATATTCCTGGCACACACAGGCTGTTCTGGAAAGTATCCACTCACTGATAACTGCTGAGGATCCTAGCAGTAGTGTTCGGTGGAACGAGGCTACAATTTGATCTGAAATGCATGTTATGGATCATTCTGCTGTATTGGTTAATTGTGGTCTACAGATGTAATTGGAATTCTGGAAACATAAATTAGTGTCATCCTCAAAAAGAACCAGAGCAAAGTGACATGTTTTATTGGTTATTCCATTTAGATGTAATGTAATTTCAGATACTTGTAGGATTATAACATTGAGGCCTAATATGATAGATTCTGTAAGTGGCTAGATTGGGTGCTTGATAAAAATTAATATTGAGGAAGGCCTTTATTATTTTGGTCTGAGGCAGGAAAGATCCTCTCAGACTTATGCCTGAAGATTCCCCAAAATACTGGTATTACTACTTTACCAATCATTTAAACACAAATCAAACAGTATTTTAAAATTTGAAAAATTAAAAGAATAATACAAACAGCTTAAATAAATGTGGTTTTTTCCGCTCTTTCTTTTGTTATCATGGCATGTAGTCTGTGAGCTCTCAGTGTCCACTGGAATAGACCCCCATGTACTTAACATAAGAAATAGAAGTTGTCAATCCTGCTTCAGATTCCAACTCAAGTTAACGAAACAGATAATTATTTCAGGAAAAATATATAAGTGAACAAGTAGATAGTGATGTGCATTCCACCGATTAGTTTCCCTAGATCCCTTTCTACAGTATATTTGATTGCGCTGTCCATCAAGCATGATATGACAAGAGGAATAATTGGAAATGAGAGAAGAGAGGACCTGGGAGCACTGCACCTGAAGGCGACTGGGAGAGCCAAGGGCAGGGAAGTGAATTCAGTATTTTCTTTGTGTGGTTTCTGTCAAGCGGAGTTCTGCTTAGCGCGCTGCCACGCTCCTGACAGCTCCCAGGATTCTGCTCATTCTCATCCTAAATTGGTTTCTGCAGTTACAAATCCAAGAGGAAAAGTAAAGCTACTAATTGAATGTAAAGGCTTTCTGACTTGGCTCGTAACTTACTCCACGGCTGCTGAGTGTCTACTTGCAGGCCATAAGTAAGAATGAGCTTTCTGTTAAACAGTGCACTTGGCTTGGGCGAGAATGCCCATTTAAAAAAAAAAAAAAAGAATTTGAAAATGTAGTGTCATGACTTATTTGAAACATTAAATTGTATGTAATCCATGGAGGCAACACTGCGATTTTACTACAGTAAGTTATGCTGCAGTCTAAACTCACTGTGCTTGCTTCATAGGCACATTATTAAGAGAAAAGACGTAGAGTTGTTTTTAATCTTAAGAGCAGCAACTGTTTTCTGCTTCTAAGATTTACTATCTTGAAGCCCTGAACAGTGCAGGTAGTATTTCCAGAGTTCAAACAGCTGGCTTGAAAGAATAAGATAACACTCCAGAAGTGGGAGTAAAAAGAAAAACAAACAAAAAAATTGCGATGAAATTATAAGGCATTTTTCTTAGTTTCACATGAAGTATAAGGTCTGATTATATGTTTTAAGACTCCCTCTTCCCTTCATTGAAGCTCCCTTGGCAGTCAGCGCCTACTGCTGAGCCCTGTGTCCTACCACAGGGACAGGGGACTGGTGGGTGCTGGTGGTGAGTGACTTTCCAGGGCAGCTGCCCCTGCCCCCTTCCTCCCTAACATTTCCTACCCCTTCTAGCAGGAGCCACTTTATTCCTACTTTTTGGGCAAAAGGAGGCAGCATTCAGTGCTGAGGCAGGCATTCCCTATCTGCCAGGTTGAATTCTCTCTCTGGGTGACCAGCTGGGGTCATGCCAAAATGATTTGAATGGAAAAAAGTGATATTTTTACATGCTTACAAACTTTGTCCTTCTTTCTATTTTCAGGCATACATTACCAAATCCTTAAAACCTCCTGTCACCCCCATCTCCCACAGCCTGCTGTTTCCCTGTGGACCTCCTGACTGTAGCATGGGGTAGGCATGGGCCCGAGCAGTGACAGGCAATTGCCTGCGCTGTTCAAGAGTTAGCATGGGTGGTTAGCGCTCTCTCAGAGAAGGCCTAGGCATAGTTCACAGGTTAGCATAGACATGATATTATCCGATATTATCTGTTTGGATACAGGCACCCTGTTTTAAGGGCTGAGAGCGTTTAGCTGAATGCTGTACCAGCTCATCTTGAGGCCAAAATACGATTCCTTGCGCGTTTTATGTACAAGTAGAGGCACAGCAGTGGGTTTCAGTTCTTTAAGTGGCAGGTGACACTGTAAGGCTTGTGCTGATGCACCTTCTACATGTGCTGCAGGAGAGGACTTTTGCTCTGGTCCTGGCCTGATTTGGCTCTGTCTGAAGTCTCTGGTGAAATTCTTTTTATCTTTGCTGTGGAAGCAAAGTAGTACCACAACCAAAAGATTAAAACAAAATAGCCTCCTTGTCTGCGATGTTTGTTACTAGAAGATTTTTTTTTTCTTTTTTTTAAATTCAAAAGGATTGTCAGGGTGTTCTTCAAACGTGGGATAAGCACACTGAGTGGTGATGAATGCTGATGCTCAGGAAAACATCTGAAACTGTCTTTTGGCTGAAAGAATGCTTCACTTAAAAGACAAGGACTGGATTTCTAAAGGTTTGTTTTTAAGTACTTAAAGCAGCAGATTAAAAGGGCATACAAATATGTCTTAAGCATTTTTGAAAAAAACTCACCACTTCCATATTTAGTGCCAGCCACTTTTTACCTCTTGTGAATCTGAAGATGAGGGTTGTGTTTTCTTTCTGTATGTTTCCAGTGCGGTGGGGCGCACAATAGGGCAACAGAAAAGAATTAGTAGTTACAACCAGACCTTTGTCTATGGTGAGAGCGGTCATGTGTCTTGCTTCCAGCAAGAGGTGGACAAACTGGGAAGAGGACAGAGGAGAGTGGTGAGAAGGATCATATCTAGAAAATAAAATCGCCAAGGATACACTGAAACAGCTCTATTTAAAGAGGAGAGTGAGGAGGGATTCAATAATAGTCTAAAAAAGTAGAAGAGAGTTTTTCCACCATGTTTGTTATGAATGGGACGAATTATAGCAAGGATGCTTCAGACTGGACATTTGGAAAACTTCCTATATAGTTAAGGATAATGGAGCACTGGTGTAGATGGCCTAGGAAAGTTGTGGAGTTGCCATCATGGGATGTCTTTAAGAGTAGAGTGGGCAAGCATCTGTCAAAAATGTTACAGTCAACTGTGGTTGGAAAACTTGGATCTGTGAGTACAGAGAAGATTAAAGTTTTTGAGCCAGGTTTTCACAATACAAAATAAATAAATAGGTTCTATCTGCTGAAACCGTTATTCATGTAAAGAAGTGACTGGAATATGAAGAGATAACTGAGGGAAACTTGTGCTTAAGAATAACATTATTGCAGTTTTTATTTGACTTTGAGTGGTTTTACACTGTGGCTGTCTACAAAGAATGATTTAGATGATGCAGATAATTGCAAATGGAATTTTCTGCAAACTTTTGGCAAATCTCTTCCTTCACGGTGAGTGCATTTTGCTGCTGAAAGGTTTTTCCATGTGCAAAGGGAGTTTATGATGAAAGATTTCTGTGTGAAAGAGTTTCTGCAGAGGGGCTGCTCTGTTTTTCTGTTTTGGGAAAGCTCTGCACAGAAAGTGTCTTCTGACAGTGAATTGACTGTGAATGCAATATACATTAGAATTTCAGCAGATAAAACATTCTGGATCAGGCAGGTAATGTCAGATCCAGTGAAGAGCAGGGTGCTCAATGATGAATTGCATTTTGACACACTTTCAGTGCTCCTTCATGATTTCTTTTTCAGTCGGTTGCCTTTATTTGCCTCTACTGTGATTTATAATTCACATCACTGCACTTCTTACCCTTAGTCTCTTCATGTATTGCTGTTGTCTCCTTGCTTTTTTTCCTTTTCCATGTCCCCAGTGCAGTAGGCTCTGTGTCACTGGCGTACCAGATGCCATGATGTCCCCTTCTCCCTACGTTTCCTCTGAATATTGCTTGATTCCAGCGCTAGCACCTACAGTCCAAATCTCAATGGGACTGGACCAGGCTGTGGAAAAACACGTACTGGGTGAAGAAGACTTCTATAGTTAGTTCTGATATTTTGAAGTTATAGAGGGCTCACTTGAAAGTTTGTTGGTTAGTTGTCAGTGGCTCAGGTATGGAAGTACTAAGTAGGATAAAAATCAGTGATTATGTATGTTCCTGTTCCTGGTGGGTGCACTTATGAATAAATATTCTGTTGCCTAATCATGAAAATGAAACGTTTTACTACTTGAGATGTGGGCATACATTTGATTAAGGAGCCCATATGAGAGCAAAAATCCATTTTGAGTCAGAAAAAAGAAAACAGATTTCTTGGAAGACGTGTTTTGGAAAAATGATTATAAGGGGCAGCAGATACTTAGAGGTGCTTCTGAAGTTGAAGATGTGGAGAAAACCTGCATGTGCAACTAAGAACAGAAGTGACAGCCTTGTGATTTTCTGCAGGTCTTTGGAGGAGGCCACATCAGTTGAATGCTGCAGTATTAAACTAATTTGTATGTAATGAAGGATATTCTTACTAAACCAGCTGCTGAAATTCTCTGTCTATGGAGAAGCTGAACTACAGGCATCAGCTGAGAGTAGGAACCTAATACAGATGCTCTCAATGTCTTTTAGAAGAGTTTACCTCTCTCCACAGGCTGTATAGAAGCTAGAGATACTATTTTTTTGGACAGCTAAATCAGGTTCACGTGGTTCAGCGTTATGTATACACCTAATTGTTTTCTATGCACTCCCCCTCACTGGAGGTGACATAAATGTGAATTTATGTGCAGATTTGGGAAGAGTAAGGAAAGTTACTGATTCAGCATTTGGCACTCTAATTATTTCTTGCTGCTGTCAGAACTGCCCTTCTAAAAGGAGCCTAACTGTGACTTTTGCTCTTGGGCTTCTTTCTGGGTTAGATCATACCTGTGCTGCCTGAGGGATGCCCTCCTCCAGTTATATATAAAGCCCTTGCCCAAACAGCGCTTTTACCCTTTAAACTCAGACAGTATAGTGAATTGTGTGGGTCTGGTGAATTCACTAATAGACCAACCAACATACAAGCTAGACCCAGTCTAGTCATACAGTGTAGCTGCTGTTTTAAACCTAAGGCATTCCCAAATGAAAATGTTATCAATTTTAATGAAAACTCTTAAATAATGTTCTCCACAGATTGTAGTTAGAATAGTTGCCTCTAAACAGTGTCTCCACTGATTGCTGCTACATGGCTCGTTTTAAGATTGCTTTCTTTTCCTACTTTGTTTTCAGACTGTAAATTAATTTAGATTATAATAATAATTTGCCTCACATCCTGCCAATTAAAAAAAGAAGAAAAATGGAATAGCAGAATTGTTTTGCAAGGGACAATTAGATATCTTGCACTGCCTTAGGTTGCATTTCTGTTTGTTTTCCTAATTTCCTGTGAATACAGTTTCACGTGTCTCTTTTCACCTCTTTTATCTTTCAGGGGGATTGTCAGCAGAAAATTCTAATCTAATTATTTGTGGATCATGTTCTTGCTGTGGAATGCCTTTCTTGCCACAAACCCATTGAAAGGCTCCCCGTGGTATTTCTGGCTGACATCTTCCTAGCCCTGGAGTTCTCCTATCCACATCCTGGTCATGTTATTGAGGAGAAAGTGTAAAACAACCTCTTTCACTAAAAGACCTTCAAGATCCGTACATGTTAGTTTTTATGTGGCTTGACTGGTGAACATGAAATGCTGCCTGTACCCCATGCAATACAAAATGTCACAGGTCCTCTGTGGACTGTGGTTGAGAACAGCATGTCTGAGTAGCCAGACGGTGGTCGCACTGTCACAGCGCTGCCATGACTTAATAGGTATTGCTGTGGTCATGCGTGCCAAATCAAAGCTATGCTCTTATGCAGCAAAACCTGCATCAGCTAATGAAGCAAAGGATGCATCATTGCAGTAGGCAGAGCCAAAGTAGTATCAGATGGTAAGAGTTCCTGCAGAACAGGATGTATGCTGGTGTGTCAGCACCACAAGCAGTGGTGAGGGGGTATCTTAAGCAGCAGTTGTTGCAGAGCAGAAATAACTTCCAGATCAAGTTCACACTTGTTTAGTTCACTGTCCTCTTTATAACAAGCAGCTTGCAGCTTCTGAGGAACTGAAAGAAATTCTGTGGGGGCCAGGCATAAACACATCTTCTGACCGCTAGTACAGCACTGCGTGCTTCATTTGATCTAGGACTCTTGAGTAAGTAGCAACCCCTGCATCATCAGCTTGGCCAGTCAAGTGGTGCACAGCATCCTCCTGGCTGAGGCCAGTTGGCTGCACACTGTGACTATTCCCTAACAGACCAGGGCAAGGGAAGAAATACCCTGCAGAAATGAAGGAAATATTGTGCATGCAAGTCCTCAGCTAGGTTGGAATGGCATTTCTTCAACAGTCTGGATTTTGTACCAAGGTTTGCCATTTTAGTAACTCAACTGTAGAGAACATGTTAAGCTGTGAACAGCACTTAAAGGCCTTTCTTCTCCTTGTTTCTTCAAATTTAACCTTCATTATTTAATATTCTAGTTCACAGTAGATTTTCAGCAAACAAATTACCCAAAATTTTGATAGAAACATTGAAAAAAGCTGTAAACATTAGATGAGACGAAAATCTTCATTTTGGAAAAAGCCTCTCCTTTTTGAACTACTACAAAGCCCAGAACCCTTTGTCAAAAGGACTTCTGCAACTTAGCCGACTGCAATGGAACAATTGCTGGAATATATCAGTGTTATCTATTACAGTTCACCACCTCATACTTGTAGACAGCTCCAGTCAAATTGGAGAAAAATTATGTAGACGTGGAAGGTAGGATCTAAAACAACCTTAGATTTTTTTTTTACAGAGACAAAGACTAGCACATGGAAGATAAAATGTGTCCTATATCTGAAGGTAAGTCAGAGGTTAGTGACAGTGAGCACAGGCATAGGATATGTCGCTAACATTTGGACTTCATAATATAAATGGCCAGAACACTTGGGTTTCTGCTAGAGAAAGAAATGTTAGGCCAGCAGAAGAGAATATTTGATTGATCTTTTGACCCATTATTAAACAGTGACTAAAACGTTAAGAGTGTCAGTGGAAAACAAGGTCCTTCACTGATGGAGTAGTCAAGGTTCCTCTGAACTTTATCATCTTTCTGGCATACTCTAACATTGTAGCACCTGGGAAAGGATCTGTTGACCTGTCAGTTAAATTTGCATCCAGTAAATTTATCCTTAGGTAGTGCTTCATCGTTTCATCCTTGTCAGAGACTGTTATTCTAGTAGCTACAGACACCTGTGGACAAGATACAGCTGCCATACTCTTACCCAAAGCTGCTCTGTAAGGGTGGGGGTTGTTTTTCTGATAAATGTTTTCCATTAACCACCAGGGCTGCTCAGCAGATGAGTATTTGTCACCATCTCTTGTCTTTCCAGGCTTGTGATTTGCCTTCTCTTGCTACTTATGTTGCAGAGGTCTCTGCCTAAGCTTTATTTATGTAGGTGTGCACTGAGGCTGTGGGAGGAATGGGACAGGATGCTCCTTTGCCTTCACACGCTGGAAGGAGAGAAGTCAGTTCACATTCCCTGCTCCCTCTACCTCTCCAAGGGTACAAAGCATCCCAACGGGTGGAGAAAGGGATAAGGATATGTTCTTCACTCACTCTCTTGACATATGCTGTAGCCACTGAGAAGGATTGATCCTGTGGGAGGTAAGGTGTACCCCATAAATATGTGCTGTACCTGCTCCCCAGTGTAGTGAGAGAGATCTATCCATCTATACCCTTCTCCTGAGTCAGTGTGATTCAGAGCCATCTCCTTAGCATTTCAGAGCTTTTAATGGTATAAACCAAAGCCACTGATACCAGCAGTGAATACCTATTGTTTCAGTGAGGTGTCTCACTGAATACTCAAAATCAGTATTTTTATTAAATGCTAGCTGATTATTAAGAGCATTAGTTGCAGTCAGGATTTTTTTACAGCCAACACTTTGTGGTGTAGCCCATGGTGACAGAACCATTGCATTTCTAAAAATAAAGGAGGGCAGTAGTGAGATGTAATTATGCCTACCTTGTTATTAGAATTAAAGTATACAGCACTGAAAATACCATACTTGGAAAGAAAATGTATTCCTAAATATCAGCCTGTGAATTGTCTCAAACGTATTGGCTTGAGCACAATACATTGTTAATAGTATTTAAGCCAGATTTTAGGTATTTAGATGCTTACTGAAACCATGTAGAAACCATTCAAAATTGGGCCCTTTTATCACTGTGAAAGTTAACATTGCTCTCTCTGTCAAGGTTTAGTACAATGAATTTAAAAAAAAAAAAAAAAAAAAAAAAGACTAAGAGAAGCGAACACAATTTCAGATGGAGGAGAAAGTCAGCTCTTAATCCTATTTGTGGGCTGTGCTCCAGTTGGGCTAGCCGTGTGGGTAAGGGAAGCAGGATTTGGCACTGGGAAGCAATAATGCCGAAGAAGACATAGGGATGGAGAGATGCAGTATGCAACAGCTAAACTATGTTCTGTATTTCCAGAAACGCTGGGATGCAGAAAGGAGAGTTCCTCTCTCCAGTGATATGATGCAGGAACATGGGGAATACTGGCTGCAGTGCAGTGAGAGAGACTGAGAAATCGGGGAGTTCAGAGGAGGGGATTAAGAATAATTAACAAGTCCTAATAGAAAGGACTAAACATGTATAGTTTGGCTAAATGGTGACTAATGTGGCCTGAGGGATAGAACAGCCCACAAATATTTGAGGGATGTAACTCCTCCAAAGAGGGAGAGAAAAATAATTATTTAGCATAAAGAATGAGTTGTAGCTATAAGTAAATGGAAGAACTAAAACAAAGAAAAACTTAATCTGAATATTGGGAACAATTTCCTGAATGAGAGTTCAGCTGTTACCCCCTGGAATAATCATTCCAAAGAAGTGTGGGAGCCTGACTTTTCCCTCTATTAAACGCTTGGCCAGAAAAATACCACACACACAACTGAAGCAATCTTGGTCTTAGCGTGAGAGAAGAGAGGAGGTCTAGGGGTCCACCACCCCTAGTCTCTCTGAAGGAATAACACATTCCTCGACCTGTTTTTCTTCCCTGATATTTGGGGCTTTTTTCCTCTGAGCAATCAGTTCAAATTTCAAAGTGTTGTCGGCAGATATACCTGTATATAGATGCAGCTGCCCTGGGCAGGATGAAGCCCTTGTGTCACAGAAGGCTGGGTCCTGGCTGCCTGGGGAGCAGCTCTGCAGAAGAGGACCTGGGGTCCTGCTGGGCAGCGAGCGGACGTGGCCCGCAGCGTGCCCTGGCAGGCAGGGAGGGCACCAGCGTCCTGGGCAGTACTGACAGGAGCAGAGCTACAGGTCAAGGGAAGGGGTTATGCCTTTCGGCTCAGCACTCATTAGACTGTGTCTAGGCACTGTGTCCAGCTTGGGGCCTCCCAGTGCAAGAGAGATGAACAAGCTGGAGGAAGCTCAGTGGGGACCACCAAGGCCCTGGTTTGAGCAGGGGGATGGACTGGAGACCACTCTTCCAACCTGAATTATCCTCTGATCCTATGCAGTATCAGTCTCGTTTTGCTAGAGACAGTGATGCGCATCAGAAGTTTTTGTAAGAACAGTTTATTCCAGTTTGTTCTACAGAAAAATATGACATGATGTACAAGCTTAAGAAAAAAGATGAAGAATTTTTTTTTTTTTTTTTTAAAAACAGTGAGTGTCACCGTCACCTTGCACACCTAATAATATGTACGGTAATAATATCTTTTTTTCTGTTGATTAGGTCTTCACATTTGTACTCTGGACAGAACCTGTGCTATTGGGTGACACTGATACAGTTTTTTTCCTGGGAAAGAAGGAAACCTCAGAGAAATTGCAAACAGCATTGAATCCTTGAGACAGTTCTGCCTGTCTAAGCCACAGTTGTGTCCGAGGAGTGTGTGGCTTTCCCACTGTCCTGGTGCTCCCTTAGCGACATATTCCTGCCACTGCTTTCAGTCACATCCCCTTTGTGCTGGTGATGCCACAGGCAAGGCCTTTCTTCTGAGCAGACTGTGGCGTGCTTGCTGTGCACACTGTATGCCATGTGATGCTACTGGGAGCTTATGCAAATGCCAGCACTCGAGGTTCTTGCAGCTGTAGGGAGGTGGTGCGGTGTTGCTCAGAGTGTCTCTTTGCTGCTAGGAGGACATGCTTCGCTTGCTCTGACATTCTGCCTTTAGTGCAAACATTTATACCTAGGCCAACTGAGTTTAAAATGCTTTAACATCTGAATTTTATGCAGGTATAAACAAATAATGAGTTTGCAAGGTAGTGAAAAATCAGGCCTCAGGTCCTTAGGCCTGCATGGTATATCATCGACCCCGAGCAGGCTCCATCGTTATTTTAATAAGGAGACATGCAACAGTGATTCTAAAATCTCAGGAGAGTTTTTGCAAACACGCTTAAATCAAACTGTAGTTAGAGAAATGAAATTGAAAGTCACGTTATGGCAACAGCTGGGAGAACATTAATGGGCTGGGGGGAAGACAAAAGAAAGGACCGTGGTGGCACAGAAAAAGAGAGAGGGGACACAGGGAATCACTCCTCATCACACTTCTGGCTACACCTTGATTTCATGCCAGTTTACTGACCCCTCTTCCCCTTCCTTCCCCTTGTTGTGCCAACATAACTCTTCGTGGGTCTGTGTTGTAAATTGGATCACTGGTAGGCTAAAAAGGCAGCTCTTCAGGGGTGTGCTTGCTCTCCCGACATGACAAGCTGTGACCAGCAGGGCAGCAGAGGTAAATGCAGTTCATCTTGGCCGTTACATGTGAGCCTTGGCTTTTGCACTGAAGTAATTGGACTTGCCTTTGCCATCAGCCATTCCAACAGCCCAGGTTTGCATGTATACTAGAGAAATATGTGCTACAGCTATTTATGTTTATGTGTACTTGGCTATGTAAATTATATTTAGCTCATTTTGTTACAGAGGTAAAAATTACATTCTATGCATGTATGTATAGAAAAACAGTGTACATTTTAAAGGCTTAACCTCTTCAGCTCTCTGCAAGGGAATTCTTGGGTTACAGGTTAAGTGCAGTCCCAGCAGGTGTTTGCATCTCTCTCTGCCTTTCCCAGTTACACACATGCTGTGCATCTTGCTCTTTCACAGCCACACTCGCACATTGGATAGCATGGAACAGAGAAATGGATGCAGTTTCTTTCAGAAAGCAGCAGGGAGATGTTTGTAATGTGCTATTCAAAACCTCCTATAAATGAGAAACGTATGGCTAGAGCAGGTACTGTGTGGGGTGGGAAGTTACTGTGAAACTCAGTTGAGATGCCTTCCCAGATGAAGTCTGTTCAGCAGTGGTAGCGTGTGCCTGGGGAGTCGTGACTCTTCCATTCCTTCTGGCTTTGCCCTCTCCCTGTGGATTTGGGGATCTTTACGGCTGTCTTTCTTCATCTCCATACTGTTGCACTTCCGTGAGGGAAGCTGCAGCTCTAACCAGGAACATCTGAGCAAAACATTTTATTATCAGACATGAAGAAAAGTTTCTTGCATTTGATTATCTAGCCATAATGTAGTAATGATAATGACGGAATGGAAGGCAATGTAAGTAATGTGATTATAGTTATTTGGATGGCAAATCAGAGGAGTTTTATTACCTTCTTTGCTTCTTTTATAACTTTCAATATGCCCATTTTAAAAGCATAATCAAAACAATATGTTTCCTTGGTTTATACATTAGTCACTATGAAAAGTTCCTACCATTGAGATATGCAGATGTTTTTTCATGAAGGGAAGGCTTAATATTACATGTGAAAGACGTGCCTAAATGGGTCTTTCTCTTTTTGAACCGGCATACCAAGAACTAAATGGATAAAAACCAGTAAAGCATTACATTAACCTTTAGTAATATTCAGTTATTGTAATTTGCCATATTTATTTATATTTTTATTAGCTGACCTAACTTTCATCCTTTCATCTTTTTTCTCCTATTTTAAAAGCCATTTGTGGATTAGGAGGCTTTTAGTTTTGTATCGAATCGGCATAAAGAGTGGGACAAATTTCAAGCTCTCCATGAACCAGCTGCTATGAAATCATACAGAAATATGTGGTGCGACACTAACTTAGATTTCCTGAAAACTTGCCCCAGATGTGTTGTGCACAGTTATATGTTAGTGCCTGAATGATGTTTTTTTGGGGTTTTGTTTTTTTTTTTTCCTTGAAGTTTGCAAAGTTTCTCTGTGGCATTGCATTTCTGGATATGTACTACTTCTGATCTATACACCTGAGCAGCCTTGGGAGAAGCAGGCAGTAGCTGGTTGGAGTAAAGCTCCACAAACCTGGGTACTATGCACACAATTCCTCCTTTAATTCTCATCAGGTTAGTAACTAAAGCTGGATGAACAATTGGTTTTTGGCTTGGCATCGGAAATGAAAGCAACAAAATTCTGATTTGAGCTAGACACAACATTCTTTTCAATCTGATACAGACAATTTTATTTCTCTTTCCATGTATGCTAAAGCTAAAAAAAATTATGCATATGTGGTTTTAAGGCACTGAAATGTTTCACTGTTTTTTTTCAAAATTCTAGTACATCCCTTCATCGTAAACACTGTTTGTGACCAAAGCTATTAGCTAACCCCTAACCTAGAAACCTAAGAAACTGAGGACCACGTCCTGGCCTGTGTTAGTGTCTATGCTGGCAGAGAGAAACGGTGGAGGCAGCATGGCAGCTCTCTGCACCGGCAGCTCTGGGCAGCACTGTAGCACTCGCAGGCTAAGCTGGGGTAGTGGCTAATGAGCCAGCTGGCATACCACAACCTTGAGGGATCCTTCTAGGGTTCTAGCTAAATTGTACATAGATAGCTGATGCTTCACTCATTAGCTTTTGGACAGAAAAGTGCTTCTTTGCCAAGGAGCAGCCACAGGTCCCTTGCCTCCCTGAAAGTGTATGTTCCTGCCTTGAAAAATTCAGACCAGGGTTAGTGGCTAGCGCCTGTAAATACCATACACTGACTGCCGCCCTCATCTCTGAGCTTGCCATTTGCAAGGAAAGACCTATTTTCCCCTTAGTTTTGGAATGATTTAGATATTGTGTAGGCTTAATCTCCATGGCACTCTCTTCCTCTAATTCAACCTGCAAGGATTTATGTAACCGACATTATTACAGACTAATTAAAACTAGCAGTCTTCAAATGGTCACATGTACTTCTTTATACTTCCTTCGCTTGTGGTGATGTGACAGACGGTGTTCAAGCATCCAGAATAACTGTGCTTGCTTCCTGTTATATAAGATGTCTCCTTAAAATAGACTACTGAGAGATTTTTTTGTGTTGGTGCCTTCTTTTTTCTTCCCCCCAACCAGCTTCACAATATCACAGCACTGTCTTCATATAAGCCAGCGTGACTGCCCTTCTGCTTCTGCTGTAATCTTATTTAATCTTGGTGGAAAAGAACATGAAAATAAGTTTTGTTTTTGTCATTCCGCTTTTTCCTGTGGCATCAGATAGAGAAGGGGAGATGGCATGGTCACATGCCCTATATTTATACTCCTTTAATTACCCGATGTGTTGTTCTTGAAGTTTTCATGATAGTGAGTTTATCTGCAGCAATGGCTGCCAGCCTCTCTGTGCTTGCGAGCCATTTTTACTCCCAGCCAGGTGTTCAAGGGCTGATGCAATTCTGTCATGCTTGAAAAAATTCTGCATCTCGCTTGGTAAATAATGACAACGCAATCATGTCTTGCTCTCCTAACACACACCGTGGTAACCCCAGTTTCGCTAGCTTGCCCCACCAGCCAACTTTCCTGAGAGCCTCCTAACAGTTGTATTGACAAGCTCCATTTACGAGCTGGTTGTCTTCTAACATTAGGGCTTTCTGTAATCTCCTCCTTCAAGAGAATGAGTATTTTCCACTTGTGTTTCCTTCAGCAGCAATACAGGGCATACATCATGGTGTGGGATCAGGTCTGCAGAGAGGAATCCCTTTAATAACTTGGAAAATGCCTGTTCCTGAAATTTGTCCAGCACCTTAAGGTCCCATTAGTCTCAGTAGGAGCTAAAGGCATGCAGCACACATCACGGGAGGTGCTTAGGTCCTTGCAAAACTGAACTTTTACAGAATATTTATACATTCAGAAACAAGTGATCTAAGATTGGCCTCAGTGAGCTTCAGAGCACGATCTTATCTTCTGAGATTCATTGAAACTGCCCCTAACATTATTGATTTGCATTTAATGTGAATAGAGTGTGTCTTCATGCAATGTTAGAGATGTGAAACATAACCATGCAAAAAGGCCCTACAGATACACTGTTTCTCTTGGTACAAAATGCTGTCTAATTATGTGTCACATAGTCCATGGGTCTTCTTTCCATATCTTCATTTTCAGAGGTAGATATCTAGAACAGAAAATAAATCCAAAGGGGAGTATAAATGCTTTCTAGCCTGGCGAACAAAATGCCAAATGAAAGTCTAACTTAGTGCCGCGGGCAGGAGCTAATAATAGAGTAAGGACTGTAACATCACCCGCAAATGGGCATCAGCGTGCTAGCGATGAGCTGAGTGCATTTCATCTGCATGCTGTGTTTCCAATATTATTTGATTAAATGAATCAATGGGGCAGTAACCAGACAAAGCAAAAAATAAGTAACACGACATATATGTAAAATAGCTACAAGAGCACATAATGAAATGAAAGAAAAAAGAAGTCAATGATATTGATGACTGAAGGAGAGAGGTCTGTGGGCCAGCAGCTTTGTCTGGCGCAGTGTTGTGCTGTCCCAGCTCAGGTGTGAAGCAGCGTGGTGATGCTTGCCCAAGCTAACAAGGCCCTGAGTTGACTCCCTGTCCTGCGCTCCACACCGCTTCTGTTCTTTGGTTTGTGCATGCGGGGCTGGTGTGGGTGCTGAGCTGTACAGGGGAAAGCGAACTGGCTGTATTGGGTATGTTCGTGTATATATAAAGCAGTCATTTTGGTTGTGGGGCATATTTCTTCTTGGCAAAATAATTGTATCAGTACAGCTGCTCTTGTGTAATTGCAATTTTATCATTAGGTGGTACTTTACATTATATTCCCCTATTCCCCTTGCTGTTTGCAAATAAACTGTACCGGAATAAATACCTTCACACTAAGAAGGTTATTTGCTTTAACCATACTGCTGAAATTACAGTGGGATGACTGATGTTTAGACAGGGACAAAAAAAATTTGTATTTATATGGCATAAGTTAAGGTTCGTCTGTCTGTATCAGCTATACAGTGCTTTTGCACTGTAGACACAGAGCGTATACCTATTGCTTTCCCACCAAAGCACCGTATCAGGGAGAAGAATAAAATTTATATTTAGAAATTTAATGAAATATTTCTTGTGGTGCAAAAAGGTGATGTTATTAGCTACTTTAAGCTAAAGTATTTCCCCCTCTCCCCTCAATGTTTGTAGCCTTTTGAGTTGTATCGTTCATTCTTGAATGACTGCTTGACTGAGGCTATTTCAGTGATGCCCACGGTTTATGGTGATATTGCAGGTGGACAAAAACCAACCTCGGTCTGAGAGCATGGGAGGCCGCGCTGCTGCGTGCAAAGCTGGGCAGAGGAGTCCCCTGGCTGCTCTATCAGCCTCGCTCTTCACTGCGAGTCTGATGGGTCCTGTTAAAGCCAAAGGACTGGTTTTAAACTCTGTGGCTCTGTGAGAGGGTGCAGGGTTGGGTTTTTTGGTTATGAGAAGGGAAAGTGCTATGATATGCTGGCATCTGCAAGCAGCCTTTTAGAGAGGGCTGATTGCAATCTACATTTGCTGGGTATTAGGACACAGAAGAATCAGGGTGGGAGGATGAAGGGAGAGTCTGCCTGAGGCTCCTCAGAGAGTACTGCACAGTTTTGTTTTGAGGCCAGGAGGCCTGAACTGATAAAGCTAGGAAGCTTAAAGAAGTCCCAAATGGATCAATACCTTACAGATAGAATGAAGTTTTCATTTTGATCTGAAGCTTCAACAGGAGAACGTTTTACTCCAGAGGAGCTGGAGAGTCCTTTAATACAAGGAGGCAGCCCGAGATGTGCCAGATCAGTCAGGCAACTTCATTTTAACTACACTACCCACTCAATAAGGTTTCCATCCTCTCTTGTTTAAATCAGATAAAAGCATTTCAAGTGAGAACAGCATCTTGTGACATTGGAAACTAAATTCCAAGTTTTATTTTCTGTCTAGCCATTGTGTTAAGGAGTCTATGCTAATTTAAAATGACCAATATACTAGATGTGTTGGGGTGACCAAATTTTCGGAATGGAAAACAAGGGCTTTTCTTGCTGCAAACACAGGGTGAAGGAGCATTTGGACTGGTTGTGCCTTCCTGCAGGTAGCTGTAGTAGGGCAAAAAGAACAAATTAATCTCTGTTATTTTCTGGTCTGGAAAGCAAAGTATACTCAAATTTTTCTGTATGCAGGATGTGCTTTTCCAGATAACCAACAACCCAGACTGCAGGGCATCAACATACGCAATCAATTTTCTCAAAAAAATGTGAAAAGCTACACTGCTATAATTCTAATATCAACTGATGGGTTTTGCGGTCCTTCCCCAAGGCCAAGCTGATTCCTTGCAGTACTCTAGGCAGTATATACTCTAGGCCTTCTTCCATAAAGCCCTTATTCTGAAAAAATGTCCCCAAAAGATGAACCAGCATTCTTAAGGGGAACCACAATGAAAGAATTTTGACTTGAAAGCTCTATCCATGGAAATATGAGGCAACCTGAGCTTAGAAGATGGACAGTTCTGGAAGAAGATCGCATCCATCTGCCTCTTGTAAGTAGGAAGAAAGAGAATGCTTCAGTTTCAAAGGCCAACAGTAACATAAATTGTGCAAAATTGGTTTGATTTTTTGAGGTAGCTGTATAAAACCATTTAAGATATTTGAGTCATAACCTCTTTGGCGGTGAGTTTCTCAAGAATATGTTGCAATATGCATCATCTACCCTATAATGGGATGCATAAGAAGTCTTTGATCAGTAAACAGCTTCTTCATTCAACTCCATAAAAAGTTTGATGCAACAAAACTATAAGTCTCCATGTGGTACAGAAACACAGTAAATGATAAGCTAACTTTCACTTGGATACCATCCGCTCTCCATAGGAACTGCTGAAGCTATGTGATGCATAAGCTATTAGCTGACCTCCTCCCATATTTCTCTAATCTGAGGTAGTCTATACTATTCCTGGTATGACCAAGGTTTTGCTTTGAATGTGTTGCAGTAGTGCACAAAGACATCTGCGAAATTTGGAGTTTTGTCTCATTCTATTACACAGCACTTGACGACAGTGTCAAGTTAAGATACAGTATTTGATTCAGGGCCTTTAATGGGGTGCCTAGCCAATGTCCAGATGTGTGCTCATTAACAGAAGAAGCCACAGCACATGACTGATTTTCAGAAATTCAGCTTAAGTGTTTTTATCTTTGACATTACAGAGGTACTGTTTTCTGCACCTTTGTAGGTGATCTCTCTTTCTCTCTCTGCTTTTCCTGCCTGTGCGTTTTCATCTTCAATTTCAGGGGCTGACTTCTACAAAATGCATCATTGTACTCTTGATTTACCACCACTGAATTCCAGGTTTCTGTTGATGTATTCCTTTCAAAGCAGTAGTGATTTACCACTTGAAACCAGAGTTTCACAGTGCTGAGTTTGTCCCAGGTGCTGTCTTTCTCCAGTTCTTCTCCTGTCCTCTCTCTGGTATAAAAGAAATATAGTAAGAAATACAATTTTTATCTTATTCTTGGGGTGTGCTATGTGACAGGGGCCAAATTGCAGCTGTGTGTTACAGAGAAGAGAGATGGTAGGATCTGGCTGCAGGCTGTCCTGCATCTTGCTTCCTGTGTTCATAAGCTTTTTCTGTATAGCAAATGGGAGAGCGGGATAAAATGTATTGTAGAACCACATAGGTGTACTTTGGCAACTATAGGAATTTCTGAGGTAGGTGTGCAGAGAAAGAAGTACTGGAATTGTTTTCCAAGTCCAACAGAAAACTCTGTCCATAAGATTCCTAACTTGACATTCTAGTTTCCTGACTATGGGATATTTATTATGAAGGAAGTAGATGAACTGATTTTCCAGACCTCATCAAAGAAGGAACTTCACAGAGAATTGATTCTGCTCTGATGGAGGCAATGCAGTGGCCTGATCTCTTGTGTCAGGGAGCAGCATTACAAAGGGAGAGGTATCTTGGAAGAGTAATTTTCTTTCTGTTTTTTCAAGGATTCTCTGAGTTGTTGGTAAAAGTAATTTTTAGCCTACTGTTTGCTTTGATGATGAGGACCAGGATTTTTAGAAAACCATGCTTTGTACCAAGACACTGTGACATGGGGGATGTGCCTTTTGATAGGATTGCACCAAGCAGGAGGTGCTGTGTGTCAGGAACCTATGGGTTGTTGGAGAGGGAGGAAGCAGAAGACCTCAGCGCTCAGAGAGCGGACCTGGCTTTCGGTAGGCCAGCTGTCCAGGACGAAAATCTTCAGGTGCAGACATCTCTGGGAAAGCTTCAGGTATTTATTGAGCATGATTTGTCTTATTAAAGAAGAGGAACAGAAAGTTTATCATGCTTCTAACATTTGACTAGAGAATGGTGGAGAAAGACAAATAGGATGGCAAGAAGAGAGCTCAGAGTTATGGCTGAATCTCCCTGCTTGGGAAATGAGCTTTCATTCTGACTGCACTAAGTGGAACACTCATACCTAGCTCTCATTAGAGCAAACAACAATATTTCGGCCTGCAGATAATAAAAATATATCACAACAGCAATGTCTGTATCCAAAAAGAAAGTGGATTAGTTTTTTATGCATTTTAAGAGGGAAAAGATTTTTCTGGCTAATATTGCTGCTTGTATTTGTCATACCTATCGTGGACCCATGAGACTCGGAGACTGCAGTCCCTTTGGTGATCTGAGCAGGCTTGCTAATTCCTCTGATTTCCCTCCTCTCACACTCATCAGCCTTGGCTGTATTTTATCAGTATTGAACCTGAGTTACTGGCACTTTATTCAGGTGGAACAGAGGTGCAAATATGAGTATTATCAAAAAAATCACAAAAGAGGTTGAGATCCAAGTGAAATAAAACAGCAAATACGTTTCTCTGACTTCTTTATATGTGACAGGATGCATTTAGAGAAACACTTTTGGCACAAAATTTTGAGCCAAAATTGTTGTAAATATGTAAATATTTTTTCATTTTTAGAGGTATTTTCAAAAATTTACTTTTGCTAAGAAATAAAAATACATGTCAAATACTTGTTCAGTTTAGCAGTATGCCCAACTGTCTGAGAAGTGCCCTCAGAACTGAAAATTAACTGGCTTCCACTGAAATTTGTACAGGTAATAAGCTTGTGCCTGTGCCACACATCTATACAGTTCACTTCTTTCTGGCAGTGTCTTACTACTTTGTGTGGTGTATTTAATTTCATGTTGTTTTTTATTTCTCTTTACTGGAAATAGAAAAACAAGAACAGAAAGTTTGTTTAAAAAATAACAGTAATTGCTAACAGTAATAGTGTTTTCCAGTTTCATAATTTTTCGTAATAATTCATTCTGCAGCATGATTAAAGTAGGTTAAATATTAAGGTCGGCTCCCAAAGGAGGTGGGGTCTGAGCTAGCAGAATGCTGAGCATTCCTGCAAGAGGCTGGGCGCATAGGACTTCCCCTGCAAATGGTAGGATATGAGGCCATTTAGTGTTGTGCAGAATGGCTTCCTGAAGCTTCAGTAGGTAGAGATAGAAGGTCTTATAACAAAACATTGAAGGTGACTTGCGTGAAATTTTTGTCAAATTTTTTCCCCAGCGAGAAATGTGGATTTCATTCAAATTAATTTACTTCATCAGCTTCTGTTGATTTAGCTTATATCCTCCCAGAAAGCAAACAAGAATCAAGAATTTTTTTAATATGTTTTGGTTACACCCTTGTAAAAAGTAGTAGTTATTAACTTCTTCAGTTCGAAATTGTAGTTTGACATTTGCTTCAATTATATTTAAATTAATATTCTAAAAATGAAAACTTTAATTTTAGATTGAATAAATTGCTGAGACTGATGCTAAGTAATTTTGTTGAAACTTTTCAGAGAAAAGATATTTTGAAAGAAAGAACAAAGCATAATATTTTATTGCTTTCCGAATTATAGTAACATTTCTTTCATAGCATCATTGGATCAGAGAGGCTGCAAGCGACCTCAGGATGTTTCTAATTCAACCCCCTGCTCAAAGCAGGCTAAGCTCTGAGGTCAGACAGGTTGCCCAGGACTTTATCCATTTGGGTCTTAAACCTCCCCAAGGACGAAGACTGCACAACCTTGCTTGGCTGTCCTCAGGGTGAAAAAACTTTTCCTTATACTCTGTCCAAACTTCTCTTGTTTCAACATATGCCCATTAGCTCTTGCTCTCCTTCCATGCTCCGATTTGAAGAGCCTGACTCCATCATCTTGGTACCCTCCTTGTAGGTACTGGGGGGATGCTGTTAGGCACCTCCAAAACCACCGTAACTGTGTGAATCTACTGAGGAGACCTAGATTAAATTACTATTTACCACCGTTCATGAATTTCTTTGTGCTTCAGCATATCTCCATGAAGGTGGGATCATAAAATTTCTTTCTTTTGTTTTGTCTGTATTGCTTATAAGCTATTGGGGCTGGACTGATTTTAGCACGTGTGCAGTCTGTTAAGAGGAGGACCTCACTCTTGGGCCTTACCATATTATACAATAGTAATGGTGATAGTCTCTAGTTGTTGAAAACAACTTGTCTCAAAGAATTATCACTGTCTCATGGTAGTGACTTAAATAAGTACAAGCCTAACAGGAACTCTTAGAGGAAATATTTTTTACTACGACAGGAGATTGCTTGTCAGAGCTGGGCTTAAGTGCATTGAATTTCAGTGCATCTGCGTTGTCAGAATAGTTTACCATTTGTATGCTGGTGTTATTTTAAATGTGCTTGCCTCCAAAATATTGAGGAGGCAAAAACCCCTGTAAAGCTTACCTGCCTTTTGGCCTTTTTATGTATCTGTTTAATTGTTCTGCCAACTGGAGAGTTAAACAATGACAAAATGGACTGTGAATCTGTGGCTGGCTGCTTTTCCTCCTGGTGTTATGAGAGGTTTTTGCTGAATGGGACAGAGATGAAGCAAAATAGCTTTCCACACAGCGTGTGGTCAGGCTTTAGCATCCAACGTAATAGAATAACTGTAATCGTATAAGCTCCATAAAACTTACAGTTAAAGAAATTGCTTTATGTGATTTTAAGGACTGTTATTAAACGGCCAGCGGTTTGTGGGCCTCTCATTGCAAAGCTTCTGTTAGTCACATTTTTGAGTTGTAATAAACTGTCATTACTTCTTGCTCATGAGGAGAGTCAGCTATGGGTGGCCTAACCAGGAGTCCTGTCCCATGGTTTGAAGTTTGCTAGGTTGTCTCAGACATGGTGAAAATCTGTTTGCCAGCCATCCCTGGTAACTGCACACCTATGCCCCTAAATATTTTCCAGCTAACAACTGAAGACTGACATATCTGAGTGTGTTTCTTGTTTTACACAATAACAGTACAAATATTAAACAGTGTACATCTTCTTATTACTTAGTGGCAATGCTGGCATCTTACGATCTCAATCTAGTATATACAGGCAATACTTCTTAACACCCAAAGCTTGAGCTGGACAGAGCTTGGTTCTGACCTTTCCTTGAAAGATACTAGTGCTTTTGCCCTCAGCTCTGTGTGACTGAAATTAAGGCTACTCTGGTCTGTGCTTGTCAGTCTCCTGCCTATGCAGTTTTCCCATGGGACTTGAAGATGCATTGCCAAGTAACCGTGGCAGTAATTGGTAAGTGCTTACATTTGAATTCATTTGAGTTATAGTAAATGTAGCTGGTTTTCTTCCCATATTAAACTAGTGCTAAACATCTGATTTTATTTTATCCAAGTATAATGGTTTAGCTTGCTTCATGCATTAAGCATGCAGTGACACATATCCAACTCATCCTCAGAGATTTCCAAGAACGGGATAATGCTGTGAGCACTGTCATCTAACTGACCACCATTTTTTATAAAAGCATTTTTTCAGAGAGAAAAATAAGCTAGATTAATAATAAAAACAACGTCTACCCACTCTCAAAAAAAAGACTAGCGATTTGTCTTCTGCCTTTGAGTGCCGAACGTTTTCTTAGAGTTGGGTCCTTCTGCTGGTCACCAAAATCACTCTTTTCTCTAAAAATGCAGGTTGATTATGTGTGTCTGCAGTCAATACCACAGCAGGAAAGGTGAATCTGGTCATTTTTTTAGTTTGTGTGGTGACCTGGATCAGTAATGCCTGAAATTTAAGAATAGTGCTAAGAGGAGAAGAGAATGCTGAGAAAAAGAAATGGGAAAAAAAGCAGAAATTATATTTCTTTAGCTAAATGTATCAAGCTATTAAGTCAAGATGTAGTTTTCTTGATGGGTACTATTGAAGGACAAGGGTATGATTTCTTGCAGAAATTCCAAATGTGATAGTTTATTTGATTTGTTACTTTTTTTGGCCAACATTATGCATGAGAGCTAATTAATGATCCTGTTGCCAAAGACAGAAGGACATCTGTCACTGAATCAGGGTTTTTCAGGAACTTTTAGGTTAGGTAAAAAGATCTTTACTGGAATACAGTGATACCTGGTGAAGAGAATCTTGTGGATCAAACAGTAATGACATGAGACATGGTTTGTTTTGTAGCTTGTCATATCCTTCTCTAAAACTGGGAGTTCCACCCAAATAACAGCTGTGTAGTATACGAGTCCTGTGTCCTGCAATATGTACTTGTGTAGGATGTTGAGTTTCTTCTTAAGCTATTGGTCTTCAAGCATATTCATCTTCTTCATTTTGGTGCAACCTAGGAGCAGCTCTGTTGCCAGTGAATTTACCCAAATTTGAACTTGATAGAAGAGCAGGTCTGAGCTGTTAATTTCACTTAGATTGCCTGTGTGCAACAAGCCTCAGATTTTGTAAGACCTGTCCTAAATAAAGTTCAAAGTCCTATTTTGACTCTGTTAGAAATAAATAAGTTAAAATTAATGAGTTTCTGGACAGTTACAATACAGTTCCAGGGGAGAGTACAGTCACTAAGGCACTGTGTCCAAAACATCTGAATTAACCACCCAAGAAGTGAAAGATTGCAGCCTGGGACAGCTTTATTGTTGCTATGAAATTGAATGCATGCATAAAAATAAAGAGAACAATAAGGGGCAAGTGTTTACTGGGCATTAGAGAGATGTTTATTATACCTTCTACAGCATAAGCAGAAAGCTCAAATTATCTCCAGATTTTAAAGGCATTGTAAAATAATTAAACACAAATACTAAGAATCTTACTGGAACTACAAATCCAGGAAATGTTCCTCTGAGGATTCTTATTTCATTCTTTACATGCCTTACTAGGCTGTAACACCACAGCCCCGGGTTTGGCCACACAGAGAATTGAAGTGGAGTGAAGTTGCCTTGATTCTCATTTGTAGCTCGTAAGTCCTGTTGGAAGGCAGAGAATGTGGGCTGGGAAGGGACGTGGGCAAGCCAACCGCAAGATTTCTCGCTCTGTCTTTTTGCTTTCGGACTGGATGAGAAGAACTGTTCCATGTAGAGGTGCGAGAAAAAGCCCTTGGAGGTTGTTCTCGCTCTGCCATGGAGCATGCTTCTCAGGTGGTACCCCCCATTTGCAGCAGATGGTGGAGAGGCAACCTGGCCCCTTGCAGCAGAGCAGGGCTGTTAGTTTGTTGGTTAGACATCCTGTAAAGCCTCTCTGTTCTTTTTGCTTTAGAAGATGCAAAGGAAGGCATGGCACAAAGGAAGCCATGGCTCCTGGCCAGATCATTGCCCTCCAAATAGAAAGATGAGACTTTGCATGAAATCACATTTAGTACCACGTGCCTCAGATTTTAAGGTCGGGGAAGTGATTGCCATAGTAATTCAGGCATATTAGCCATGTCAAATAAGTATGATTTAGAGCACCCTTTGGCACAAGTCAGTTCAGGAGGTTAAAGCAGTAGCAGCCAAAATAAATGTGAAGAAAGAAGCAAGGGAGTGAAAGCAAGTATGCAGACAGGGCAGAGGCAGGTATGGGGCCTCCCCTTCTGGTGGCAGTACTCGGGTCAACTTGGCTGGAATGTCACCTTAGTGAGCCTGCATCACCTATACAGGTGATTGGGAGAAACAGAATCACTTTTGGTGATGATTCAGAGAAGCTAGGTTAGATCCCTATAATTAGAAAATGTGAACATCCCATTTAGTGCCCTGTGTCCAGTTTGTATAGGCAGCATATACCTGACATAATTCAGTAACTAAAGATCCTGGAGAAGAAGCAACTGTTGAGTGACCCTGCGTAACCGAAAATCAAGACTGGCTTTTCTCATAGGAAGAAAGCCTGCATGGCTGTAATTTTGCTGTATCCCATTGGTTTTCCTTACAGCTACATGAGGACCTGTATGATATGATGACTCATTTTATATAAACATATTTACCCAAAACAGAAAATACACCGCAAACCCAAATTTGCAAACATTTGAGTTGAAATAATCAAAACTAATGGCAGGCTTCCAGTATATTTTTGTTTGTCATTCCATCAGTTAACTAAAATACTATGCAGACTACATTTTACTTAGTTAGGTGACAGTCAAGAATTATGGCTGGGGTTTAAAACAAGAAAAAAAATCAGTAGGGCTTTTGTTTTGAGGGTGAGGCTTAGTAATGGTGTCTTTCACTTTTAGGTGCCCAACATGACACCATAGGATGTGAGTGTTTCACGCTGGGTAACCAACAGTGTTGGTCACAAATGTAGATTTATAACTAGTGATAGATCCGCACAAATATGCTTAGAGAGTTTGTTCAGGAGACTGATTTCCAAGCTAAACTTCAATCTGTTTTCCAAGCCAGCACTAAGATACAGCAGGCAAGGCAGTTTTGGATAAGTAAAGATAGTGTTTTAATTACTAGGGAATATCATTAATCTCCTTTGGGCTTGTCAAACCAGCACATCCCTTGCATGTATAAAGTTCATACCTTACTGCTTGAATGGTGCACCCAGCAGAGAGTATTTGTCTTATAAAATGAAATCTATGCCCCCAAATAAAGAAGAAAAATAGATTTTTAGTTTTCATGAAAATTGCAAATATTTACATTAAAGTTAGCTAGTACGTGACTGTTTAGCCTCCACAGCTTGAGAGAGCCATTTTCTCTGTGGAAAATATGATATGAATGTGAGCATATTTTCAATTTTTATTTTGACACAGAAACTGATATGCCAGCTCACTCGCCCCTATGATCTGGAATTCTCTGTCCAAGGGTGATAAGTACTGGATGCATCATAGTGTAATATGAAACTCCAGTAATGAATAATTATACAGAGAGATGCACCTAAGGAAATTTCTTTAGATGTCAGTGGTGAAGGGGCGTGTCAGGTACTGAAGCGTGAAGAGTCAGTGTTACTTATCAATAATGATCTTTGCTGACACAAATGTTAATATTTTAATTATTCATTTAAATGTCTAATCTCCTTCTGAATCTAATGAACCTGCTGGCCTTACTGACCTCTACTTTGACAGTGAGTCCTAAAGTTTTAATTTTGGCTTGGATGATGTGTTGGTGAAGAAATAATTTCTTTTATTAAGCTAAATTGGTGTCCCTTGAATTTTATTAGCAGTGCCTGTTTTCTTACTTAAGTGAGAGAAAGTAAATATGCCATGAGTTGGCATAGCCAGGCCCACTGTGGTTCATGATCTTATATGAATTTATGCCAAATGAGGTCCCAATCCACTCCGTTCGAGCTGGAGGCACACGAGCGTTATGTATTGCAGCAAGGCTTTATTCATTGTTCTTTTCTTTAAGTGCTGTATCACATAATTTTGTTTTGTTGGTTGTTTTTTTTCTCACCTGACTATTGCTTAGTAAGAAGTGGATGTATGGATTTATCCTCAGTTTTTGAAGATGCTTTTTGTGAGCAGCCAGAGTTAACTTAGGCACCGTGAATTTTCAAACTGTTCCTTCCACAATGTTTCCTTACGTATGTTGTACTGTAACCATTAGCCAGTGACTTCTCTAGGCAAGGTATTTACAGAGCTTTCCATAATGCCTTTTATTTTGTCTGAAGAGTTTCATCAACTTCCTTCTTGTATTGCTTATAATAATTGCTTATAATAGTATGAATATTGCTTATATAGTATGAATAACTTTCTTAGCAGAGATCTTTGCATCATCCCTAGCAGTGCCTTTGTTCTGTGTTAAAAATGGATTATTTATTCCATTTCTATTCGTTCATCTCTCTAGATATGTTTCCAAAGAGCATACCTTGCCCCCTCACGTCTCAGAATTACCTCTAAACTAGTTTACTTCCATTTCTTCAATGAATCCCACAGAGAATCTTCAGCTTTCAGAAAGTTCATATCAGTCATGAATTGGTGTCCAGTGTCAGGGAGTTAGCTCTACAATGAATGTGTTTGAAAATCCCAGCCTGCCAATGGAGTTCTAAGGGGAAAAAAAATATATCACCACTTCTGCATAGGTGGGAGGTGAAAAGTGTTCTGACTGCCCAAAGATATACCTTCTTAAACTTGTATTTTAAAAAACAAAAAGCAGAGAATGTCATTTCAAGAAATGACCTCAGTCTTTGCTATGAATCAGGTGGACATTCAAAGCAGTTCCCCTTTTCTGCTACCAATCCATCAGTTTTATTTGGATTGAACTGTAATCAGCTTTCTAATGGCCCTCCTACAATCTCAGATCTTGATCTTCTGATTATTGCCTCTGCCACAAATCTTGCAAGCTTTCAAAAAGTCTCCAGCTGCTTGTTTACATAGGGACTCTCAGAAAAAAATAATCAAAATTAACTGAAGGTGTGAATCCAAAGTATATCAGCTAAACTGGATTAAATCTGCATTACTTTGGGAGATAATTCAGTAAAATGACATTAAAGACAGTTCTGTTGTTAACAAGTCTGTCCACACAGTTGTCTAATACAGTTTAAATTGCACACTTCAAAAATTTAATTTGGATCAAGTTCTTTGTGTGTCTCTGTGGACAAAATCCCTACCACAGCCATACCGCACGCAGTGGGGAAGCGGTTTGCATTGCACTGAGCCTGCTGCGCACCCCTGCATAGTTCATAGCTGATATCATTTGGCTCATGTGGGATGTAATGTAACTTGGAGTAAGATCAGCTTATTGTCAATACATAAAGCCATGCTGCCATCATCGCCATTACCATTACTACAGTAGTATGCACATTTTCAAGTGGAAATCAGAGTCCTGTTGTACTAGATATTAACAAAAACAAATTAGCTGGCTCCTGTACAAAGAGCAGAGTCTAAACAGCGGCTGGCTGGACTGGGCAGGCTGCGAGCCACAGTGGCATCAGGTCTCCCAATGTCCAGCCTGGTACTTTGCCTGAGAAGTCTGGTGGTCCACAAAGTCTGCATGGGACAGCCAGGCCTCTGACCTGCCTTGAAAAGTAAAATGTGAGAATTTCTAACCTCCTATGCTAGATCACAGGGCTAAATCAGCTTCAGCTGGCATGACTAACTGTGTTCAGAGCAATGCTAGCCACCCAAGCTGAATGATTTTACTCACGCAAATGTGCTCCCAAGAAAGCCACACTGTATATGTTTGTGTCGTGTTGCAGTCTACATCTGGTTAAAATACCCTTCTCTTCCCAGTTAAATGCTCTGGGAATTACCTGAGGCTTATTGCCTTTTTGATCCCCTTCAAAATTCAGTCAAGTCTGATAGAGCTTGTAAATGATTTTCTAGCCTGCCATGCATTGATTTTTCTCTCCTTGGGGAAAAACAGAAAACCCCATGAAGTTGTGAGATATAGTTCATTGCTTTTTCATATATTTTGCCAGTTGCATGCCAAAAATATAAAGGAAAATGCAGGTTCTTCCATTTGAATGCAATCTCAAAGGTTATAACTGTCAAACTAGAATATAGTTCCAAGGTTTTGAAAAGGCCAGGTACCTCCAACAATATTTTTTCTTTAAGAAAATGCCAGCTATGGGCTTGGGTTGGGTCAAGAAGTGGTATGTATTACACTATCAGCTTTGTAAAAGGAACAGCAAATGCTGGAGAAGCATTTAGTGGCAAGAGGGATAATGGCTCTGTCAATCAACTTAGAAAATGGTTTTTAGGAAATGTGTTTTCACCTGAGGTGAGTCAATGAGACCAGATGTATGACCAGGGTGGGTGGAGCCACTGCCTATATTTAAGACTGGACTACTGAACTTGACACGGGAGTAAATTTTTCAGTGTGTTTGGCCAACATTGGTATTTTCAGTTGTTGCACATAGTACAAGGTTTTGCTTAAAATAATTTTGTAGTGAAGCTAAGACATACAGAAAATCTTGACTCAGCATGGACATCTTCATAAAAGCATTAGTGATGGACAGCATGGAAGCTGAAATCATTGAATCCTCTCAAACCATTGAAATGTTGCTAGGAAAAGGAAAAATTGCTGCTTTTTGCTTTGGTTTTGATCAACACGTTTTGATTATGTTTTCTATGAAAAAGAAAGCAGACTCTTAAAAGAGAGGTCCAGGTTATGAACTGCAGCATGTAGGCTAGAGGGAAGGGGTAGGACAAGGACAAGGAGGTGGTACAGAAACTTCTGAGTCATAATTCTCTGTCAGATCAATTAAAATCTCGCAGTGGTTTTCTTTTATTAAAAACTAATCTATCTGCAAGTGCTTTGCACTTGCCATAGGCTAAAAGAATACATACTTGCAGTGCACACAGTGCACACATGACCAGCTAATGTATGGCAACTTCATGCCCAGCGGTAATTTGTTCATGTGTCTGAGACTTCTGATACAAACACAAGGTACTTGCATACTGAAATGAGTATATAAACACATTCAATCTTTTTTCCCTGATTCCTTGGGATAAAATAATGTAATTACTTTTGTAAGTTCAGTGATGGGTAATATATACTGATACTAATGTAGCTAAAGCTTCTTAAAACTTAGGAGGATTTACAATTATTGGTCTTGACTGTCACACTTAAGCAAGGTAAGGAGAGCTACTGTCAGCACAGACTACTTTTATTTTATACCTATCTTAAGTCACAATTTGTCTGCCAAAGCAAACAACATGAAAATAACCTCATGAATTGTTATAGCCATCTCCCCTTTGAGATGGTGCTCTAGTTGACCTGCTCTGTTTAAAGTGCTTGTTTTACAAAAGGGAAGCTGTGGGACAGTGTGATTAATATTAACGTTATCCCTGGGCAGTGCAGAATGCAAAAGTGTTGGAACAAAACAGCTGCAACAAAGGCTGAATGTTGAATTGTCTCTCAAAATAAAATATTTTGCAAAACAAAAGTACTCAGTGTTTCTGTTCCAGAAAAGCTTAGGTTTTTAATCATAGTCTATACAAACTTCAGTATGCTTATCTAAGAATACTGTGGTATTAAACCCAGTCTTCATTGTTTTCCCTGCTTAGTGGTTAATGCAGCTGTAGTTGGTATGTTTGTCTCCATCTCATTGCAAAGAGCAATATTTTCATTGGTCACTGTTTGTTCAGTTTTTAGATTGGCTTATGTTTTAAGAGGTGATAAAAATTTAAAATAGCTAGTGCAAGGCTTCTTACACCTCAGCAAACTCACCTGTGTATTTAATACTCGTTAACTTAACAGTGGCTGCTTACATCCAAACATTGCACAAGTATTCGTTTTCTAATCAGGGGCTTATAAATGACAAACAATTCTGTGTGACCCATTTGGTGACTGAACTTAATTTTAGAACAGAAAGTGCCTTCGATTTAATTGGAGGTTTTGGAGCTTTTTTGCAGGCTGAATTGTTTCAACAGATGAGATAGTGACAGAGGCCTGATTGTCACCCTACTTAATGCAGACTGTCGAAATTTGGAGCAACTGTCTGAAGTCAGAGGCGTTAAAACTAGTAATAATGAGTGAAGAACCAGAATTATAAAACTATTGGTATCAATGAGGTCAAAACTGAGATCCTACATAAACAGCAGCCTGATAAATACCTTTATTTATTCTTGACTGCTTGTGTTGATGAGTTTGGTGTTGTTTTAGCTTACTTTTGTCATTTTTCCCACAGAGCCGCTCAGAAATTGAACCTGTCTTCCAAAAAGAAGAAGCACAGGCCTTCTGCATCATCTGTTCCTGAATCTCCCCTCTTCTCTACCAGCTTTGGCAGTATCCTTCAGACTTCCCCACCCCCTGCACCACCATGTTTGTTGAGGGCTGTCAGCAAAGTGAAAGACACCCCTGGTTTGGGCAAGGTAGGCCTTGCAAGTATCACTAAAACACTTGTTTTCTTTGGGAGATTTCATCCTCACAGAAAATACTAAGGAAATTGGAAGACCATGTCCTTTCTTATCATAGTTTCTTGGTTGGCTTTACTGCAATTGGTCCCTGAACACATGTACAAAGGCCTAACAACGAGAGTTATTTAGTGCAAGTGAACTACTAATAAAGTTGAAGTTGACTCGAACACAGCCAGACCTAACTGCGCAGCAGTAATACATTTCAAGGCCCAGCTACACTAAATGCACTTGTGTTGGGGCCACAGTGCTACTAGGCAGTGATAATGTCCATTCTGCTAGGGTTTCTGGAGCAGTTCGTCTCTGGCTGTGTTTAAACTGTGCAGCAGTTGCTTGCTGTGGCATATTGTGGGTTCTTGATCCCCTTGCTGTCCAGACTGGTGTCTTGGCTGGACACACTGTAATTCGCTTGTGGCTCATGTTTCCAGGCTTTCTTCCAGTACAGTCAGGACAAGGCTGGGCCATGTACCTGAACAAAGCCTATGCTGATAATGATGAATTGCTCCTTTTTCCTTCTGTCATGTTATTTTCTCCCATTCTCCATAATCATACCCTCTTAAAATGCTGTTTAGGTGCATACTGATAATGGAAAATAGTTGAGACGATGGAGAAGGTGGCTATATAGTTTGCGATTGCTTTGTTGTTTGTCTGAGTGGCTCTTCCTTTTCCCCTGCCACAAATGGAAAGCCTGGCATATTACATCTGGGAATACACGCATGCAGTTGCTGAGGACAGCAGTTTGCTTTAATTTAGGTAGTTTCTTATGCAAGCATCTGTGTGTATGGCTTTTCCATATTCATTGAGTACTAAGCAGTGACAATGAATTTGCTGAAAATCTTTGTGTTTAGAAGAGAAATTGTAATGTATGATCTAGAAGTGCTGAGCATAGGATGGGCTTCAGAATTTTCCTTGCTGATTTTGGATGCTCACTTATATTGTGCAGTTCCAGGTTTGGTGTTTTCTTTTTTTTTTCCTAAAGAACAATGGTATTACTTTCATGGATGGTTTAATGCCTGTTTGAAAAGGGATTCCCTCCACATAGGGCTCCCTTCCTTTCCTCTGACCTGGTAGGTGGAAGAAATGTACAAATCTGTCACAATCTTACAAAAGTTAGTAGTGATGCATACTCTGACTTTAGTGGGAGGAGGAGTAAGCTTGAACTTGTTCATTGTTGTAAGAAGCTGCTATGGAAAATATTTACAATAGAAGCCATGCTCTCAGGATTCTTTTCTGTGCTTCAGACAGGTTATATCAGAATAAAAATAAAAATTCCATTGAGGAATAATGAAGGGTGTGTTCATGAAAACAAGGGACCAATTTCCCTTGTTGAACTGTGTGGGCACTTTTCCTGACTATCCGTTTTCACCCTCCCCAAGAAAAGGGTCTACACAAACACAGACACAAATATAGCTCTGTCAAAACACTGCAAGCTTGATCTGAACCTTTCTTGCTCCTCTAATGGTTTGTTTCCAGTGGACGGGGCTTGGGAAACAGTTTTGCAATATGCCTAAACAGACTTATGATTTGCTGCTTCATCAACACCACGTACCAGAACAGGCTCCAGGCTTTCCAGCTGTGTAAGACTGAAATTTTGCAGTCCAGAAGATGAAGGAGGATTTTTCTTTTCAGTTTAGACTTACCCATCCCTTGGCTATCAGAGTGTATGGGAAATAACTAAGAGGTTTTAAAAAATGTTTTAACACATGCTTCTCCAAAGTAGTAAATCAAATTAGGTTAATTCATATAGTCAAAATACAGACAATTTTTTTTTTCCCACATTTCCATTAGCAAAAATATGTCCATCCTGCAGTTTCTGGAATTCAGTTTCATTTTTTACCTCTTTGGTTCCTTCTAGGAGTCACCCTATAATTATGACGTAAAGCTCGTATACTTTCATCAAAGTTTCCCATCAGTCTACCTCTGTAGCACAATTTTAATTTTAATATGTCAGAAACAGGTATGAGGCAAAATGAGTAAATAACTGCAAGATAATGATGTAATTTATCTGTCAGACTGGGGAAAACTTCAAAGAAAGTAATGGAATTTCCAGCTTGTTTGCTTTTAATTTTTATTGTTGTTATTTATATATGTTCTGTTCAGTTTAGTTGGCATGTTTTGATAGGAGCATGCTAAAAACTGTTACTTTTCTCAGCATTTTCTACCATATAGTGTTTTCTGTAAGGGTATAGATTTATAAAATGTGGACCCATGTGGAGGAAGCAGGTTCAGGGAAGCCAAGTGTTATTTTCAATCACTTAGGGTTTTTTCTGTTTGTGTTTAGATAGCATTTTACCAGCAATCCCAGTGTGATAAAACTGTTTCACTTTGTGTTTGAGTGGGCTGGGCAATTTCTCAGAAAATGACAGTTTGTTACTGGAAAGTCTGGTTCACCAGAACTGGAAGGCTGGCTGTTGCCAAGGGCTCTGGATTTCTGAGACCCCTGGGGACAGCCAGGCACCGACTGCCCCGGGAAGGGCTTCCTGGAAGGCAGGCTCTTTCCTATAGGGCTGGGAGCCCCAGCGTAGACACTGGGTGTTGCTGGCTTGGTGTCAGCTCGAGAGTATATTTCAGCTCGAGTATATTTTCACTTCTACTAGAAATTTCAAAGATTCTACTTCTCATTGCAAAATTGATGACAATGATTTATTTAAAATTGTAGAATTTCTCAGCTGTCATGTGCAGGCATATAATTTTTGTGAGTTAAACTAGGAGGATTTGTCTATCAGCAACATATTTAAAAGTTAATTAGCAGCTCAGTTAGTATGGATATGGGTACAACTGAAGAGTCTAAACTGACAAAGAGAAGAGAATTAGAGAATATATATTCAGGTTGCATGCTTCACATCTTTTCTTACAAAAGGCCTTGCAAATCAAACTGTACCAGCCTGGAATTTGGAAGAAGTATTAGTTGAAAGCTAAAGTTCAGCTTCACAGAAGGAGGAAGATTATATTAATAATGAAATGTTGAGACTGCATAATCACCATTTTATTTCGATGTTAGATACACCATTGACCCTAGCAGAAATACAGCAGTGTCAAAGTGAAATAAAGTAGTAAAGGGTCAGATTCTTTGTGGCACTCATTTCCAAAAAGCTCTCCCTGAAGTCAAATAAAAGTTTTGTGACCATGTTGCAAATATATTAACAGTGGTGCTTGTATGGGTCATAACATACACATGTGCTTTGGGTTTGCATTTGCTGGCAGAGGGAGCTGATCCCAGGTGGTAGTGTGTGTGGTATCCCCACAGTTGTTTCCTGAGGGCAAAGAGTTTTCTTTTGGGCTGAGCGACAGTCCTGCTCCATAAACTGCCACAGCTTGAGCATCACTTTTCCTTCTCTCTCTGCTGTCTTCGAATCATCATATTCCGAGAGAGGCAGATTGCTTTCTCTGGGTTTACACACAGAGAGAGTGCCACTGCCCTGGATGACTGTATGTGCAGTTTCCCCAAGTCCCACTGTTTTCTGGAACATACTCCTTAAGTCTGTTTTGTCCTTTCTGACAATGTGTCAAGAAACAGAGCAAAAAGGCTTTCCGTGCAGAAATAATGAATCATTCCATGACTGCACTCAGATTAACTAGTGTAAAGGCATTCTAGTAAGGTTTGCTTAGATTTGCTCCCCAGTCTGCTTCCCTCCTCCATTTTCTGTCAAACAAAACCAAAACTAAACCAAGACTTCCGATGAAAACCCGAAATGTCCTTTCTGTGAAAGATGTTGTTTTGCTGAATCCCACATTACCCATGAAAACCAGCTTGTACGAAAAATTTTCTGCCAGCCTTAATAAATAGGTTCTTTTCAGGTGGCACAGGGTTTAGGATGAATGGATGTGGTCTCTGTGCTTTCTTGTATTTATTATTTTTCTGTGTGTAGTCTTATAAAACTCTGTCACTGAGAGGTATTTGTTATGTTTGGGCAGAGATTAGTTTAATTTTCCTTATATATTACTTTTTGGGGTGAATTGTTGTTTGTTGGTACTTATTAATCTGAAAATAAAATAGCAATGTTTGTGCATTAAAATGATCCTTATGCAAAAGGTTTCTATGAGGGAGAAAGAAGTCATCCTTGAACCTTCTTCAGGAAGTCATTTCAACCTATTAGCAAAATGGAGTGTAATTTGTGATATTGTGTTTACTTTTTATTTTTCTTTAGCACCAGGACTCCTGCTTGCACAGCCCAGCCCCATTTTGCTAAATAATGTATAAATTCAGATAAAAACCCCCACGGTTTCTGTCCCAGAGCTCTTATGATCTCAGTGTAGGGAGGAAGACCAGACAGACAGAGAGACAGGAGGCAAGAAGAAACAATGAGGTATTATCAGTCATCTTGACAGTGGTGTCCTCAACCCATCAGCAGTCTAATATTAGATACCCCTTGTCAAGCTTTGGTAGGTGTTGTAGAAGAGGAGATTATTACAGTCTTTGAAAGGGGAGTAATAGGTTACACTGCAGATGCTTCTGAGGAGCCCTTTCCAAGTGTGTAGGGTAGGGTAAGAAGCAGCAAAGAGAGGGGTTTTTGAGAGTCAGCTCTTTGTACCAGGGCAGTGGAAAGTAAAGGGACATTCTTAGACTTATGTGATTTGCGAAGTTGATTTGAAGGGAACAAAAATTGATGCACATCTTGATTAAGTCCAAAAGATATACGAAACCTCCTTTTCTACTATCAGAGTTTGCATTTTGACTAACTGATTGGTGGATGTGCGGATTTTTTTGGCAACATTATGGAATACATTAAGCAGGTGTTTATGAAAACCTGTGTTAATGTCAGCAAAAAAACAAGCAGAACTTGCAAAATACGTTCTCTATTTCACTTCACTGCCACCCATCTTGAAGGTTTTTCAGAGAGAATCAAAGAGGTTCTCTTTCCTTTGTAAAGCAGAGGTTCTCTCTCTTTCATCACTCAGGTATATAGGGGGAAAAAGTTAATGGTTAGATGACAAATGCGATTTTAAACCCTTTATCACAGAAAACAATTTCTGAGGTTTTCCCAAAGTTACCATGGTTACTGAAATGGGAAAAAAAAGAAAAGGACTATCCCTTGAGGCATTTAAAGGAGACATATGTGTTCATCTTTGTTGTCAACATGATTGTTGTACAAATTAAATAGTTAGTTCCACTTGGAATGAAATCCAGGTGGCCTTTTGCCCTCCAGACAGAGTTGCTCAGAACTGGCATTTTCCTCACCAAATCTACTGTCAGGACCTGGCGGAGGCTTTCATGCCCTTTGGCTAGATTCCTGCTAGGCGGGCTTTTCTGGGAGGAGTTTTAGTACCTCAAGCTGCGTTAAGAAAAAGGTGAAATTAATAGAAGTTGGAAGAATTGCCATAAACAATAATCTCTTACCTCCCTTAATCATATTTCCTATGCACGCTTAGTTAGTCTTTCTCTAAAGTAAAGCTTGTCCTGGATGTGGAAGTACCAACCCAGGCATGCCAGGAGTCTGTCAGATTGCATTTTGGTTGGCTGTGAGGTTTAAAGAAAGGCGTATTTTAAAGCCATTTCTATGCAGTCATGTTTCCACAAGTTAGAGAACAGCCGTAATTGCTGTTCCTTCTCTTTGTGAAGTGCATAAGCTGCTACTTCATGGGAGCTAGAAGCACATATCAGCCAAGCCTGCTAAGGGAAAACCTGGCCCATTGCCTAAACTTTACACCATGCAAGAGAAAATTCCTGTGTGGAGAAGCAGGTCTGTATTTCTGCCATATAATCTAGCTAGCCCCTTTAGGAGGGGAAGATTAGGTCTCACCCCTACCTATTAATGTGCCAGTTTAAGGGCAGTGGGTCCATTTTGGCCCACCTGCAAGCTGTTAAAAGCTTAGAAGTGGCTCCACAGTTCCTGGCCCAACAAGCTGTCATTCCTGATAATGGGATTCCTAAGGTCAGATGGCAAGGAGCCAACTGACCCCAGAGAGGAGCTCGTGGCAAGTGGATGCTAGTGTAATGCTTTCCTGGAGCATTGCAGACGCAGGCAGGTAAATGGAGGTGAACACCAAGGAATAGGCTTACATCTGAAATGGGAAAATTGGAGGCAGAATACCACTGCTGTCCTTACATCTGACTCCACAAAATGGAGCAGTTCTGGTGTGTGGCATTAGGAGTGCTCCACCAATCTGGGCACCATGTGGTCGAGTGTGATACTAAGGTATCTTTCTCTTCTGTTAATTCCTTTGCCTCTGCTGATTTTCCATTAAAAAAGCCATCTTTCAAACTAGTAGACATTTCCCTTTTCTCTGTGGGAGGGGGGGTGAAAACAGCAACACAGAAAGTGATGTTTTTCTAGAGTAACTTACAGTCCTTAAATGAAACTCTTGGCTTTGGGAGAAAAGCATCTCTTTCCATATGTCGCAGAGGAAGACTTGTACCCTAATCTGAGCACGAGCTATTGGTGATAGCAAATCTGGTTAAGAGACTGTTGCTCAGTAAATTACTTTTTTGCCTCAAAGAATGCCAAAAATGGTGTTCCTCCCCTTAGTGGCATCTTCCTATGTGTAGTCAAAAATTGTACTAATGAGTGAACTTGTGAGCATGAGAGGTGGTTGGAGAAGATTTCCAGCTGGACTTGAACTGGACAGACAAAATATGAAAAAGGCTGTACCTCACTTTGATAACATTTCTTATTTCTGTGTTAGAAGAATCAATCCTTTCCATGATTCTTTTATAGTACATTTCACCCAGGGAAAGAGCTGTAAAGCCTGGTTTTGTGGTGTTTACCTTGGTCTGTTTTGATGAATTTTCCTGTAAACGTTGATGATCAAAAGAAAATTAGCTTGGTCAAATTACTGCAGGCTGGTGCCACTAGGTTTTGTATGTTCCTAAGTAACTTTATGTATACAGCACCCTCTGCATTGTCATAGATGCATGATTTTATGCCCAGCAATCTATAACTTTTAGGTTAGTTGACTGTTTTCTTGATTGAAGTCACTTACTGGCATGAATGACCATAATTTGTAGACATCTAGTTGGCTATGAGCCTTACACATAAGGCCCACATGGGTCAATTAATTTGATTGTTTCAATGTTGTCAACCCAATGAAGCTACAGAAATCTTTAATATTGGTCACCTAGTAAGTATGCTTTAAACATATTCTCGTGTTGTTGAAATAGTATGGCAGTGCGGTGGCCACATTTTAAAATCTCTAGAACATTGAAGGTTATGCAATTTGAATGAAAATTACTGGATTTTTCTAGAATATAAAAACTCATTGTTTTTAACACTTTGGTTTCCTCAAAGTTTTTCTGAGCTATTGTATTTTTATTTCCTTTGTTTTTCAATTTAGGTTGTACTGCTGCTTGATATTTTGGGGCATTATGATAGTTCTAGTTAATCACTTCCACTTAATTTCTAAGACTTTCAGTAGTAGTTTTTGAAGTGTCGTCTTCTTTCCTGCCCTCTCTCCCACACCTCTCACCCCTTTAAATTCATATTTAAATCCATGAAGAAGAGGTTAATATAAATCAGGAAAGTCAAGATGAAAGAAACTAAAAATTACAAGGGTGTTTCTCAGACAATGCTGAGGAAGGAATTTAAATGCTGAATAGTTTGCTAAACCTGGGATCATGGTAAGTTTTCTGAGATCTTATGCAAATTGCAGGCACTGTACTTTAAGCACTCAGCTGTAGGCCTTATTACAAGTTTTTTTTTTCTTTAAAACTTCCTAAAGCTCTTCTCCTCCCAGCCTTTTCCTTTTGTGTTTGACTCCTCTCAGCATGTGCCTGAGAGCAGTGCTCAGTGGTGCAGGCGGGTTGGTGACACTGCAGGAGGCTCCACTATAGCACTGCTGTAACATCATGGGCTAATGATTCGGCTGAGCCTCTTGATTCAGCTGCAAGGTTATTCTGCTTTCTATTATCCTAAAGGTCTGGGCTTTACCTCATTTCTCTGATACAACATTGACTTAAATAGATAACCAGCTCAGCTGTGGAAGAGCCTAGCGTGAACTGTATTTTGATACTGAGAATACCATTAGGTATATCTCTTCTCATTCACCATCTCCCTCTTTTTTGCCGTTTCCTTAGGAATCAAACCCATTTCTGTGAATATCTGTCTGGAGACATTTATCCATTTTTTGGTGCTTATTTTACGAGAAGCATGTCTCCCCATGCTCCAAGTCATTATCTCCGTAACTTTTTCCTCACTCTTTAGTGCCGCCATTATTGCACTCCCTTAGGCTGCGATTCATGTTGCTGGCTTAAGTGAACTGATCACCGTCCTTGTGATTTAGGCTGGTCACATGAATTCTTCCGATGGAGGAATGGAGAGAAGTGCTACTTATATTAGGATGGGCTGACTTGCCTAACAGATGTTCCTTTCTTTTTCAGTTGATTACAGAGGCAACCTAGACAATAGAATGAGATATCTCTGTTTTGGCTGGCTCAAGCAAAGTGAAATGAATCTCTCCTTGAGTAGGAACGCAGTCTCTTCTTGTGGTCTGCTCTGAACATTTAACTTTAATAGAAAACCAGCTACTAGGAGATATAGTAACAAGATGCTTGCAGAAAGTTCTAGATACTTGCATCTCTCCTCCAGGTGGAAGTCTGCATCCTCTCCTTTCCAGTCTAAGAAACATCGAAGGCTCGCTATACGGCATCCAGGTCTGGTTGAGCAGACCTGCATGCAACCAAGCAGGTTGCATAAAGCAACCAGACCTTCAAGGAAAAGGACCCTGCAGGCTTTTGCATGTTTGGCCCTATGCACACCAAAAGAAAGCTGAACTGATCTGTATTGATTTAAGGACTGGAGATGTTCAGCTGTACTTCTGCCAGGATGGATCTGTAAAGCTGGTTGCCCATTAGGTTAGAGCCTCTGGCCCCCAGATGCCCAGATTCTCATTGCTTTGTAATGTGACCTGTGAATCACTTCCAGTGAGGACTCCTTCCCAGAAGGGTAGGCAGCGTGGCTTGGGTTTCAGAAACATTTCATTAGTGGATCTGGATTCCTAATACCCAGATGCTATTTCATTTTCCAAATGTAAACAGACTTTTTCTTCTGTATTGTTGCTAAAGTAATTAGCAGCTAAAAGATCTTTCATTGGATATTGAGATATGAAATGCCAGGTATGAAAAGCAATACTTTAATGTACTTTAAAATACTTTAATTTTTCTTTATTGAAGACTCTTTCTATATAGTTAAGGTAAAAACAAAGTTTGAAATCATTGACCTGTTTGATCTTAAAAAATCAGGAGGTAGGTTAATACATCTTTAAGGCCTGTGACCCTCAAAACCTCTCCTGTAGCACTCAGAAGTGAGAAACAGAGTGGGTGCACCTGTGATGGGTGGATGGGTAGGTATATGTGTAATTCACACTATACATATGGTGTGTACATTTGTATCTAGAAACAAAACATATATAAGTGCATATATATATATATGTGTATAAATGTATTCCTCTTCCTCTCCCCACCAGTACAGTGGGAATAAATATATAGGAAAAGCTATATATGGAGTTTCTGAGCAAGTTATCTGAAAAAATTGGGAGGCTAATTAGCTATAGACTTGCTTTTATTTATAAACTAGCAGTTCTTTTTTTTTGAGAGAGAGAGAGAACTCAACATTCCCTTAAGATGCTCCCAGTAACCTCTCATGGATTTTAATCAATAATAATATCCTTCTTCTTGCTTAGCTCACTCCTCCTATACATTGCATGATCTTTTCTCTCCTATGAGGTGATTTGAAAATGCTCATAGAAATAGCAGCATTTTACATTAAATTCTTTAGGTATCTGTGAGGCTCTATTCTATTTCTGTAGACCCCAGTTGCTCTCATCCATATTAATTGCTGCTGGATTTTTTCCACAGATCTGCTCAATTTACAATGTTTGTACTGAAGGGGAGACGCCTAGTTAGAAAAAGATGTGGCGTCAAATGTGGTGTGTATTAAAATGCCAGGAGGAAAGCTGTACAATAACCTTTATAACATCACATACTCCATTACAGAAACATAGATGTGGGAAAACTTAAAAACCTGTTGATCCTTTCTTCCCTGCCCCCTTTTCCCACAGAAAACATGACATATGTATTTCAAACTATATAGCATGAGCATAATTATCTTTCTTTGCTTTAATGTCTTGCCCCCTTCTTTCCACCATTCGGTATTGCTGGAGGTTTATCCAAATACAAATCTTGATTTGCAATAGAAATCCATTCTAGACTAGCACTGCCGCAGCACCTGAGCCCAGATTCTGGAAGCAGTGTGGCTAGAAAAGCTGCCCTCCTTTCCCCACCCGCCCCCAAGAAAATACCTTAAACGTTGCATTTTTTTCAGCTATGAGGAGCAGCGCTAAGGTATGTGCTGGCATGAGATCTGACAGAAGCACTGGGGATGCGTATCGCCTGGCCACACAGAAGGAGAAGGCGTGCACCCTGATTGATAACAGCATGTGCAGATGTGATAAACACAAGGAGGCCTAGGCTGCTTTTGGGAAAAGGAATAGCAACGCAGAGGAGGAAACGGGATTCCCCCAGGGCCTCGTACTCTGTGAGCGGTGGGAATCATGAATCTCCTCAGATGGGAGGGAGTTATTCATCATAAAGACTATTATGCTGTGTGAGGCATTGCTGAAACAGAACACCGCCAAGCTATTTCCTATCTTATCGGGGTGTATTAATAATGCAGCAGTAATAATAGAAGTACAAATTAAAAATAACTGGATGGGCAGATAAGCAGAGTTCTTGAGATTAAGGGGATTGGGAATTGCTTCAAACAGTTAATTGCAGAGCAGCACATAGTGGGAAACTTGCCTTTGCTGTTTTGCCTTTATTATTTTCTTATTCTTCATCTTATCTCTGTAAGTGTTATTTCTAGGGCTTTTACATAGACACTAATAGGCACAATATTTCCTCAAGATTTCAGACTGTTCTTTTTTATCTCCAAAGAAATGAAGTATCTTTTGCTGATCCATCTAGTTCAGTAGGGACTAATAATGCTGAATAAGATGACTATTCTGATTATTGGCCTTCCTCTAAATAAACCTCTTATCATTTTCTCCTCCCACTCCCAGCCCACAATATAAAGGCAGACGAGACATTACAAGTGTCAAATATTCAGGCTTCAGGACGTATTGATACAGACTGTTCCCTGGAGGTTTGTAAGCTCCTTCTGGATTGCAGTGGCATGAAATCCCCAGCGTCCTTGAGTCTCTTGAGGTGTAATAGCTGGGCTGGGCAAAGAGAAACATGTTTGTTTCTCTGGCACTGGAGCACTGGATGATTGTGTTCCTCCCAGTCCTCTCTTGCACAGCCTATGTCTGTCAGTCACTAACCTGGCAGGGCTTTACCTGATTTGGGGCCTCTGCATGGTTCCTTTCAATAGAATTAAAATAATGACTCAGAACTACTCTTTGGTCCCCTGCTGGGTACCAAAATGTGCCTTACTTAGGGCATGAGACTGCTGTCACTTTGATTGCAAGTCCTATTTGCTAAGCAATTTTCAGGACACTCAAATTCTGCTCTTAATGAAATAGGTATTGGAGCTAGTGCAATGTGCAGCCATTTCACACAGCTCCATCCAAGCAACACTGGCCTACGGAGAGATAAGGCTATCAAGGGAAGCCCATTTGATTGAACACCTGATACACTGATGGAACAGAAGCTTAGCAAAGAACTGCAGCACAACAATTACTCCACCATTTTTCTGGAAAGCAGCATCATTTGTGAAACTAGCAATATGAGAGCTCAGTGTCAAACACTGTAAATCATATGTCATCCTGCTTTTAACATGGTTTTAGTAGTCCAAAAAGCTTCTGCATGTAATGTTATTACTGAAGAATTCAGTCTACTCTACAGAATAGTTCAGCACAGTTGGTTGCTGCAGGAATACCCTCCATGATTTGTCAGATTAAAAGGGTGGAGAAAGCTTAAATTTTGTTTTCTTCAGCAACAAGAGATATAAGAAATTAAGTCCTTTGGAGGGGAGGGGATGAGAGAGAACTTGGAGGGGGGGAGGCTGGGGGGGGCAAGGACAAAAGGATGTATTATCTGTATACTGATCCTTAGCTTTCTGTGCATGCCATTAGTATTGTAAGTGTTCAGCACAGTTTGATGGTTAACTGCTGAAAGAGTACACTGTTGGCTGGTCGTTCTTCATCATTCAGGTTGTACTTCCGCTAATGTAAATGATGTAGATTAGAGCTGCACGAATGAACGTAGGAGTAGGTGAATTCACCAGCTTCACGCTCAAGACGAAGTAATGAAAGCAGGTAAACTACATTGGCCAAATGAGAAGTGGGCAGACTCCATTTACCTGTGCTTACAAAAGTAGTGTGTGGAACATTTTCATCTTGTGAACTATGTGACTGAAACACTCTGAGTATGTGAATTCATGTGGATGGTGAAACTTTCAGGGTTCATAGGCATCTCTACAGAAACTGGCAACAAACTGAGTATCCATGATACTCATTACCCATGATAATAGCTGCTGTCATGCTATTAAAGCCTATCAATCCAAATCCAGATTATCTTCCTTTTGTTTCCTCCCTGGAAATGATTCACAAATGTTTTCCATCTACCTATCCGTGTCTCTGATGTTCATCTTATTTTGTCCCTAAGTGCCACTGATGTCTCCTGTTTATCTCAGTTTTGCTGTTGCACCTCCATTAGCTGGGATACTCTTACCACTACCACTGCACCTTCAGGTGGCCTCTGAACCTGCGATCCTTCTACCTGTGCCTGTTCCAGTCTAAGCACTGCATCTTAAATATCAACGTTTTTTCTCATTCATGAAGGCTTTTTTTTTTTTTTCCCCGATGTGATTTACATATGCATCAGTAAATGGTTTGGTTTTTTGTTGCATCTAAAAGAAGGAAAAGGGGGAAAAGGAAAGACATCTAATGAGTTACTGAAAACTAGAGTTGAAGTATAAAAATTGAAACTGCTCTTCTCATATGTCTGGGTCTCCCTTCCCTAAATTCTCAGGCAATAATCACAAAACAACGAGTAATGAGGCAATCCTTGTTTTAAGGCATTGTCAGCATCCACTGCCTCTCAAGGCTAGATTGTGGACATTTGGTCAGGGGACTAAACAGATCTGCAAAGAGTACCACAGAGGCAAGCTATTAATATTTTCTTGTGGATTTCCCAGTTACTGTCTAGACAGCAAATATACAGGGTGGGTGCCTGCCCTTGCATTTATTCCCCCCCCCCCCCCCCTCACTTTTTCAAGGAAGGTTTGTAAGAGCTGAAAACACCTTCTAGGCTCTAAGAGTTTTCGTAGGAAGCCTTTGCATCTCAGTGGGTTTTCTGTGGTTTTCTGTCTTTTTTTGTGTGTTACAAAATTATTTATATCAATTTCTCTCTCCTACAGGGTAGTCCTAGAGCATATGGAAACATGGATAGAGAGGATATATTCTAGCTAGCAAGTGAGTCTAAAATACCAAACTGTGCACAAAGCTCAGCTTTCCTTTCTCTGCAAGTTACACTTATTTTTACCTCTCTCAACCACCCTTCCACTTCTGTTTAACTTGCTCCCTCATGTTCCAATTATTTTTTTGCTTTATTTTTAGGTTCTTTTGCTTCTGTGAGATAGAAGAGTATTCACCAAATTCTCTGCCCCCCTTGGAAATCTTTTAAAAATACACTACTAAGTAAACATGTCCATTAGTTAGTCCAGGATCAAATGACCTGACAAGACAGATAAAGCAAAGCTGTGGCAACATGCTTTCTCCCTCCCTTGTTCCTGACACCATAATCCTACAGCACTGCCGCCCACCCATACCCCTCGTTCATCTCCTTGGAGGAGTGTTAGCATCTTCCTCCTAACTGGCAGAGACAAAATGCACACAGCCTTACATTGTGATGTGCTTACTTATTTTGAAGTAAATGATTCAAGTCCAAATTTGTAATGGTTGTTCAAAGTCCAGCTGATCAGAAACTCAAACTGTGACTAGTTAAAGGCTGGTAATTGATTTTGATACTTTCTGGAGAGTGACCTTTCATACCTCATAACGAGTGATGCTTTACCATATTGTGGAAATACAACAAATAACCAAGATCTGAGTCAGCAGCTGAATTGAGTAGCTGTCATGTAAATGTTACCATCTGAAGGGAATTTCTTTAGGGCTAGATATCAAAACAGGCTTCTAAACGGAAGGCAAAAGGATGTAAGGCTGTGTAAGAATGACTGCTTTCTGAAACAATATGAACCAAATTCAGCTATGACTCTCACAAGCGGAAGGCAAATGCTGAATTAAAATGGTTGTTTCATGAACACTGTGCATTTCGGCTGCTGGGATTTTAAGAATGGAAAGATAAATTGTACTTTGCTTTTGCCTGGCTGCGCAAGCCGAAGGGGATGTTTGCAGATCTGCTGCCCTTGTTACCCACCCAGTAACACCACACAGAACAACAACACGTGTGGTAACTGGAGTTCAAGGACTATTTAGGACAGCAGGCACCCCACAGTGGGCAGGCGGCCCTCCGGAAACTGCCTTTTCCGGTGTGGGGATGTGCAGGAATTCTGTTCTTTGGATCCCCAGAGAGATGTTCTGCTGGAGAAATCAATTTTTCAAAGAGACTGTGGGAGCCTGTTTCATTTTAGTAGTTTGTAATATATCCCAAAATGGAAGCAGAATGGAAAGATAGTTTCGTAAAAGGACAGTTTTAGGACCTGATATTTTAAAAATACAGAGAGCTAGAGATTCAGAGCAGTGGAGGGAAGGCTGTTGGTGGTCTCTCAGTGAACAGACAAATAGGTCAGGAAAATCAGTATGTGAATTAGCACTCTTGACTGAGGGCCCAAGATTAAACAGACACAGACACTAAACAATCCTGTTGCCCCTTGAAATGGCCCTAGTCAAATAGAGCTGAGGTATGTTAATAGGTAAACTGATCTGGATACAGTTTATGCAGTACCTCAGTACCTGGTCTGTTTAGGGTAAGATTGTGGCCTCCAAAATTGTCAACATGGCATCTTCCATAGTTTTTAATTCAATTAATTAAAAAAAAAATTACAAAAATAAATCTTGATTTATACACATTGGGCAGGCTGTCCTAGCAATCATGCCTTCAGTTCACGTCCCAGCCTGTGCTTGCAGAAGTCAAACAAAAACACCTCTGTCATGCAGTGGTGCCTTTTAATTTACAAATAGCTGCCAGAGACCACATCAAGTTCAAGAGTACAGGGGAGGAGGAAGGATGAGGAGGATTATAGACTGGCAAGAAGAGGTTCATATTAAGTGAGATGTTAATTTACATTTGCTGATATTTAGTTCAGCTTGAAAGTAAAGGCTGTTGCAACCCCATAGTATAAAAATGCTTTTGCTTGTGCTTTTTTCTCCCATTAGGAAGCCAATTTGTCTGTGTTTTGCTGATCTTAGAGATAAGACAGATAGGGAAAGAAATGAACCTTCCTTTCAATTCAGACTGAAAAAAACTCCAGTGTTACTCCTAGCTCCATCTAGACATGCCTTTGTCATCATGGTTCAGATCTGGTCCCTTTGAAGAATCTCTTTTGAGTAGGTGTTAAAAATGTCACAGAAGAATGAAGGAAGGAAAGTAAGAATGAACTGGAAATTCTTAGACCTTTCCTGGCTTAGAACTTTGCCTTCACAGAAAGTACACAAGGTGGTAGATAAATCATTATTACAGATTAAGCAATAGTTTTTATGCTGTTGTTTAAATTGCTTTATTTTATCAGTTATGTTCATCAGACCCTTAAATTTGTGTACCTGTAAGGATGTCTCCTGCAATTCGTGGGTTTTCTTTCCTTTGAATTACCAGGGAGCACAAACAGATGAGACAACACTAAAAAACTTAACTGATAATAGAAAGTAGTATAATTTAGCATAAATTAGATACAGAATACATTCAGAGATTAAAGCAGTCTATTGTGATTAAGAAGAGTTCCTTGGAAATAATTTTTCCTTTTCTTTTGACCATGTGGGTTTTTTCCTTTTTAAAAATAATTGTAGTTAATACAGCTGATGAGGTGCGAAGTGAATACAGGCTAAGTGAAAGAGACTGACAGGAGCAGTATCAAAACTGTAAATAGAGATACACGAGGACTAGTATGCTGTGCTCATCTTCTTTCCTTTGTTGTTGTTTTCAGCTACTTCAGATCACAAATAACCAATATTTTTTTTTTTGCTTGGTCGTAGAGAGGTTACAAGGATGCTTCTATTTGCATTGATTCTGCTTTAAGCCACTGAATATTGTTCTCAGAGGACATTCACTGCTATGTGCTTCTGACAGACAAAGAGAAATAATTTCCAACTGAGAAATTAGGTGCTTCTGAGGACTAGCCTTTTAGAATAGTGTCTGCAGTCAGAAAGGCTAATTGTCCAAATGATAGACATGCATGGTTGACTTTCCTCTTTATGCAGCCTTGATTGAGACACGATGAGCATGCTGCTGGCCTTTGCGGGGGATAATTTTGTTAGAACAATGTCCTCCGGGAAAGGCTTTTATACAGCAAGGATGACAAGTGTGGCAAATTGCTTACAAACCCCAGACCTAGAGGCTTCTCTTTCTGAAAGCTGCCAGCCCACAGTACAGCAGTGCTACAAAGCTGGAATTCAATAGCTGGTTTTGCTGCTGTAAAAAGTGTCACTTTTTTCCTAAACTCTTTGCTTATTTTCTCAGAAGGCTTGTTTTCACAGGACCAATGGGTTTGGGAGGCCCAGAGTACATGAAAACAGAACAGAACCAAATGTTCACAGTGAGGACTGCTTGTTGTCATACCAGTAACAAGAGAAGCGATCGCCTCCTGATGAAGTGAAATAGGGCACTATCTTCTTTTCATTCTATTTCTGATACAGAAATTTTGTTGTGGCAACTGCAGCCTCTTGCCCTCTAGTTTTCTTGCTTTTTGTCTTTCCTATTTCTGTTGTTAACTGACAGCAGCTGCCAAAAACATTACATCCCATTGCATTTCTTACATACTTTATAGTAGCTGCACCACAAGTATATAGTTTGTGATGTGCTGGTATTCTGATCTGTGTATCTTCTGATATGTTTCATGGTGGCGAGGGCTCTCATTCTAATTGCTTAGAGTCTCATAAGCAGAAATGGTCCCTGCAGTGAAATGAAGAGGCAGGGCATCATTACCCAGTGGGTCATAGATCTAAAAGGATTTATAATCTAATTTCAGTTCATTAATGACTGTGATATTTAACTCTTCCAGCCTGCCCTTTTACTAGCTGTGTCTAGTTTTCTGGACTGCAGTACCACTCTTACTCTGCAGAATACAGCCCTGACTACAGCTTGCCCCTCATTGCCTTATGTCTTTGCTTCCAGGAATATGGTCCATCCACATCATCTTCCTTAGTGCCACTTTTTCATCCTCCCCTGTTCATCTCAGGGCTGCCTTCTGTGTTGTCTCCCTTTTTTTTTGAATCCGCCTTTTCCTCTTGCACTAGTCTGTGTCTTCACTCCCATCCAGTTTCCCCCAGCTGTCCTGCTGACCTTACTCAGTTATAAAAGGGGAGGAAAATGCCTGAGCCACACCAGAAGATGATTGAGTAGGTCAGGGCAGAGCTCTGTGAGAGCAGCTCTGCTGATTGGTGCTTATTTACATCTGCTAAAGATCTGGTGCCTAAAATCTTAGGAACTTGCACCTAATTCATCATGTCTTATTTTCTTTATAGATGCGAGAAGTAGACAAGTACTTGGTTTCACTCTGGTTATGTGAAAAGAGGCATACAAAAGACCTGTAATTGGTCCAGGTGCCATTACTGCAATATCAAATGTCTGTATTAGCTGATATTTGAGATATTGCTTGCTAGAAACAGCATTTTAACAGACTTATCAGAGACAGAAGCTTCACATTCTCTTCCCTCCTGCTCAGCTAATGCTGCTGCTCACTCTGTGTGGGCCAGAGTGGGGCTACCAGCTCCCCCTTACCCTCCTTTCCTGACCGTTCTCTGCTGCCTTCTAACGTGAGGATCTGCTACTATTTCTCCCATAATGCTTTTTATTTCTGCTGATGCCATGATCTTTATTGTACCTTTAGGAAGCATTTATATGTTATGAATTATATTTTACTCCCACACTGGTTTCTCTTTTCATAAACAAGCCTTACAAAATTCTCTGCGTTGGGTAGTTACATATAAATTTGATCCTTTTGTTTTGTTCACAGAGAGGATAAGGTAAATGATGGATTGCATTAATAAAAAAAAATGTATTGCTGTATGTAAACCGGTCCCGTATGGTATAATATACCTCTCTTCAGCCCTATATCAACAATGTGTTGAACAAGGCATTCATTTAGAAAAGGGGAAAAATATCACCTAACCTGAAAGTTCAAGCCTAGAGTTAGTACAACATGAGGGTTAGTGAAGCATACAGACACTTCTTTGTCTAAACAGTGTGCCAAGGAGAAAAAGGCCAGAAACAACCCACCTGGAATGTGGAAACTTTGGGACCATAAATGAAGAACCCCATTTTCACTTTAACACAGACTGTGTTTAGAAGTATGCTCATTATTTATTAGTATGTTCACCCAGAAAGCAACGCAAAAGCTGAATAGGCTGTTCTGGCTTATGCACACTGTGGGACATGACAAAGTTCTCATGGTTTTCTGTTGAGCATAACTGTAGGTGTTGTGTCTTGATGCACGCTAGTAATCCTAGAGAATAATCCAGGCGAATCCTGGCCTCTCCCAGCCCACTCCTCCATCAAGAGAACTGTTGTCATGTGGAATTAAAAGTACTCCTGAAATGACTTACCATGGCTGTTACATCATGTTTCTGTTTGCAACTCTCTGCGGGTTATCAGCACAGTTAATTCATGTGTCATGGATATTCTTGAAGTTAACATCACAAATCAAACTATATTTATAATATTGGTTTAGAAGGCAGCTAGTTAGAAATGTGTACATATTAAAAGAAGAAAACCCTCATCATTTAGCCAAAAAAGCAATGCCGGATTTTCTGTCATTAAACTGACAGGATGTTATAGCTGCTGTAAATAATAGCGACTGCTAAAATTTTTTTGCCTCCCCAGTGTACAAATCAACGAAACATAGATTAACTGGTTTCCTCTGATGTGGTTTTCACTAATCCAATATCCTCTGATAACAGGAGAAGGCCTTTAATTCAAACATTTTTTTAGAAAACATTCTTTAGTTTTGTGGAGTTCAAAGTCAAGTAAACTTTAAAAATCTGTTACCTGAATGATGCCTGGGACATCTGTGCAGGGCTTTTGCTGGAACCCTGGCATTGGATGCATGTGCCTTTTGGCTTGGATGAGAAGTAGTTTGAACATTACCAGAAACAAGATGGACAGATTGCTCCTTCCCCTTCCTTAGACTGGAAAATCTGCAGATGGGTGGTACTCTGCCACATTCTCAGTCCCCCATGTGCTTCACTTCATACAGGAGTGATGTGAAGGATAACAGGGGCTCTAGGCGGTTTCTGACCTTCCTTGTGTGTTTGCACTATCTTTTGTTCTCACTTGTAAGAGCTGAGCAGCTGCAGGGCTGCTCTTGTGTGCTTTAAGTGGCCCTGCTGGCAGCCATTGCTTTTGCCCGAGAGTTTTTGGAGTGGTGCATGCTCCTTCAGCATTTCCTTTGCTGGTGGCATGCCTTTGACACAGTGATCCCATCTGGGGCTGTCTTGTGGGAATACAGATTTCCCAGATATGCTGCTCTACCTTGAGAGCCCCTTACATTGTGGGTATTACATGAATATTGCATTCAGCAGCTCAATGACTTTGTCGTGCTGCTGCAGAGAAATACAGAAACCAAATTGCTCTCTGAGGCTGACAGGCAGATAGAGCAACAGCAGCCATCTGAGTTGAATAGTTTCATTTTCATGTTTTAACAAAAAACAAGATGAAAGTTATTAAAGGTGACAGTAGTGGAAGACAGGTTCTTCGTCAGTCTCTGCACTTTCACCCTTCCCTAGATGTCATTATGTTCTTCAACCAGTAACCCCTTTACTTTCTGGTAATGTTGCCTTTGCTCTCTTCTGCCCCTCTTGGTCATCAAATTTATAGCAAAATGATTAGGGGTTGGAGGGAAAGAGATGAGGAGAAAGAGAAGGAGAGGCTGAACAGGAGAAGCAATAGTAAGTTACTTCACTAGAATACAGGTAGGCTGGTGGCTGAATAGCTTTACTGAAATTTTCTTGTAACAAAGCAGAAAATTGCCCATCAACATGAATGCCTGAAATACCCCTGAGTTCTTGTTGAGGATGGGTAAATATTTAGCATATAATAGCTAATATATTCTCACGTAGCTTGTGTTTGGGTTTGTTATGATTTTCAGTGTGTGTGATTAGCTGAACCCTTCAAAGGTTGGTGTTCTTCCCAGAAAACCAGGCTTGCTCACATTTAGCAATTCTGTAGACTTTCCCCACTTTGGGGGAATCCACAGTTGACTGGGGAGCACCTTAACGTGGTTGCAGTGCCAGAGATGTGCCAAACAATTTTAATGGGGTTTAAGATTTAAGCAAGGTTGTCAGGTCTCATGTGATGCATGTGAGACTGACTGCAGCTGAACCTCATCTCAAGCTCCCTTATGGCCAAGACTGCATCTCCTAGTTTTGAAGCCCGGTGAAGCCTCCTTCCTGCTTTCTGACCTGCTGACTGATGTGCTAACTAGCTGTGCCTGGTGTGTTGGGCCAAGGAGGAGGAGAGGCATGGCTGGAGCAGTACCTGTTTTACAGACTACCTCTGGGGCTCTTGCACCACGTGAGTGGACATGCAGCTGTCTCATGCGCACAATGTGACTCGGCGCATGCAGTTTCATGCACTGGAACAGGAGAATGATGAATCTAACCAGACATCTGGTTTTGACTCCCTCAACAGGCATTTTACACCCTCAAGAGGCACAGTATACCCATGTGGGTTTTCTCTTGACTACCTAAGCACGCACTTACAGTCCTTCACTGCATAAACTAGTCTTCCAAATCAGTCATGAACTTGGCTTTGTTGCAGAACAGTAACGATTTGAACAGCTGGGAATCAGAGAAAGGAGGAAGAGTGAGGAGAGAAAAGGAAGTTACATCTCTGTCTTAATGAACACAGACATTTTTAAAGACTTCACTGGGGAGAAAAATATTTATTTGATACATAGTAATTTTGCAGTGTAAATGATCATCTTAGATGAACTCATGCTAAAAAATGACCTCTATTTCTTCCCTTCCCCCCCCCCCTTTTTTTAAAATACATTTGGAATCTTTTAAGAAGGCTGTGTATAAAAGTATTGAAACTCACAGCTTGGGGGAGAGAACATTGATTTTATCATTTTATGTAGACACATATATGCACAGACAGAAGCCAAGTCGCTGAAATAGTCTGTAAGAAATGGATCTGGTCCAGAAAAGTCTATGTAATTAGATTAGCCTTTGGCCTGGCAAACACTTCATAAAGTTCCATTAATACAATGTGAGAGAGCTAGTAAAATAAAGAGGAATTTATCATGGGCTGAAATTGGAAAAAAAAAAACCCAACCTATTCTTATTTAATTTCATGGCAATGAATCCACTGGATAAATATATTTATCAGTTGGTCACAATAAGGGTGTTAAATTAGGAATGCTCAACCAACAATCTCCATATTTTTTAAAGCAATATTTTAAAAATCTTTACAGAGTCTGAGCTGTGGCATAACACACGGGTGAGAGAGCAGAAGCTTTGGCAGAGCACAGCAAGGGCCCACCTCTGCTCCCATTCCTCTAAAGGCAACAGGAATTTTATCACTGGCTTCAGTGGCAGGCTAATTAGGTCTCTGGAGGCTTTTGAAAAATCCCCCTTGACATCTGATGACTGTTCCCTGTGGTGTCCAAGGAAAAGGATACATCTTCTGTCAGTGCAAAAGATAGCTTCACATGGAACTTTTTTCTACTTCAAATTAATATTACAGCACTTCTTTTGTCACCATGTGGCTGAAGGGAGGTGCAGCCGTGTCCGTGAAATACAGTATGAGTATGTTACGAACTCAGACAAATGGCACAGTAGGTTAACGCAGTAGTCTATCTCTAGACATCTGGGTTCACACCCTTGCTCAGACCTTGTGTAAAAATGTGTTTGTAGTCCCAGAGGACTCTTTAACACACCTCATCCACGGTACTCCTGCATGTTTTGGCAGGTTTCCATCTCTGGCCAGAAGAAGCTTAGGACTGGAATAGCAGTAGAGCTTTTGCAGGTGAGAAATGAAGAGTGCTGATAGAGAACTGCAAGAAAATTGTTCAGACTGTGTCTGTGGTGGATGAACAGAAATACCACCAAACCCATGCAGCATTTTTGGTGGTTGATTGGACACTTCCACAGTGTCATTTGTTCCAGGCAGTTACAGTTCTACACCTTTATGCCTTCCCTGCGTGCCTTAATGATACTGTAAGGAAGGTGAGATCCTGCAAGCTTTGGGACTACTTAACACTTACTCTCCCAGTAATTTAAGGAGTAATTTTGAAATTTGAGGCTATATTGAGAAATGCCTTTTAAAAAATTAATTCCATAAAATTTATCAGGAGAGAGTAGTATTTAGCCTGATTAAGTGTTGGATTCATCAATTGTCAGATGCTGAGGGCAAAGAGACAATCTTTTCTCCCCAAGATACTAGAGTATCTTGCAAAGTAATTAATGGTATGTACCTAATGAGTCACAATAGTAAGGCCCAGAGAATTGCGTTGCATATAAATGTAAAATGGAATGGAGGAAAGGAGGAGAAAGCCTGCTCTTGAAGGCACTGAGCACAGGTGGAGATGCAAGGACATCAAATAGATCCATACAAACTCATGAACATGCCTGCGTGTATTTGGCAAAGATTAGGTCAGTGGTCTATACAGTCCAGTCTCCTACTGCCTCTAGCAAAGGTCATTGCCTGGTAATTTAAAGGACATCTTAAACTAAGTTGCAAATGGCGCAGCAGTATTGGCTGGGAAAAAGGAGAGGAAGGATTCTTTCCTAACACCTGTGGACGATTAGGTGACATGGTATGGTACAAGGTTTGATTATTCATAGTATCCCCTTGGGACCATAACTGCACAACGAATCCTGTTAAGGTCACACCATCATCCAGACACTAAAAAAAATAATCCAGTTACAGTATTCAACTTAATAGCCTTATGTAGTGGTGAGTACTGCATATTGAAGGGAAATGCTTGGTATTATCATTCCTAGAGTTACTTTCCCTGCTTGAGAATTCAAAGTGAATTTTTTATTTAAGCATTTATCATGGGATGTTAGAACTAGAAAAGCCAGCTTCATCTTCCTGTCATTTAGAAACCTTTCCCTTACTGTAGTCCCCAGTATTTCAACAGCAAAGTTCCCAATGTACAGAGGGTAGCTGAACCTCAACATGGGGATGATGTCGCACTTCGGGGAATTATATTACTGGCCATACTGATGCAGAAAGTGTTTCAAGTGCTTGGCCACGCGTAGGCTTTCTTCCTTCTCTTCACCAAGGGCATTAGCACTGTTAAAGTAATTGACTGTGTTCAAGCCCTGGGGGAGATATTCAGCCCTTGGGGCAATGGTGGTCTCCAGCCATCCCTTCTCTTCTGAGGAAAATGATGGTGAATGAGGCAGAGGAGACTCAAAGGCTAAGTTCAGCCCCCGCTCACCAGCCCCAGATACACTCCTCTTTCCAAAGAGTTTGACTATTGTTCTTAATAGTTTCCTCTGTTGTGAGGCATCCACTTTTTGGGGTTACTCTGACCATGATCTCCCTTTCTTACTTTTGTTCATTCCTTCTAGTGAAACCTTTGCCTTCCAGCCTGAAAAGATCCTGTTAACCTTCAAGAGTTGAATTGACTTAAACAAGCCGAGGTCCTATGATTACCTGATCCATCTGACAGATAGTTTATGGATAAAGTCAGTGGGCCAGGATTTCATTTTGTATATTTTGTCTTGTCTGCACACAAATACTGATAAATATTTTAAAAACATTTTAAATATCTACACATCATTTTTCTTTAAAGCAGTTCTGTATACACCTCCTCTACATTTTTATACTTATGCAGGAACTATTTGCAAAGGGTTTATGATACAGATTTCTACATGCTTTTCTAGGTTTATATGTGAAAAGCATTCCTGCTTTTCCTTCGGAGACTCTCTGGAAAATGTAGATTCAGGATAGTATGCCATGTATGCCTACAGAAACGTCTAAGTTTTCTGCACAAAAATGTGTTGGCTTTTAGGCTGGATTTTGGGGATATCTTTTTTTTTTTAACTTGTCTTGTTTCATATTAAGATAATGAATTGGTTTTATTAATGGGGAAATGTGGTGAATGTATGTAGACTTTGCTCTGAGTGTGCATCTCTAGAGAGAGTAATGAACTGTAGATTAGCTCTACAAAATACATGTTATACTACTTCAAAAAGATAATATAATTGTGTGATTAGAACTCTTTATAGATATCAATTTGTTCAGTCTTATTTTCCTCAATTTTATGGAGTCTAATGTAAAGGTTTTAAAAAAAAATTATTTTTTTCTACTGGGATTTTCTTAACTCTTTCAGTACTTAAGTGTTTAATACATGCCCAGTTAGTGGGTCTAGTTCTACTAAAGAAACAATTATCTGAAGTCATTTTTTGTATTAGCAGCTATATTGCAGGACAGCCGCTCCCTGTCAGGTCATGCTTTAATATCTTTATCAATGATCTGGATGAGGGGATCAAGTGCACCCTCAATAAGTTTGCAGACGACACCAAGTTGGGCAGGAGTATCAATCTACTTGAGGGTGGGAAGGCTCTACAGAGGGACCTGGACAGGCTGGATCGATGGGCTGAGGCCAACTGTTTGAGGTTCAACAAGGCTCAGTGCCAGGTCCTGCACTTGGGTCACAACAACCTCATGCAACGCTACAGGCTGGGGGAAGAGCGGCTGGAAAGCTGCCTGGTGGAAAAGGACCTGGGGGTGTTGGTCGACAGCTGGCTGAACATGGGCCAGCAGTGTGCTCAGGTAGCCAAGAGGGCCAATGGCATCCTGGCTTGTATCAGGACTAGTGTGGCTAGCAGGACCAGGGAGGTGACAGTGCCCCTGTACTTGGCACTGGTGAGGCTGCACCTCAAGTACTGTGTTCAGTTTTGGGCCTCTCACTACAAGAAAGACACTGAGGTGCTGGAGCGTGTCCAAAGAAGGGCAATGAAGCTAGTGAAGGGTTTATGGAGTACTCCATAGGTATAGAGTATTTTCATTTCAAAATTACTTTTTGTTTATATCATGCATCATATAAACTACATTTTCAAAGTATTTTTAAAGCTAGTGAGAGGAAAACACTTTGTTTTATGAACACAGACTTTTTAAATTAATCCAAAATAATTTCAACATTTCTCAGGAAATTTTTTTTTATTTTTATTTCTCAATCTTTTTATTTCTATTCAAAAGAAAATAATATTTTGAAAGATCAAAGTTTCTGTCCTGACAAAATAGAAATTCTGAGTGTTGGAACTTTAAAGATGTAATTGAAAGTTATCATTTTAAAATGTATTTGTGATTTCTTGTAACCAAAAGAGCTTCAACTGTATATGTAGCAACAAGATACACATTTTCAATTTCGATATGTGTAAGTGAGAGTCCTTCTCTTACCAAAGGAAAAACAAGGCATTTTGCAAAATTTGCTGGCTGATCTGAGTTTGGAATTTTAACTTCAGGGAAATAAATGTTGTGTTGCAGAGGTTCAGCAAGATAGGCTTTGAGTTCATTCCTGCCCTTTTGGGGAGAGGGACTACGTTTTATGGCTTTTGTAGATATTTGCAATAGTGAGTGTCAGTTGCTCGAACTGAGTGGCTTCATCCAGTTGCATCTGTACAGTCTATAAGGGCTGAGCTCCATAGGATCAGGTGCCTTCTTCACCTGCAGCGTCTATGATTTCCTATCTGATGAGCTGAGGTTTGCTCCAGTCTTCAGAGGTAATTAAAAATGATTAAAATATATCCAGATGAGAAGTTTTGGGTTCAAGTGGTTTTTTGAGGATCATATTAATATAGCAGTCTAGATGTAATCTGCTAGGTATTAGAAATTTGTCTCCTGTGTTAGGGCTACAGAAAATAACAGCATCCTGAAACAGCAAAGAAACCACCTTTTTCTAATGGAAATCACTGGAGAGCCAAGGTAGCTGATGCATAGAGCAAATTCTATGTAACATGGTCAGGCGTTGGTGTACCTCGTTAATGGTAGAAACTTTTCTGCCAGGTGAGCTAGTAGGAGGAATTCTGAGTTACTCTTATCTGGAAGTCAGTAATCTATAATGACATTTTCTTCCTAATGCCTTTGCCCATCTGGTCACTTGCAATGTTTCAGAATACATTTCAGAGGATATTGCAGTCTGTGGATGTTCATGCAGTAAGAGACATAGTAAATTAGACTTACTGTGCATGTCAGTGAGCTATACAGTAAAGATTTGAACCATAGACCAGACTAGTTTGGAAAGAGTTATTATGATCTGCCAAGTCAATAATTCACATTTTAGAAAAGCCCTCGGTATAAATTTACAGTTTGGATTCATTTTACAACCTATCAGGCCATTAATCAGGGCTTTGTAAGGTCCCTTAATGCAGTTTTATATAATCTGTATTTTTATGTTTTGACATGATGGACTGTAACAGCTTAATTAAAATAATATTAAGAGGTTTACTGAATACCACACTATCCAAGGACATCCAGAGATAGTCACTCCCTTGAAAACGTACCCTGTTCTGTCTTGTTATTACACAGTGAATGGGATATGTCCTGAAGCATCTTGACAGAGACCACATTTCTTGCAACATCTATGCAAATTTGTAGAAATTAATGACAGAATGCATTTCTTTTCCTTTGGTGAGTTCATATGCAATATTCACCTTACCAAAACTTGTATTGAATATTAGCTAATGCACATGCACATACAGTCAGGTAAGATGTGCAGCATTTAACGGAAATACGGTAAGAGCAGTGGTATAGACAAAGCTGTGCGTGAACCATGACATATTACCATTTATTAGGCTTTATGTTATTGAATAATCTGAATTAAAAGCCAAATGTAAACATACCCAAAGTTGAGATGCACACTGTACAAAGTAAGATCTATATCCCAATTTTTTCTTCGTATAGCAAAAATACTATGTAAGAATGAAAGATACTTCACTATTAAAGAACTAAGCATAGAGCTGCATGGTTTCTAGCACTCACAGATGAGCGTTGCTGTGAGGACAGTCCTTAAAAAAAATGAAGGACTAATGTACAGCTATAGTACTGGACAACAAGTGATAAAGGCAGCTTTAGAAGTGCAATTAAAAACCTGCATTGATAATTTTTCACTGTAATAGTTGTCATAATGCCTGTGACTGTACCTGAGGCTTCCCAGCCGGACAGATTTGTGGTTCATTCTGTCTAAATGTGGTTCTGTCAATTCCAGGAACTATTTGGAAGTATTTTATATACTGAAAGAAGTGAGGAAAACCAAAGTTAATCCAAGTTAGGGCTTTGGCTCCGCCAGTGAAAATCTGAATATTGTTGTGGTTGGCATGACTCTTACTTGGATCTTGGCCCAACCCTGGCCACACTTGCTTTCTGAGCTTCTCACATTTCATACCGATGCATATGATCAGTCTGTACTTAGGCAGTCCTACTTACTTCAAGACATACCTTTTTCAGGTTTTATGGTGTAAAACCATCCTTCACCAGACAGGCAGGCAGTAGAGCTGTCTCCTTCCCTACCACACAGTGCTGATTTAGGAACATGTTTAGATTTGAAGTTTGAATATTTCATCAAGCTTCCTTCTACGCTGCATGTTAAAAATCACTCTGTAAGTGTTATTTGTTGTGGTATCTTCTCACTTTTATCTTTCTGATATATTTACCTTGTTTATTTGTTTTGCCTATGCTCTAATCTACTGTGGGAAGATGCTTCTTAAAAAAAAAAAATCCTCAAAACCCTCCCCCCCTTTTTTTTTCTTCATTAATCTCTCTATTTTGTGATAAGTGACATAATGTTACAAGGCATCAAAGATAATTTCTTCCCTGATACTAAGCTACAGTAGTGACAAGCATGGAGGATGCATTATCGTAAAATGAGAGATCCCTTTATTGCTCAAGAGAAGGCTAGTTGCTTCAATCATTTGTGAAACCTGTGCACTAACTGCTACTTTCATAGCCATTCTCTGGCATGCAGTGCCACCCACGACAAATAGCAGTGTTACTGTAGAAATTTTTGTAGTAGGTTGTTTAAAGAGATGGATTTTGAAACAAATTTGTTGGTGTAATAGCTAGAATATCTCCAGTAGTGTCAACAGGGATGCAGTGCCTCTGCAGGAATTGTTACCCACCAAAGGCACCAAGGCCTTTGCTAAGTGATCTCAGTTTTGAGAACGCTGGACCTCATTGTTGACTCATGGTGACATCATTGTGATCAAACTGGAAATCATAAGATTTTAGAGGAAATTAAGCAGCCAGCTTTGTCACCCACCTCTGAGAGAGAGGGGATGGAGTCGTAGAATTGTTGTCTGCCCAACCTCACGAAGATCATCCACTTGTTTTTATCCACCATTAGATCACTGTGCATCAGAAAAGAAAGAAATCAAATTGTTGTTGTAGTTCAGGCTAGCTAAAGATGAAGTCTTCTTGAGCAGCTCCTAAGTGATCAAGAGCTTGATCTTTAGAAAGCAAGCTTACATGGCTGATGCAGTCCCCATCCTGGTCATAGGTGCAATGGAAAGAGCCTTGCTTGTATATGTAGAGTCCAGAATGAGATTATTCTTAGTTATTTGAATAGCATGCCTAGAAAACTGATCACACTAGACTTGGGATTTGACAAGGAAGGATCAGGATCACTTTGCCACTTACAATGAAGTTTTTTAAGCCATGCAGGACTAAAGAAAACTTCACTAAACCTCTGTTTTCATCATCTTGCTCATATTTGTCAATAGTGATTATAGCCCTTGACTGTTGTTACTTCGCTTACTGCTGGATGCAAATTGTCAGCAAAGGAGCTGGAGTTGCCCCGTGCTTCTCTGTTAGATCATTTATTAAGAAAAATAAAAGCCTTCCATAACAGTCAAAACTGCTTGCTCCTTTGACAGATGCTTCACCTAGGTATCAAGAAGAGGTAAAGTGCTTACCATTGTCTTGGTTTGTAACATTTGTCCAGTTGCTTTGTTACTCTGAGTTTTTGAAACAGAAATATAAATGCCTTTTTGCATTTGTATTGAGCAGCTCAGCCTGTCTAGAATTACAACGAAGATTGTTTTAAAGGTGCACCTGGAAAACAAGATAAAATAATCCTGTATAACTAGCAGCTTAGGGACAAAGTACTATTATGGCAAAGTTTTGCCTTAAAAAGGTTCTGGTAATGACCATTGCATTCATACTCAATAAGTCCTTATTTTGTGTTTTGGTCATGGAAAAAGTTAATTACACCAAGACAAACCTCCCCATATTTGCAGGACTCAACAAAGTTCGTTTTTATAGTTCTTGGGGACAGGAGCTGAAGGCTATCAGCCTGGACTTGTGATAAATGGTTTTGACATTTCCTACAGACGCCCCTCATGAAAAAGGCTTTTTATTTATTCTCTGATGTTGAATTCTGCATTATTGATCAGGTGCCATTCATTAAAGGCTGCTACTTGCTAGAAAGAATTACACAGTCCCTAAGCTACACACAACGTAATGAATTATTCCGTTGACGAACAGCAACGTTAAAGGAATGTTAAGGTTGCATGGTTAAGCGCTCAGAAGTCAGGAAATGGCAGTTGAGGTTGAAGATGATGGGAATTTTGCCTGAATTAAGATTGCAGAATTACAGTGGAAGGTATGTGTGAAGACTGCTAACAAGCCCTGGATATTCGTTCTAGGGCAAGTGGTTGGTTACCTGGTCTATTCACAAACACTGCTATTATTTATTACGGTGTTTAACAAGGCAGCAAGCAGTGGATGAAATCATTAGTGGTAGGGGTCACTAGGCAGATGGGCACTTTGTTGGCTGTTTCTCATTGCTATAGAGTTGTATTCATCAAGGAAGAGGGTCAGTAGCAATGTTATGCTGTATACTACAGCTGAAGGTAAAAGAAGTTGGTGGCTCCCTGTGATGCGAGGCAAGTTTCATTTGTCAAAGTAGTGTTTCCATTTAGTTCTCACCTGGAGGCTTCTGTTTAGTTTTCCTTCTATCTTTTTTGTTTGTCTCTCTCTCTGATTTGGTATCATTTTGCTTCTGTTATTTAGCTAGTTATGTTCAGTACAAAAACCACAGGATAGCATTACTGTCCTGATATCTTGGTTCTGTGATCAGACAGACAGGATCGGTGCTAAGCATACCATACCATTGTCCTTGCCTGCATACCTGGATTTCTTCCCGTGGGAACACAGGATGCAGTGGAGATGAGCTGCACTGTACCTGGAGTCAGATGCATGCCCAGGAACCAATATCACAGAGTACAGCACAGAGATCATTTGCACCAGCAGTGTAGACTTAGCTGATATGTCTTTGGATTTTTCCAAGTAAGTAAGAGCATCCTTTGTACCACCAGAGGCTGTGTTTGCTGATCCCCAGCTTTTAGGAACAAATTTGCTCAGACATATGACTTCCTTAGATTTACTTCCCTTCAGGGGTAAGAGTCAGGTTGTAGTGCCTTCTAGAGGCTACTGAAAATCCCAACACGATATTCACTACTGGTCAGAAAGCAACTGAATGCTAGGACTGGGGAAGGCGTTAAGAAAAATAATTTAAAAAAAAAAAATCTAAGGAAAGACAAGCAGCCAGAGCCTCAGCAACAGGTTCTGGAGGAGCTGGGAGAGGCAGCTTCATACACTGTATGTACCCAGGGGAGACCTTTCTGGGGCACTCCTCTCCCTGCCCCCGAAAGGAGTGACAACATCCCACAAATGGCACTATGAACGTGCCCAAGTCCAGTAATGTCCCCAACGGGCTGTAGATTTGATTCAGACTACAAGGTGGCTCATTGGAGCCTGTGGCTCTCTCCTGAGAGTGTAAGTTCCCCCCAGTTTGTGTCTTGGTAGGATGCGAGTGGCATGCGAGCCATGTGGGTATTGGCAAAGCACAGCTCAGAGGGGACCAGTGGGCCATCAGTGCAGCCCACTGCAGTGGGAGGCTCACAGGGCAGACCATTGGGTCACTGTTGGAGATGAGATATTATGGAGTTATGTGAACGTTTAAATGGTCTTGTCTTCTATTCTCTTGTCCCAGGCACAATAAATAATTCTGTTTGTTTCAGAGGCATGCAGAATCGAGCCCACCATAAAAATCTGTTGCATGGATTTCTGTTAAAGCTCAACAAATGTATTTTTAGTTAGAGATTATATATAGCATTACAAATGGATCTCATTAATTCTAAGTGACTGGCTGCTTGGGCTCTGTAGTTATTGTGCTTCCCTGTATCACTGCCAAAGATAGAAGCATGCAGGTAGTATTAAATAGGATACAACATGAAAGAAAGAGCAAATTTAATATCAGATTTATGGCCTTGTAAACATTACAGCCTACAGTTATGGGATAAGAAAGGGAAGTAGTAGAGTTCAGGTAGTCCGTTTAGGTAAAGCAAGCCTTTCCTGGGATCTTAGATGATTCATTTATTCTTATGTCTTATTTCTGCAGTTGAAAAATGAGCATAATTGTAAATATATGTCTTAGTCCTGTGAGAAGCCTTTGCAAAGCCCTGTAGGATCTTCAGGTGAAAGGTTCACTAGCAATATAAATCATATCATTGCTTGGCTCCAGGTTTTATCATTTTCTCCTTTTTCAAGTTTCTTTTTCTTGGTGGTTGTTCCTAACTAAGGTTAAATTCTCATGTCATATACTTGCAGGTAAATAAGGAATTATTGACAAATTCAATGACATTATAATGTATTAAATTTCTCACTAAAGCATCTAGCTCTAATTCTTGAAGTCTCTGCTGATTGTTTCATGTAACATATGGCACTGGAAGCTGGTTATACTCTCCTCTCTCCTCTGAAAACCCAAGGACATATCAGATATCTCACCTATATTACCTAATATGATAATTGTACCTCCTTCCATTTATATACGCTCTTCAGCAACGTGGTCCCTTGCTTTCTTTGGAATTCTTTTCCTCCCCATGAATTCTCAAATCTTTTTCCTAGTCAGTACCATGAGCCATCCCTTTTATTTACTAGCTGTCATTACCAACTGCCACTCCAAAGCTTTACACGTCTTTTTCCACACTTATCTGCATTAAACTGCAATTTGTCACTTCTGGCTTGGCTTAAATAATGTAAATCCTTCTTATCTGATTGCATCGCTGCTCATTATTTATGGTGCTATGCCATGGTGCTGTTATGTGCAGACTGGGGAATCTTCTTTTGTATGCAGTCATGGAGATCATCTTTATAAATAATGGAAAAGCTTACAATTGTGATTATACATCATCTGTGCAATACCTGTATATCCTTTGTTTCTCTAGCACTGAAAAGACATCTCAAAGACATGCGTAAAGGAAACTTTGTCTTTTATCTGCATTCTTTCCATAGAAATTCTTGTTTCCCTAGACAAAAAACAGAGAACCTTGTTCATCTGGGAGTTCCTGTTCTCCTCAGAATGTATAATGCGAAGCCCTCAGTGCCGCCCTTTCTCTAATTAGGGCTGAGGTGACCTGCCTGCTTAAATTTACCAAGCTGCATCCTATGCACCTTTTTCACAGCTTCACAAAAAGGGAAATGGGCTTTTAGAAGTAATATAGCAGACATAATTGTCAATGAGCATGCTTGAGATATTGCTACTGTTTTCTATCAACACCAGGCCTTGTGGCAGCCGAGGCAGTACAGTCATGTTTTACTGAAAGGGCAGGTTTCTAAGAGGAAGCTTTGAGTCAGTGAAGCAAAGTTCTCTTCACCCTTTCTGCACTGCAGCAGGACATGAGCATGGTCTATGAGAAAGAGCCAAGTGACTTGCCACTGGTGGCTCCCTCCCCGCCGGGGGCTGATGGCAACCCTGTGTAGGCAGCAAGAACTACGTCAGCCTTGTCATCAATCATGAGAGCAGAAAAGTTCCTTTAGGGAGGCTTGCCTCGGTGGTGCTGCACATGTGTTTGCTGGGTTTTGTGAGTCTGTCTGTGGGATCTGTAGATACCAAGCCAGGCTGGAATATGAACAGAGCAACATACGGCACATCACATGCTTGGGAGGCCACTACTGTACCACCCGAGTTTCTTGTATTTAACTTAAAGAATGGAAAACATGGCCAAGCTGTGCAATGTTCTGTAGCTGGGACTATGTAGTGGTTTAACCCTGGTAGGCAGTTCAGCCCCACACAGCCACTCGCTCACTCCTCCGCAGTGGGATGGGGGAGAGAATTGGAAGGGTAAAAGTGAAAACTCGTGGGTTGAGATAAAGACAGTTACTAGAAAAAGCAAAAGGTGCATGCACAAGTAAAGCAAAACAAGGAATTCATTCGCTACTTCCCATTGACAGGCAGGTATTCAGCCATCTCCAGGAAAGCGGGGCTCCATCACGCTCAGTGGTTACTTGGGAAGACAAACGCCATCCCTCCAAACATCCCCCCCTTCTCCTTCTTTCCCCAGCTTTTATTGCTGAGCATGATGTCATATCGTGTGGAATATCCCTTTGGTCAGTTGGGGTCAGCTGTCCCAGCTGTGTCCCCTCCCAACTCCTTGTGCACCGAAGCAGAAAAGGCCTTGATGCTGTGTGAGAACTGCTCAGCAATGACTAAAACATCCTCATGTCATCAACACTGTTTTCATCACAAATCCAAAACATAGCCCCATAGAAGCTACTATGAAGAAAATTAACTATCCCAGCTAAAACCAATACAGACTATAAAATAAATTAAAAAGGAGCGGGAAATATTCCTGGGCACTGGCACTTAATCATCCATACTTCTGCATTGTTAACAAGATCCCTGGCATGGTTTTGGGCCACCAGACTGCTCTCCCAAACAATTCCAGTCATGGTTTTTAAATTAGCATGGGCAAAGGACCATCTTGGCAGACCATTGGATATTGCCACACCATAGCAGAGGATGAGAATTACAGGGAAGGATACTGGCCATTTTGTGCCAGGGAACAGTTTTTCCCTTGTTCAATTTACTAGATAGATACTTTCTATCTAAAGCCCCTTCTGAAAAAGTTGTATTAAAAAATAGTAAAAAGGAAGGGGGGAAACCCTCTACTCTGAAAGGTCACTGAAGTGAAGCCAAATATCTGTTTGATTTTGAAAGGTAGTGAGATCTGATGCTGAGGAAATGAGGGGATCTTGAAATTCATGGCAGCCAACTGTACTTGCTACTCAGCGCAGAAAAATAAATTCTTATCGGAGTGAGAGAAGCAGAACAAATTTTTGCAGTAGTGTGTTAGAGGCTCAAGTAAGGCATCTGCTGACTGTACCAGTAGGTGCATTCTTACATACCTGCAGATCCACTGCAGGGAAGACAAGATTTGCCAGCTGATCCCATGTTGTTCACGCTGGGATTGTTGAAGGCTCTTTTGGTGTGTTTAGTTCTTATGAAAATACCACTGGCAGCAACGTTTAAAGATATTCTCCCCCCCAAAAAAAGCTGAAATTTCATCCCCACACATGAGCTGAGTTAGGCTGTTGTTGGCCCCATCACAGATGCAGATACACTTCTGTGGATACATCTGCAGGTATGTGGAGAGTGTCAGAAGCTGGGAAAAATCCTCCTCCTGCTTGAAGCAACATGCAGACTGCCCCAGCTATGCAGGTCTGAAATGCAGACTTCCCTCAAAGAGGTCAGAAGGAAGCAAAAGGAAAATCAGGAACACACAGTCTGTTTGTTGTACGTGGGGAAACTTAGAGAAAGATTGTTTCCATAACAGGATGATCCTTCTGTCTTTATTATTTATTTTTTTAAAGAACAGAAGAAAGTTGCAGTGCTCCATGTTAATTTAGTAAATGCTGAAGTAGCAATGCAACAGCTGAGGGACTGGGCTGATGTACATGCTGGTTTCAGACAGTGTCAGTGCTCAGCACTGTCTTTCGACTGTACTGAATTACAGTGACAAAACTCAAGGCTCCTGCTGACACAAACAAGACAAGAGGTCACTGAGCCATGCCCTGTGACCTGAGCATATTTCACACCAGATTTTACTGAATTTACTAATAAAGTTACATCATCCAATTGAAAAAGAGTATAATCCTGATAAGGGCAAGTTCTTTGAATAACATGATTGGTGTTTGGGTACAGTATGTTTACACTACTTCCCATTCTTGCTACAAGTGCAAATTAGTTTAACTGCTGTACAGGATGGGGTTGATGAGCTGGTAAAGTCTTAGCAATTACACAAGAAAGAAACAGAGGGATAGTCGTAAAAAAGAGACCTGCGAGCCCTAATGGTATTGCTTTTTCAATTGTTTTCACTGCTTTTCCAAAGCAACAGTAGCAGTAACAGCCATTTCCACAAAGAACATGAGTGATCAGTCCTGAGTGTTTTCTAATTTGTGCTGAAGTGAAGCACTGAGGCCTACAAGAGCTACCTTTGTGAAAATAGAAAGGGAGGAGAATGAGGCTTGTTTACGCATGCCTCCTGACCAGCTTACACTGGCATAATTTACCAGTGGGTTTTTTGGGGTTTTTTTTTGGGAGGGGGGTTTCAGATGTGACCAGGAGACTTCCATTAAAACAACGTCCACTCATACAATTCTGTATTTGTCTCATTCTGGCACAGTCTGTTTATCTTGACCTCCTAGATTTCATTTTAGCATGATCAGTTAATTGTCTCATGATCTGTAAGAAAGATCCTTTAAAATGCTTAATGGACTGCTTCCACATTCTCTGGACACTATAGAAAGGCTTCTAGCTTTACATCCGTCATGAAAAAGCCCGTATGTGCATAAGCATTTGGGATGTCATAGATTTTCTTGTGCTGTAGTATTTTGTGGCTGGCTACAGCAAAAAATGCGTGCCTGCCACCATTATTTACAACTGTAACAGTGAGAAATTACAAAACGCACTCTTCATTAACCTCCGATAAGGCTGTTCCTGCAGCCAGTGATTGCCATTACATTGATGGAGTGCTAATACAGCTCAATAGCCCCGGCTGGCCTGTCTCGCCGGTGACTGCACCGCAGCTCCCGCCTCCCACCACTACCCAGCACACGTCCAGCAAAAGCTGCTCAAATGATTGATGAGAAAAGCAGCTCATAAAGGCAAGCACAGTGCCCAAAGCCACAGCTGTCTAGCCCCGTCCCTGCAGTAATTAGATAAATGAACCCCAAACGAAATCTTACAGGCAAGAGTAGAAGGAAGTGATAATATCCCCCATGTCAATCTCTGATTGCTTGTGTTGCCTCATTCCAGCCTCTGTTTGTAGTTATTTGTGTTTGATACAGATTTGACACAGTTTACCTCTCCTGCCTTCTGTGCTCTTTTCACCGCCGGTCCTCCAGACAGACCCCTGCGGGCAGAGGAGACACGGGAGTGTCAGTGGCTGGGTTGGACTCTTGTATTCTTTTTCTTCTTTTTTCTTTTTTCTTGCATTTCTTTTTTTTTTTCCTATGGCACCAGTTCTACTTTGCAGAGTGTGCTGAACCTTTGTCCTCCACAGAGTAAGAACATAACAAAAGGTCTGTGGTAGGTCACAAATTGAGTTTAGCTGGGGAAAAATCCTGCAATTAGCAAATTCCCTCTTCAAGAAATAGTTGATGTGTATATAGATAAAAAGGAAGAAGGCAAAGGAAGATGGATCAGGCAGGCAGCTGAAATTATAATAGAGCTGATTAAAAGGTCTATGTTTATTTTCACAGTACAGAAGCATAGTGATATTAAACCAATTCACCTGTATCTTCCCTTGGTGCTACTGAATGGTACCCATGAAGGAACTCTTCAGTGCCAATAACTATGATTTAGAGAGAAATTTATGAAAAATGTATATATATTAAACTTATTTATATATATACTCAGAAAAATGTACATGCATTTTTTAAAAATAGTGTATGTAATTTAAACACATACACACACATATATATAAAATACATACACAAAAATACAAAGAAACCTTGTTGAGGAAACCTGAATAGTGCAGCTCTGATTGTGCTTTCATTTGCAGCATTGCACATCGGGAGTAATATTGTGAAATTCAATGACTGTAAAACTCATTCAAGAACAGAACAAACCTTTGTAGGCAGGAACTGCAATCCAGAGAAGTAAATGGGGGTCCTGTTGGATTGAATAGTTGTCAAATGCAATCCTGTGACCTCACAGGAGAAAACACATTAAAAAATGCTTCCAGCATGAGCAGAATTAAGAGGTGAAGTTATACCCTAGAAGAGGCACAATAATGATGCAGAGCAAGTGACCTTTTCTTTTATTCTCTCTCTCCCGTCTTAAGCTAGGGTAGTTCTTGCTGAGTTCAGCCAGATTTGCATGAGTGTAAAATTAGATCAAAATTGGGCCCAGGTTGTTTGTTTTACCAACAGCCCATGTCTCAAGAGACTGCTTTCATGTTTCCCTTGTAGAAACAGTCAGAGGTGTGTCTAAGGCTGGGCGCTGCCAAGACCTGATCACTGGGATTCAAATAAGAATTTCTGGCAGACTGAGTGGTCCCATTAATCACAAGTGGTATCTCTTAAACCCTTCAATTACAAGAGATCAGTGGGAAACTGTAGTATTAGACTGAAGGAGTAATGACACATAGGAAGTGAAGCAGAAAACCTGCTTTTTTCTTTTTAAGGATAAGTTAAATTTACAGTTTATTTAAATATAAATCGCAAGCATAAAATATTAGGGTTCTTAAACTTCACTGTTCAGTGAGTTTCAAATTAACCATACTGTATTTCTGCCTTCCCCAGAGCAGCACTGTGATCTTTAACCTGTCTGTTCCTTAAACTGAACTGAAGTCTTTAAAGTCCATTAAGTTCCTGTGCTATCCCCATACCTGGCTGAGTTATGTTCGCCCATCCTCATGCTGCCTCCCCTGTGGCTTTGATTGCCAGGGCAGTATGGACCTTGAGCCTCCCCCCTGCTACTCCCAGCTATAAATTGCATGAGGGACTGTGAAACAGCAGAGCAGGAGGCCGTGGTCTCCCATTGTTTCTACTTCTGTAGGTTAGTTGATTTACTCTTGTCATAACTGCTGTTGGGAAATGCTTTGCATGAATCCTTGGGTTTAGGTTACAGGCATAATAACATTTAATAATCGAGTGCCTACCTAATGGCAACTGCCAGTTCTTCGGGCCCGGTAATGACTGAATGTATCCGTATGCCTTGCAGTGAAGTAAGCTGTGATTCAGCTCAGATACAGGTGGGGAATGTGAAACACAGAGATTGTGTCACTCTAGTTCACAATTGTACTGCATCTGAGGCACAGCCTTTAGGAGGGGACCTAGCTCCCCAATCTCAGCCTGATTCCCAGACCGCAAGCCTGCCTGTCTCCTCAGAAGATACATCTAGCTCAGATGTTTAAAAATCTGTTTTGGTCTGCCTGGATTATTCTGCCACAGTTATGTATGCAGTTCTGAATTGCAATACATGTTTCTCAGGGCTGAAGTTTGCCTGTAACTTGCCTGCGTGTTGGGTATTTCTATAGACACACCTCCCATGGCATACAGTGGACATGTATTTTGCGGAGCCAGGATCTAATTGTCTCCTCAATTAATGTAATGTAAATCAGGAGTAATTTGAAAGAGTTACATTGGTGTGAAACTGGCCTGTGAGAATACTCTAGGGTCTACAAATTACCAGATGACTTCAAATAATCTGTTGCTACTACTTATGTTCAGTGTCCATCACACTCATGCTCCCATCTTTATTTTTGTTAGCATGTGATTTTTGCTGAAGACTGTCACACAGATTTGTATGTGCTACTGAATTTGGACCAGAGGCTGTGCTGCCCAGGAAAATCATTTTTATTATGCTTACAGCAAAAAGAGTAGCTTTAGACAGCCTACAATTTAGGCACCTACATCTCAGGTAATCATTTAAGATGCTTGCAGTGGTATAGGGAAAGCAAGAAGCACTTGTGGAGTGCAACCCATCTGGAAGGCAGGTCTATGAAACAGACAGCATGAATTACATGCTAGAAGTGCCTCTTTCTGTCTGTTGTCTACAAAGGGGTCAGACAGTTGGCTCGGATGGAGAGAGCTCCTGCAGGATGGTCTAAATGGAGGTGAGAGGAATTACCCACGATAAGCTGTGCCAAGGTGCAGAGACATCTGCATGCCAGCTGCAAACAAACTAGCTTCAGAGTAAGAAGTAGTCCAGCTAACAGGATACCCACATGTCATCAATATGATATTCCTCTGCCCTAACACACATGAACCATTAAGTCTCAAAACAAAAATCCCTAATGCACAGAAAATACAAAGGTTCATGGAAGTAGCAGTATTTTTCTTGATTTTCTTGATTTCTTCTATATTTGCCAGAGTTGAGGAGCCAAATGGTCAGAAAATATGTGCTGGGACAAACAACTCCTGGGACTTCTGAGATGAGCTCTGTTTTTTATACGGGTTCATTCAGTTTATCTGATGCTAGTAAATTTTTAGGATTTCAGTTAAATTCGTCTTTTACTCCAGGGAAAGAGAAACCTAATGCCTCAGCTTCTGTCACTATAGCTGTTGAAAGTTAGGAGGATTTGCAGCATTACTTCAGTAAGAAGTGACAGGTGTTAATCTGATTTTGTGTGAACAGGTTTAAATCAGGACCCGAGCCAGTGATATTACACTGTAACAAAACTGGTATAGCTGAAGTTAAAACTGAATGCCCATGCAGTTTGAGGCCAGAAAGGACTCTTAAGACTGCCTGTATATGAAGGGTGGTTAAATTTCACGCGCTAGCCATTCTCCATAACCCAAAGAAACTTAGCCCCAGGGTATTCGGTTAACTCTCCTTTGCACACAAGGATCATGGATTCATAGCAGCCAAAAATACTTATAGGGAAATAGTTTTCTAAAGCAGAGCAAGTTTTTTATTTAAAGTACTTGAAGAATAGCATTTGTTTTGGTTTCCAGCAGATCAGTTTAATGCTTTTGATATTGGCTTCTGTTTAAAAATGTGGGACACGGTAGAAAAAGCCAAAGACATCCAAAGTTGAAAACAGGAAAACAGATCAAGACTGATATTGCTTTTCATTTCCTTGCTCCTCTAGGATTCAGTGTTGTATTCCCTCCCTTCCCTGCTAACTTGACTAGTGCCTCCGTTCTGAGCTGCTAGGAGACCTAGGGCTGGAATACATTCAAACCTTGCCTAGTTCATGTGGACTGACCGAGGGTGTTGGCTGCCTTTGTCCTCAGTAGAAATCAGCTCTGCTTAGGGTTGGGTTTAGAAGAATGCCTTTAGCAAAATATTGGAAGTGGCTTTTTCCACTTAGAGGTCAGGTTTCACAAGCAGCTCAGCTGAGCAGTTGAGAAGGGAACCCGTTCACACCCAAGCAGTATTTCTCCTCTTTCCCTCAACTAATTGTGTAAAACTGAAATCATGTGCACAGGTTTGTGACCCTTTCACCATCTGATGACAACTTGTTTTCCCAGGTTAAAATACATGGAGTCCAATTATCACTTTGACTCACAGACATATAGAGAAGACATCACAATAATACTGAATAATCCCAATTAATATCTGGTCTCATTCCATTGTCTTCAAAGGAGTTGTGTGAAAAATTATTTTGCCCAGATTTTACCTCTCAAAGCAGCTGATTTATTTCCACGTGGGATGAGTTTAAGCCAGCATGAAATGAGATATACATGCAAAGAGCACCAGTCTCAATGAGGCCAACAGAAACTGCAGCCTCGTCTAACTTTTAGGGCTACAGCCTCCTCCCAGGGTGCATCTGCCATTCCAACAGCAGATGTGCTCCCACCCTGTGCTGAGGTGACCCTTTGTGGTCACTTGCATGCCAACCGTGGGTGCGTTTGATACAAGTGACGAACAGTTAAGGAGCATTTAGATAAAAGTTCTGTCTGGTTGGTGTGAAAGTCAGTCTGCTCTAGGACAAAGTGCGTGCAGGTGCAGTTAGAGGCAAGAGCTGGCAGAGAGATGATGTTTGCCCTTTAAAGTTCAGGAACTCATGTGTCTGCAGGTGGTGAATTTATGGGGAGAATCAAAGTCAGACCAACTGTCATCAGTTTTACTTACATCTAAATTGCTTACTAACTGGGCTAAGGATGCAGTATAATTTCATCAAATCCATGAAGATGGATTTTTGTCTTAGGAATAAGGTCTTGTTATGTAGCCATTTAATGAGTTGTGAGCTAACATGTTTTAACAGATCTTTTATCGCTTATTACATTCCACTCCCTTGATGATAGTTTCTAAATCTGACCATTAAAACAGGGCTCCTTTTCACAACTCTTTGATGATGACACTTAGAACTGAGCACTTCATCGTTTTGCATTTGGATTAGAATCAGAAAGGTGTAAATTACAGATCTGGCTTTTATGTGCTTGCTTTATTGATCAGACTGCTTCATAGAAACCACAGCAGTTCTGATAGCTTAGCAGTCTAGATTACCTTTCAGCTTTCTTAATTGGGCCACTGGGATACAGTTAATTTTCAATTTATATTGAGAGTGAGACAAGGTGATGTAATACCTCATCATTGTACTTGAGTAACATCGACACTAAAACACCATGATATACCTTGTAATTCTAAATACACAAGTTGCTTGTTAAAGTAGATGGAGATGAGTTCTGGCTTTATTCACTGTGTATTTTAGGCCAAATTCTGCCTATAATAATTCCTGTGTCTTCACTGACTTCTGAGACACTAGCTCCAGCAAGCAAGTCTGATTTGGTCAAGCGTAATTGGAAAGTTCATTCAACATACCAGTCTAGAGCATCCAACAGGCTAATCAAATGCGGTCGTCTTTTTGTATGTTTGCTGACAGGTCAAGGTCATGGTGCGCATTTCTTCCACGCTTGCCAGAGACATGTCCGAGTCCAGCTCTTTCTTAAAAGTGGACCCCCGTAAGAAGCAAATCACGCTGTATGACCCGTTGGCCTGTGGAGGTCAGAATGCTTTCCAGAAAAGGGGCAACCAGGTTCCACCCAAGATGTTTGCTTTCGATGCAGTTTTCCCCCAAGATGCATCACAGGTAGGCAACATATGATCAGAATAGTTATCTAAACAACAGCAAGCACCAGAGCCAAATTAATTTCTGCTGCAACAGTAGTACTTTCAGTGGAGTTAGACCAGGGCTGAATTTGGTCCACCAATGTCATCAATAATGAAATCAGTTTATTAAATCGTGTCCTGATAATTGTGTGCTTTCTTTATTCTTTACTGTAAATAATTGCTCCTAAAATTATACATGCAATAAATATGTGCTAAATGGTGCCTAGTAGGCAAATCCTCAATATCAACAAGTTATTGTATGTTATAAAATCTTATTATTTGGTGTATACAGCGATCTATCAGAACTGTAGTTCTTTAATGCAGTCTTCTATTCATTAAGAAGTCAAGGATTATTTATACAGTGTTCTAATGTACAGTTTACAATAGGAGCATGGGGATTTTAGTCCACAAATCTTTATTCATATGTACATATTTATTTCTTATTTTTGTTAGACTTCTCTGGTTTGATGAACTATGTTACCCAAATGTCATGAGGAGGACAGTAGAAGAATAAAGTAACACTGCAAAGAATAATTAGAAAGCAGTATTGTAAGGCCTTTTCTGTACTCATAAATTAAACAGAGCTAGGACATGGGGCCAGCTAAAGCACTGCCGTATGATCATTCATTAGGTCAATCCCTGACCTAGTTCTGGTCCAGGCAGCTAGCACCTCCCAGACTAATGCCTGGCTCTAGTTCAAGGACTGGCCTGTGAATAGTCCCTTTCTTGGCCCGTTTTGTTTACTATTACAGAGGTAGTCTAGAAATACCCATGAACTAGGTGAATTTACATGATTTATTATCAAATGCAAAGTGCTTCACACAAAAGCCTGAACTGCAAATTCTGATTTAGTTTCATCCACTATTGATAGGCAGTTGCTGCAGAAGCACTGTAGACCATTCAGCCTGCTTGAACATTAAATCTAAGAATGCCCAGGATAAATTTGTGTGTTGTACTTCTTAAAATACAGCTACAGTCGTCAGGATGGAGCCTACTGCTGCTAAAAGCTACGAAGACTCATAATAATTTAGAGAAAAATTAAGAAATGTCACCTAGCTGATACCAAAGAGGCTGGCTGTTCCACTAACATTCTTTACCCACCTGCTAGTGGAATTGTACTCAGTCCATAATTGGGCAAATAATAGAGTCTGTAAAAATTCCTCAGTATTTGATTGTTTTTTAATGAAAAATGCATTTTTAAAGTCCCCTAAATAGGCAGTTCTAACAAACCAACCACATCCCCTTACAGTATGTGTATTTTGTTTAACTCCACAAAGGATGTTGATGCTTCAGCAAATGAAACTTACTTGACACAGAGGAAAAGTCCTGCTTCATATGCTTATACAAGTAATGTCATTCCCATCAGCAGCATAGGTCACACGAATGAGACAAGCAGGATTAGACTTTTTGATACTTCAACATGCTATCTGGAGCACTGATGACATTACGACCATTTTCCAGTGAAAATACTCTATTGATTTTCCTTATTATTGTTAATGGTTTTCTTTTCTTTCTTTTTTTCTTCTTTTTTTCTTTTTTTTTTTTTAATACCTGTGACAGGCTGAAGTATGTGCTGGGACTGTGGCTGAGGTGATACAGTCTGTGGTCAATGGGGCAGATGGCTGCGTGTTCTGCTTTGGCCATGCCAAGCTTGGTTGGTATTGTTAAATTTCCCTACTCAAGCAGCAAAGTGAATATTTTTAACCCAAGATTGCTAGTACATTAGACTAGGGAAAACAAACTTTCATTTATCTGTGCATAGTAATTGTATCTGAAAGTGGTACACTGTGCATGACCTTGTACTACACCTTCACCTCTCGCTTGCACATTATTCACTTTGCATATTGTCTAAATGTTGGAAAGCATGCTCTTTGAAACAGAAGTTATCTTTGAGTTGTTGCTTCATTCCATCCCCTGAGTACTATAGCAATTTTTAGCACTGTCTTGAATTGTTAATGAATGATCCAACAGTGAATTGTTAATGAATGATCCAACAGTGATCTACAGTGTTACAAATGTGCTTGGTATGGGAGACTGTTTGTGAAAATATGACTTCCGTCAAGCTGTGTAAAGGCTGTGAGTATCCACTCAAGTACTTAATGTTTGTGATGGCACTAGTCAAGTGCTATGACCGGGCACTCAAATGGTTTGATTTATATTGAATTCCCTGATTAGACAGTTCACTCATTACTAACCTCTTCCTATTCTGTCTCCAACAAATCCTATTCTAATGGTTAACTGAATGTTACCAGTGGATCAAAACTTGCTCTTTGCAAAGGCATCAACAGCATTTCAGGTATTCATGGAAAGACAATAAAAAGGAGAATCATCATTAACACTCTATTCTTTTGAGATAACTGGATTTCAAGAGTAATCATATATTTTGTTCATACTTATCTAATAGTATTTTGAAAATAGTCTCTTTAATGAAGAGGGTTGTATTGTATGTGTGCAATGGTCTCCATTCTTTACTGTCTCAAAGAAACACATACAATTTAAAAGGATAATTCAGTTTTTCAGGTGATAAAGAAGATCAAGCTCTCTCAGGCCATGATTATCCCAAATTATAGGCAACAAAAGGTGGAGAGTACTGAATGCTGCAATGCCACCAGCTCTGGTGCAATGAATGGAGCAGGGCCACTGGTCCAACCAACCACAAGGCCCCTCTGGGCCAGGCAGGAGTAACACTAGAATGAGCACTTGAATATTTAACCCCCTGTGACCTGCCAAACACGAGATGGCAAACAAGATGGAAAGCAAGCCACCAGATAACGGTGTCTCACAAGTGCTACATGTCCTTTAGAGAGGCGGCCTAGCTAAGGCTTCGCTGGAGCATGAGTTAAGTCTCTGCAGTTGCTTCGTTAACTGCACCACCACCATTCCACCAACCGTGGACACACCCAGACCTTGCCACAGACACGTACGTAGAAATATTTTCTTCGCTGATCTTTTTCCACATAGATTCAACCTAAGAAATGAAATAAGATAAAGAAGCCACAAGTACTCGCCTGAAAGGATGTATACATTTATCATTTGGCTTATAAATTTAGGAGCCTTAGAAAACTTGTCTAAGAGCATTATATGTAGTGACACCTAAAGCAGCATAACATAATGGTGTCTGTTTTTAATCAGCAAACTTTTACAGCAGAGACGAAGCAAAGCTCTAATTGCAGAGTGAAATAATAGCAAACCAGGGGAAGGTTTTGACGCAGATAAAATATTTCTTGTTGTGGATCCACTTATGCACCAAATGATCACATGTACCTGTTTGGGTTTGTTTTTTTTTTTCTATATAAAGTTACATCTTTATGATCCTGGGACCAGGTTAATGCCAATCCCAACCCCAGCATATGAAGCATAATACAGTGCTTTGAAGTATAATGGTATTCAAAGAATACCACACTCACAGTATCTAAAGCAGAGATTTTTAGAGACCACAGCACTCCTGCTCTGCTCAATTCCCCCCACTATTCACCCTACATTCAAGGCTACAGTGTTGTGTGGTAGAGACCTGCAGCACCCTGCCTGGGGAATGGGCAATGTCAGGGGAATGCATGATCTAAAGATTTTTGAAAGCAGCTCAAGATTTCATCACTTGGTTTTACATGCTCTCTGGTTTCCATGTACTATTTGTCTGCCTGCCTATCTTTTTCCCTTGCTGATTGTCCTTATTGTAGCAAAGAAGTTGTTTTCATGAGGCTGTACAGGATAATCTCTCTTGGCAGAAGGTTATGAAGGTCCTGGGAGTGATGATGTTATATTTTCTCCATCCCCTGTTCCTGACAGGGAAGTCATACACCATGATCGGGAAGGATGATTCCATGCAAAACCTCGGCATAATCCCTTGTGCCATCTCCTGGCTCTTCAAGTTGATTAATGAACGCAAAGAGAAGACAGGAGCCCGCTTCTCAGTCCGAATTTCTGCAGTGGAAGTGTGGGGAAAAGAAGAAAATCTGAGAGACCTGTTGTCAGAAGTGGCTACAGGCAGCCTGCAAGATGGCCAGTCCCCAGGTGTCTACCTTTGTGAAGACCCCATTTATGGCATGCAGGTGAATCCAAGGTTCATTTTACACTGAAACAAGCAATGTGACTTTTTTTTTTTGAGCTATTGAGATGGTTCAATTTCAAGAACTACCCAGAGCATAAAGTTTATAGACTTGAAAGTGTTTACTTTAAAACATGCAAGAACTTTATGACCTGCAGCTGCAGGGCCATCTGCTCTCCTGGCCTAAATATTTGTACCTCTGGTATAACTGATGTTGAGCAGAGGCTTGTGTTTGCAATAAAATGTGAAAACATTCAGTGCAAACAAAAATTCACCTCATTCTTAGAAAAAAAAAATAAAAAGAAAGTGTGATCTCTCTTTTGTAAAACAACAAACTAAAATATTTACACTACTGCACAAATAGCTGGAGGCCATTAATATGGCTGTTTATCTCTTTATAAACTACATTATTTATAGCACTTGCATTAGCAATGTTGTAGGAAGCATTAATCGCTACTTATTAATTGCTGCCAAGAAATAAATTCCTGAGCTGGGCAAGCCAAGAATAACTCGAACTCTTCTCAGGTTTGGAGGTTTAGCAGGAATGAGTAACTGGCTCATGTATTTCCTGGGTAACCACTAGAAAGTCTTGGCAGCCCTATTTTTTTTTCCCCTCTTGGTTTGAGGAGAAAAAAGGCAAATTCTTTCATTTTGCTGTCTGTGAGGGAGTGAATCTGATTTTTGTATGAGTAGATGAAGAGGGAGCAAACCAGCATGATGTAGTTTGAATACATTCTTCCAACCTTAAAGGCAAAGGCTGCTTCCATCCAGACCCTGCAGAGCACTGTCTATCCAAGGATGAGGGATGGAGGGAGGAGGGAACAGACCTATTTCCAGCTCCAAGCATCTAGAAATCAGGATTCACATCCACAAAAGTAATGAATCGTGAGATTTTAAACAGCAAGTAATAAATTTTGTGTTTTATCTCTTTGTGGTTTAAGCCTTTTGGACATACTTAGATCATATTTTCCATTCTTTTCCATTCTACTGGAGGGCTACAAAGTTGTGTCTTGATTTTAAATAAGTTAGGGTTCTCATTCTCACTTGACTCCTGGCTTTAGTGTTTTATGAAATACTTACAGTATCACACGAGATCTCACCCTCTGGTATCCAGTAATGGGTGCAGTCTAGCGAACATAAGATGGGAGACTTGAGTCTTCACAGTTCCCACTGGGGTGATAGATGGCCCGTTAAGAGCTGAACTAGCATATGTTTGCTACATATGTTACATAACTGCGTAACAACTAGCCTTTCCTTAGAGCTTAGTTCTTTACTAAGGTATTTCAGCACAATAGCGATGATAATAATAAATATCCTATTACTGTTGCTTATTTTCATATAGATACAGACAGAACAGTCATATACAAATTGAATTATTTTAGATCAGTGGAGAAAAGGTAGCTTCATGAGACATCTGTGTATCTCAGCGGTGTAAAATACTGAAATAAATTGCAAGAAAAAAAGCCTTTTTATGTCTGTTTACAAGACTTAGAGACATTCTGGAGTCATGTGTCCTACACCTGAATTCTCAAAATCCTCATATGAAGGCAGGATATTATATTACAGCCATCCAGATATGCAAAATCAGCTGTGTGTATAGCAAATGAATAATCACCATATGTCATACTGGCTGTCATTGGGCCTTTCCAAGTATGCACATTTTCTTGTTGCTTACATTAGTGAGATCAGCCCACAGCCTGGCCTGCCTTCTGCTTGCCTTGTTAACTCCTTCCTGCCCCCATCCTGCTTTCTAGAGCAAGCTTAGCCTTCAGCTGTGTCACCCCATCCCATGCAGAGCCTCAGCTTTACCCCTCCTCAGGCTGATTAATGGTCATGAAGAGAAGACAGGAGCACTGTCTTCTTTAGGAGAACTTAACTTCTAGCTGCATTACATAGCAGGGGAACAAGCCCTGAGAAAGGGAATTCCTTGCTGTTTTTACGCCAGACAAAACAAGTCTATCCTATGGGCTGTGGGCCAGCTCTGCGGACTGCCAAAACTAATGCCATCAGATTGCACAGTCACTCGTCCCTTCCACAGACAAACTAATCTTCGGTGACATGAAACATGCATGCATTCCTAATATTATGGGGGGTTAATAACATCTGCCCTTCTGTGCTGTCTGTCACTTTGGAGAGATAAGAGCAGGCTGCTGACTGGGATTGAGGTCCAGCAAGTGTGAATGTATGTACATTACCTGCCTCATTCCATTTAATGGATTGCCCTGGCTTGTGAGCAGGTGCATAAGCATGTGGTATGAAGGGGTAAGGAAAAGGCTTCTCTGCTGTGCTGCTCCCCACATGCTATGGGGCTGAACACAAGCTTCAGTCCTGTTATTTCCCAGATTTATCTGTGGACTGCTCCCTTCTAATATGTCGTCCTGCCCCTGCCAGTCTCCACCAACTGTTGAATTTGGGATTGACATGTCTTCCACAATTGTTTTTTTCACTTTTAATCATCAGAAGGACACAATGATTGCCAGAGCCAGCAATGCAGGGAAAAAAAGGCAGTAAAAATAATGAAAATAATGAATAATTAATAAGCATAAATAGCTTAAAATTCTGGGAAAGTCAAAGAACAAATTTATGCATCTGTCCAGCCTATACGATGGTTTCCAGTTGCTGGGGTTTATGTGTAACAACTGCCATCAGTGGTACCCCAAGTGAGAACCCTCAAAAGCCTGTGGGGCTCCTGGAGGGCATGGTATTGCTGCTGCCAGTGTCAGGAGGGTCTCATTCCATCGGGCACCTCCTCCTTTTTGGTCCCATCAGAAGGCAGCATAGCCACAGTGTGCGTTGACTGTGGGACGTTGTCTGGTAGTGTTGATTTTTGTGGGAGTTTCTAGGTCATTTCTCCCTTGTGTTAACCTGCAGCTTCAGAATCAGAGCGAGCTCCGTGCCCCTACGGCAGAGAAGGCTGCCTTCTTCCTCGATGCCGCCATTGCCTCGCGTCGCAGCAGCCAGCGGGACTGCGACGAGGAGGATCACCGCAACTCCCACATGCTCTTCACTCTGCACATCTACCAGTACCGCATGGAGAAGAGCGGCAAAGGCGGAAGTAAGCTGTCCCTTTGCTCCCTTCTGTCTCCTCCAAGCCTGCCTCGAAACTGGCTTTAAACAGGCCTTTAAACAATATTCCTTGGTGGTGAAAATTAGCAGAGTTCTCCATTCAGCATGGGGTGGGGCCATTCATACCAGCAGATAATCCACCTGGCTGGTAAAGACCCTCCAAAGGCCGTTCAAGGCCACTGGGGATTATTACCATCACTTGTCAATTTTGTTGCCGTTGTGGAGATACTAACAGTTAGTCCTCAGCACTATGTGGGCCTCTGTATCTTAAAAAAAAAAAAAGTGCTTTTCAAACTGGCTTTTAGTATTATCTTTGCTGATAGTGTTGAAGTCATAGATTAAAATACAGTGGCGACAGGAATTCCTTGCCACCCTTACATTAGCTGTTCCTCTTTGGCACCTAAATAGGGCAGTGTGTGTGGAAGCTGATGTTGGCAATGCGTAAATTGTTCCTACATGTGCACAAAGGGTTCTTGTGGTTCTTTGTAAAGGCTCTGGGCTTTTCAGATTGGCTTGCTCCCTTTCTTTGCCGTAGATGCTTTCACTGGCTTGTATCGTTACTTCCATCTCCCACTTGTAAATGAGGAAAAGATGCTTCTATGTCTACTTATATGTTGTTGTAATTTTCAAAGGTTTCATTTGACTTGCACCATTTATACTTTTTTATTATATTTATCTTCTGTTTCAAGTCTCCCAAATTGTTTATAACTGGACATATACAGAAGGGGTTTTTTTAATAAGTTCCAGAGATAAAAGATTTATATAATATAAGAAGCACCCCCACCGAAAAAGAAAACTTTCATATTAAAATTCTTTTTTTTTAAATAATAATTTTTTACAGGGGAAAATGTTTGTTTGAAAGACACCAGAGACCTCTGCTTTAAATTTCTGGGCTTAAGCAATTCTGCAGAAATAGCATATGTTTCAGCTCCTGGCTCTGCATAGGTTATTTGTAATAAGGAATAGATTGCAAGCTATGATGTGTAGTGTGTGAACACCACTGCAGTATTAATGTCTAATGTTTGAATGCAGCAAATTTACACTGACTGTGCTTATAATGTAAGAGAGAAAACCAGAAAGTTGCTCTAAATGGAAAAGCAGTTTGCGTGTGTTTAAGTAATAACCCCTGTGGAATTGGCATGCAGAAATCTCAATTAACTAAAGGTTTATTAATTAACCACCCTGCGGTGGAAAGGAAGACTGAACGCTCAAACAGACTGGTTCATAGGAATAAAGATGGCTGATTTTGAGGGAATTATTATTAAAATTAGTTAATGCTCCATGCTTTTCACTGCACGCAGGTACATGTACACACAGTCCTTTTCTACTATTTTCAAATGCAATTAATAAAAGGGATAAAAACATTTCCCTGTGGCTATAATGACTCATTTTAAAAAAAGAAGACATGACCCTGTTGGGTTATAATAGGGCATGCTTTGCCCACTGCCTGTAGTTATATCTTTGTCTTGTGGCCATACCACCTCCTGTCTTCAAGTTTCCATATCTGAGTGGCCTCACAAGCCAGGCAGGGTCAGATCTCACTGATAATTGAATGAGGGGGAATTCCAGCTGCTCAGAAAGGGCGCCTAGTGATTATCACTGTCTCCTGCTGTAATGAAGGACTTTTCAGAAAACAACGTGAAGATAGTAGAGATATATAGATTCCAGTAACAGGATTAAAAAAGGAATAGGAGAAAAAAAAACAAACCACCAAAAAACCCAAACAAACCTGGCTTCTAAAAGATAAGAGATTAAAGGGCTGGCTAATGCATGATTTTGGTAAAAAATGGCCATTAGAATAACGCATTGGTACTGTACTTATCTCCTTGTTAGATTCATTACCAGGAATGTCATGAAGCAGGCTTAGCACTATTGAAATAAATGGTATTGTGGCAGAACTGGCACAGTCATTTTTCAGCTGTCAGCTCTGCAAAGTCTCTGTGGCGATAGACAAAAACAAGTGTTAGGATGTTCCACTTCTCCTCTTCTCTCTATAGCTGCCAGGCACATTAGTGGAGAACTTGCCTAACAAATAACTTCATTTTCAGATCAAGCAAGTGCATCTGCCATCCTAAAAATGTCTTACTTGGCCTTGTAAATTAAAGAAGGAAAGATCCAATAATTTCTCTTATTCTGGGTTTCCTCAGCCTGTGTAATAGGAATATGTGTGGAAACAATACGACTAAGATTTTGAATGGTAGGGATTCTTTTCATTTTCTTTTGTTTCCCCAGTGTCTGGTAATCGTAGCAACAGAAATATTTATTATATATAATTCATTGAAGTCACCTGCAGTCATTTTCAGTAGCAACTAAACACTTTGTTTTTCTAAGTAAATCATTGGGAGATACTCAAAAAGGTAATTTCAGCCTTCTGAGGGTAGCAGTCTTACAGGACTCAGGGACTCCAGTCTAAGAGTTTTAAGGACTCTTAGAGGGGAGGCAAAGGTCCTCCATGAGCAGTTCGGAGGAGGTGAAGGTGCAGCTGCCCAGACAGTTCCCCAGGGAAGCCTGACTTTCTGCAGTGAGTGCAGGAACCCGTAGTGCATGTGGATACTTCCCCACAAGAAGTATCCCACCACTTCCCACCACTGAGAGCACAGTGGTGAAACTTCCATGGACTTGTTTAATGGGTTGTCATATAGTTTGGGGACTGTTACAGTGTTTTGAATGTCTAGCCACCAACATTAGTTTTAATCAGAAATTTATTCTTCACTTCTGTTTCATGATATTCAGCATGACTTAACCAATATTACAGTATAATTTAATACATGGAAGTCCTGTGTTGCCTAATACCTGATGTAGCTGAAGCACTAACAGGGCTTAAAAGAAGCAGAAGTTACTGTATTGTCATGGTTTAACCCCAGCCGGCAACTAAGCACCACACAGCTGCTCGCTCGCTGTCCCCTGGTGGGATGGGGGAGAGAATCGGGAGTGTAAAAATGAGAAAACTTGTGGGTTGAGCTAAAGACAGCTTAATAGGTAAAGCAAAAGCCGCGCACACAAGCAAAGCAGAAGAAGGAATTCATTCACTACTTGCCATCGGCGGGCAGGCGTTCAGCCATCTCCAGGAAAGCAGGGCTCCATCACATGTAACGGTTACTTGGGAAGACAAATGCCATCACTCCAAAAGTTATAACTCCCTTCCTTCTTCTTCCCCCAGCTTTATATGCTGAGCATGACGTCATATGGTATGGAACAGCCCTGTGTTCAGCTGGGGTCAACTGTCCCGGCTGTGTCCCCTCCCAGCTTCTTGTGCACCTCCAGGCTACTCACTGGTGGGATGGTGTGAGAAGCAGAAAAGGCCTTGACTCTGTGTAAGCACTGCTCAGCAGTAATGAAAACATCCCTGTATTATCAATGGTATTTTCAGCACAAATCCAAAACATAGCCCCATACTAGCTACTGTGAAGAAAATTAACTCTATCCCAGCCAAAACCAGCACATGTGTTTTAACAATTGACAGAGATGCTGGCTACATTTTTGGAATATTATTCTCAAATCCCATAGCATAAATCACTTTCACAGAAAAATTCTTCTCTCTTTTTTCTTCTTTCTTCCTTCTTTCTTTTTTCTCTCTGCTTTGGTTTTCTTTCATTTCTTCTCTTATTCTTTCTCTTTATTCATGTTTCTTTTTTATATTATCATAAAAATCTACTCATAGTTTTATCATTGTTCATTTTAATTAGCTATCACCTACACCTGAAACAGAATGATAGAATTATATACAACATATTCTACAGAAAGGCTTTATATTTTTATAGAAAGTTTTCTGTCACGCAAGACACCAGGTAGTAGCAATAAGCAGTGAGCCCTGTGTTTTGCAGTGCTTGCAAAATGAAATATCTCTCTCATTTTTTCAGTGTAGGTTAACATGTTTTAAGTTACAGCTAATAGTTATATACATTTAGTAGCTGTATGTTTTCTATATTTATATACATTTTTCATAGTAGACTTTCTTTCTATGAGCAAATCTGCAAAATTATATGATCGTGTATCACCTTTTTGTCAATATATAGAAGTTTTACAAATGTCTTCTTTACATATCTGTGTGAACTTATTTCCTTCTACCTCCTATGGCTATACCACAGCTACTGAATGCAGGGTCATTGAAAAAACATGCTTGTGGTTGATAAGACATTTCCAAAGCAATGAAATGTATCTGGAAACTTCTTTTCTAAGGTCCCCATCATGTAGTTGCTCCCATTGCCATCTTTGCTTGTGAACTGGTCTCCCCCCACCGCTAATACTTTTTTTACCAGATGGATAAGTTGAAGTGCTTGTCAAAATGGCTGTGAATTTATTTGCATAGAGGTAAACTCAGATGTGAATATATTTCCACTCCTGTTTGTTATGTTTGTGTCCTCAAATAGTGCTCTTAACTTTTGACTTAAGATCGTAGAAACAAAACTGCCTTTTCCTACAGATTGCTTCTAAACTAGCTCTTGAGAATAGGGAGGAGTGGTCAAAGATCAGATGCAAAAAAAAAAACAGCTAGGAAATTGTCTTGAGATAATAGAGCATTAGAAGCACTTCTGTAAAGTCTACATAGTCCTCATCCTGAGTTCATAAGGAATCATAGGTTTTTAAAGAGAGCAAATATCTGTTAATCTTGGTGTTTCAGTGGTAGCGTCTTTTCACTTTAAATGCAGTGTGTTGTTACGGAATAAACAAGAAAAAAAGGGATCCACTGCCAGTTTTACAGAAACTATATTCAGAACAGAGAAGCTTGTACACAATCCATTACCCATGGCATGGCAAACCTTTTCTTAGCCCAAATGATAATGTAAAAGTATATAGACTTAAAGCAAAGGTGAATGTCCCACAGACACCAGAGGTTCTTCTGAAGATCCAGTATTCAAGATGGGAAAGATAAGAGAAGCTACCACAGGGTCACTGCTCACCAAGCAGCAATTCCCAGCCTGTAGTTTTCTGGACAGAGGATCTGTAATGACAGAGACAGAAACAGAGACAACTCAGGTAGAGGCTAATAGAGCTATATTAAAAAAAAAAATAATAAAAAAGCACAGTGGTGACTCCCACAGAGTTAAGCCTGCAGGAGCAGGTGAGTACTGAAAGCCTCGGCAAATTTTAAGCAAGTCCGGAGTTGCTATGAAGGCTCACAGTGAGTTAACAGGACGCCTACAGTTTGTTGCTGCTAACATGAATTAGAAAAGGTTTCTGGATTGTTTCCTCTTGGTGAGTCTTTTGCTTTCCTGGGAAGCTGCTTTTGGAGGCACATGCTGACTGTTTGCTTTCTTTGTTTATGGCAGTGTCCGGAGGTCGCAGCCGCTTGCACCTTATTGACCTGGGCAGCTGTGTGAAAGTGCTCAGCAAAAACCGGGAGGGAAGCTCTGGCCTCTGTCTCTCATTGTCAGCACTGGGCAATGTCATCCTCGCCCTTGTCAATGGAAGCAAACACATCCCGTACAAGTAAGTGGTATTCGGCGTTGCACCTAATGCGAGGATGCTTGCAAGCAGCGTGCTTGTCTGGGCCTGAGGCAGACTTGGGTAAGCAGGGAGACAGTCTGCTGGGGTCAGTGCAGCCCTCTTGAGGTACGGCAAAACCTGCCTGAGGTTCAGTGACACCTGATCTAACCTTGCGTCTGGTAGCTACACTGTATTTGACATTCAGGTTTCAAAGGAAGAAGCCTGCTGAAATAGGACCCAGGTGTTTTAAAAATCTTAAGGCTTGAAGTTCAGCACATTCCGATTTTGTTTTCCAGGACTGTTCAAGGATTTCTTTAACGTTTCAGAATATCTGACAGCCAGTTTCAGATTTGCTTCACAGAGACAAATGTTGTTGCCATAATGGAGCACTATGGAGAAAATTATTTTGCTGTCCGTTGTGTGGAATTTAGTTTCTTGAAAATATATGTCACAATGAGCATGCCTGTTTGTCATGGGATTCTTTCTGTGATCCAAGGTTACTCTGCATTTTATTTTTGTGTGATTTGAATCTCCATGTCAGCCTTTCACTTGCAAAAAAGAAGTAGGCCCTTCTAGTCACACTAGACAAGTGGCCTTTGCTACTGCAGGTAGCTTCTAGGAAATCAGAGGAATTGCTCACCTAGTGGGTATGTTTCTCATGTTACTCATTTCTCTTCATCGTTGTCTCACCCCATTTGTCATCTGTGCAGGTCTGAAAGCAAGTTTGGATTCATTACCCAACGCAGACAGTCATACAGCCTTTCAGTTGAGAAATTTCTGAGTCTGTGGACAGTATTGCTTTTCTCTAGCCTAAAGCCTAGGGAGCAGCAACTAGCATCACAGGCTTACACTAGCATCTTGTAATCGAACTGCTAATGAATGTTACCATTCATGAAGGACATGTATATGAGATCTGGAGTTAGGAACAACAGGATGACATGAAAAACAAACCGAGTCATTCACAGAGCATATTTCAGCCCATACATTTTACCCTTTTTATTATTTTAAAGACTGCAAACACGATTATTTTCTCATGTTCATTCAAGATTGCAAGGTATTGACAGGTTTTACTTCTTTGGTTTTGTCTTCATTTTGGAAAATAAACATGAATTGAGTTTGGTTACGATTTTATTTTTCTTCTAACATTTATTTTCCAAAATTATTTGGCAGTCTGGGCTTCAAACATGCTCTCTGGAAACATTCCTGTTCCTGGAGCTCAGTCAGACTGGAATTCAGTTAAGGGCCAACCAAATTTTTACGTATAAACGTTCATTAAATGTTTTGCGGATCATGCACCTAGTCATAGTGTGAAAATAGCTTGAACCCTGCACTTCACAAAGTGTAGCTCAAACTATGCTTATCAAAAACCTGTCTTCCTTCCTGTTGGATTTTATGGATTGAAGGGAAGGCCAACTGTAGGAATAGAAAAGAATGATGCTCCCTAGGCTAGAACTAAACATAAAAGGAACAATTACCAAGTACAACAGCTGTCTTTCCTGGCAATGCCTGACTGGGAGAAAAGCATTACGAAACATGTCTTCTACTTGCTGCAATACCCATCTCTTTCTGCTGTGATTCCCAGCTGTTGCACTTCTGAGCTTACACAGCCTGAGGTGCCAGCACACTTGCTCGTCAGTGTTTCTGTACTGCTGAAAGAAGATAAAAGCTCTCTTCGGGCCAGCATATCCTCTTTGGCCCGCTCCTATAAGAGCAGATAGTATAGAGTATAAGTATAAATATAGAGAAGTGGTTTGTCATCTGTGAATCAGAGGCAATGTCTCTGTTTCTAAGGAGGACTTTTAAAATGTAATTTGAAAAACATATTGGCCTATTTTGGAGCAAATTTTGTTTGAGAAGAGTGCAGAAAGTATTTTTTCCCAAAATGTGATCTATTCATAAGCAATGGGAATAAGAGTCTTGGTGGCTGGGTGAGCGCTAACACTATTTGCTCGGTGATCCAGCAGTACAGGTGTGTGCTGCTCCTCGGTGGAGAAGAGAGGAAGGAGGGGGTGCGTCTGTGGCATTGTAGAAGAGGCTGAGCATCCCGTACTCTGATGTGATATGTGTTTGGTAGCACTCTTGCTTAGAGCAACAGCTAGCCTATTTAGCTGAGATCATTTCCCTTTCTTTTTAGGGGTGTTCTCTTTCACTGTTAAGGATAAAATTAAAATTTCGTTAACTGCCTTTTTTGAGTGGGACGAAAGGAAAACAACAGAAGTGTTTTCTTATGTGACAGCACTGTGCATTGCGTGTGTGGTCTCAGCAAATTTCCATAGAGCAGCAGACAAAATGGAGCATCTTTTCTTTATCTGAGCTATTAAACAGCCGCTAAGTATTTTATGGCAGCCTGTCAGTAGGCACTGCATTGCTTCCTGGGAGCCCGGAAACTCACAATTTCATAGACATCAGGTTTTCTCTTACTGCAGAAATTTCATTCTCTGAAGTCTGAGAGGCTGCAGGCTCTTAAAGTCCCTTCAGTGCTGTATCCAGCTTTATCTCCACAGGTAGTAGTTGTAGGGAAAAGCTTGTTCAGATTCATAGCTGGTATAAGCAGATGCTACTGCATTGCCTTCAGTGGGCTGTGTGTTTATGTCAGGGATGAATTTGCCTCTCTGCCTGCAGTCTCTATGAAAAACACATGCTGGTGTTCAGCACATTTTGCATTTTTTTTTCTTACCCATAAGGCTAAGCCTTGGAAGCCATTAAGTTGGAATCTTTCTCCCTTGGGAACACACACACACACCATTTTGGGAACAGTAACACAAATTGACACTAGCTTTAGCAGGAACTTGTCTACTAAAGTTGTAAGAAAGTAATGTAGAAATTCTCAGACATCAAACAATACAGGCTGACATGGTTTGGGATCTTGTCCTGCATTCAAGTTAAATTCCACATGGGTCTGAAGTATGGGCAAGAATCCCTATAATGGGCAACAACATGCAGCTAATGAGTGACCAGGCCATGATTTCTGGGAGTTTGTATCTTTCATATATGTACTTATAATCTCTCTCTAATATCTCAGTAGGTTACCTCTTTGTCACTATTAATGTCCAGACCTATTTTAAACCTTAGTAAGCACATTATTCTGTCATGGTATGAACCATTGAGTTCTTCCAGCTCAGTATGTCATATAAAAATAGAATTCTTAATTTGCCTTAAATACATTTCCATTTAATGTCACCAGTTTCTTTTGCTCTTGAGTTACAAGCAAATCCCTCAAAATACTGGGCGAGAATTATTTTCTCCGCAGGAATGTCAAATATCTTCATAAAACTTGGAAAGGGGCAGTTGCAAGCCCAATGAAGAGCAAGGGAGGCAACTCCTGCCCTGACCAAGTTTGACAGGGCTCAGATCTGCCACAGGAGGAGAGTTTTGCTAAGCTGCAGTAATTGTTAGTGCCATTTTATTTTTTTAAGAGCATTTCAGTTTTACATTAGTGCTGCATTATCTGCCTCTGATTTCCAAGATGAATGTGTTTTAAACCCTCAAATGAATACCCATTTGCACAAACTCCAGTTACTGGTTTATATAGCTCACTATTCAAAAACTACTCCAGTTGCTAGGCAACAGGGGTGGTGATAATTCATGGTAATGCTGTTTTGGAAATAATCATTTTTATACATTTTAATGACTATGAGAATGTAAGAAAACTCTTTAGAAAAGTGCAAGGCTGTATGAATTTCTCTTTCAGAAATTGTTGCTTGTTTTATTTAATAGGCTTCTCTCTTAATGTGCTATCCCAATGTGCTAGTGTTTCTGGAGGCATCCTATATTTTCAACTACATGCTTATGCTCATCCAAGGAGGGAGTCGTGTCCATAAAATAGATGTGCATGAGTCAAAAGCATGAATTTATTCTTGGCACTTCTGCTTCTCTGTCATATGGTTGCAGTTCCTCACAGACCTTACATGCTGGTATTGGTTTTTTTTATCCTATATGTAGAAAATAAAATTATATTAAGTGACTGGTGCAAGGTTGCACAAGAGGCTTAGTGGCAGAGCCAACATGTTTTAAGATCTAATCCAGTGCTTAAACCATGGGCTAATCCATTCTTTCTTTCTGTATGACCTTTGGAAAATAATTTATTTCTGTATTTATTTATTTATTCCCATTTATAAAACTGAGCTAGAAAAAAAACAAGCAGGACTTTGTAAAGGGCATTCAGACTTGGCAAAAAGCGCTGCTTACATTTTAACTGTTGCTAGGACTCTGTTACCGTATTTTTTCACTTTTTTAGAGTTATGGACTCACATAGATGATTCTAATGGGATGCAAAATCTGTTTTTTTAGGTCAAGGGTAGACTATTATTGCTTTTAAGTGAAGAGGAGAAAAGGGAAAGTCTTGGATTATAGTATTGTGGTATAAAAGATGAGCCTAAAGAATATGCTGTATATCAGATATTTTCTTTAAATTGTTAGTTAATTATTGGAGTAAAAATGAAAATGAGGTTTGGATGGATCCAGTAATTCAGATTCTTTTCTTGGTTAAATGGGTGTATCTATCTGCAGTTGTTTCTTCTGTGTAAAAAAATAGTCTGTGAAGAGAACTGGGATCCCAGGTATCTTTTGTTTATACGTCTCACCTTTGCATTTATAGCATGAATTAGATTATTTGTCTCAGAAGAAATGTCAGTGAAAACTGTTCAGGAAGAGATAAGGAAAGCTAAAAACGAGTTTACAATACAATTCTAGTACAATAACTAGTATTAGTACTGGAGATTTTATCCTTATGTATGAGCTTGTACTAAATCTTAGTTTTGTGGGATTCACACAACCATGTCTGCTTACTAGGCCTAAGAATTTATTGCCTAAATTGAACTATACACCCAATGAGCAATCTGTTTATTCGTTACTTCATCAGTGCCTAAACCTAAAATAATTTATTTTTTTAATTGAGAGATTTCAACCACTTTTGCTTTCCACTACTGCATCTATTAGTCTTCTGTTCCTTGCTTTTGCTTCTCCTCAGTGAGAACATGGTACAAAGACAACAAAAAGCCTCAGAAAAAATCTAGTGCTGTCTTTGGAATCTCCAATCTTTCTCTGTTAATTCAGTATTTAACATATTAGAATTGGATGAAGAACTGTTTTGCTGTTTTACTTGTGGAAATGCGAGAGCAGATGAAGGGGAAATAATGAAAATGAGGACATGAGTGACAGCTGAAACAGAATCACAGGAGTTGGAAATGGCCCAAAATGAATGGGAGAGCTCTGAGAGACACTGAGATAACATGTAGAGCAGACAACAATCCAGAGAGAAGAACTGGGAAGCAAAAGAGAAAAAGAAATGAGCCCATTCAAAAAGACGAATAAGCCTAAGAAATACCCCTCAATGATGCAATTGTAGGAGAGTGGTCAATAGAGATTTTGTTGAATGTGAAATAGTTCCTAATTAGCTATCAAAACATGACCTGCTCAGGAACAAAAGAATTTTTCCATGATATTGGCAGCCAGGTCGTATGGACCAGAGCCTTGGCTAAGAGACAGGGAAGCCACTGGAGCAATGCCATATTACACTAGCTGGCCCTCGGTGCATGCTCTTTGACACTAGCCAGTGTGCTTTGGCAACATGGAAGATAAATGCAGTTGCCAGCAAGAGGCGAGCACTGAAACACTGTCAGCATAGATATAATGAGGACTTGGAGCATCTGGCAATTACTTTCACCTTTGGGTTTTTTCTGTAGCTAACAGTTTTACTAGGTTGAATTTCAGACAATTTTCTTCTTTATTCCAGGGAACTACATAAAATAGATGGAATCAGGGATGCACAGTCTGTGAATGCAGGAAAACTTCTTACATTTTATTAGAGTAATTTAATCTGCAACTCAAGAGCATGAGGATAACGGCTTTTGCATGCTCCAGCAATCGCTGCTGCAGTGTTCATCAGCAATGCGCTTTATTGTAGGACAGTTTGTACAGCTGATAGTGCAGATTTGAGCTTTATCTGCACATGTCTTACAGTATCATGTTTTATCATCAAGTTAATGAGAGATAGTAGACAAAATCCTCAAGGAAAGCTTCAGTGGAGCTGCCATTCCCCAGCTTTGGGTTTTCAGCTCAGTCCTGCCAGACTGGCAACGTGATAATTATTGGAGCAGAGGTGTCTGCGTGCATGTGTAGTGGATGTAAGCGAGTGTGTTGCATTCACTGAGCCCGATGCCCTGTTACACCGGTTTTACAACAGCCCTCAGTTGACATGTCTCCATTCTGCACAAGTGTTCAAGTGGGAAGAAGCAGGCCTCATGAGCTAACTCTTTTAATGTTCTTTGAACTGCTTGATGAATTACCGCTTTACAGATACTGTAACAAGCAAATAATGATGGACTGCAAAATGAAATGAGAAGGGAAGTGCTTGTGGTTTATAGTCAGATTTAATAGCAATTACTAATTGCATTTAAATAGCCATTCCTATCAGCAGCAGATAGCTGCATCGTGGAAGGACACTACTTTGGTCCCGGGCCAGTGCAGACATGACTGGTAATGAAAAAGCAATCCAGTAGTGTCCAGATATTCCTGAAATATAACTTGAGTGGGACCCAAATAGGCCATTGTGGTGATTTCATATACAAATGAATCTGTACTTAATTCATTAAAATGCCATTTTGAACCTTCAGTTAGGGTATCCAGCAGTTTATTCTCACCTGTTCCACCACTGGTTCAGGCTCAGTTGAACATTAATACATTTTCTCGTCTGGAAATGTGGCGATAATTCATTTCATGTATAATTGAACAATTTTTAAATAGTCATATTCTTGGAATAACTAGCTCTTGTGCAATGCAGCAAAGTATCAAAAAGCATGTAGTAATATTTATTAGCCTCACTTCACGTTTTTGGTTATCTCCAGTTTCTTGAATAGTTGCATATGGATATGATCTGTGAAATTAACTTTAATTTCCCTACTGATCCTTCTTTACCTGCACAAAACCAGTGTGACTCAGGGCAAGAGAGCAGAGACATCCCACTGCAGGCGACCAAAGAAAATAGCTTTTCTTTGTATAGTGCCAGTATGTTGCCCTTTGCTTGGAGTTGGGCATCTCATCACTAAGAAGAGGTTACAGGCTGCAGGGAATTTAAAAGAGAAGCAAGAAGAATTATGAATGGCTTGAGTTGAAAGGGTTACTCACCTGGAAGAACACCGTGACAGAAATAAAGCTTCATAGCTTGCAGGGAAAAGGGGACCTCTGAGAGGGGAGATGGCAACTACTCTGTAGTATTTCAAGGATGTGAATTCACACAGGAGGAGAGAATTGTTTCTGGTGAGAAAAAGTGGCAGAATGATTTCTTATCCTTAAGTAATGAGACAGAGGAATATAAACTTGAAAGCATACTAACAGTGATTGCTGTTAGTCAATGGAATAACTTCCCAAGAGCTGAAGTGAACACTTCATTGGTAGAGTGATTTAAAAGCAAAATAAGTATGTAACTAACAAATACTAATTAACAGATATATAACAAACAGTTCCAGACTGGTTAGGCGCTAGGCTTATGCACTTTCAGTGCAGAGTTCTTGGGCCAAATCTTTAACAATTTTCAATAGCTGTACTTCCATTTTGATAATTTATCTTCATCCTTGTTTAGAAAGTGTTTGCACATGGCAGGCAGTTATACAAATAAACAATAAAACATGTTCTAGTGTGTCTACTAGAATCTCCTCTGCTTTTAGGAGTCTGAAAACTAGCAGTCAGCTGCATTGTTACACTTGCATGGCATCAAAGAAATCCAGAAAGTCTCAGCGGTGTCTTTCTCAAGACTCTACTCTAGCAGGGCTATGGGTTGTCCAGTCAATTTCTGTGTCAGATGATTTAACTCAGTTAACCACTTTTCTTCCTTCATCATTTAGTTACCCTTTTTTTTTTAAGATCTCTTTCTCTTTGAATTGCAAAATCGAGTTCTCCCAGTGCTTGATCCAAAACTCAGTGTAAGTCAATGGAAATCTTTTTTTTGGGGCTTTGGCTTAAGCCCACAGATTAGAAAACATGCTTATATCTAATTAGATGAGATAATCCTCAAATCCTTGCTAAGGGATATTGTATACCGTAGTTCATGTTCAGTATTTGATGATTAACAGCTTATTTGTTTGTTGTGGTTTAGCCCCAGCCGGCAACCAAGCACCACACAGCCGCTCACTCACTCCCCCCTGGGTGGGATGGGGGAGAAAATCTGAAGAGCAAAATTAAGAAAGCTTCTGGGTTGAGACAAGAACAGTTTAATACTTGAAATAAAATAATAATTGTAGTAGTAGTAGTAGTAGTAGTAGTAGTAGTGATAATAATAATAATAATAATAATAATAATAATAATAATAATAATAATAATAATAATAATAATAATATTGTGATTAAAAGGAAAACAATGAGAGAGAGAGAGAGAAACAAAATGCAGGAAAAACAAGTGATGCAACTGCTCACAACCTGCCAACCGATGCCCATCCCTGAGCAGCGATCACTGCCCCCCAGCCAATTCCCCCAGTTTATATACTGGGCATGATGTCATATGGTATGGAATAGCCTTTTGGCCAGTCTGGGTCAGCTGTCCTGGCTGTGCCCCCTCCCAGCTTCTTGTGCACTGGGCAGAGCACGGGAAGCTGAAAAGTCCTTGACTGGTGTAAGCGCTACTTAGCAACGACTAAAACATCAGTGTGTTATCAACATTATTCTCATCCTAAATCCAAAACACAGCACTATACCAGCTACTAGGAAGAAAATCAACTCTATCCCAGGCAAAACCAGGACATTGTTAAAAGAGGCAGTATGTGGTTAAGTGTTACCTAGCGATGAGTTTGGGATTGCAAGAGATGTAATTGATGGAATTGGTGAACGTGAAAACTGGAAATGTGCAATCATCTATTGACTGGTTGCAGATGGGCCTGTGACCATGAATTTGGAGCTCAAGAAGATTATATAGGAACTTGCCACATAAATAGGGATTTGTGACTACTGAAACGGCACAAGCAAGACTATTTGACTTTCCTCTTCAATGTATATAAATAGTATTTGTGACCTTAACTTAAAAATAAACAAAAACTTGGTTTACATTTTCTGGGCAAATAGTTGAACAATTTTTCTTCATGCTCTTTCTTTTCTTGGACTCTATTTGAGGACATCCCTCAACAGTATGACAAGCCCTAGAAGCTTTGAAGAGAATTGCATCGTTGTAAATGGAGAATGTTTCACAGAGTTTGTATTATTGCTGCAAGAGCATTTGAATGGCATTGCAACTGCAAGGTGTTTTTTTCCGTACAAACTTTTATTGAAGTTCTTATTTTCATAACATGTTTGAGAGGAAAGCAACGAAGACAATCCTCTTGTGCTCTTCAGATACCAGCTAGCTTCTGCTGGATGATCAAAGTTTTCTGGCTGGTGGTTGCCTCCAGGCCTGTACACAATGAACAGATGTGAAGTGAATTTTTTAAAATATGCATTGACTTTTTAGAGTTAAGCAGGCTGGTTAGAACTGTCTTCTGAAATACTAAAATTAGCTCTCTCTCCTGCTGCAGAACAAACTTGTTAGATTATTTTAATTTTTAAAATTTTGTTTGTTTATAAATGCTATCAGGTGACACACTTTCTAGCAATATGTGGCAAGACTCAGTAAAATTAATTTCAGACAGCATGTTTAACTGTTTTAGCTGTATTTTGTCTCATCCACCCCATCAGCAAAACTGTTCTACTTGACATATTTAAAATTATTTTTCAATGGGTTATTTTTGAGGGGTGGGGGGAGTTACTAAATTGTTTCTCTCCCTATTCATTAGTTTTTGCTCTTGGGCAGAAATAAAGCTTCACTCATTTTGAAAATCAATGACAAAACACACATCCATACTGTCAGAAATGTCAGCCCTTCTGGCTCCCTTTGGTACGGCTGGTTCTGAAGAGCAGAGAGCTGGGTGGCAGAATGATGGTGGCGGCAGCTGTTTTGGGTGCTGTTACAAACCTGGGAGCTATGGCGATACAGTCTTCAGTCTCTATAAATAGAAGAAAAGGAGAAAGTTGGGAGCTGTCATAGACGGGAAGGGATTTTTGGGCTTGGAATAGGATGCACAATGTATTACACTCTTTGCAGGAGCAGGTGCTCTCACTGACTGACGTCTCTATCCTGCTGCCCTCACTGTAAGCAGCTTGCACAGCCTTCAGCTTTCCTGGGTGTCCTGCCTGCCTTCAGCGGGAGCTCCAGAGGGCTGGGCTCTCACACAGCCCCCAGCGTCGTCTGTGCCAGTCCCTTGGGCAGCTCAGACTGCACTGGGCGCCTGCGCCGCTTGACTCAGAGACAGCCCGAGAACAAACAAGGGGAGCCACTTACAAGGTGAGCTGTTAAAAGCACCTCATCATCTCTGCACAAGTGGGACCTGAATCTCCTTGGAGCAGTCTTTTAAGGATTGAACACAATTTTCATGTCTGCCTCCAGCTATAAACAGAGTAGCAGAATCTTTTGTGCTCCTAGACTGCGTTTCCTCTCTCTTGCAAACAACAGTTTTCACAGGCTCCATGTGATGTGCTTTGAAGTTACACCTCTGTGCAATAGGAGAGGAATTAGAGGCAGTATCCAGATCTGCTACCCAGTTGGCATGTACTGCATAACAAAAATAAATGTTTCCAAAGGTATGGTGTTAGAGAAATAACTGCACTTTTTCAGAGAGAGAAAGAGAGTATTCTAGGAGCTCTGCGTACTCAATCAGACCATGCTGACATGCACCTCCTGAAACCTGCTCATCTCTCTCATGTGCAGACATTGCTGGAGCGATGGAGGATAGTTATTCTCCTGTCAAAAGGAACTGAGGGTAACTGCTGTAGCTGCAATAGTTTATACTGATGTGAAAGAGGGGCTGATGGAGGACCAATGCTGAATAAGATTTGACTCTGAAAATACATGTTTGTGAAAGAGAAACAGTTGGCACCCTACCACATTGTGCTCCAGTGAAATTTGTGAAACGCTCCTATGTTTTTTCAGCCAAGAGTTGAGGCTGCTTGCTGTGGAGTGTGTTTTACAGAAAAAGGGAGGGTGTGCTGTGGTAACCTGTAGGATCTTTGCATCATGCACAATATAAAATAAGCCTCTTAAGCTGGTAATAGATTTTCTTTTCTCTTGTTAGGTGACTACTGCCATGTTGGATGGCTATGTGCTGTATAATGGCATTATAATCAGTGGCTTTTGTTGGTTTTGAGCTACTCTTGATTGCAGTCCTCTGTGAGCTCCTTCACCTGGCATCATTTATCTGTGTGTCAGACAAACTTCAAGAAGGTTACACAACTGGCAAAGTCCTTTGTGTCCATTTGCAGGTGCTGTGTCAGCTCCCCTCACGCTCATCTCGGCGCAACGAGCCCCATGGCGATGAGTGTGTTTGGGGAAGGCTCTGGCTGCTGTGAATCTGAACGTGATGCTTTGGGTCTCTCTGCTGTACGTGCTCCCAGGGGCTGTCACCTGTCTTCCCAGCAGGGTCAGGGCTTCTCCAGGCAGGGACATCATGCTTCTGCAGTGCTGTAGCAGAAGTCCTCTGGTCTCTACTGATATCACAAACACATCTGTTAGCTGTACTCTGAAAACTGAAATGGATTTTTTCATCCTCCCAAAAAAATTCATAGTTTTGCTTAAATTTTTCTACAAAACATCTTTTTTCACAGAGACATAAGACACTAAAAGCAGAGAATTACAAGCAAGCCAGTAGGTATATTTGACAATAAACTGGCTATTGGAAACACATACCACAATAAAGTTTTCTTTACAAATTGGCTTATTTGATTAGAGAAGAATTTACGTTGTTTAATACGTAAGATTTTTGAATTTTCTCTGGTAATGCTGTTATATCACACCCATGCAAAAAATAGTAGAACCCTTAAAAATGCATTTTTAATTCCATTGGCTGGATTCCATCCATCAATGGTGCTTCTTTGTGGAGCGATACCTGATTCTTTTAAGGAATCTCAGCTTCACACTAATAACTGTTACTATGTTTCTCACAGTAAATGAACATCTCCCAGCCACATGGTCTGATTATGTGAGAGCACATTATTGAAACATTTCTGGCAGTTAAATCTGCAAACCTTTGCATATTTAAGTAGAGAACATTCTTTTGGAGTATCTAGAAAGATTGGCTGAGAGCGGCAGGTCTTCACTGCTCTTGCTGTGCAGGTTCCAAGAAGGAGAGTCCCGAGGGATTCTTGTTCCTTTTGCCCATAGTAGGAAGAAAAATTCTCTACCACTGTATTTAGGAAAAAGGTCCAGCTTCGTGCACGTCAAAGGCTATGCACTTATTGTGTTACGGTCAGGGCTGGATGAGTGCTGAGAACTCGCTCAGCATACTGTCCTCTGCCATTATCCAAGTTTTGAATTGCACAAGTATAGACCAGCAATGGATGTGTTTGAGTGGTTGATTTAGAGATATAATATGTTTCTTGAGGCATTAATGTGCGTTTTGACCATCTCTATTTTTGACTCCTTCAGAGCAGGAACCAGTAAACACAGGGTACAATATTGGTATTGTTGGGTGAATCTCGTAGTCTTCAGAAAAGAAACTCCAAAACAGTTAGACTGCAGGAGATGACATAGCCCCTAAATGTGATCTTGTGCTGCTTCTCAAATATTTCTGTCATTGCTCTCAATCTGTTTGTATTAATTATTAAATATAGAACTTTTATATCCCGTGATGCCCTTTATTTACACAGGCTTTACAGAATGTGGATCAGATACGTTTTCCTACCTGTTCCTGCCTACATCTTACCAATTTTAATCCTTTGCACTCATTAACAAGTGGTAACATTATGAAACATCCTGTTCTTTTCCTTCGTTATCTGCAGTATATTTCAGAAGTAACTTTTATTTATCATATAGTTCTGGCAAATAACTGTGAAGCACTCATTGTCACTGCTGCAGTATCTTTAGTCCATGGTTATTCAGAATCTGAATTCTGGCTGCAGTTTCTCAAATACTTTCATAATCTCAAGCAGGTTGGGGAGAAGGAGGCAGACATAATTGGAAGCCACATTTCTGATTCTGGGGCATTCCAGGGGCCCAGCGCTCCATGTTCTGGAGACTTAACTGGCAGCAGGCACCCCAGGATGCCTGTTGGGCCGCCCTGCTGCCTGACATCTCCACAGGACCCAGTGCACAGTGCTGTGACCCTGTCGCTGACAGGTCCCCTCTGCTGGCAGCAGTCACATCCTTGGCAATCCCCTATGGCAGACGTGTAGGACACCCACAGGAAATAGTGTCTTGACTGCTGTCTCGGTGACTGTGCTCCTCAACATTCCCTGAAACTATATATGATGCTCTTTTACAGGGTGGAGAAGGTCTAGAGATGTGTGAAGCTCTCACCCGTTTCTGTTTTCTTTTATGTTTGCAAGGTCTGAAATGGAATGGTATGTTCTGTGTTAATTGATTAAATGGCATCTATCATAACATAAAGAGATCAAACAGAATTATTTTTTCTCCCATGTTACCATTTAAAGCTCTCAATTCTGCTCAGATCATTAGCGTGTAATTTTCAGATGAGCTAGCCAGAAGGTCCCTAAATAAAAATGAGTAGAAAAGATTAGCTAGGAAAGCTAGACTGGTAATGAGCTCTTGCACTATGGTAATGTGCTAGGTTTATAGTTCATATCTAGCCCTCATCAGGGATAAGTGCAAGTTGTCAGCATTTGATAGCTAATTGGTGTTTCTTGGAATTACACTGCAACAAAAACACTGAAATGAAAATAAAGCTTTTCTTTATATATGACAAGTTAAGAGTTAATTATAAATGCTTGGGTCAAATACACCTCTTAGCTACACTATATGCAAATCTGCTGCGCTGAGGGAAGTATAAACTTCTTTGGTCCCTTTTGGGTCATTATTACTTTTTTTGAAACTAGTACTGTAGCATCTTTGAAAACAGAACAGGACCCTTAAACCATTTGCTATGTATTTAATATGTCATACATCACACAAAAAAATAACTAAACCCGAACTACTGGAAAATATTAACAATGCAATAATGACTTGAACTCTCATAACAGCCCGTTTGTTATTGATTGTATTTACTCCGTGTTCATTTGAGAACTGCTGTCCTCCCACAGAATTAATTGGACATAAAATCATAACATAGATCTGAAAAATTATAAGGCAGGAATACTCTAAGCCACAGGACATGAAAGACTTAAAAGTCTGGCTAACTTGACATTTGTGAGCTGAGATTTTTGTCATTGCACAGCTATAATTAGGTGGCTCTAATCACTCTCATAATGCTAATATGCGAAATGTCCTGTCTGTCCTCAGTAGCTGGTGGTGGGAATGACTGCTATGCACAATGTTGTGCTTCAAAACTGTGAAGCCTGACAAGCTCTGTGAGCAGGACTGGCTCTGCCATGCATGCTCCAACAGATATTTAGCCACCTCTTGAGAGGCTGAAGCATACATGATCACACTATCTCATTGCTAGTCATCCAAATACATTTTTTTAATTGGCTATTTAATTGACCATTTCTAATCAGATTTAACATGGGGGCAGGCCTTCAGATATCTGAGGTCTGTGCAAGACCCCTGGGACTGGGAGAGGAACAGAGCAGAAGCATGCTGGGCCATGCAGATGTGCAGCCAGCAGTTACCTGCTCCATTGCATGCTGGCTCGCCAACCAGCTGAGCCTAGTGCTGGCCAGCCAGGATGCACAAGCCAACAGGGAGACAGGAAGGAGCTGCAGCTGGAGGAGATGAGTTAGGTGGGATTTGGCAAGGTGAGGTCATAGGGACTATGCAGAAGAGTGGGGAGCAGAAGTCTAGGAAATGGAGGAACACAGGACACAAACCCACAGGAAACTAGTCTTCATTAATTCTTCTATTCATAGAACAACTTGTTCATTTATTCAGATCCTCACCATTTGAAATGCAATTAGATGAATGTATTTTCCTGCTGAGTAAAATTCATACAGTCAGCAGACAAACCCCTCTCTAAATGATTTGCTCATCAGTGTGTATGGAGGAGGAGGGATAGAGAGAAGAGCTTAAATGAGTTCGCTGCTAGATCATCTGAATTAAGTGATCAATTTTTGTTGCTGCAATAGCTGCAAATTTAACACTGAAATGTTAAGAAAGTCCCACTACAACAAAAATTCAGTCTTAGCATTCAGATGTTAGAGGAACTAATCCTGAAGGCCTGAGCTAAAACTCACTTTAGAGTAAATCTGGACATCAGGTATTGACTACTTGGAGGGTGAGACTTGACATATCTTGACTGTTCCCAAGACAGAGAAATCTGGAATAGCTGTCTGTGCATTTAAATTCGACACTCCTCCCAAAATGGAGATACATTTGGATACAACCTTCTGGATACAACCCTCACCCTCTGTTTGCAGATATGACGCCTAATGTCTGAATTTCTAGGTGAAAGAATGGCGGTAAATGTAATCTGTCTAGACCTGAGTAAATAACTGAATTAGCGTCCCTGAGAAATTATAGTTAAGCTGAAGAAGACAAGGAGCTGTGAGATGCATGAGATAGTGGAGACTGATGAGACAACAGTAGCCTAGTGTTGAACTGGGAGTATCAGAGTAGAGGGAAGGCTGCCAGGGAAGTTCTTCAAGGATCAGTTTTGAGAGAGATTTTATTTAGTGTTATTATCAGCAGCCTTGACACACAAATCAGGAGCATGCTAATGATAGTGGCTGGTTGCACAAAGCTGCGAGCCATCATCTGTACAAAGGAAGATCAGAACGTCAGATGGGAGCAGCTGTGGGACCTCGAGGGCTGGAGTAATAGAAATGGCAGTAATGCAAGTGCTTGCCCTGATGGACTGCTAACAATTTCTACCGAAATCTGGGAGCTCATCAGCTGGAAAGGGGGTGGGGTGTGTGTGCTGATTTAGGCATATTGGTTAATGATCACCGGGGTCCACAGGAGACGTAACAGTGAGAAGGTAATGAAGTCTGAGGGGGCATTAGGAATGACAGTAGAAAAATAGTAATGCCCTTATGTAAGGGACTAGCGATTCCTCTCCTGAATGCAGCTCTGGTCACCCATATACATGAAGGACGAATTCAGACTGAAACAGGTACAAGAAAGGCTGGCAAGGGGAGCAGGATAGCTTTTCATGTGAGAGAAGATTAGATGAATTTGGCTTGCATACCCAAATAGGGTCAGGGAATAGAGAGAGCATGAGAAGTACTGTAAGTGGTGTCTGTACATGTGTTAGGAGCATCCCCATGTCTCTGGGGCGTGAAAGCAATGGAAACAAAAGGCCCATGGGCAAATAGGGGAGTAGATGGCTTCCAGCATGCCAGTCTGAAATAGAAGTGTGTGGCAGCAGTGCTAGGAAGCCCTGATGTTTTTAAGGAAGGGTCTTCTAAATGCTTAAGGAGGATCATATGATTCTCTGTACTGGGTAGGGGCCAGAGCTGATAATTCACAGTTTCTTCTCACCCCAAGCATTGCCTTTGCTTTGATGACATCCCACAGGGGTCAGATTCACAGGACCAAACAAGGCATGTCTCTTTCCTGTCTTCTCCTGGGGCTGTTGTCCATGCGCTCTCCTTAACAGAATGACTGCCTTTCCTCTTGGCCTCTCTTGTCTCTCCAGACACATCATCGGGGCTGGGTTGATTGGATGCTGAGGAATGCTTTTCCCCATCCTTAGGAGATCACAGCAGGCATGCAGAGGGGATGCAGGAAAGAGGCTGCAGAGCCTCGCTGTAGACCACTGTAACCTGACAGTAAGAACGTAAGAACGGCCATAGTGATTCAGGCCAAATGCCCTTCTAGTATCCTGTCTCTGTCTAAATTTAACAGCAGATGCCAAGGAGAGAGTGTAAGACTAGAATGAGTACTTTGCCAAAATATTCTTGCAGCCTCAACTATTTTCAGCTGCAGGAATTCCTGAGCTTCAGCAGCGGCTTTGTAAACAGAAGGGGGACCTTCCAGGCACATTGTAAATGAGTCCAGTTTGAGGCTTTTTGAAGACGGTTGAAGGTTGAAAGGAGCTTTTTATGAAAGACTGGCTCAGTCTTGTCTTTGAAATTTTATTTTAGTGCTTCTGGGATTTTGAACAGCTAACTCTTTAATAGATATCTTTTTATTATTTAAAACTAAATGCATACAAACATTAGTAGTTGCATATTGCATTCTGGAACTCACAACTCTGTTCTGACTACCAGCCTTGTGGAGAGGCAGCTATTAACATGAAAATACTTGGATTTACAGTTGATTTTCTGGGCGTAATAGATACCTATCGAACTCTAAAGCATGCTCTGGTTACCTCAGGTAAAACTGTGAGCTATGTAACAATTACTAAAAGGCAAGTTTAAAAGAGTTCCTTTCCTTTGCTGTCACAGGCTATTAAAAGATCTCTGAAGTGTCAGAGATATAAGAGCCTATTGAGGAGCTTGTCTAATTAACGGTATTATAGTGGGCAAAATAAATAGAAGAACCCATTTAAAGAAGAGGGAGCAAAACTTCAGATAACATGAAAAATACATGTGCATCATTAGTATTTTAAATTGCTGCATAGATGAAGATAAATGTATTTGATACAGCCTATCTCCAAATGGTTTAAATAGAAAATACATATACATTAAAAATCATTATATATTGATTTGGCCACTTTTACTTACAATACATAGTACTTGCATGGAGACTGGGGTCCCTCAGGTTTTATTTGGAGTCCTCTGTGAATAAAGTATGATGGAGTGTGAGAGAGGTAAAAGAACCAAACATTTAGTTTTCTTGTGCCTGTCTTTATAGATGAAAAAATTCCCACTGCCCTGCAGCAGCTGCTAGATTTGGCCCTATGCTGCCAAAAAATGTCATCATAAAACTGCCTGTAGTTCCATGGTTTAACTTCAATGCCATGCATTTCACTTCAGAAGGGACTGTTTTATTGATTCTCTCATGTACCCTGTCACTAAATCTGTAAAAAGCCCAGTTCAGACCCTGTTGAAGCTTATGGGAGCCTTTCTGTAGATTTCGGTGACAGCTGGGTTCAGACCACAGTGCCATGGGTTTCAGTTCATAAAATCTCAATTTTGGGGCTTGTTTTCAGACATCACCGAAACCAGGCATGGGTAGAGAATTTTTCATCTATGATCTTTAATTGCTGTGCAAGATCAACATCATCACTGTTGTTGCTCGGTTCGTCTCATCACATCTCTAACTCAGCCCATTGTGGGAGTAGCTCAGCCCATCTGTGGATGAAAGTTGTTGCTGTCTGATGGCCATTCATTCTTATGTGAAAGGAGTTTTTGGTCTCTCTCCAGTTCTTAACAAGCTCACCCCACCCCTGTTGACAGTTGGCAGTACAAATATAGAGGCCAAGGACTTGCAGGCCAGAGAATGCTGTGTTCATCAGATTCTGCAAACATCGTTGCAGGTGTCTAAGAAACTTATTTTGACCCTGAAACTATATATTGAATAGTAAAGAAAAATTGAATAGTAAAGAAAAAAAGAAAATGGAGTCTGTGAAAAGAAACCAGCTTTCTAGTGCATTTTGCTTTTTAAAGAAGATAGGTGTAAAGGAGAAGCTCAGCTTTCTTACTCTTCTCAAAAGAGAAAGAATGTGTAGTTAGACAGCTAAGTCCATACTTAGCCACCTTATTACTTACCCAGATTTTTGGAAGGAGGCGGGCATGCACATTGCCTAGGATCTGTACATGCCAATACAGTATTCCTAAATAACAGTCATGGTTTTTTGAATTCCTAGATGGTTTGGAGCTGAGCAACGGAGGCCAGTGTGTCCCTAGCTGATAAATGGGAGATGACACATAAAAAATTCCCCCATTTTGGAACTTGCTTCATCTGCTTGATTCTCACCCTAAGTTAGCAGATCACTTGGCTGCTGCAAAGTCCATCTTCCTTGCCAGTTCATAGGGATTGCTTCTTTTAGCAGCTTTTAGCAGCTTTTAGCTTCTCTGTGAAGCAGAGTTTGGAACTGTATGTGAAGAGGAACTTTACATTTTTTTTTTTTTTTTAATGATTACCAGAGATGGAAGAGTGGCTCGAGGCTTCTGACTGTTTATTTTGCTTCAATGCTGTTAGTTTAATATTTTCACTGCTTTATTTTGTGTTTTGACAGCTTATAGTCAGGACCCACTTTCATATGAGCACATATTTTTTGGTCTATTGATCTAAATGAACAGTTCTGATAGCATCAGCATTGAGAAAATGATGTTTCTAACAGTTTGCCTCTTGATTTTGACATCCAAAATTGTATAAAAACTGGCTGAAAGTTCCCCTGTGGTTGGGAATTTCTCTGATCTGTGTGCTTTCTCTGGTGTGTTCAAGAGTGCATTTTAAAAGAGTTTCAGTCTTGTTTCTGTGGGACCACAAATAAGGTTTCTCTCCATCCACCCAGCCATCAGTTCTCACAGCATTTACGGTGACTTACTATCTTTGAGGCTTTTATATTATTTTCTCAAAGTTTCTTCAAATTGGCCAACAGGCTAGAAGTTTATTGCTGGAGGTGATGAGGCAAGCTTGTGCACAGGTGCATAAGCAGTATGAACTCTTAAGCCTAACTTTCTATGGGAATACGTCTAGTGAGTGACATAGATGAATTCTATCATTTTCATAATATTAATGACAGCCAAAGTCTGCCTTCTTTTTTCTTTTTTCCTTTCCGCACAGGAATGTGTGCACTTTCACTGCCCTCTGCTATAATGCTGTGGGCTGAAGGCTCTCGGAGGTCAGCATATAAAATCGTACTTATCAAAATGCGAAGTATTTTGCTGAGTGACCTTCCCAGTTTCCTGGAGATGTCATCTATTTACGCTAGTAGCAGTGCCAAGTGGAGTGGTTTCTAAAACTGAACAGCAGTCAATTTATTTTCAGGTACCACTCCATTTGGGATTGCAATTAGGATAACTAGAGCGGCTCTCCAGCACAGGAAACTGGGAAGGTCATGCTGCCAAATTGTTGGCATCTTGATGAGGGAGTGTAAACTACTTCTGTCGCTACTGCAGATCAAATGAGCCTAACCAGAATGAAGTAATTATGAAATCCTCCCAAAAGATCATGAATATTCATGTATCAATTACAAACATTTGAAGTTAATTTTCGTTTGAGGAAATAACCCTGGTATTCCACTCTCGGTACATATGAATAATAACACTCCTTGGAAGCAAAGGGCAATCGCTGTTGCTTGCTGCTCGGGCCCACGGGTGCCGCTGCACATGCAGCAGCGGGCTGCCTCCAGCCAGGCAGCGTGGGAGTGATTGCTGCGGTGGCGAGCAGCCTTCCCATTCCCCCTCCAAATTGCCATGCTGTATTCACCAGGGAGGCAGCCGAAATGATCACCTGGCTGCCTAGGGTGTGCGTAACACAAGAGTTGTGCCAGTCTGGTAGGCAGGTGCAGGTGCTTGTTTGCGTTGAAAGGGGAGTTGAGATGGCCACTGCCTTGCCCTCTCTGCGGGGGCTGTCACCGGCGGTGGCTCTTCAGCACATGTGACCCCAGCCAATGACACTGGCAGCAGCTGAGCTGCAGGGAGCTGAAGCCTTCTGAAAAACACCTCCTTTGCTTTGCCTCTTGAATGCAGAGTGGAGAGCCTCACTTTAATCAGCCGTGCTCAAAAATAGCAGCCTGTCCCAAAGGGCCCAATCTTGCAAACTACTGCTTGACCCTGTGAAGGCGGTGGGAGGTGGGGGCAGCAGCAGTGCAAGCAAAGTGGATCCCGCTCTTCATGCAGCTGGAAGGGTGTTGGAAATGCCCTTACTGGGTGTCTCTTTGCTGTGCTTGTGCCAATATTAGCCACCAGAGGGGCTGGTGTGAAGGTGATTTCCAGAACGTGCCCTTAGCAGATTGTCAGGGGATGTTTCCTCATGCTTCTTTCTTGCTGTGTGTTTTCCCCTGTCACTGCCTTATAGGCACAGACGCTGGCCAGCTGCTCTCCACCCCTTGCCTTGCCTTGCCTTGCCTTGCCTTGCCTTGCCTTGCCTTGCCTTGCCTTCCCTTCCCTTCCCTTCCCTTCCCTTCCCTTCCCTTCCCTTCCCTTCCCTTCCCTTCCCTTCCCAGCACTCCAGCTGTGCTGCCAGGTCGCAGGCAGCCTGGAGGAGAGGCAGGCAGGCTCCTGAGCTGCTCCAGTTGCTATTCAGCAGCAGATACGACTCTTGCCTTCTCATATAAAGCAACCAAATGGCTTCACAGAGATAAGCTGAGCCAAACTTGTGGTTGCCCTAATGCTTCCAAGTAAGGGAGCCAAACAAGGAGGGGCACAGGGGGAGGGAAGGCTTTTTGCTTCCCTTTGTGAGTGTACCTCCGTAGAAGTTAGCACAGAGCCTGGCCACATGCAGAGTCCTTAAATTGTTTAAAATCTGACTCATTATTGCTTTTAACTGTGGGGATTTTTTTTGTCCTGTAAATCACAGTCTATTTACTGTGCAGGTTTTCTTAACCAGTGGCGTTGCTGGTTTTGGAGAATCTGGCTTTAACTCCAACTTGTAGTTGCCGAGAGCTCCCTAGATTAATTGAGCTTCTGTTTTTTGGCTAGAATTTATTAGAAGCTGGCACTGTAATGAGACAGACCACTAGGATCCTTTTCCTTTTTGATTATCTTTGAGGTCTGTTTGTGTGTTTTTAATGGTTGCTTGAGAATGATGTTTGGCTCTGTGCTATGAGTTGGGAGTACAGAGGGGAGAGGGATCATTTTGTCCATTTTCAGTGCAGTCCTCTCTGAAACTGTCACTGGTCTCCAGCAGAGCTGCCCTCCCAACCACCACCTCCCTCCCACCCCAACACTTGCTCTTGCTCTGACTTTAAAGTACATCTGGATCTCTGAGTTCTTATTTAAGTAACACCTTGACCTGTAAATAAGGGTTTATGTCTTCAGTTTGATATTGCCAAACTGCGAAATGCACCTGAACCAAACCACGTAAATTCACATAGCTGGGGCAAAGACTGCGGGGAAATTTTTTCTCTCATTGGTTGAATTATTTAAATGAAGCCCGTGCTGCTTTAGCTCCGCTGGTGGCACAAGGCAGAAATGAGAAGATGGAGGGACCATCTTTCTCTGTGCTTCCCAGGGCTAGTGTAGTGGTGTGCAGCTCAGACCTGGGCTGGCAAGGTCAGAAACCATGGTGCTCTTTAATATGTAGGTAAAAGTGGAGCTGGGGTGTGATAATGACTGCTTTATTGTGAGATAGTTCTATTACGGACAAGCTTGAATTGGTAAGATCAGTCAGCGGGACCTCCAAAGAGTGGGGCATTTTATGTCATTTTTAGATAATATATTCCTTGGCTGTTTTGTAGACTGTTTAAGTTTCATCAGCTTTGGGAGCAACTTTTATACAAAAGCTACAGCTCTTGAATGAGCCTCTTTTATGGTGAGAGGGACAGTCTGTTTCAACGAGTCAGAGTAGCTGGAGCTATTGGGACTCGGTACTTCTGTCATTAATTTTCTTTTCTGTCTTTGGTGAAAACAAACAAAAGATGCTATTTCGTGCATCTGCCACATGCTCATGTGTTGTCACAGGCACAAGGATTGTTCTGCAATATGAAATTTGCATAGTTAGGCTCTTAAAAGACAAGAACTATAGGGGGAACCGCCTACATTTTATACACATTTTGAAATACTAGAATTCAAGTATAAGTCCCTGTTATCCCATACTTGGCTGCAACACCTTTCTCCTGCTCTTGAGTGCTGCAGTGTCACATCCCTTCCAGATGTGGCTGTGATTTTTCCAGTACGTGAACCTGAGCACAGTATCCGCTCAGTGTAGTCCTTTCAGCTGGCTCCCCCTGCCCCTCTGCAGTGAGCACAGCTTTCTGGGTTGTTCTAGTGTACCTCATACAAGATATCGAACTGCAGTGGCAGCGAAGATTTCCACTTTGCTTAATTTTCCCTTTAAGGCTATTCAGCTTCCACCTGGAACAAGTTCATTATTTCCCCAATGCCTCATTTCACCAGGTGAAGGATTCCCCAGGTTAAAGGTGCAACACGTTACCCATCTTTCTTCAACTGCCTCGCTTCGTTCTGCTAACAAAGCCAGGCTTACATGGCTGAAGCACCGAGGGCTTTATCACTCCACCTGGCCTCATTTTGCCTGTGCCTGCACACATTGCTCCCATTTCCTCTCTCCCTCTATCAAAATTATGAACAGCAAGGAAAGACATAGCTAAGCAAACTATACTGGTTCATCCTGAACTCAGCTGTTACACACCTGTTAAATCCGCTATTGGGTTTGTGCCTTTTAAGCTGTAAACTGTCCTCTGTAGATATTATTTTCCATGCAATAAGAGCCAAAACCAAATGGAGTATTTATGTGGGTCCCTTGTTATCCAAGTGTTTATCACCATGAATAAAGCATTGCATCAGCACAAGGGAGCAGAATTAAGACTTCATGATCAAAACTAACTGCCATAGTTACTGAGATTTTTCCTTTGACATACCTCTATAAATAATTAGATTACAAGACACCTCAGGGCATACATCATCTGATCGTGTAACAATAACACCTTGAGGGAGTTGATAACTTTCTCCTTTTGGCCAAGTGCCTAGGAAGACACTAAGGTATATGATTAATAGCACAAACACACACCCTTGCACGTCCTCAAGCTTAGTTATAATACTGTATGGTATCCCTTGTGGAGTGTTATTATTTCTATTCCTGATGGAGCTGCTGTCGTCACTGAATAGCCAAAATCCTCATAGCAGTGGGCTGAGAGGAAAGAGAAGACAAAGAAAATATTTGTTATTAAGGTGGGGGGGGGGGGAAGCAAAACAAAGCATATAATATAGTTGGTTAAATAATTCCACAGAAAAATCATTGTTCCAAGACTTTAACTGGATCTTCCTCTCCAGTATTCCCTCCTTTTGTGGAATAGTCCTGTGTTTGCCTCTCCCATACAGAGAACGAGATGCTGGGCAACGAAAACTCCTGCAAATTTCCTGAGTGCAATGTTTATTCTTATGGTTTCATTTTCTATTCATGAATTCTGTTTTGCAGCCCTAAACAAAAGCAATTACCGTTTGCCTCTTTTCTGTGTAGCTCACTGCAAACACATTGCTCGCACGGATTCTCATAAAGCTAAAGGACCTGACAGAGGAAGATCCAGGAAGGCACTGCCCATGCTATGCCCCCTCACCCTGGCCTGCGGCTCACATGGGCAGCATGATGCAGTCAGACATGCCAAATTATGGCAGCCTTATGGGGTTCCTCTGCTGGGTATTAGTGAGCAGCTGGGGGGCCTCGAGTGGGGAGAGGGGCCTTGGAGGTCAGACAGTGACAGTGGAGGATGTTAGTGGGAGCGAGAGGTGAGGAAAGAGGAGATTAGTAGTGGGAGAGTGTCTAGCAGTAATGCTGGAGGCTGGCAAAGTCTGGTGTAGCTGGTTAGACCCCAGCAGGATGAAATGGAGCTCTGCTGGGCTGTTTAGGTGAGGAGCTGGAGGTGAGGATCATGGTATGGGAATGAGAATGAGTTAGAAGGTTGGATGAGGAAAGCCCAGGATAGACACTGATAGAAGAGAACAGGATTGTCTGATGAGAGAAGAGCATAGCAAAAAGGATGTGAACACATGAGAGCACAGCTCTCCTACAGCACAGGAGAGGATTGTGATGCTCCTGAGTCTCACTGTTTTTCTACAGGCAGAAAATACTAGCAAAACCTCATGGTAAATTGTGAGTCATTTCCTCTGTCTCTACTACTTGTCCATACAAATGGTGGCAGCCGGCTGCTGCTGCCAGCTAGTCGGCTAGTTCAGCAGCTGAGGCTTTTTAATAGGTAGGAAGGTTCCAGGCTTGCTGATGTCTCACTGAAGTGTAAACACAAATACACATGTAATTACATAAAATATATATAATAAGAGCATTCAGATTGTGAAATCAATTGCTACAGGAGCAGGAAATGTCAAAATGAAGGTTGTCCTGGCAAACTTACTTTGGCCCCATGGGCTATATATTGTGTTGTCTTTGCAGTATTACCCCCCGCCCCCAATTATCATCTTTTTCAGGGCAGATAAAGGACCTGCTTTAGAGATGAATCAGGACTGTACAGTGATGTGGTCGCTGTCAATAAATTCCTTCCGTAATTTGTAGCAGAAGTTGGAAGGCATATGGAAAATGGGACCGAGGGCTGTGTAAAAGAAGGGAGGTATTCTGAAGGGAGCTGGTACCACCTTCAGAACTGGCTCTGCCAATGTGTTCCTAAAATTTTTAGATGGGCTATTAATTGTATGATACTGGCTTTCTGGGTACCCAGATTGAGAACCAGCTGCCCCATTTTCTCTGCAAGAGAAGTCAAAGTTAGCTCTACTTTGAATATAAAAGACTATATAATGCTCAGTACTCTGAAAGAGCAATGCTTCACACCAAACACCTGTACTTAGTGAAATCTTCAATGCTGCAGGTATTACCAGGGGATTATATACCTCACCTCAGAGGCATTCATTAGATACTGCATTGATGAGCTCCGCAGGGGAAAAAAAAAAGAACCTTTGAAGAAATCAGTCATTCTGGATTCAGAGCTCAGTTTGTATAGTCCTAACAGTAGATAAGGCACAAGTCTGCACATTAAAAGACAAAGATTAAATGAAAGACTGAATAACTTCTTGTTCAGTGAGCACTGTTTGTCCTGTGCAGTGATTGAGGCAGGGGTCTAGTGGAAAAATAGTATCCAGTCATGAAATTAAAGACTTTGACTTAATGCACATAGGCAAGTGGGATTTATGCAATGTCCAAGGAAATGTATCATGATCTTGAGTACTTCATTCTTCAATGTAAGATTCTGTATTGTTTGAATCTGAGTATAATTAATCATTCGTGAGGAAGGAAAATACAGATATGTATAAGAGGAGCATGAAGATTTTCCTTCTTACGTTTTTCCTTCTTACTGAGCAAGTGAAAGGACTAATTTACACTGAAGAAGAAAAGAAGTAGAGAACACTGTGCTCACTGCAGCACTGCCACATCTCTTTTGGGGAGGTTTAATACCTGCTAGGGTTCCTTATGGTAGCTATTGAGAGATTCAGAAAATAGCACTGTAAGTCCTCCTGTAGCTGCTGTAATGTGAGAGGGTGGAAATACAGAGGAGGCAAGGGAGCAGGAAGGAGAAGAGAGAGCTCCTCTCCACGTGGAGGGCTGCTAATCCATGAAACGAACTGGTGCTCCATGAAACAAACTGGAGCTTTCTGCCTGGCAATCTGCACAGTTCTTCCTCTCCGGATCCTCTGTACTGCACCTGCTGACATACTTCCTAGAGACATCCGAGTTTAGTTTCCTGCCCCCAGGGCTCCTGCCTCTGGACTTTTCCAGAGGTAGAGCTTTGCATACTTTATTTTGGGGTTTTACCTGTGTGGGATATATGAATAGTGTTTAGTAGTATTTTGCTGTAGGCATGATGATCTAAATTTAGGCAAGAAAAGGTTGACAAGTAAGGGTGATGTATTTTATTAGAACAAGTGATGCAGTTAGAAAAATGAGGTAACTTTTAAGAATTGAAAAGGCTGCAGAATTGACTTACTGGTATACAGGCTTTGGAGTCTGAAGTGTGGTATCCTGACCCCACCTTCATTGTTCTCTGTGTATTATATCCCCATATTCATGATGGGTTATGGTAAATTTCCTAAACTATAAAAACATTAGTGGATGGGATAGAAATACATTTAAAATGAAGACAGGTATATAAAATGGGGTCATCGTGCTGCTCTGGCATATCATTTTATTGCTCTTGGAGCAGAATAGAAATGGACCATTAGCATTCCTGAAGATCTCCCATTTGCTATAAAGACTGGTGCATTTCACTGTGCTGCTATGAGAAGTCTGGGGCCTTCTGCAAGCCAGCCTCTGCTTAATACAACGAGCAACATGCACCCAGGAGCAGCAGCCCTTCTGTGAGCTTCTTCAAAACTTCCCGTGTCTTAGTTTAGTTTACACAGCCAGAAGATCAACAAAGGTCTTTCTCCTCAAAGCTCTTCCAGTGCAGAAGTGCAGACCCTCTCTTTGTAAAACTTCTGCTTTCACAGGAAATTTTGCTTTTGCAAATACCAGCTCATGAATCAGCTAATGAGACAATTCAGAGCCTTTCTTGTTTTCAGGCAGAAATGCCATGTCAGCATTCAGAAGAACAAAGCATCTACTTTGTGTCTCACACTGTCTGTCAAGCAAATTTCAGTGAGACATCCAAAATATTTTACCAATATTTTACTTGATGAGGATAGGCTGAGTTAAAAATTAAGCCACACATTTTTGTGTTATTATGTTCTCTTTGATTTTCTTTCTTTCCTTTAGAAGTTAGTAGGTGCTATTGTGAGAGATCAGTGAACCTTGAAGAGGTGAACTTGTCTTATGACAATGTCCGGAATTGACAAAAATCTGTGTTTAGCAAATTTCTTCCTCTTTATGTTCTTTTTCAGTGTACAATAGTGACATGAGGCTAGTTATTTTGTCTGGGTGCAAAGTGAAGTTGATAGTGAAGATGCAGACTGTGCTGAATGAGCAAACTCTGAAATTAGAAATCAGTGTTGGCTGGGCTCTTTTGCTGCTAGGTTTCAGGCTTTAATCCTAAACAAATCTGCCCTTTAGTTCCTATCTGATGCATGTCAGAGGATCATTTGAATTATAGAATAGGTATTTCCTCTGTATCGTCATTCTTCGTGCAAGTGTGTATTTCAGTACAAGGCAGATGGCACAGATTATTTTATATTCATAATGCATATACCTCTAGGAGACCCGCCGCAGTGTGCTGATGGTGGCTGCATGGGTTATGTATTCTCAGGAGACCGACATGTTCAGAATGTATTCTTTTGCCCTTTCCCCTGTCGTCTCATGTTTTGCTATGATAGAAGCACTAGCAAATGAAAGGCTTGCTATTGATTTCTGCGCAGATGTTAAAAATTTCCGAGTGGCAGTAACTGATGTACAAAATTTGACATCTTAATTATTCCTTGATGGAAAGGAGGGCCACTAACCTGAGATGCAGCAGCCTATTAGCTCTGGATCTGTGGATTCAAAGGAGCCTTAGGTCACAAGTGAAATGAGTGAGGCTGTCTCAGTATAGTCGTTATGGATGTTTGTTTGACTCTCAAAGACACCAGACTGTCTTCAATGTGTCTGGAGCAGATGGAAGCAGAAATCCTGAAACAAAAAATGTTTTACTTCCAGTATTGCTAGCCTGGCTGAAATCACAAGTACTGGAAATCTCAGGAGAAGCACAGTTTATGAGCTCTCCAGACTTATTGCTAGATACATCAAAATATACATTCCCAATGCTGTTGTTTACTCAATCAAAAAGAGTTTCAAGAATTTTGGTGTTTGCCTGTCAGTCCCATCCAGTAGGCATAGCTTCCGTTCCCAGCAGTTGCAGCTTTATGCAGAACTCCTGTGAACTGGAAATGTTAAGTGGACAACCAGGTCCAACAACAACACACACCATAGGTCGTTAGCAGATATTGAACAGCAAGCCCCAAAAATCTGATCCCCAGCCACTGAACGTATTGCTATCATTACAAGAGTGAAAACAATTCCTTTAGCAATAGGTAAATATCAGGCTGTTGCTGTCTTTGCTTTCAGCCATATGTAACTATCATCCACAATCTTTAGTTTAGGAGAGGGTCTCTTCAAGAGGATGCCGTTTCCCAGCTAACCATCCAGTTGACCTGTACACCTTGTAGCTAAAGCTCTCTTTAAAAATTATATCATGCATTTCTAACTACAGGATTAGATGACCACCACAGAAGTGTTGTACATGCATCATTATGCTGTTAAAATTCATATTCTTAGTCCAGTCACAGACAGCCCCACAATAAGGCATCAGCATTTCAAAAGCTATCCTATGCTGAACAATAGAGTAAATGGCAAGAACAGAAAATTTGATTTGCGTCTCAGTGGAAGAAAAGATCTAATATGAAAGAACAATTGTGCAAAGTCTTAAGGTTTGATTGTTTTGTATTTCACCAGCATAATCCAAAATTAATTTCAGTGATTTAACTATTATTATTATTGAGTTACCCAGTGCCCTAGAAGGCAAGAAAAAATTTGGGTCCTCTAATCTAATCTACTACACTCTTATTCTCCAGAGCTGGGCCACAGTTTGCTTGCACACTGTGCACTGGAAAAGGGCAGCAGTTTGATGTTTGCTGCAGTGGCTCTGTAACAGTCTCCAACGCTGGTCTGCATCTCTGTATTGGCAGTGGTAAGAGTGCAGAAGGACTGAGGCCGGAAGAAGACAGAAGGGGGGAACTGGGAAGAGGAAAGAAGTTTAAATTGTAGTCCAGGGTCTTTCAGCATCCTCAGCTGCAGACACAACATAGTGCAAACCTGAGGAAGGAAACTAATTAGGATTCCATTAAAAAGAGGAGAAAAATCTTGATGAGACCCAAGTCATATCACGATGTCAAAGTGAAACCTTGCTCGCTAATGTAGCCTTAATTCATTTTATTTTGCAGAGACAGCAAGCTCACCATGTTGCTTCGGGAGTCCTTGGGGAATATGAACTGCCGCACCACAATGATAGCTCACATTTCAGCTGCTGCGGGGAACTACGCTGAGACACTGTCCACCATCCAGATTGCATCAAGGGTCCTCAGGATGAAGAAAAAGAAAACTAAGGTAAGACAACGTATAACTCCCTTCTTGTAATGGGGAGGAGGGAGGAAGAAGGTCCCTAAAGGATCCTTGTTGGGGTAGAGCAGCATATAACAAAATCAGTAATCATTTCCAAAGTGTGTGGGTTGTATGTACCCTGTCCTAGGCAAGTGGCTTAGAGCACATAGCAGAGACTAGGGGGGGGTAAACGCTTCAGCTTCAGATACAGAGGAGTGAGTTCAGACATATCTGCTGTAGCAGGTTTGTAAGCTGGCCTCATTTAATGATATAGCTGTCAGAGAGCATTTATTTTCAGTTATGCTCTTAGTGCTAATGAAATAATAAGGAATGAAACTGCTGTAGTGTTAAAGGAAATTGGAATTAATGAAGAATTAGATTCTCTATGCTTCTCAGAGAGAGCAGGAGCAAAATAAATGCAAAGCAGTGTGTCCATTGCCAGCATTGATGCCCCATTTATTCCCACTGCTTCTAAATACGGGTGATAGATTTTCCAAGAAGCAGAGAGATGGGCTGTATCCACTTTCATGTTTTAGAGTCCTGGTTCCTTCTGTACGGCTTATGGTATGAATTGGGCACAATGAGTGAATTTTATGCGGTTCATTTAAATTGACAGCCTATGGATTGACAATTTTTGTTTTGTCAGTGAATTGAAGAGAGACAAGTGAAGGGATTCAGTCCACACACCATCACAGCAGTGTGTCTCCAGAGACCTCTGCATGCACTTTATACAATTCCAGACACTGGTAGTATGACCAAACAGGGATTGTCTTTATCTTCTGTGCCTGATTTGCGTAATGAGTTTTCTTGTTCCTCTTCACATACACACGCGTGCGTGCATGCGCACACACACACACACAAAATCAGCAAAGCCTATGCCAAATATCTGACTTCTTTGGCCAGGCTCAGTTAAGTGATGGATCCTAATCCATTTGTTCAGTACTTTCTTTTGGAAGTCTCATGATTTCGAGTGGGACACCGAGTTGGGGCACTGGGTTCTCCATTGAACACTGTTGTGTGTTTGCTGTAGGACTGTGGATAAGAAGCTTCAGGGCTCTGTGCCTTAGTTTAGAGATTTCCCAGTTTAGATGTGACTGTGACCTTTTTGTGTATGCCCTTTTTGCAAGGACCTGTTTGCAATGCTGAAATGTCACGGTCTCTCTCTCTCTCTCTCTCATACTGCAGTACACATCGAGTTCTTCTGGAGGAGAGAGCTCTTGTGAGGAGGGCAGGATGCGGAGGCCAACCCAGCTGAGGCCTTTCCATTCTAGAAACACCGTTGACCCAGACTTCCCTATTTTGCATTTATCAAATGATCCAGATTATTCGTCCAGCAGTGAGCAGTCGTGTGACACGGTGATTTACGTTGGCCCCAATGGCACTGCCCTTTCTGATAAGGAACTGACAGATAATGAGGGTCCCCCTGACTTTGTTCCTATAGTTCCTGCTCTGCAAAAGACCAAAACCGAGGGCAGGTTGGAGGAAGTTAGTGAATCAGGGCCCAGCACATCTGAAAGAGATTGCCTGAAGTGCAACACCTTTGCAGAGCTCCAGGAGAGGCTGGATTGCATAGATGGCAGTGAAGAGACCGACAAATTTCCCTTTGAAGAGATGCCTGCTCAGTTTAGTTCAGACCAGATGTCTAAGTGCTCTGTCTCAAGCCAGCTGGCAGAGCTTAGCCACTTACCAGAGTCAGATAAGGAAGATACGATGCCAGAATGTCAGCATCCTGATAGAGAAGCCAAAGAAAATATAAATGCAACACCCAGCAAAACTAAGAGAAATCACTCCCCGGTTCCTTCTGGAGCTCTTACTAATGTTTCAACTCCTTCTTCTCCCAGGAGTGTAACAGGCAGCTCTAGTAAAGAGCTTAGCTCTTGTCAGTTAGCACACAGCACCAGCTTGCAGAGCAGCAGAGAAAGTCTCAACACCTGTGGATTTGTGGAAGGCAAACCTCGTCCAATGGGTTCACCCCGGCTTGGCATTGCAAGCCTCTCGAAGACATCTGAGTACAAGCCACCAACTTCTCCTTCCCAGAGGTGTAAGGTCTATACACAGAAGGGAGTCCTTCCCAGCTCCACTCCCCCACTAGCTTCCCTGAGTAAGGATGCTGGGATGACATCTAGTGAGTCTTTATTGCAGCCAGAAATCCGGACCCCACCTGTAGGCATGAGCCCTCAGATCATGAAGAAATCAGTGTCTTCCAGCAATGGGGATTTTGAAGACACCATTCTCGATGAAGATCGGCAACAAAGCATTTCTCCAGAATCCAAGAAGGAGATTCTGAGCACCACCATGGTGACTGTGCAGCAGCCGTTAGAGCTGAATGGAGAGGACGAGCTGGTGTTCACCCTTGTAGAAGAGCTAACCATTAGTGGAGTCCTTGACAATGGGCGCCCAACCAGTATCATCAGTTTTAACAGTGACTGCTCTGTGCAGGCTTTGGCCTCTGGGTCTAGGCCAGTCAGTATTATCAGCAGCATATCTGAAGATCTTGAATGTTACTCCAGTGCAGCTCCTGTGTCCGAAGTCAGCATCACACAGTTCCTTCCACTTCCAAAGCTGGGCCTGGATGACAAATCCCAGGATGATGGCAGCAGGCGCTCATCCATCAGCTCATGGTTGAGTGAAATGAGCACAGGGAGTGATGGTGAACAGTCGTGCCACAGCTTCATAGCCCAGGCATGCTATGGACATGGGGAAGCAATGGCAGAACCCCCTGTCTCCGAGTTTGCGAGCACCATACAAAGTGCCAGCATGATTTGTGTAACTGACAAACAGAAGCCAGTGAGTGACAGCATGCTTATACTGTCAGAAATGGGGGAGGAAGCTTTCGGCAAAGTACCGCCCATCAAAGGCTGTAAAATATCAGCTCTAGGGAAAACTACTGTCACAATCAAAAACACCGCAAGCCTCAGCAGCTGTGAAGGCTACATCCCAATGAAGACAAACATTACCGTGTATCCATGTATTGCCGTTAATCCCTTCAAAGTGCAAGACACTGATGACGCTGTACCGACAGTAACTGCAGACCCAAAGGTTGCTCATCCCCATGACGGGAAAGAACCCAGTGCTAAGAAGGATAACAAATTTGAAGACCCTTGGCTGAAGCGAGAAGAAGATGTAAAAAAGGACAGCTCTGGGAACAGTGATGGGCCAAGGCCTGACACGGCCACAGTTTCAGCCAAGCCCGAACACAGCACAAAGCAGTCCTCAGCAGACAGGTTTAGCAGCAGCAGCAGCAGCGGGGACACTTCTATCTCCCCAGGATCTGACAGTCCAAAGAGGATTGTGGATGGGTGTGAGGTGGCAGCGTCTGGTTCTGCAACCCAAAGCCCTGTTCATTCCAGTGATGGCTTGAAGAATGGCAGCCTCCCTCGAGGGCTCCTAAAGGCAAGCAAGCTGGAGGAGCCTGACAGTCACCTCCATCCTACTGCCACTGACACCAGCGGAGTTGCCTCTCCTGCCGTCCCCCAGTTTTCTAAGGCTAGCCTTGAAAAGAAAATGGCCTCTCCCAAACACTGTGTCCTCACTCGTCCCAAAGGGACCCCTCCTCTGCCACCGGTGAGAAAGTCAAGCTTGGATCAAAAGAACAGGGCCAGCCCCCAGCACAGCGCAGCCAGCAGCACCACGAGCAGTCCCTCCAGCCAGCCCGGGTCCTTCCTGGCCAGCTTCCCCGAGGAGCTGAATGCCAAACAGAAGGGCCCTGGCATCGACAGCAGTAGCAACAACAGCAGCAGCAAGCTCTTCAGTGCCAAACTGGAGCAGCTCGCCAGCAGGACCAACTCCCTTGGGAGGTCCACAGGAAGCCACTATGAGTGTTTGTCGCTGGAAAGAGCGGAAAGCCTGTCCTCTGTGAGCTCCAAAATGAGCCCTGGCAAAGACACCACCATGCCTAGGGCTGGAAGAAGCCTCAGCCGCAGTGTCATGTCCTCACCCACCAACTCGGGCCTCTCCCAGTCCACAGGTGCCTCCCCGAAAGCCAGCCAGTCAAAGATCTCTGCGGTCAGCAAGCTCCTGCTGGCAAGTCCCAAGGCCCGCAGCCTGTCTGCCTCTGCCACCAAAACGCTCAGCTTCTCGACCAAGTCTCTGCCTCAGTCAGTAGGGCAGAGCTCCAGTTTGCCTCCGAGTGGGAAGAACATGTCCTGGTCAACGCAGTCCCTCAGCAGAAACCGGGGCTCCAGCCTTGCTTCCAAATTGCCCCTTCGGGCTGTCAATGGGCGGATTTCGGAGCTGCTCCAAGGGAGCACCGGTGCCAGAGGCTTACAGCCACGGGGAAGCTCAGAGGCAGATGAGCATGGGGGGCTTCCTGGAGAGGAGAAGCCAGCTGTTCACATGCTGCCTTCTCCTTACAGCAAGATCACCCCTCCTCGGAAACCTCACCGCTGCAGCAGTGGTCATGGGAGCGACAACAGCAGCGTCCTGAGCGGGGAGCTGCCCCCCGCCATGGGGAAAACAGCCCTCTTCTACCACAGCGGGGGGAGCAGTGGCTACGAGAGCATGATGAGGGACAGCGAGGCGACGGGGAGTGCCTCTTCAGCACAAGACTCCATGAGCGAGAACAGCAGCTCTGTGAGCGGCAGGTGCCGAAGTCTCAAAAATCCAAAGAAACGATCAAATGCAGGTAAGCTCGCAGTGGTGTGAAAGAGGGATGCAGACCAAAGCAGATAACTAGTACATGGTGGGGAGGCTAGCGGTGAGCTAATTCAGTACCAGCTATATCACTTAGCAGAGAAGCGAGGCCAGGGTAAGTGTCCTAGGGTTCGAGTTTCTTCATTTTGCAACATGCACAAATACTGTGTGGTTGCATTGCCTTTGCAGTGGAGTCTCCCCCTCACCCATTTCACTTAGGTTTACTTTGCATGAACAGAATAACATCCCTAAAACTGGTTAGTATTTCCAAATGGCAGCCACATCCAAGTATTTATTTATACAAATATTCTTCTGATTTGATTCCAGAAAGTTGCCTTTGTGAGGCGGTGAAATGTAACTGTTAAGCACTTTGGGCACGGACTCCCCTCTTGGTATGCTTGTGTTGTACCAGCACAAGACCAGAGTCTTGCTGAATAGCAGTATCTGTTGTGAGCCCACTTTTGCTCCTTGTGTGCTCTGGATGCCCAAAGATGCAAGATGCCCCGCAGCTGAAACCACCGCTGAGTTCATTCTTCCCACCTAGAAGATGGATCAAAGTTGTGCCTGTGCCCCTTGAAAGATGTTATCCTGCCTCTGAGACTCTTGTTTTTAACTTTTGAGTTGTGCGTCCTTCTTTTCCAAGTAATTTTTTGGTAACAAATAATAAATTATATTAATTAATAATATATGGGAACTACTGCACTGAAGCACTTGCAAATCTGAAACCTTTTTAGTGATCATAGAAAAGATCAGAAAGACTTCATCTTTGTTCAGATATAATCCCCAGTAGCTTTCACACTACATCAGGACTTTTTAATAAGATAGCAAGAGCCTTCTGGGTCATACCAAGAGTCCGTGCAGTTGCAACTGGTACGTCTTCCCACCAGAACGAGTTTCAGAAAATTGCAGGACAGGGATGGGGAGCATCTATCAGCTGGTCACCTCACCTTTTTCCTGGGTGCTGTTTTCCCAACCTGAAGTGCGAGTCCTGCCTAACCTACTTTTGAAAAAAATGCACATTGGCATTGAAACCGATGTGCAAAGGTATGTGAAATATCAGTGGCTACTTATCCTACAGTAGCGCTGGCTGTCCAAAATGTGTTATTCTGATAGAGTTCCTAATTCACCAGCCATTCCCACTTGCTGGGACACTCACCTCTGGGATTCATTTGCAGTGAACTGAGTAATGTGTAACTCTCCCTTTCTTTATGCTCTTGACTGCGATAGCAGGAAGAACATGTGCAGAACAGATGTGAATACAATAGATACCGCTATTAAAGTCATATCCGTAAGTGCATGGCTTATTGTACCTGTTCAGAGGATGCATCTGAAAGCGCTCACTCTACATAGTGCAGGCACAGATCAGGGGATGAAATAATCTTTCTGAAGTTAACTTTGCATCCTGTGAGAAAACCTCATTCCCATCCCTTCAGTTTATGTGGCAATAAATTGGTTTTCCTCTTTCTGAGGAGCTGTTCTTTTAATAGCTCCTTTCAAATATAAACTTTTTAATGGTAACTTGCAAGAAAAAGAAGGATAATTTGTATGTTGTGGAAAAAGAAAACAAAGCTGTCCACAGAGATTGTGCTTCTGGGTGTATACTGTCAACTGGATCCTATCTTGTGGAGAAGCTGCCCATATGATATGGACTTTTTCCACAGGACATTTAGATGAAAAAAGTATCAAGTTCTGTGAAAACAGTGCAGATGAGGGAACAGAGAGAAAATTGCAATGTGGATTTATCCTTATTAGACACTACAGAACACACCCCCCCTTCCCTGGGAGAGATACTTTAAAAAAACACTCTGAGAAGAGTTTCAGGCAGAGCCTGCAGATTCTTTGGACTCCAGAGTTCATCCCAAATCTAAATCAGTAGGAGACCAGGATCTGTTTACTCTGATGCTCATAAAACTAGTTGTTTCATTTCACGTCTTTCTGCTTAGATAGCACATTGGAGGCTGGACAAGGCTTGGAGGTACGAGCGAGGAAAACATTGTGTTGTAGTTACAGAAGAGCTTCAGATCTGTGTGTTGTACTTTATATCAGGGTTATATTTCGGCTTACAACTTTGGCTTTCAATAACCACTGTGTAGGACTGAACATTGTGTCGGTGGCTGTGACAACAGACTTAGGAAGACAGAACTGCTGGAGACTCAGGTTTCAGGTTGCTCTTGTAGTGGTCTGGAAGACACACCTGGAGAGAAGAGGCTTTTCCATGGTCTAGCCACCCTTGGCCCACCTGGCAGAGCAGTGATGCTGGTTTGTTGTGCTGTGCAGATATGCAAAGGCAGTGAGTGAGGGGGCGAGCTGGAACCTTTCCTTAGCAGGAAACATGGAGAATCCAAGTTTTGCTGCTTTTTCACTGCTGTGTAACATCTGCCTGTGTTTTTCACCAAATACAGCTTTTTTTGCTGGCTGACAGATTAATCTCTTTATTCTAATTTCTTGTGTGGTTTAGTTCTTCTCTCCCTGGTCAGCAACATTGCACATATCTACCCATTGCTGGACCTGAATCTCTGGGGCGGAGGGTTTTCAGCAGAGGGCCTATGTCCCTGGAAGCTGCCTGCCCTGGTGGGCTAACCATAGCCTGGCATGTTGCCCTCCCTCAAAATACTTTGCAAAGCTGCTCTCTTAATTCAGCCTGTCACCTGATGTGGAGAGATTCTAAGTGTGTTATTTCTGATACTTTTGAGAGTGATTCCCTATATCTGCAAGTAATTCCTGTATTGTTTTGAATGAGGTGTACTTGTATTTGTGATTTTATACAACGAGGGGTTTTATGCAAATTAAAAAAAAAAAAAAAAAATCTTTACTACCTGCCGTATCTCTGGCAGCAAACCACTCTCCAGAAATTAATAAGGCTTCACTTTCTTATAACGCAGCTCCTGTTTGCATTTGGTCCTGCAGCCATGAAATCATAATTCTGTTTTGATGTGTTTGATAATAGTATAATTTTTCACATGTCGTCAGATTTATGATGGCATAAAACCAGGATTATGACTTCAATGCAGGAAAATATGAAGGAGGAGCTGAGATATAAGGGAGAATAGAGCTGTTCACAAATATATTTTTATTGCATAATAAACAAAAGGAATGCAAAGGTTTGCAATCTTTCATCCTCTGTAATATCTCCTTTCTATAGGTCTGTTCTAATGTGAATGTTCTCTCTTAAGGAACACTTTTTAATGAAAAAGATAGCAGATAAAGATTCTGAGCTCTTAAAAGATAGATATTATTTTAATACATAGTGTCAAGAGCATTGGACCTTTCCTGATTTGCGGTCACAGATCCACTGTGCTGTAATGGATATGGCACTATAGATATGCTCATTTCAGGTCAGGCAACCTTGTCCACTTTATTTATGATTATTATTAACAGAAATGCTAGCTGTCAGACACGATCAACATGAATCAGCCCAAGGCCCCTCTAAGAGGAGCTATAAAGAGTCTTTAAGAGAATCACCAGCAGCCCTGTCAGATCTCACAATTACTTTTGAGGTTCTGACACATTGGAGAGACATCATTTTTTTCTTGAGATTAAGATCTTGTCTTTCAATGCTCTTAAGTGCATTATTTGTATGTGTAGGTGCTTCTGCTCTGGATGTCATACATGAAGCATCAGACTTACATTGACAGCTTTTGAAAGATAAAGCTAGTTCATATCCTTCAGTGTTAGCCTTAGGTTAAATTTTGAGCTCTGCCTGGGTACCTGTACGTTTCACAGGCAGCCCAGTATTACGTGTACAAAATTAAAAGGAAAAAAAAAATTCCTCTTGCATTCTGGTACGTATTGAAAAATCATGTGTTTACATCATGAAGCGCACAAGCCTTTCCCCTGAAGCTAACCTATTCATTTAATAAATATTCCCATCTTTCTAGCATTTAACATTGGTCCTATAACATCATGTCAGCATATATTGCCCCAAAGTGACTGCTTATGGCAGAAACAGAGCTATTTAGCCCTGATCTACAGCTGTACATTTCAAGGCTTTGTACAGCTGCTCTTTAATCCACCCTGTGGTGTAAGTATTATTTCAGACCGCATTTTACAGATGGAGAAATGAAGGCAGAGAACTTCACTGACTTGCCCAATGCCTACAACTGAGAGCCAGTTCCAGGATTAAATTGCAGGCACCTAACCTCACTCCTAACCTCAACCTCAACTGACCTGGCTGCACATCCTCCCCTGCCCTGAGCAGTGGAGAGGAGGGTTTTATTTGTTATTTTCGTTTTGTGGCAGGCCCCTCCTCCCTCTCTGGCTGCAAGCATCTGTGTAACTATGTTTTCTCTGATTTCTTTGCTCACTCTATCTGCCTTTCCCCTGTAAGAAACTATTGGCATCTCAGCCATATTTCTGGCTCTGGTCTTCGCTCTCTTGGGTAGGCAGTGCTGTCCTGAGCTGGGCACTGAAGTGTTAGGGCATAGTTTGTACAGTCATCACTAGCACCAACTATATATTATTTTTTAATTCCTCAGAAATTTCAAGTGCAATGGCCCAGTGCTGCTCCATGGAAAGGCAATGATAACAGTGCTTTTATAATACGTACTCCTGTATGTGATCAGGAAATGCGTTCCGGCTGAACTCCGTTTTACCAAAGCCATATTTGTATCCTGGGAACACAACAGTTATGAGAGAGAGGCAGGCAGGGTGGTAGATTAGGACTTGCGAGATCTATGTTGTATTCTCTGGTGTGCTGCTGGTTCGCTGTATCACCTTGGGCAACTCGTGTAATTTCTGTGTTCCCTGGTTACCAGCTCATAAAACGAGATAATGGTGGTGTGAAAAAAGCAACAGCAGGGTCCTTAGATCAGAAGCGTTACCTACCTGCTTTCTGCTCTTCTGCTTTGGTTGTTAGCATCTTTTTCCCAGTTTAGTTTGGATGTACATGGGAATTACTGTAAAATAATTCTCAATGCAAAACGTGACTGGATGATTTCAGAGATGCAGCTTTGGGGCTAGCTCCAGGTCCTGCCTGCTGAGAGCTAACAGCAAAGCAAGAGCCCAGGCTCTGTTGAGGTTTACCCAGTACAGCCAGGCCCTGTTTGCATTCCCATGTAATGTGCATGAATACCTTGTTTCTGCCTTTTACCCCTCTCTCCTATAGATGTTATTTACCATTCCCTGCCACTTATAATGTTTCAGAGTTGCCAGACCTGTAAGGAGACCTTCCCTAGGGACAGCAAAATGGGAGGGGCTCTGAGAAGAGACTTTCCATGGAGACCACAGAGACGTTCCTGAGGTTGTTTTCTTTCCTGTTGCCTGTGGGAATAGGGTTGGATGCCTAAGAGAGTCCCCATCCCATATGACATCCAGTTAGACCTAAGGGCTGCAGTCTATCACTGCTTGCAGTGCTCTGCCGAAATGGGACAGACCTCTGCCGAAGAGTGTGTCTCCTTCTATTTGTCTAGTTGAGGTTTTTTGGAGCTGAGTCTGAGCCTGGAGCTTTACTGGTGCTGGGGCTGGTGCCAGCAGGGTGAAACACTCAGGGCAGCGCTCTCTGACCCAAGCAAGCTTGGGGAAGCAGCAGCTGTGCAGCAGCCAGCGTAACGCACCGGTGGGGACAGCTGCTGGCGTGCACGGGCCCGCTCGCAGGGGCAAAGACCCAGGGCTCCGGCATGGCAGGAAGATGTGACCCCTGTGGGAAGGAAGACGACTGTTGAAGAGGTGAGGCTTAGGGGAGAAAGTCCTCCCCTAAGTAAAGTGCTTTCAAGTTGGGTCAGTCTGGGCCAGTTCAGCCTTCCTGAACGTTGAGCATCAGTGAGCATCAGAAAACAAAAATCTAAGGGATGCTATTGATAGTAAGGCCAAGTCTGGACAAGACTGGGGGAAAATCAAGGTTTCCAAATGCTGACTTCCTGAAGCGTAGGCCTGTGCCCTGAGTTGCAGTTGTATATCTCAGCATTTGCAAGACCCTACTCTTGTCAGTCCCGAATAGGATTGGCATGTAAGTGTGTGTGTTTGTGCACGTGCTTTCATCTTCTTTGCGTGGGGAACCTGTCTGACTATAGATAATTAAAGATTCCTGCTGCAGCATTTTATGGCTTTTGCAGTAAAGTTTCATGACTCCTTGCGGCTCTTTCTCAGTACTAAGTTTCACCACCAAAGCAGAGCAAATTGCTACATGATTTTAAACACTTCAATAAAAAGACATACTGTTAAGACATGACAATAATTATCTGCAATTAGAGTCCCTTTTTCTCTCTTACTTGTGTGCTCTGGTTTTCACTCTGGGTTTCAGTGGCGGGATGGTTTTAAAGATGGAGATTTAGAGATTCCTGGAAAGCCCTGAGAACTCTATATTCGAACACGTTCACTCTCTGGAAGCACTTAGCCCTGCCTGCGAAAGCAGCAGAAAAAGCCAGAGGCTGAATCTGCAGGCTGTAAATTATGAAAGTCCATCTCCCACCAATATTGCAAAGCATCACGTTTTGAAACGTGGCCAAAATGATAATGATGAAACAAAACACCAACAAAAAGAGTCTGAGCTTTTCGTGTTGAATCCAAGTGAAAAGGAATTTGGTTCATGTTTAGATTGCCTAAGGCAGTGTGGTGAGCTGAAAATTGCCCTTTGTATCACAAAGCCTTAGGGCATCTCCAGCGTTTCTACTTTAACTTGCTTACAAGTGATAGTAGCTAATTGATATCCTGCATTATACCTTTACCATGACAAAGGAGGTTTAGAGCTATACAGCAAAAAGCTGTTTGCATGCAGGTGACCACTTTCTGCATGTGACTGCTGGCTGGACAGCCTTGGGGGGAGCAGAGGGAGGGGAAGTGCGGGCTTCAGCTCCAATTTTTTTTGTTCATTAAAACAACGGCATTGATTTTCCCAGGTCAAAGCCAGGCCATTTCATGCAGCAAATCTGTGTTGAAAGGGATCAGAGTAATCATTTTTTACACGCTTGACTACTGCATGCCAGCACTGAGCTTTCAGCCACATGAACATAGGAATGATTTAATAGAGGAAATGGCAGCAGGCTATTGTGCACGGTGAAGGCTCCATGTAACATGCATGACTGAGTCGCACACCATTAGGCTGGGTGTAAATAAAACCTGCTCCTGACATTGCCACAGAATTAGCTCACTGGAATGCCTCTACCAGTGTCCTGTCGGGAGCTAATGGTCTGGCTGCAGACCCCCTTCCCCCTCCAGCCTCTGCCTTTGCTGCCCAAGTGACTGGCGCAGCTATTAGTGCAATACTGTCGTAACAGTAACCAGATCTTTAAATAATGCCACAATGCTGACAAATACCTGTTAAACCAAAATCCAGCCCGAAGTGAGATAAATATCTAGAAGAGACTCTGGTTGTTTTTTGCTAGGGATCATGGGTGCTGAAAACTCACCCCCCCACCCCCCCCCCCCGTGATGTGCATCTTCCCTGGAACATCTCCCAGATTACTTGTCGACCTGCCACACTGCAGGAGGGCTGCTTCCTCATCTGGTTTCAGGAGTGCTCGTTCACCAGCTCTAAACTGCCCTGAAGAGCTCCTTTTAAAGTGAGACAGTAATTCAGGAAACAAGGTTAAGAAATTAACTGGGTGGGTAGAAAAAAATTAGGAGTAGGCCGCACCTCAGTATGTTCCTTATAGGAGTACAGAAGCAACATATCTAGTATAGGTATGGATGGAAGATTCTGAAGAAGGGTTACTTTATTCCTATGTACAGCAAGCAGTGATTTCTAGTCTCAAGTGTCCTTGTACTTCTTATTGATTCACAACAGCAGGATTGCATATAAGTCAACACAGCATATGGCCTGAATTATTTTACAGTGAGGTGGACATAGAAGATTTTCTTCTGAATGATGGATCCTGTCAGTGTTTCCTATTCCACGTGTTTAGGTGCAACATGGTCCTTCCTATGTAATCTGAGTTGCCAGGGTGAGCAAATGCTGTTGAGATTTTCTGGCAATAAATGCCTGGATTCTTTGGTGTTTGGAGTATTGACCTCAAGATGGGCACCCTAAATACTTGTGGTGAAGTCTCCACACCATCAGAGGGGCCTTCCACGTGAAAGCATTGGCAATGTCTTCAGTAATCGGCAGGGGAACCGTGCAAACGCTGTGAAAATCCGAGGAGTGCTCTGCACTGGGGAAAGTGCTTATAAAATAACCTAGGAGAAAGGAGGTCAAAGGAATGGGGAGGAGTTGGTTCAGTCATGGACAATTGCCTATGAGGGCAGATCCCATTAGGAAATGGGAATGAGAGAAGTCAGCATTGCATTTTCAGCTCAAATAAGGCAGAAACCCCGTTGTCAGACAGCGAGGAGCAGCAGGGGGAAGAGGACAGTTAATCTTTACCAGTAAGCAAACAGTTTGATGCTACATTTGAGGTTGATGCTGTTGCTACTGGAAGCACAATATGTCTTGGAAACGAAGCCACAGAAGGAGCGGTAGGAGCTTAGGGGTACTGCTCTACTTAGCCAGGATTGCTTTTTGTAATCGTCTTGAGTTTCGATGGACTGTCCAGTGAGAAAAAACAAAATGCTGAACAACAGGTTCTGTACAGAAAAGCAATTTTACCTCCCGTAACATTAAGTGCAGTGGGGAAGAGGTTTGGCTCCACATCCTGCCTTTGAGCACACACTATAAACTTCCGAAATTATGATATATCAAGTTACAGTTTCATTTTCTGTTTGAAACACCTTGAGATTTCTGGGACAGCAGTTGTTTTGCATCCCATTCAGATGTATCCCGCTTTGAAGAGGTATGCATCGCACTTCTTTTCATGAAGATTTTGCATTTATACTTTTTGCCTTTACTTTTTTCACAGAAAAGATGCTCAGTCTGGAATGTGTGCTTGGAAAGCAATCTAAGGGGAACACTCCAAATATACAGTACTTAAGCAAAACCAGACCTCTTAGGGTTTCTGCCCTGTTCACCACATACTTTTATGAGCACACATCCTTATGCAGTTGGGCAATTTTGCTGAGGTCAGTGAGTCTTCTTATCCTTAAAGTTACCCTTACATACCTAGCTGGCTTCGTCTATGTTTCTGATACCTTAAGGCTTCTCTGGGCTTATCTTTGCTGAAGTATGTTGTAGCTTCAGTGCCACCCTTCAGTCAGACCTATTTTCACACTGCACACCTTCACTGCTGTGTTACTCCCTTTATCTTAATTTTAATCTGGCCAAACCTTAACATATAGCTCAAGGTAGAGCAACAGATCTGTTCCGAAAGAAAATCTTGTATTCTGTGTGTTTTCAGGGCTATTTCATAGTCTGGTTATTCATACTCAAGCTAGGCTCAAGAGGGCTTATTCTGAGTGTGGATAAATTCAAACTGAGTGAAAAACGTATCCTCCAAGAAATTTAGGAAATGTCGTGTTGCTTTACATGCTGCATGGTCATAAATGAAAGCATCATTATTCTGTCCTGGGTTCAGCTTACAGGATTTCTTTCAGATCAATTTTTGGTATAAATTTCTTTTTTTAATGGAGGAATGAGTCCCATTTACACGTCAGGAGGGTCAGCCGGTTTGCCTAGGTGCTAGGCAGGGTGCACGCTCCCCCAGTCCCAGCCGGTGGGGCAGAGGCGGGAGGGATCTGCCAAAAGCTGCTCCTGCTGAGCTCCCCGGCTGCTGCCTGCTGCCTTCCTGAGGCATCTGTGGGGAAGTAGAGGAGTGATGCGCTGTAATTTCAACAAAGCATTTTATTTATTATACAGTCAAGATTTATGAGATCCTAACCCCATCAAGTGCTACCAATAAATTTGGGACTTCAAATGGGTATTTGCTATGTAAATAGAAAACCGTATTCATTTTAACAATTTAATTGTTGTGTCTGCATGTTGATATGGATGAACAAGCTGTCAACTGCTTTGTGACACTCACCCTGAAGCTCTGCTTTGGCTGTATCTCCTTACTGATCCCAATTAAGGTGAAGTCAGAAAAACAGAGGCTAAATGGAGAGGTCAGTGGCAGGAGTCTCCTGTCAAAAGACACCGTTATTTTCTGTACCTGGACTAATAAACAGCCTATTAATCAGTGCATGTTTAGAATAAACTAGATTGGGTTTTCCCTCACTGCAAACACACAGGAGATCTTTCGTTTCATTTCTCCCCGGAGCGCTCTAAGCCTCAGATGAATCATCCTGAGTCAGCATTCAAGGCTCAGATAAAAAGATATCCCTCTTTCTCTTTCTTCTCTGCCTCGCACGCAGACGTCCCCGCTGTGATGGGGCAGGGAGACCTGTGCGGGCAGCCCCTGCGTCCCCAAGGAGCCCCTGGGCGGATGGTGGCGAGTCTGCCCGCCTCAGGCGGGCTCTGCCCTGCCGGCAGCCTCGCTTTGTTGTGATAACCCACAGGCTATCCAGGCGTGAGCTCTGGCTAGAAAAACATAATGAGCTCATGTTAGCATGTCTCCTGCCGCTACTGTAGCATCCGCTGCCTCTCCACCGAGGGGTAAGTGCTATTAGCCAGAGCCTCAGGTTGGAGTCCTCCTTCTAGACCACAGACTTCTCTTTCTCATTGAGCCAAATGGATATGAATGGGCACTAAATGTAAAAACGTTTACCATCATCCCTGTAATTCATACGCTGGTGACATCTGTTTTGCTTTGCTCCAAATAAGAGCCTGATGCTGTTCTTGTGGCAAGGTGAATCAGAGCCATCGACCTGCATTCCCAGAGTCTCAGACCTGGCTCTGGTCGGAGACATGGGTTTTTCCAGTGCAAATGGCTTAAAAGTGCCCCATTACACAAAAAGATGGTGTTAGCAGCCACAGTGGGGAAAAAAGGAAGAGGGAAGAAAAAAGGAAGAAAATCAAACATCACAGAAAAAGGCACTCCCTTAGTCATAGCTCAGCCATGCATGGGAGAGCTGGACAGAAGGAATTTCCAGTCTGCTCAGCTGCTTCATTGAAATGCTAGAGCTAGTGCGTAGGCATGGCAGGAAAGGAGATGTGGCCATCAGTGTGGGGCACAAAGTAAAAAGAATTAGCAGCACTCGGCTGCGTTACACAGCAGGTCAGATCTGATGCTTCTAAGTGTTGCTGGCTCTAAAAGTTGATGAGCAGCAAAGATAGGAAAGAGATGGCTTTTACACTCAGACAAAATTTGCAAGACTGCTCCTGTGAGACACCATGGCTAAAAGCCTAAAAAGTATTTTAAAAAGCATTTAATGCCTAAATCCTTTTGGTCTTGAGTGACACTAGGGATGTATTCAGTGCCCCTCACATCTAAGCAAGTGGAGGGCTCATTTCCCAGGAGGGGCTGAGCCAGTTGCAGGATTTCTCCCTGCATGTACCAAGATGTAATAGTCCGCCTCCCTGTCCCACCTCCCTGCAAGTACACAGCTGCTCTCACCATTTGGTTGCCTTTCTCTAGCATCGCTGACCAGAGTCACCCTTAGCGTTGCAGTTTGTTGGGGTCTTCCCAAACTGCGTCTCTTTCATTCTTGTCACTTTTTAGCTATGGTAATGGGTCAGGTCTTGCTTTTCCTTTTTTCAAGATCTGGTTCTTCTCTTGATCAGGCATTTTAATCAAGAGCTTAACTGAAATGCATTCAAGGTAAGTGAATGCTGGCATTGACTTCCAGTCACTGGTACAACAGGTCTAAAAATAACTCCTACTTGCTGGTATTCGTAAGGCTTCACTTGTACTAGCACGGGCTCCTTTGCTGGGCTGCAGTTTGAATAGTGACACAGGTATGATAGGTGTCACAGGACGGGCAGTCCAAATCTCAGGCCGTTTGGTATAAAGGGGCCTTGTAGAGCTCCCTGTCTGTCTGCCTTGGCTGTGCTCTCCTTTTCTTGCGTAGAGTTACCCCAGATGCATTCACATAAAAGTTCTGTAGACTAGGCTTTCTAGCTAGACAGCGAGATAGGCTGTTCTCATGCATTTTAGAGCTAGCATTTACAGCTTAATTACTGGTTACTAACTGCTGGTTTCTAGCACAGACTGCTGCACTCAGAAATCAATGGGATAAGATGTGATAGTTCGCAAAGTCAGCAGAGAAACAGACTCCCATGAATGAAACTAGACAATGCTTTGTTACTTGCAAATCCAAAAACTAGGCAATCAATAGATATTTTTGATTTTTTTTTTTTTTTTTTTTTTAGCTTTCATTGAAGCACCAAGTTGGCAGACATGTTGAAGCTATTTGCATTCAAGTTTCAATAAACATAGTGCTGGAGATTCCTCTGAATGATTTTATCTTGTTTTTAAAATAAAATCTGCATGATCATTCTGCATCCCTTCCCTGCTGGCATCAGTTTTGCTCTTGCAGCCAAGAGAGTCAGTTAATAGTTACATTCAAACTTGCTGGCTCCAGCTTTTGTTTTTGGTTTCTCCCATCCCTTCTATTCCTGCTCTCTCCTAGGGGAGACCCTGCAAGAATTGTCAGCTACAAAACTTTTTTTTTTTTAAAAACCCAGCCTTTGCTCTGATTTTACTAAACCAGGCAAGGAAATGTAACCAGTTTTTTTTTTTTTCTTTTTTGTGTGTGTCCGTTCTTTCTCCCAACAAACCATGTGCTCAACTTCCTTACCGCTGCCATCAGGCCAGTGACATACTTTTTCTCCCTTACTTTACCTTAGGCCCTGACTTGGCAACTTGCGTGGCAGATGCTTTCCATATGGCATAGGCTTTATCAACCATGGTACGTTTTTAGCTGTTGCAGTGCTCCCATCCGCTGTGCTGGTATTATAAAGCAGAGCGAGTGTGCATGAGCACTGGTATTGAAGCAGGCACAGTGACTAACCCTTCTGCCAGCCCGTCATTCTTGCTGCTTTCTTGCCCGTCACCAGTGCCACACTAAGTGCATAAGTGGGAAATGTTTTAGAAGAATGTTCTACTGAACAGAGACAAGGCTAATGCAACTCTGGTGGCAACCACCAGGCTCAGGTGTACTTACTGCAGGCATTTTGTCCTCTCTAGTGTTTTTACTGCTCTAGCCAGCCTACAGTGGTGTTATGCAAAGGACTAGGTGGTGGTATACTGGCACTCAACTTCTTCTTTTACAATAGCAAAAGAACTTGGGTACCAAAGCGCTTTTTGTGCTGTGATTGAAAAAAAAAACCAAACCACACCTCTCCTGGAGATGGTCTATGCAGAGGCTGGCTAATGCTTGTCCTTAGGCTGTAAGAGCCAGCACTAGTAAAGAGACAGGGAAGCAAAGCTGGACCAGTTCCAACCTGCTGCTCTGGCCCTTCATTGGCATACCTGTACACACCAAGACCTGAGCAAAGGGAAGCAGGCACAAACTCTGGAAACTTTAGGGTACATACGCCCTCTGAGGATCAAATCCTGGAGTCAGGCACCAAAGAACATGTGAGGATCTGACTCATGGTGAGTGGGTACAGCACATTGCAGCTACAGCTCACCCCAACTTCCATGGCCTCCCTGGGTTTTCGCTCCATTTTCTTCTGTCTGTAAGAAGGCTGAATATATACAGGTTGTAGACATCTCTGCAGATGGAGCAGAAAGGAGAGGCAATAACTGTGCTAACATGAAATGGTAATTTCTGCATTTGCAGGTTCACAGAGACGGAGGCTTATTCCAGCTTTATCGCTTGATACCGCTTCCCCAGCAAGGAAGCCTGCCAACAGCCCTGGGGTCCGCTGGGTGGATGGGCCCCTGCGAAGTGGGCAGAGAGGGCTGGGGGAGCCCTTTGAGATCAAAGTCTATGAGATAGATGATGTGGAGAGGCTCCAGCGGCGACGAGGTGGGGACAGCAAGGTAAGTACAATCCATGTAATCTGTCTCCCTCCTCCTGGAGGCTGTAAGAGGTGGAATTCAGATTATGCAGTCAGAAAAGTGTAGTATCATATACCTTATTCCGTGGCAGCTAACGGACATTGGTACCTTGCATTTTTGCCCCTTGCTTATAGTCTTGGTCATTCCTGTGCTCCGGCGTCTCGTCACGACTATCTGTCAAGGCAGCAATGGTGCGTCAAGTGCTTTGATTGTATTGTTTTCAGAATAGCTAATGTCTTCTCTCTAAGAAGATTGTTCCTGCCAACCTCAAGCCTCCAAATTTACAAAAGATCAGGGAATTGTAAAGGTCAGCTCTTGAGAGTTATGATTGTGAAGAGTGTCTGAAGTTGGTGGAATAGCAGCAATTTTACGGTAACTGTGGATATAGACTTTATTGTTATTTTAGGGTACTTTGTCTTCCTAGCCCCTGTCACTTGGTTAGGCTGCTTGTGGTGTTGTTGTCTGATATGCTTTTGTGTGGAGAAAAACATCACTTGTTGGGGTGGGGTTTCCACTGCACTTCACCCACGCAGCAGATTTGTCTACAGACCAGAAGGCAGAGTAGGGTTGGGACCTTCACACAAGCTTGGAGGAGGATAGTTCTTGTATTGGGAATGCTCCCATGCTAGCGAGGGTAGCACAGCCCTCACTGTGCATGTCTTGATGGCTGCCACCCCTCAGAAGTCATGCGAGGCCAGGCTGGGTGTCTCCAGACAGCACTGCACTCTGTGCTGTTCCAGTGCCTCATATTTTTACAGAAGATATATCTTCTTCATTAATGATTGTGAACTGCTAGAGCTTTTCATAACATATTCCCTTTGTTTAAGGATGTTTTAAATTTGATATTGCTACCAGTTCTCTTATTTTATGACTACTGCATTTCTTATGCGCCAAGCACAGAGATGTATTTAGGATTTTAATACAGCAAGCAATGGATTTCCTTCCCCCAAGAGCTTAGATTTTCTTAGCCAAACTTCTGGTGACAAAAAGCAGAAATGTTTTGCTACAGTTAATCTGATTTCAAGATGCTGCGTGTTATTAATTATTATGGTTTATTATTAACTACCATTGCAAAGTCTCCGAAGCTCACTGATGGAAAACATCAAGACCAAACAAAAGCAATAAAAATAAAACAGATGATAGATGATTTCATGCAGTGATTCATATGCTTCCAGAGTAAATGGCTCATTGTCAGTATTATTGATTGGAAGATGATTTGACTGAATGGATCTGGGTATTTCTTCTCCTCTTCACCTATTCCTTCCTTGCTCCTTTTTCCTGGTTGGCAGGAAGTGATATGTTTCAATGCCAAGCTGAAAATCCTGGAGCATCGCCAGCAGAGAATTGCTGAGGTCAAGGCCAAGTACGAGTGGTTAATGAGAGAACTGGAGGTGACCAAACAGTACCTGATGCTGGATCCTAATAAATGGCTCAGTGAATGTAAGGACGTTTTATTGGCTGGTCTCATAAGTGTCCTTTGGTTTATTTTATGACGGGGGGGCTGGAGAGAGCAGAAATGTTTGCTAAGAATGAGATGTGAGCTACTGTGTTTATAAACTAAAATGAACTGACATATGACCTAAGGGCAAGTTTTAGATTGACTGTATTTCTAGAACTAGTCCCTATAATTCTTATTAAATGTTGACAGTAGAACTGAACAATCCTTTTTGCCTGAGAGCTGAATGTTGAAATGGTACAGCATTGTAGTGGTGAATATTGCCATTGGTAGATTAACGTTCATGCGTTTCAGTCCACAGCTCCTGAAAATGAGATTTTTTTTTTTTGGCCTCAGATCACTCAGACATATGAGCAATATTATAAATCTGCTCTTCTACCACAAAATAACACTGTGGAGCAAACTTGTCCCTTGGCACCAGTGGGCTTACATGAAAAATGAATTTGGCCCATTTTTTATAACTATAGATGTGTAAAGTTCAGAGCGCTTAAAGGGCATTCACGTTCACATGAAGGACCTCAACACCTCAAAGGAAAAAAGATACAGAGTACTGCAGTAATTGTACAACAATTTTTAGTATTAGCAAGCAGATGAGTTCATGTCTTCTAGAACAAAAACGAGTTTTGGTTTGTTTAGGATAATTGCAGGTGGCAAAAGGAGGTTGGCTGGTGTGTTCTCTTAAAGCGTCCTAACTCTTCCTTTGACAGCTGCCGTAAGTTAACACTAGATTGGTACATCCTGCAAAGCAACCACGGTATATGTGTCAGGAATGCTATTAAGGAAGAGAGGTAAAAAGGACAGATTTAAAGGGAGCGGAGAATTTGCCATACATTACCATCCACTTGCTGTGTGATGCCTTTGCTTCTGATTCCAGTGTGATAAATGCAGAAAGCCTCAAGGATGGCACAGACCTCAGGGACTAGATAAGATGGGAAGTGCTGGCTCAGACAACATGTTTCACACTCGGCTTCCACAAAAGCCGCTCCCAGCTGGTCTCTGGCAGCAAACAGGCACCTATGGTGGAGCGATTGATGTGCACGCCTTCCCTTGCCACTCTTGAGAGGTCTAGTGAAAACACATGGAATAGGCACAGGTGTGAGGAGCGAGGAGGTTGGAGGTTGGTTTCTAACTCCGAGTTCTGAATTCAGCAAAGGACTTGTCCTCCAAGGGCAGAGCACTTATTTAAATATCTTTCTGGTTAGCAGAATGTGTGAGAGAGTCAGTACATCTCATATACGTGCTCCGAATAGGGATGACTTTAAGTACATGCTTAGCATTCAAAATTTGCTTAACCATGGTGCTGAAGCAGACCCCGAATGCAAACAATCAAAATCATTAAACAGATTTAGCTTGGCCTCTTTTGCACCTTATTGCTGAATTTCCCCATCATGTTCAACCTGTGTGTTTCTCATGGGCAAGAAGGTTAACCTGAAGCCACAGGTGTTTTGTGCCAGCTGGTTTCTTTGCAGGGAGCCACATGGTTGCTGGAAGAATAGTTCTGGTGGCTTCTCTTGGGGGAAGATGTTGGACTGTGGCAAAAGGCATGTGCAGTTCTGGAGAGGATGGCAGAGCACATTGTTCAAGAAAGCATCCAATGCAATCTTAACAGTATTCTTCACTATCAGTAAGCTGCTGTGCCATTTTAACAGCCATTAAACAGAAAAGGCAACTTTTGATGACAATGGCAAGCCAGCGATAACATTGTATACAGTACTGATGGCTTTAAAGATTTTAATTCGCTCTGTCTCTCCCACCAGCCAGCACTGGGTTTTGTCTGCTTTTCCTAGCTGTGTGTTTTCTTTCCCACAGTTGATCTGGAGCAGGTATTTGAGCTGGATTCTCTGGAATACCTGGAGGCCCTGGAGTGTGTGACTGAGCGTTTGGAAAACCGTGTCAACTTCTGCAAGGCCCATCTTATGATGATCACCTGTTTTGACATCACCTCTAGACGCCGATAAAGAACGAACCTCAAGAGAATTTCAATGCGCATCTCTGCCATCCTTCTTTTCCCCTCTGAATAGCATCCCAAAGACAACAGAATGAGGATGAAGGTTGGAGTCAAGTCTCAACTGTGTGTATGAGAGATTTGCTTTACTATACAGAAGAGTAGTGTTAAAAAAAACAGGACAAGCATGAAAAATGGAGATATAAGGTGGTTGATTCTCTTAGCCTAAAAGAGCACTTTGAGAAACCTTTAAGGACATGTCTGTAAATAAGAACTGCTGGCAGAAGACACTTCTTTCCCTGCGTTAGCTGAGGGAGGAGGAAAGGTGGTTGTAGGACTTCCATTGAGAGGTTCATTAAAAGAAAACCTATCCAGAAAAACTGTTTAAGTGCCTTGCAAATCTTTATTATCCAAACATTTATGTTCATACTTTATTGTGTACAGATGGTGCTAGTCAAGAAAAGAAAAAGGAAAAAAACAAACACACTTTTGAAATGTATTTACAGCTTGTTTTTCTCTTGGTGTTTTCTCCTATTTCAGACTTGCTGTTTCTAAGTAACTTGTGTTTGTAGAGATATTTCCTAATCAGTACAACATATGAATAAATGTTAACTGTCTTTTCTTGTTACCAGAGTAAGGCCACTCAAAGAGAAATTCAGCTTTTCCAGATGACACAAAAAATATTTCTAGCAGTGAGTGAGGTTTGCTTATATGTTCTTCTGTACTATCTTCTATGCTGGAGGACTCGGTAATTTTCCCAGCCTGTAGGTTCTGCAATGTATGAGAGAGGAGAGGTGACATTACCATAAAGTAAATATCTTTTCCATTTGATCCAACCCCCATAACTTATTTTCTTTTTCATTTATTTTTAGCTTTGTCCTGGTTAGAGTTATGGATGAGGAGGCACTTTTATCCTAACCCCTTTTTCTGGTGCTAATAACTTGCTGGAAAATTACTCTTTAGGCTGAGGGCTCCCATGCTTATCAGTCCAAAAATGAGTGATTTATTCTGTCTTTCTTTCTTGAGACTATGAATGATAAAATTTAGCTTTGCCTCTTTTTGACATATACCACTGCAAAACATGTTTCGGCAGCTTTTGGTCCCCGGCCCAGTCTGTCCACAGTCGCAGACGTACCTGAAAAGTACTAGTCTGGAAATAAACAGGAGTTGTGATTGAGTGGATATAGCACTTCAGGCATGTTGGCTATGGCATTTTCCTTGTCAACACTCCAATATTGAAGCCATGGCAAAATTCACATTGACATCAAAAGGACAAGGGTCTGCGCCTCAACGCACATCCAAATGTTCTACTTGTTTGTGTCTTTATCTACAAACCAGTATGTGGGAAGGAACATCCTTTGTGTTTCTTAAAAGAAATGTGCGAAATCTGCATTTTAATTACGTGTGAGCATAAAGAATTATTTTGTTGAATTAGGTTTCTTCTTCTTTTATATTGAAATAAGCCCATTCACAAAAATTCCTCTCTCACATACACTTGTGCTACCCGCCTGTTGCTTATAAGAAAATAAGAGCACCATTTAACGTATACTCAATATGCATCAATTTACTGTTGTACTTAAATGCAACTCTCCTTTTACCTGCACCATCATATTAATGCCATCTTACAATATCCCAAGCAGCAAGTCCCAATGGAAAAATAACCCCACAAAAATACTGATAGATTTTCTAGTGGTTACCTGAAAAAAAAAAAGCTTTAAAAACAAAAAAAAAAAGATAGAACATTTATATAGTTTTATTTTCTTTTAATACTCTACATCTTGTAATAACAAATCTTATTCTATTAGCCTTGTCACTGGATTTTGTAGAAGGTCCTTCTTACATTCTACAAGATTATTTGGAGGGAAAGAAAGGTCCTATATGAAAGTTGCTTTCTAGCTTATTCCACAACATTTTCCAATCATGAAACTCGTATTCCAAGTAAACATTAAAGACATAGGTCTGATCTCTCTCCCCTTCTCTCTCAAGGCAAAAAAAAAACTCTGAAAAAAACCCCAAACCATGCCATTTCCCTAGCTTTGCTTCTCTTTGTAATGATTTCAGTAGCGCTCATTACGTATTGGTTCTGTTGAAACCATCCCTTCTCCACAGAGCCCCATGAATTCAGTTCAGCTCCACAGAGCCATGGGAATTGCCCCTGCAGTTTTGTGCTGGATGAAGACCTAGTGCCCTTGGCATATGGAGTGCATCTTTCTTCTGAGGCTTAGTCCTGCAGAGCCCCAGAGACACGCTGCCAGGTCACGTACACACAGGAGAGACTTTCACAGCTGGCTCCCATCTCTCACTCTCCTGCCTGCCCAGGTAGACCTGTAATGGTGTCGTCTGTGATGCTGTGCTGTGCCTGTCTCCCAGGCCGTGCCTCCATATTCAAGAAAGACCCTCCCTAGATGTGCACATGAAATTAAGTGTTGCCTTCTTTAAGCTTAAGCATTTCTGAAAATTTCTGCGTTTGCTGGAAGGTGGTCATCGGTCTAATTGGGACATCGCATTGTCCCTCCTCTGCTGAAAACAAGCAGCCCAAAATGGGCATGTTGGGCTCCCTGGGGACCTGCGGTGAGATGGTAAATGGCAAGCGGTACAGTAAAAATAAACATACACTTGATAGAAAGAAAGGGAAATACTAGCAAATGGTGCGTGCACAGAATGCATTATTATCAAGAGATGCCCTCTCACAGTCTGGGACTTATACAAAAGTTATGATGTTTCTATAAATCAAGTGGACACATTTCAGAGCTATTGTAAAATATCTATTACATGTAATATTCCTCAGCATCATTAACTCAATTATTTATTGTCTCTAGATTTGGTACTTCTGTAGATTAAGCAGCATAGCAAAAAGCATGTCTATCTAGCCATTATTTTAAAAAGTAAGAGCATATGTTTACCCTGTTTATCACGATGGACCAAAATTGATTCCTGAAACCAAATGGATTATGCCAAGGATGAATTGGCATACTGAAAATACTAACTGAGCAGAATCACAGTCCTTACAAATATTTTATTTCTGAGAACTTAATTAGAGTGGCCATTAGCACTCCCATCATACACTAGTATTCATAGCCTAAAATCCATACTCATCTTCTCTTTTTTGACTTTCTGTCAGTGCATTTCAGAATTTGCCACTATATTTTTGGGAATTGTGGTGGCTTAATGCATAAAAGGGAATGAAAATTTGTGGAGATTTGACATCTGTGAAACATTTTCTCATTGAAAATAGCTTCTTACTTCAGAATTTATGTTATTATACTTCAAATATCTGCAAAACAGGTAATTAAAAGCATCAGGACCTTATTATGAAATTGATCTTAGTCTAAATAGCCAGCACTTTACAGAAGACCCATACTTTTCTGCATGTCATCCAGAAAGTCTCATTCTTTAAGCAACTGCCAATGTAATGCTGTTTTTTATTCTGATTTTTTAAAAGGCATCAAGTTGCCCAAAATACACAAGAGCAACATGAATGGGCTGCTTAATTGTTTGCATATTCAGAAATCAATCTTATTTCCCTGGGACAGCTTCAGTAGGAAACAGCAATGTTAACGTAATTAGGTTTGAAGGTTAATTCTTTGTTCGCAGGTGTGTAAGGAGATCACAGTTCTTCATTGGCAGAATACCAGCCACTGTGCTCAGGCATGGGCAGCTGGGGCACATTGAGCCTCATTCTGAGAACTGCTGGTCTCGGCATACGTGAACCTTATTTATACAAGGGACAGAACGTGCTTTGTAGCCACAAATTCAAGTGAAACCTTAGACTGGACAGTTTGGCTGCGATCTGGATGCAGGCATCCCACTGGTCTGCGTGAGCTCTCGCAGCAGGCAGAAAGCCACGGGTTGCACACCTTCCAGCTCCGGGCCTGGGTCGCTTCGTGTCCTAGAGAGCTCAGGAGAGCCCTAATTCCTTGTGCCTTTGTCTTAACGACACGCGACTTTTCTCCTACTGTGCACGTCTTGTATTTGCCTCAAAACGATTTCTTGTCAATTCATTCAGATCTAAGCAATTTGAAGCATTATTTCACAGAAAGGCAAGGAAGCAAACCAATACCCAGGCTCCCCTTTCTTAGCTTTTTACTGGGCCTGTTCTCATCTCACCTGTGCTGGTATAACTGAGGGATAATTGCGTTAAGAGTCAGGAGAGTTAAGCAGTTGTGTGGAAAAGGAAACCTCATCCACCTGCCATTTCTTTGGGTATTTACTGTGCTGCTAGTTCTATAGGCGAAGAATATGCTCTTATCTATTTGATACCCCCTCATTTTGCCTAAGAGCCACGCACAGAGCTATCACTGAACGTCTGCTGGCTTCGATCCAGTCTTGGAAGACTCCCACTGCCATACAACATAACTTGTGAAACTCGCAGCTACATAAAATAGTGACTGGTAAAGAGCAGTGGCATGATCCTCTGACATGAAGCAAGCTAAATGAGAGCTGCAGATAATGTACAGAAAAGGATGAAAGGTACACACTGATATTCTTTTCTTTCATCTCTGAACATGGCAATTACAGAGGCAGAAAGCTGGGAGTGATGCTGGGAGTAATGCACATCAAGTCCCAAGCTTGCTCACAGGATAGACTCAGTCCATCTTGAAGTGTTTTTTTTTTTTTCTTTTTTTTCATTTATCTCGATAATATGGCTTGTCTTAAAATAGCTACTATTACCTGTGGCATGGAATTCAGATTTTATGACAGCTGAAGGATGTAGACCCTTTTGCAAACATTGCCTTTTACAAATGCTTGTGATTTTGTTGCATCTTTTTTCTGAGCTAAAATAATCATAAAAATAAAGCATATATACACACAGACAAATGTATATGTACACAGCCTGAGAGAGACAGTCCCCTCACACATTATTTTGGGATGGTGGCACAGCTGTTCACAAATGGCAACAACATCACTCCCCCTTCCTCCTCCAAGGAGTACCTGTAAAACCTTTCTTCTTGCACTCACCAGGATGAAGCTGACTTATGCCACGCTATAGGGAAAACTTATGCTGGAAGCACTTTTGAAGGCTTCTTTTAAAGGTCCTTTCTTCCCCATGTTCTTCAGCCTACAAAGCCAAGTTGCTGCAGTTCTGACATAGAGGTTCTCATTGAAACATTAAAGCCTGTAAAAGTAATCCAAATGAACTACTCTATATTTCAGGGTATCATGAATTTAAGGCAAGATATTTTACAGTCGCAGCTGTTAAATACAACACTTTCTGCATATGCATGAGGCATACAGCATAGTTACATCAATTGAAAGCCTGGGCTCTTAGCTCTATGAGATAAAGCTTTCTGTCTAGTCCTAATAGCTTTAAAATTGTAACTTGAAGCTTCTGCATTGCAAATACAATTCTCAAAAACCAGAGGCTGAGCGGCCCTCTGATGCCAGTCCATATGGGAGGGACGGTTGCACAGCATCAGGGATGCACCAGCTCACTGCAGAGATGAAAGCATTCGTATCATAAAATCCTGATAGGAGGAGATGATGACCGTACAGACAGGTGCTATTTCTCAGATCCACTGATGGGTGACATACCTTGCTTAATCCTGATGTCCTCACGGTCTTTGTTTTGTTGCTCCATAGGCTTTCACATTGGCGACACCCAGCAGTTTTTGGAGACACAAGGCTGGCCGTTGCTAGCTATTGCAACATTTGAAACAGGTTTCCAAATAACTATGGCAAACAAAACTGTGAATGATTTGTCAATGCAAAGTTAATAATCTCTATCTATCTCTTGCATTTATTGTGCGCTCATCCCAGGGTTATCTGAGCTTCCATAGCCGCTCTTGGAAATAATAAACCATTTTATTATTGTCTTTATCTTCTTTCTCCTTCTCAAGCAAGCTTTCAAAAAAAGAGAAAAATCAGTTTCCCTTGAAAATGTAGCACCCTTATCCTAACCCCATTGAAGTCAATACGGATTTTGCCACCAGCTTCACGGACAGCAGACTCGTGCTCACTTATGCAACTTTTTGAAGCTTACAAAGGGCGTGATGATTCTGCAAAGAATTGAGGTGCTGAAAGTGAAATAGTAGCATTCACCCATAATATTTCAAACCACCTTCAAAATCCTCCTAGACAGGAAATAAATCACAACCCAAACCATCTTACTTTGAGTGGTCCTACTTAAGTATTGAGCAAACTTTATAATAATGGTAATAAAATGGTGCTTGAGGCAGTTTCAGCTATATTACATATTCTCTATATGCTATAGATATGGATGTATTCACCCTCTATATTGTATATGTATGTGTGTGAGTATTTACATATAGCACACATACATATATGTTTTATGTATGCATAGATACTAACTTTCCTAAGTTTTATTTCTTTCCCTCCTGTAGCTGAAACTGCTGGTTACTAACATCCACATCATATTCTATGTATGAAGGATATAATTTATTTGTAAACTCAGGATGTTCTTGTTTTATAGAGTTGCTTGTATTTTATAATTTATTTACACATCATGGTTGGAAATGCTTATCTAAGTGCTATGCATTGAAGTGTACGTTTGCTAAAACCATTTCACTCTGTCCGTGGCTATGTTCTTTCTCATTATAGCAGTGGCATAAAACAGGGCTAAGGAGGAGACAAACTGATGGATACAGAACTTACACTGGTCCCACCAGTGGGTAATTCCAGAAGAGGATGTATCAGTAGTAGATATATATATTTTATCAACTAAATTTTATGGGAAAAAAAAGAAAAAGAAAAAGAACAGCATGAGGACAAGTTCAAAATGGGGAAAGTCACAGCCATTTCCAAGTTGGTCAACAAATGCATTGAGCCTTTTGCCATTAAAATTGTAAAGTTTATTGTTTGCTGGCTAAAAAATATCCCTTTTGTGGTATCTGAGGTGTGAAACATTGTCAAAAATATGATGTCTGCAAAAAAAATCAAACTATAGTGGCATTAAATGTTTACTTTTATCTTACCAATATATCTGCCTCCATCTCCTGACTATTTCCCTTTGGATGAGAGCACTGGCAGAGAAGACGGTACTTTTGACCCGCGAGAGGATGTGCTATTATAATACTGGGAGTGAGCAAGAGCAAACCTGAAAATAAAACAACCGAAGGGGTTCTACCAAGCAAGTATTGCTGAGAAGCAAATTCACCAGAAAACAACAATAAGGAATTGCAGGGTTTGATGGCAATGACAGGAACATTACAACCAAGCATAGCACCATTAATATCTCCTCTGCTGGCATCCAGAAACAGAAAGAAAACACAGTCATGGGGCCTGAACTGGTCAGGCTTTTACGTAAGCTGGTTATGCGTACGCGCCTCCTGGTATTAGGAGGGATTGCTCCATCTGCATCTGTGAGGAAGGGAAAAATCTGAGACCAAAGAAATGATAAAAATATGTTTATAATTTTTTATCATCTCCATCAACTGTGTCAGATTCCCCTTGGCCACCATGCAGGTGTATAACACAATGTGAGAGTAATAAAAAGAGTTTGTGTCCATTACTCAAGACATGCTTCTCTCTCAGAGAGGCGATGGTGGCAGGTTCAGCTGACCCCTGAACTTCTGCTAAGGTGTGCACAATATCTGCTTGCCTTTTGCTCACATTTGTGGTGTTCCCTGTTGATAATTAAGAGAGCGCCTCACTTGCAGGGCAAGATGTGAATTAGCTCTCTGGGCAAATCTCAAATCCCCATTGACACTTAAGTAGGTCCTGATAAGGACACTGTGCGCTTCCCATTGGGAGAAAACAGTAAGTCTTATTTCTTGTGGGGAAGAGAAAAAAGGAAACAATTTAAAACCTCCTTTAAGACACATCATATGCTGGCAGATGATTCCCTCATATTCCCTGCTTTAGGAGGGACACGTTAGCGTGCTAGGCATCTAAATATTTGGTTGCCAGTTTGGTGAACATTTATAATAGTCCTTTCTTTTATCTTCTTCTTCTACCAGCTCGGTGGCAGAGCTAGCAGTCACAGTGGCAGGGGATGCAGTCATCTACAGTGACCAGCTCTTCCAAATGAAAAATACCGAGGTGGGTACAGAGGCAAAGGCTGGCACATAATGAGATGGTGTGGTGGAGGGGAGGAGGGAGCTTCTCCCCCTTTCTCCTCTCCCAGCAGCAAACCCCATGACTCCTACTCCCTTAGCAGTTGCCCCTGGGCCAGTGAATTTGCATCCTGGTGCCTCTCCACAGTAGCTGTAAATGAAGACAAACAGCCATTTCTTTCGTCCGTGGGCTGTTCAGAATAGCTCTGATTTGCTCCAAAGAGCTAAAAGGCTTATTGCCTGTTTTTGAGGTAATTTATCTTCATTGCTGTTATCATGCAGCCACATCAGTATTAAAGAGCCTGGAGTGCCTTACAGTGACAAAAACAGAGAAGAATGGATTAGTGCAAATCCTAGACTTTGTCTAAGGCAGAACTGATGGTGAGGAGCTTTATATGAGTTGAAAACAAAATCAATTCACTCTTGGTCAGTTCTGAAGCCTTACAAACCCTGATGCTACACACCTCTGGTTTGGGGCAAGACTTCCAGGAAAGGTTTTGGGCACAGAGTGAGAGCTGGGGCTCACATCTGGCAAAAGGCTGGTGTCCTTATGAGGTCTGACTGAAATTGTTGGCACCTTTTGTAAACGAATGCCCTAGCCATGACCAAGTCTTAACTTGTTTTTAAAACGAATAAGTTGCCAGACTCAAAACCAGGAGAAGGTTTAGCGTGGAAACCTGACACGCCCCATCTCCTTATGGGGTCCTGAACAAGCTCCCCAACTACTGGAAAGCCAGGAGAAGGGGAAGTAGTTGCTAAAGCTGGTTCCTCTCTCACGTCTGCCCGCAAACCACTGGGGCTCCCGGGACCTGACCCTCATTTTGGCTGGCAACACTGGCTGCCTGGAAGCTGCTGAGGAGGGAGGGGAGCAAGAAAATTCAGCTCCCAGTCTTTCAGATGAACACAAAATTAAGGTTTAGTTCCTCTAGAAAAAGGCCATCTGTGAGTGGATTTTATGTTTTATCATATCTGTTAGTATTCTTGATAGTTGCCAATCTGGCGGTTTTGGAGGCTGACATCTGCTATTTAACCACTGAGCAATGCTATACTGGCTGTGACCACACGAATGCCCTGCATTGCTCAAAGACCACTTTCATAACCTCCAAAACGAGGTAGGCAGCTTGCAAGTCCTATCCACTCTTCCTTCAAGAAAAACCCTGTCAAGTGCTGACCTGGGAAAAGCTTTAAGATGGCCAAAAATGGTCCATCCCCAATGGACGCTTATCTAGGGAAAAAAGACCTGCATTCATTTTCATATATGTTTACATGTCTCTTCTGTGGATGCTTATTGCACAGGTTTGGCACCCATGCTTTGCGTCAGATTGTGGGTTTCATGCCAACCAACTGGCAGCAGAACGTATGCAGCTGCGTGTGTCTGGCGCACATCCATATTTCCATTTCTATCTCCTAGAGACCCAAGGGCAGCCAGACACGTGGGTGTGGTGTGTGGGACTCGGGGCTTGCTGCGGAGAAGTCTCACACCTCCAGCGATGGAGGACCTTTGTCACTCATTTTAAAAGGAGTGGGAACTGTCCTTGTCCCTGTCTGATCCCTGCTTAGCTTCATTCTCTGATGGGAAACCAGAGAGATGGGAGAAAATCTGACATTTTCCTATATTTAGTTTGTCAAAAGATTAATTGCTTATTGTAGTTACAATAAAGCAGAGGAGGGGGGAGCATGCAAGCCACCCTGCTCGCTGGGCTGTGCTCTGCAGCCTCTTCCACACGGGTGCTGTTGGATGCTCTGTGCTGCTCAGCACGGCCCCGTGGAGCTTGCTGAAACAAGAGTGCCCAGTGGTGCTGAAGGAGTAGCGGTGCTCTTACCCGCCTTGTCTTTCAGTGCCTGTCCATACACAGTGGCCCAGCTCACTCCCGTCTCTGTGCTTTAGCTGGATACCCAGGGACACAACTATTAAGGGAGTCGCGGCAGCTGCAGGAAGATTCACGGCCCTGTTTTTATTAAAGAGTAAGCTGCCTGCTCCTAAACCATATTTGATGGAAACCTCACAATACCCAGCAAGCAGCACCACAGGAGCCAAGCAAGACACTGTAAACATAATTTTTTCCTAATTTCCAAGGACAATGGAAGGCATCACAATTATGTGAATAATGGGAAAGGTAATCGTTCAGCTCCTCACCCTGCGGCTGGTGACTCGTGCTGCCCCCGGGGGCTGGCATAGTTGGGGCTCACGCCTGCCCTGAGTTTCCAGCGGCTCAAAGAACATTTCTGAAGGTTACATGTAAAGCCATTAAGATGCTGCAAAATCCACAGAAAAGCTTCTGAACAGTCTCTAAGCCCCAGCATTGCAGACTTTACATCCATTGGACTCTATTCTTTCTGCTGGCAAAGCCAAAACAACGGGAGCCGCAGTCCTAGTCTGCTTGACAATCAATCAATCAGCATTGCAGCGGCATGAAGTGGTCTGCGGAGTGGGTCAGTCACAGGAGTAAATGCTATGTGCATACTAAATAAAAACCTAGCCTAGCAAGAGGGCTTCGCACCTGAAATCTTTGATGGGGATGCAGTTAGTGTGAGAGTAGTGAGGCACTGAAATACTTCCACGGTGAAAAAATTGTTCTGGGACTGATTTCTCCACCCAGTAATATCACCTAGGCACTTGTGACTCATTCAGTGAAATATTTATTGATTGCCCCTCTGAAGAATTCCTGGCTTGTGTTTATGTCCTGTTAACAGTTTGGATTCCAAATTTTTCCATATATTTGCAATATACACTGGTCCAAGAGGCAGGTTTCCCAGCTCTCCGTGGCAGGTTAGTGTAGACATCAAAGTCAAAGCTTGTGAGCCTCCCTAGGAGGTCATTGCAAAGCTACGCTTAGTTTCTTATTAAGGTGCTTTTAAGGCCATTCTGAGCTGGCCATTTTCCCTGCTGTACACCGCGCTAGGTGTGGCACTACAGCAGCGATGCTGCCAGTGCTCAGCACAGCTGCAGAGAGGTAGGACCAAGGGGAGACAAAGGGGACGGCAGAACCAGTCCGGGTGTGTGGAGGTGGGTGGACATTCATAGACTTGTCAGCAATTTAAGAACAGAGCGATACCAGGTGAATTGCAGAGAAGATGAGCGTGATGGTGCCTTGCTCACCCCTACAACGGTGCAGGATAGGCAGTGGCACCACCTGGCAGCAGGCCTGTGGCAGAGATGCCGTCTCATTTTGGGATTCATTGTGTTTTCACACTGGAAGCAGAAAACCCACTGGGGCTATGGGGAAAAACCCCAACAATCCAAACCCCTATAATCCAATAGTTATGTCAAAGCTAGCTATGAAGATTTGGGATGTTTTTTCCCTTCCTCAAACCGGAACTTTGAGTAAAATTGACCCTCATGCTAAGCCATTTTGACCTCTTCATAAGCTAGCACCATAAAGTGTGGAGGCTGTTATACTGCCTTATCTTGCTGGGATTGTAAACCTTTGAGCTTTAAATTACCCCTGTGACCCTAGAAATTCTTCCCTGGCAAAACAGAGTAGCTCTGTCTTTTTTTTTAAAGCACACACTGCGATAACTTATTATTAAACCCAAACTAATCGAAGTGTTTCAGATGGGAAAGCTGCAAAACCATTTCTCTAAGAAATCATACACCTGATCATAGCCTAGAAGCTTCACTTGGCTGCAAGGCCTTGCTGGCTGGCCAGGAGCTGGCCCACTCACCATCGGCTGCTTCATGCAGTGAGTTTTTGCTGTGAGAAAATTCATATGGCCCCTGAAGGCTGGCACAGGGGTAGCGCCAAGCCTGGGCTTCTCTGCCTGGGACCATCTGCCAGCCTGAGGCAATTCAGGGTTTCCACCGTTTTCATCTGGCAGACTGCATAAGCTTTTTCATGGGAGTTGCAGATGGTAGAAGGAATTCAGGCCTAATGACAGCAAGGCTCGCTTTCCTCAGGTGTCTTTTGCATATTTCCCCTCTGTGGGCATCCACAGGCCCCAGGCTGCAAACCTCTGGTCCACAAAACGGCGGTGACAGCTGAGCCCGACTCACTGCAACCCCCCCCTTGCAGGGCTTTAGGGAAGGCAGACGGTGCCAGATCCGGCCTGGCTCAACCAGCGCCAGGGAGTGAGGGGCACAAAAAAGCTGCCATGGTCCAAAACCAATGTAGTAGTTGAAGACTTATCCTGCTTAACTGTTGTTCTATGACACTCGCCAAGAGTGGAGCAGCAAGCTAAACATTTCCATGCCACTTCAGAAATGATTATTTTGGGGGTTTTTTTGTTTTGTTTTTTTTTTACTAGAGCTTTTTCCTTTCTGTTCTCTCCCTCCTCCCTTCCCAACAGAAGCTGGACACTTGACATCTTTTTACAAGGGTAAAACCTTAACAGCTTCAAGGGCGATGGCCCCTGCTGAGAGGCTGCATCACTGGCAGAGCAGGACATGAAGAGGATGGTGAGGAAGGCACCAGTTTCCCTGTGGTGCAGAGCGGGGAAGCGGGAAGCGCCCCGCAGCTCACGAAATGCTCACTGCGGCAAGAGCTGGAAGGCCTCAAAAAGCACCCCAAGGCACCTTTGTCCTGTACTGTGAAAAACACAATTTGCTCTAGAGTTGGCTTTGGCACATTGCTGCATTCCCCATACGTAAAGGAAAGGTGTTCACTGAAGGCATCACATCAGGCAGGAGAAACAAACTCCCTGCCTTTGCCTCCCTCGGCTCCTCATTTGGCTCTGGTCTGAATTGAGATACCTGCCAGCAAAATGACTGTCTGACAGGGCTCAGTCACAGGGAAGGAGGCCCAGGTTAAAGCTCACCTGGGTCACGGGCTAGATTTGAGCAAGTCTGTACCACTGCAGAGCTCTAAACCTATGTTGATTCTGCAGCTCTGCAAACGCCAACCAGGGGCTTGTCAGCAAAGTGGCCTTTGTCCAGCTCACGAGCAGGACAAGCGCCGAGCACCCAACAACCGTCATTTCTTGTGACTTAGCAGCAGATTTCAAAGGGATGTTCCACAGCTGAGATGTTAATCTCTTGATGAGCTTTCTACCACCTTGGAAAGACATTTTGCCAAGACTTTAGATTTGAATGGTAGAACGAGGAGCTTTGTGGCCTGGGTGTATCACAGTCACGTTACATGGAATGCACGAAGAGCTTTGGGCTCTGATGAAATGAACTTGGGCAATGCCAATCTAAAGGATTTTTATCCATCCTCCCATCTACCAGCCATAAAGCAAGGCGGCCTTCTTGCCTGGTGGCTGGCAGGCTGCCCCATCCTAGACCTGGGATCAGTATTCCTCAGGTCTTTCTGATTTTCAGAGGCTTTCTGTGGGCAGTTTAATGCACCTTCACCAATTCCCTTGTTTTCATGTTGAGTTGCAGTTTGACTTGAGTAAAATAAACTACAAACAAAACAAAAAGTCCAGCAATCAGCACAGACCTATTCACAGAAAATACAAAATCAGATTTTTGTCTATATTTTTCACAAATTATTCAACAGTCCCCACAGAAAACATTTGGTAAGGGAAAAAAAGAAAAAAAAAATCTTTGCATGCCCTCGTTACTCTGACCTTTTAAAATACCGTTATTTACTGGTGCCCGCAGATGTTCAGAAATTAACATTCCCAACTTGTGATATAGAGAATTTTTCTCAACCAGCATTCCTGTTGGCATGATGGGGAACATCACTCCCCAGTAATAGTATTTTGGTTACGGTCCTATACAGGTTGTAAGCTGCGTACAAGATGTTAATGACATTAAACAGAATAGAAAAACAAACATTGCCGGTACCTCACCGAGGAATTTCTCCCCAGAGCTTGACGTGACTTTGAAAAGGAGACTGAAGTACAACAAGCGCCGTTGCATCCAGAAGGGTGAAATGGGATTGCCCAGGAGAAGCAGAAGCAAACCGCCAGCAGTCAGTGACTGCTGCCTTTCACAGAGCCTGGGGGAGAGGAGAAGTGGAGCTCTGCTAATTTTCTCATCAGACACCCTTCTCTATTAGTGTCTCCTGGCTCCTGCTCTGAAAGTCAAGTGGGATTGTCAAGAGGAATCACCTGTGATTTAAAGTGCAGCTTTCCTCCAAGAGGTATGTAAAATTGCCACCTTCCTATTCAGAGCCTCTGGGGACTGGGAATCAGAGCTGCTGAATTGGAGGGGCGGAGGAAGAAAACATTGCTCTTTTCTCCAGCCTCGTCAGCCCCATTAGACCAATGCTTAGCTGAAAGAGAGGTGGGGGAGCAGGCTCCTTAGCTCCAGGTAAGGAGACCAGCAAGTGCTGCCTGCCCAAGCCCAGGAGATGGAGGGGAAATTTAAGCAAAGAGGCGGCTGTATGGTTATCCCCTTCCTCCTGTCCTGGGGTCAGCTGGGAGAAGTGATTGCGCTCTGTCCTCATTAAGGCATCTTTGGAGTTAAAACAGACTCAGGCAGGATGCTTCAGCCCTGCCTGCTTGCTGTGAGCCCCATCAGAATTTGGTTAACAAGGAGCTGGAGCGTCTGAGACTTCTGAAAAGCTTGTGTGTATCTGCCTTTCTGTGCATGCCTGTCTCTGTAGCTACATAGAGATATATTTAAAAGAAGGTTAATTGGTCTCCTGGGAACTATAAAGAACTTGTTAGGTTCCTCTGTGTGAGCAGTGACTGTATGAAGCCTAATTACTAAGCCTGAGTTATTCTTTTTTTTTTGGGGGGGGGGGGGGAAGGAATCTCTAAGGTCCTTATTAAAACCTACAAAAAGTCTAAAGAATGATGGAATTAGAATTGATTTGTCCATGTTGATCACAAGTGCAGAGCAAATAAAAACGTTTAACTTTCCCCATGAAATACTAATGGGGGTCATATAGCCATGGCTTATACATCACTATTGGGGGTGTAAACAGAAACCACTGTGCTGAATGGCAAGAACAGCAGACTGCAGACTTCCAGGTAAGGTGCCCTCTTTATGCTTAGGGCAGGAAAAATACACGCTTAGATGTTCTTGTAGGGAGCATTTTACAAAACAGCCATCTCAAATGTATTTTCAGGCTGATTAACTTTGTAAAATCAGAAATGTAAAAGAAAAGGACTTTTGTATAGGAAAATGCACATTGATAGGAAAGAGAAAATAGCCATTTAAGAAGAAGGGAAAAAAAATAGGAGCACTGATGTGTCTTTGATCTGAAATTCCCCAAAGTATTTGCTTGGGATTTTTTTGACTGTGCTTTAGGCTTTGCCAAAGGGCTGTGTGTGGAGACCGAAGCTTTCTCCACGTGGAGGAGGCCCAGCTTAGGCAGGGGCAGCTCACAGCACTCTGCCCAAGTGTGGCAACTCCGTTTTGGAGGAACTTTCAGGCAACGCCTGTAATCACAAGAAAATATGATGATGCCATTCCATCCCGTGCATCCCACGATGACAAAGCCCAACTATGGATGTCAGTCTGACCCTGGCTGATTTGCCCAAGGTCAGACACGGTTTCTGGTGCAGCAGAGAAGTCAAGCCAGAACTCTACCTCTCTAACTGTAAGACCCTCCTTCTTCTCCTTGTCTTATGGGAGATTTAATTCTGAATCAGGGGGAAAAAAAATCCTCATAATTGGCACAACCTCTGCGAAAAACAGAACTCTGTTCATTAAGAGTCTTGCAGTGGTCAGGGACTATTTGGAATATGCTGTGTGGGCAAATAGCCTCTGTATTTCATAAATATGCTGTGTTAAAAAATAAAAAGTCTAAGAAAATCTAGCTTAAAAAACCTAGCCATCAGAGAACAGGGTTACAGCAAGAAGCTGAGTAGGGTGAGAGTTTTGCTGGCATAAACCCATGCACAACTCCACACACAGGTTGATAGACTCAAGGAGGTCACAGCTCTAAAAATTTGGTTCACTGCATTTGCTCATGAGTGTCTTTATTTTCTACTACCTCTGCTATGCACATTCTGCTGGCTAAGGGCCCAGAGAGTTTTTGTTTCCAACATCAAGTCAGCACACCTTGAGGGTATGGATACAGAGAATTGCAACATGCTTAAAGAAACAGCACAGTTTAGGAAACTAATTTTTGGGTTTTTTAAGACAGGTGTTTTGTTCAACTGGTATCAATTATTTTCATCAAAACTGTATAATCTCCCGTGTTTTTTTCCTGTGTGTTCCTACTGCTTTTCTTCCAAACACATACTACAATGCAATGCTCGCTCTAAGTGCAATCAAACATTGTTCCTCCTGCACTAATTTAAGGGATAGTGACAAATCAAAAATAACTAAAAATATATCTCTAAACCTTGTGGTGAACCCAAATTACCATTACTTTCCAAAAGGTGCTGGAAAAGTCTCTGTCCTGCGGGACAGGTCTCTTGTTGCGGGAAGCAAGCAACAAGCCTGCCAGCATTACAGATAATGTTGCAGTCTGCCTCTTAGCAAGCTGATACCACCAGAAAAATTTGACAGATATTATCCTTGAAGGCCAAAACACGATGTCTGTGCAAAGACAACTCCAGCTACTTTGAGTCTAAGCTGAAAAAATAAGATTACTTGATTTGAAATGAGTGCTTATCTAATGTTCCTTCCTCGCTGGCATGCTTGCTTGCTACCGCACTTTCAAATGATGCATTTAGCTAAATCTCTCCGCAGTCACTGGCCAGCCTTCTTCACAGAAAATAGGCTGGAGTGGGAACATTGGGAGAGAAAAATCTGTCTGTAACAGCCTCCCCTGCGGCATCAGCAGCCCTGCTGGTGGTGGTAGTACATTTGAACCGCCAAGAGAAACTGCTCAGTAAATGACTGAAACCAACCAGACAACTTGACTCTTTCCTTGACTGTGCTGAAAGAAATGCAAGTTTTGCATCAACAGTGATGAATATAAAGCATGAATCCCCACAGACCAGCCCAGGGAACATGGCCAGGCAGGGCAGGCAACGTGGCGGTGCCCTCAGGATGCTGATCTGGAAACCTGAGCCACCGACCAACCTGAGGCCAATTTGGTTTCTTGCATTGCTCAGTGAGCTGCGGATCAATTTCCTACAGCCCTACGTGCAGGGCAGCACACTTGCCGTTGTGATGCTCGGCAGCCAACATAGCACGCTCTTTCTCCATTTCCCAACAGACAGTCCTTGAACTGTTTCGCTTGTATGTTTTCCCTAAGCATCTGCTATAGACCACTGCTGGAGAGAAAATACCAGTGTAGGTAAGTCCTTCAGCTTGATGTAATGTGGCCTTTCTCATTTGACATCAAGTAACTCTGCCCCTCCCCTAGCACCCGCCTTTCCCTGCTATTGTGCTTGGAGAGTTGAGGTGTCCTTGTACCAGAAGCCACAGGAAACCGTGCTGCAGTTCTTACATACAGATGTGTCTGCATGCACGAGAGCTGGCGGGCCACCTCTCAGTATATGCTGCATAAACTAATGCATCATCTTACCTTACATTCTGAAGTCCCTTCCATTTGCAAATCTTAGTATTAGATATGTAAACATGAGATAACATAAGCATTATCTTTCTTTATGGAAAGGCACGTACTTTCTAATATGCGTGTGCCCCTTTAAAACCAGAAAATAGCTCTTGAAGACTGGGTACCCCTCACATTTCCTGATTGTCCGTCAGTAGATGCCATTACTTTGTCAGAAATCCCAATAAATACAAAGGTCTGACCTTTTCCCCCAGATAATTTCCTTTTCATAATAGCAAGAAGACAAAACCAAGCACTGAATTTCTGCGAGGATTATTGCACTTCTTGGGTGGCTGATATGACTTGGCCTCTGGCATCAAGCCATACTACGTACTCCAGAAATGCACCGCATTTCATAGGTTATTGCTTGCATATTACTGCTGGGCAAGTGAACGCTCCATATGCTGGAACAAATTCAAACGCCTTGAAAGGAGATATCTTCCTCAGCCTTGGCATTCATGCGCTGTGGCTGTAAATAACGCCCAGAGTGTTCATTTTCTTTTTAAATGTGTTCTCATCTCATAATAATTAATGGTGTCAAGTTACTGGTGTGAAAAAAGCCTGACTTTACAACGATGGATTAATGAAATAACAGTCATGGCTGGAGTAACAGCAATAAATTGTTAGAGAGGAGTGACACACCTGAAGTGATACTTTCAAAGGCCTTAAATTATTTAGTTTTCAATGTTCTTCATAAATATTTGGCTTTTGTTAACATTTGTTTCTGTGCTAAAAATGGAAGTCAGCAGCTCTGGCAAGAACAACTCCTTCGCTGATGAGCGTGGGGAAATGAGGTGCTCGTGCTTTCCAAGACATCCTTCTCCCGGGATGACCTCCTAATTCAGTGGTCATCTGTAGGCCTTAGAGCTTCACTGTCTGGGGAAGTGAAATCCAAGCCCCACAGGCTCAGAAAGGTCTTGAAGCCATACTGCCGAGCTCATAGGTCCAAATCTCTCTCTTTTTAAAACTGATATGAAGTGAGAAACTCTTGAAGCAGTCAAAATGGGGAGAAAGCAGAGTAAGCAATTTCCACAGATACACTTTTGATTACATTTTTTATTCAGTCCATTTTAATATTCAATATTATAACATATGAAATGCAAGAAGAAGAGGGACAGAGCCCTGCAGATATATTGGGAGGGAGGAAAATCTCATTTAGAACATTGGGAAACTTATTTGATGTCAAAGAGCACTGGATCAGGCTTTTGAAAACCACAGCTGAGGGGAAGGCAAAGCGAAAAAATATACTCTCTCTACTTATAATGTGTCTGACACGAGATCCTTAATTGCTGGCATAAACTGGTATAAAAAATGTACTGCTGATATCAATGGAATTATATCACTTTGGAACTGATGAAGACTCTGTATGCATTTCCCAATACTTATTATCAATTAAATTAGGTATTGTAAATTGATAATTAGGTATTGTCAATTAGATTGTTTGGTAGGAAAAAAAAATCTTCTGCAAATTGCAGATATTCCTCCAAATGTTAAGTGAATTCAGATCATGCAGCAAAACTAATACTAAACATTTTTGTAAAGCAAGTAGGACCTAATGAAAAGACACCCAAATCATCAAGAAGCTTCCCAATGCAATATAAAGCATGATTTCCTTTCTCCTTGAATATTTTGTTTTCCAGACTGGACGTTTTCTTCACTGTGTTCTCATGATGGCCTCACACTGTTCCTTTATCTCCATCAAGGCTTGCATCAGGCTGTGATCTGTCCCATGGGTCACCTTCATAATATTATAGGCCTTGAGGAGAGAACAGAAAGGGACACGTTAGTCATTGCGCAGACCATACGAAGGGGGTGGTCGCTGCAGTGGGGCAGGGATGTAAGTACTGCTCCTCAAGTGATTGGCAGCTGGGGACTTGAATGCATGACACAGTAGAAATAGGAGTGAAGTATCGCAAAGTGTCTAATGATTTGTGCCCGACAAAGGAGGAGGCACTGACACATTATTCTCTAGGTGTTAAAGCCCATGAATATGGCGCACAGATGGATGTTTGGAATAGTAGAGCAAGGTACTTTTGCACTGAGGCATGAAGGCCATTTTAAGATTGGTCAACTACAGCACCCAAGTTTTTGATACATTATTTAAAAGATGACTGTGACGTTCATGATGTTAGTAGCCTCAAAGTCCTGTGAATAGAAATGGATTAATGCTTAACCAATGGAATAAAGAGCCTTAACTGTATCAGGAGAAACTATGCATAGCATCAAACAAATGAGTACATTAATAGTTTCACTCTAAAAAGGCATGCAGGGGAACGGGTCTTTGCTGCTTTTCCCAGGGATTATTTTCTCTGTGTGTTGGTCATTTTCTATCGCTAGGCCAATTTACGCTTGCTGATGTTGCCTGTAGTGTTGCTGATTCCCTGCCACAGATATGTCTGAAATGCTCTTTGCCCAGCTCATGTTTAGATCATCACTTTTCATACGACATTTCTGCTTCTTCCTTCTATTGAATTCCTCCTGCAAGGAAAGAAGTACCAGATGGAAATGGGTTCAGTGCTTCTGAAGAAAGAACAAGGGAGCTAGAAGGGTACCAGGAGGAGAAAAGACATCAGAGAGTTTTTTTTGTCATCCCAAACAGAATTTTTTGAGGAATTGCCAAAAACTAAATGCAGCCTGTGTTTCAATGGGTTCCTGGTCCAGTCAGCTGACAAAATTCAGCTAAATCAGCTTTGGATTGCAGAAAAAGGATCTTTTTGGAAACAAATGTTAAGGAAGGGGCCTCCTTTAAATTGGAAAGATAAAAATAAAAATATTCTTCGGTGGAATGAATGAAAGCCTACTTCCAAATTCTAGAGACTGGCAAGCATATGGAAATTCTAGCACAGTTTATTTTTGCTTCAAATTAGCTAATTCTTTAAAGGAGAAGGAGGCAGCAAAAGATTGAAAGAACAAGTTGAAATAGCAGTCAAAACAAATTAGAGTGTGCAAGGAGCTCTAAAAAGAGTCAAATATGTTCTGAGCTGCCACAATGCCCTACTACTAAATGATAAAATACTCAGTTAAACAGAACAATGGAAATGCTTTCATCACGGTTAGAAATGCCTAAGAAATGTGAAATAAAATCAGAAATCCTCCATTTTTGCATATTTCTATTTTAGCAGAAATACAAAGCTGGTCAGGTTTTTGCAAAATGTTTGTGAGTAAGTCCTAATTACACTCCCCGAAAAGACTACTGAAATTGTTCTTAGTGTTCTGCTCTTCCTAGTTGAACACATTGGGGAAATGCTGTAAAGAATAGATCATGGAAGTATTTCAACATAGTGGAGTGTGAGGTATTAAGCTGTAAAAGAGCTTTTATTTTAAATAAATAATTGAAAAAGTAGTGTAAAAAGCAAGAATAAGAGCCAGTCCTTCCCTGGCAGAGACAGTGGGATGGAGAAAGATGAACACTTGCATGGTACAGGAACCCCTGGATGGTGCAAAGCAGGATAGCTGCAGGTGGGATCCCGTGCATGTTGCAGTGCAGCAACACATAGCTGCACCCAGGGTAACTAGGAAGGGACAGGATCGCCCTAGAGCAAAGTGGCCAGGTGAATTGGCCATGGATCCAGACACGCTGCACAGTGTTTGCATGCCCCAGCCATGAAAGCTGTTAGATTTATTGTGAATGACCTGTGCTAAGGGCTGTGCATTTGGATACATCTGAGGCGCAGTCCCAGGGCAGCTGACTTTGATCTTCATCCCACCTACAGGACAGAGGTCAGGCTAGTAGTGATGGACCTGGACACCCTGATGCACAGCCAGAGATGGCCATATGGATATGCCTCAGTTAAAAGGCAAAAATCCTTAATATCAAACCTAATCTTGAGATAATGCTACCATTGCTGGCTTCTTTCTCACCTCCAGCATTTCCGTTCCATTTGCTTTCTTTCCTCAGTGTGGCAGATAAATGCACCCAGTCTTTGCCCTTTTGTTTTCTCAGGGACAAAATCATTCTCATGCAATGTACTGTCTCACACGCTGCAGTGTGAGTCAGAACCAGCTTCATCGAAGTTAGAATAGCAACGACTTCTGTAATCCCCAAATTAAACTGGCATTAGGTTATGTAGCTGTTTTTGCAAAGGTCAGTGCAAAACTGGGCATAATTAATTTCACCTCCAAAGCAAGGAGTTGTTTTACTGGGCAGAAGCAGGAAGATGCAGCTCTCTGAACACTCCCCTGCTCTCCTAAATCGCACAGCGAACCAGCAGAGTCAAGGCTGAGCAGAGTCTTGTGGTCTGTGTGGTCTTCCTCTCAGCTAAAAGAACAAATCTAATTATGAAAACCTATAGTAATCGCAAGACAGCAACACAGGCCACAGTGTCATCAACCACATACTGTTTCCCCGAAGAATATAAAAACCCATTAGAGTAGTGGCGTGGCTGTTGCTCCATGAATGCAAATGCAATGCAGCACAGTCGTTTGTGCCTGATTTGCATGGGGATGGGATGGGATGCCCATCACCGCAGCTGCGGGGAACTGTGAGCAGATGCAGGACGGCACTGCTCCATCACAGGGAGAGCAGAAAGCACATGGCCACACACCAAAATGGCATGAAGCGAAGGCTAGCATTTCAGAGGGAGTATCTGTGTTTTTCCATCTCTTTTGATTGAAGGGAACACTTGTTAAAGCAGGCATAGGAAAACTAAAAACTATCACAGTTACCATCAACCACAGCTGGTAAACAGTTCAGCATTTGAAGCAAACACCTAGAGAAAGAGGATTTCTTCAGTGTTGCTGTGAAACCTGGGAGGGATTTTACCCCAATTCCTGTGCTTTTTGCCTCCACACCAGGGATTACAGTAAGAAGGGAAATGATATTGTACCTATTGCAGGCCTTCATGAGACAATCCAGCCATGCCCATCAGCTGATGGGAGGACAAAGGTGCTCCTGCAACCGTGCCAGCCACGGGCAGGATCTGCAGGGGAAACTGGCCGGTCAGCATCATACCTGCATGCATCCTCCTGCCTGCCTGCCCCCGTCCCCACTAGCCATCACTCAGCAGCTGGGCACCGCTGCCCGGCTCAGGAAAGTGCATGGGTACAGGCAACTGCCACCACCGCCACCACCGCAGCCCAGGGGAGGGAGCAGCAGCTGAGATAATGCACTGCAGCACTCATCAGCTCGCTTCGAGGCGACGATGCTCAGAAATGAAGTCATCTCCATGAATCCAAGCCTTCTCCTCTGCACCCTGCCTGTCCTCCCAAACCAAGTCCAGCTCCACTCAGGTTATGGGCAACCAAACAGGGGAGCTTACAGTGCTGTGAAGGTGACAAATGACATCTAACAAATATTTATGCTAATGAGTGCACCTCAGGACAAATCTATACACTTGCTAGGGGCTCCCATGAGCTCCAGAGATGCAGACCCATCCTGGGCTCCTGCAGGAGTGCTGCTTCCCGATCAAGAAGCTTTTCTCTTCACAAGACAGCTTGTTGCAACTTTTGTTATTGCTCTTTTTACAGTCACTCCAGGCTCTTTAAATTAGGTTTGTCAGATTGGGCACCAGCTCAGCTCTTTTGCTGACAAAGGTTTTCCTGCTCTATAATTCCATTTGTCCTCCCAACATTGCATCTTTCATATATATATGTATATAAATTTAAAAATAATATGTTGGTTGTACAATAAACCAAGGGCTACCTTCAGGTTTTATTCCAGAAGTGGAGTATTGTCTCTCTTTAACACTTCTATTTCCAAAACCTGGCAAAATAGATTCTGCAGGGCCCAATATACTTTTAGGGGGTGATTTCATTTTAATGGGTAACATAAAGCCCTCCACATTATTTAAGCCTTCTTTGGGGGTGCAGGGCAGGGAGCTAAACCCAAAGGGCACTAAGAGTAAGGTGCTTATGACAGCGGTTCATTTTTGGGTGGCACAGAGAGCAGCAGTAAGGGCTGGGCTGCAGAGCTGTGCATGAAGATCTACTGGGCTTAAACTGCGCACCTGATGCAGAGAGGCTGTCAATCCCCAGCAGCTCTGAGGCTGTGCCTGATTAAACAGGTTTTATATGAGTGAGGTGAATTTCACTCAGATCTCAATTCCTCTGCACCTTCCAAATCCTTCTCCTTAATGCCACACTGAAATTAGTCTGACGAGGGCTCCAACAGGGTGCTATTCAGTGTCAGAGTGTATTAAGAAGAGTAATGAAGCAGAGAAGGTAATCGAGTTTCTGCTCTGAGCATGTGGCATGCTCTGTTGACACATCTAATCACAAAGGGCCAAACTGAGTTCTCATATAACTCTAGGACATTATCTGAATTATATTAGGAATCACATCTTTTACTCGCAACAAACTGGGAATTATATCTTGCTCTAATCTGTTCCAGTGCAGACAGCAATGAAGGGAATCAGTTTCAGATCTCATCCAAAGAAGCGCTGTGTCCTATGCCTACAAGTTGCATGGAGAAACAGGATGACAAGAAGCTTTTCCTCCTCTCAGCTGTGCTCCCAGAGAGCGGGAGTTCAGTCTCTCCCTGTCTCACACATGTGGGTGAAAAGGGGGAGGATGAACAGGGAATAGGCAAAACCACAACAGGATTAGTTTGTAAATGGTTCTGCATCTCAGCTCTAAAGCACTTACTGTGTCCTTGTGGACCACTCATGGCTTGGAGACCACAGTTAGAGATGCGCTGAGGTATGGCATAGAATTGTAAGCAGCACCTTATTCTCCCTTTTCAGGGAAAGAGGAGATCACAGCTTGAAAAAAGGTTTCTGTGTTAGGCATTGCTCAGTATTCAAAGGATAATACAGTAGCAATCTGGCTTGCAATGGGCAACTTCTTCACTGAAAACATACAAAACCCCATCACAACTTCTACCTTCACTGATGAGCAGCATTCAGATGTCTCTAGGGGAATTGACTCCAGTTTAATTTAATGCAGTATCATATTAGAAATGCAATTAAAAGAATGCCTGTTGATATATTGTGGCAGTATCAATGAAAACAGAAGCTCCTCTGACTGGGGTCTCACTCCACCTGCTAAAAAGGAAAATCTGAACGTTCGGAAATTATAAATATTACAGGGGAAATAGCAGAGCAGATTACCTGGCACATGACAGATATATGACTTACTTCTGAATAATGCATGGAAAATAGAATTGATTACTCTTCCATCTGCTTTTCAATGATCAGAATTGGCCATAATTTAAGTTAAATATATCAAGTGAAGATTTAAGTTACCAAGACTTGGTAAGACTGGCATCATATTAAATACTAATTTATTATTTCAACATGTGGAAATTATCAGTTATTCAGCTTGCATAATTAAGCAGATGTTAAAACCAAATAGATATGGGGTTGAAAAAAGAAAGTACAAAATACTAAGTTATCTAGAGAGTCATGACTGATATTAACTTTACAGGGGATCCAGGCAGGAGTAAAAACCACTTCTCCCCCCACCCCCTGTGCAGACACCCACACCCTTCCATCCCAAGCAGCTGCCCTAACTCTTTCTTTGCCACAAGACTAGCTCTTCATAAAGTATGGCCGTTAAACAACGGGGACATACAGCCAACTTCTGCACTTCTTTCCAACACGGGTGCTACCACTGCGGCCGGCTCCTGCCCAGCTGCAACAGGCAAGTAGCTGGGCCAGGTGGCTTTCTGCAGCCCTCAGCAAAGGCAACGAGGAGGCTGTGTCAGGCACTGGAGGTGGGCCGAGAGACGAGAGGGGGAACTGCATGGAGTGTGTACTGTCTTCAGGCCAAGCTGACCACAGGACAATCAATAATACAAGGGAATAAGCGTAAGACCTCTTTGAGGGGAACTGGAGGCAGCACATATTCCAGGGAGAGAAAAACACCCTAGCAGCGATTGAGGGTTTGAGATGGGAAGCAAGTGAGAGCCGATGTCCTGAGGATATGTTGCACATGGAAGGGGATTCTTCAATATATTTAAGATGATACTAACAGCAATATAACGGCTGGACAAATAAAAGCCTGGGGTAGGAGGAAATTAATATAAAAGTCAGCTCAGGTACAAGAGGGATGGCTTAAAGCTGAAATGTAACTAGCAAAGCACCAGCTGCAAAACCAGATCAAAGAAGAAGATGATGATGAATGATATAGAAATAGGAGGGCTCAAGAAGATGCCTGTTGATTTCAGTGTGGCTCACAATAAAATACAAGCATTAAAGGCAAAGTTCTCCAATCTGAAATCACAATCCAATCTGATATCCCTGATAAGGAATAAGGAGGGTAGAAACTGCAGCTCTGCTCCTGTTCTTGTACTTTCAGTGCTCCCAGATTCACTGCTGTGGTAAGAAGGAGAGTATGAGGCACTGAGATATTTTTATCTCTTCAGACCTAATAGTAATTTTTCATCCAGGCACCTCTGAGCTATTGAACTGTAATTAGCAGTGACTGATACTGGAGGAAGTCAGTGCCTGAAACACTGAGCAACAGTGAGCCATCACCATGCTCAGCTGCAGCCTGGGGAAACACCACTGATGGAAAAAACAGTAAGGAGTATCCAAAGGCATGAGGTACAGTCAGAGCAGAAGGGGGGGGATGCACGGCAGGCTCAGGGGAAGAGAGGGAGGGGGACAGAGAAGAAACAGTTCACAATACTGGCCTGTTTCAAGGTCTCCAGCGCTTGAGGAAACATATCTTGACTGTACTGCAGTTTGCCTACTCGCATCAGCTGGACAGCCCTCAGCGGGTGGAAACCAGGGTAATACAGTCTGCAGAGGAAAAGGAGGAAAATGTGTTACTGTCAGCTCTCACCTTCACAGTCACCGCCTCTGCAGAGAGCTATTAGGGTGGGACTGCAAAGTCATTGTGAATGTTAATAAGGTACTCAGAGAAAATTAGCTGCACTACTGAGAAGCATGAAATACTGAGGGGAATTAGCAAATTATTACTCTCCATCTCAGAGGAATGCCTTTAACATTATCCTGTTAGAAAGTGACGAGAGTGGGATTATTTAATTTGCTACTGTTGGATAATACAATAGCATTTACTGTACTTAGTGTTGCAAACAGAGGTCGTTCACAATCCCAGGTCTCTGGAGTGGTATAATTTTAAGAGGAAGCTTCAGCAGGAAACCCAGTCCTGGATCCTCCAGGATGAAGAAGACGGACTGCAGGGAAAGCCAGTATGTAACATCAGGGCCACCATTTCTGAGGGTTTGCTTGCTGCGCCCTGTTGCAGAAAGAGCTGGTGCAGCATGTTCAAGGAAACACCTCAGACTTGGCTTGTGCCAAGTTCTCTTTTTTTCTAGGAAGTAGATGGAGAGCAATGTCATCATTAATTCCTCTCAAGATACTCTTGAAGTGTCTGTGCTTTCATGGTGATCACTCTGCATTTCCAAAGCCTGCTGACCCTTGGCTCACAATACCTGGATCCCGCCCCAGCCCTGTGTCCAAGGGCACAGCATCTCAGAAGAGCAACCTGGGAGCTGCAGAAATACGTGGACATGACTTGCCTGGAACCGACCAGCAGGAAACATGAGGTGAACGGACACACCTGGAAGTTAAGTCATCTGCAGAAGATCTTAGGTCTTTTTTGACTAACTACATAAATGAAAGAATAAAAGCCTTAAGCACGACTCACCAAAGACAAATGTCCTATTTGATCAAACAGCATTTATTTCCTCAAGTACACCAGTGATGTGCTTGAGGAGTGTCTAAAAAAATATAAAATTGGTCACAACTGCAGGAAGAAGAGCCGATAAGCTTCCAAAATCTACTCTTTGAAGAATTTTTTTTTTTGTGTTTATGCCAAACCTATGATCATCACACTTCAGGGGAATTATTAATGAATGATACCACTGCAGTCAGAAAGACACTTAAGTCTGCATGGGTATGATTAAATGCATGCTAAGACATTAAACGATGTAAATTTGTACAATGTATAGGAAACTTCTGATAAGTCTGCATGTAAATGAATGAGTTATCTTTCTCTATTATTTTTCACTAATGAAAATGCAAACACGATTAAATACAGGTAATTGTTTAAATGGCAGTGTATCTGGCTGTCCTTACAAATCTCAAATGAAGATGTGTAAACATCATGGAAAATGTTTTCACACCCAAAAACTCATGCAGTTTCAGCGAAGACATACAGAAACACATGGGAAGCATGCCTGGCAGGATCTCAGGAGCAACAGCTCTTGATCTGCCAAAGCCTCTCACGAAGCAGCAGAAACCAACTCCTCAGTGACAATAATCCACCCTGAATTGCCACAGGCACCACCTGTTCAGACCCTTGGTGGGCTGCAGTTCAAAAAGGCTGGAAAGCCAGCAGACACGAGAGAAGAAAAATGATAGCATTTATCTCAGTCCAAACTGACCACTCAGGAACTTGAAGGATCTGGTTAAACAAACACTGGAAAATTATCAGTAGGTTTATTTTTAGATTTTAATTTCTGGTTATTATATCAATTAACATGGTGCTATCTGATACTAGTTAAGTAGGGAGAAAATGAACTAAATCCGAGATTTTGGTGTGAATTACTGAAGAGCAATAGAAATTGCAGTGCTAACACAGTACTAATGGAAGTAGTGAGCACATGCACAACTTTGTAAAAATTGCAAAAAAATGATGCCTATACGATTGTGTACTTCTGCCCTCACCTGTGACTGCTGAAAAGGAAGGAGTAAATGGGTCATTCCCTCTCCTCTGGGCCACCGAAACGCCAGGATGCCTGGGGCCATGGCCACAGGAGAAGGCACCAGGGAGGCAAAGACTTTTGCATGAGATGATAACTCACCTTTGCGGTCCCCACTAGACTGTCTCTGCTGTATCCTGACAGCTCTGATTCTTTTCCCATTGCTCCTTCACGGCCTTTTCACTTCTCCTTCATTCCACACCTTTACCTTCCATCCTTTCAAACCGTCTCTTTAATGTCTCTCCTTTTCCTCTCCCTCCTGAATAACCATCCCCATCCAAAATACCGCACAAAGAGGGAACTTGGGTCCTGCCTCGCCTGCAGCCACCTCAGTCATGGCAGCTCACGTAGACAAACCCAGGCTATGCTTTAGTTCAGCAAAGTGGAGCCTGCTAAACTTCACATGGGTCCATCAGAATTCAGAATCTGCCCCTCCATACAAACAGGTCTCTTTCTGTAGATCATACATTCACCCGCAGTTAATAAAGATTTAGGATTCTGGTATACGAAATACCAGAGAAAACAGGCAGCAATTTAGCAATGTCAGGTACTCAGCCCAGACTACCAGCCATAAAGTAAAGCAAGTGAAAATTTAAGGACACAGAAGGAGGAAGTGTGAAACAAAGAGCCCTGTGCTCATAAATATTTACAAAGCTGTTTTACTGAGCTGATTTATGCTCTGATCTTATGCATGTACATAGTTACATTTTGCAAGCCTTAAAATTGACATTTAAAACAACTGTTTATTATCATATTCTGGAATAAATCTATTAAACTGTTGGAACACCTTTTGTGGAAGCACATCCGTTGAGTGAGGTTACTAGAGAAATCCAGGCAGCTTGCAGCTCTTCTGGGAGATGTGTAAGTGGGAAAAATGCTGCTGGCTTCTTCCAGGCATCCCTAGGATTCAGTATTATGAGAAACTGGCATGGTAGAAAGAACTAAGATGCAGTGTCAGGTACTTGTGAGCCAATTCATTATCCCCGTGCACTGCTCTGAACAAAACAAAGTGAATAAATTTAAGAATAAGGAAGACATTTAGCAGCCAAGGAACTGATACCTAAAGACTGTCAACAAGAGACTAAAAGACAACTACAGAGAAATACATGCTGTAAAACACATTACAGCTTGGGAAGAGTAGGATTTCAATCTGAAAAGGATTTTATGAGATTTACCAAGGCCTGAGGGACAGGAAGGGGAACCGTAACATACTGAAAGCTGAAATAAAGATAGTTCTGTGGAGTGATGTTTCCTGGCATTTGGCACTGGTCAATGCCCAGTAGCCCACTTGCAAAGAGAGATTAAACAGAATACCACAACGAACAAGTAAGGCTGTGCTGTAAACAAGAGAACTGGAGGAGGCTGAGAAAGATCTGTACATTTTGTATCACGTTCTCTGCTTATATAAGACAGCACAGCTTTGTTCTCACCTATGACCACAGCATCCGTACTGGCCTGTCTCTCCAGCCTGCCCTCCTGCCTATCGACTGGTCCCCCACTGCAGTGTCACCTGCAAACCTCACAGACGTGCCTTCTGTGCCTCCTCCCGGTTGTTGATAAAGATGTTAAGCAGGACGAGTCCCGGGACAGACCTCTGTGATACCCCGCTGTTACTGTCATCCAAACAGTCTACGACCCAACAGCCATGACCCATACTCTGTAAAGCAATAGCTGCTTCTAATACACCATGAAATCAATAGCTCCTATTTGTAATTCAGCCACAAGTTTTTCCTTGATCAGCCCCCAGAGCAGTCACTGACCATACACTTTATAAAGAAAAAAATATTTTTCTTTGTTCTATATATCAGCTCGGAATCTCTTCAAGCAATCCCGTGTGTTCTCATGTAAAGGACAATGTAAAAAAGACAACCCTTGACAAATTTTAGCCAGTTCCTTCTATTTCTTAATACTGTAGTTCCATTAATTCCAACCAACTTATCTCCCATTACAAGGTAAATAATCAGAGCTTTTATGTTCTCTTGTGAATTAAAGCCTAGTATTAAAAAAGAAACTATGCAAAATCACTGCCTTTTCTGATACCTCATATTTTAAAATAAACAGACACCTACCATTCCCTGTAAATCAGTCTGTGAGGTTAACATTTACACTGTTGTCTTCAGCCTGATGTAATTATAAGCAGGCAGGATTTATAAAATCTGAAATAAGGGTTTAAATTGGAAATGCTACAAGGCTCTTCAATATGGTGACATGTAAAAAGTGATGCTATACCTAACTGTAAATTGGTTTGCAGTACCTTTTAGTGCAAGTAAATATGACTGCATAAAAGACATAAAGCAGTTTTAGGAGCTGCAGCAACAGAGAAGGAATTAAGAAGAGGCTCCTGGGCATCAGGAAAAGTGGTGAGCAAAATGCAAAGGGGACAGCGTCAGCCTCATGACAGAAACGTACTCGCTACAGCTGGTGGAAATGTTCACCACAAATACAGCACCCAACAAGTTCAACCTTCTTTTCTTTCTCTGACTTATTCTTGATTTCTGAACTGCTCAGTATTTGAGTACATTCATTAAAGCTGTTCACTGAACTGCAGTCTAGGAATTATTTTTATGTTGTCCAGTTATTTTTTTTTTTTCATTACTCAGTGATGTGAGACTGGTCATCTAATTCGCATGATATTATTTCCACTCCTTGGCTGGGATGATGAACCAATGGGTTCTAAATATGGGAATTATGAGAAACATTTTTAGGACAAATTTAAGGACAAATTATTATTTGTGCTAAAAAGTATGAAACATTTGGTATCTATCAACATTTCCAGGGAGGAACCAGTTATTTTATGAATAGTCAAAGAAATCATATGCCTCAGGAGCATAAGACAGGTAAACTAACTGTGCTTATTTAGGAGCTCACAGATCTTAATGCCAAAGGGACTGTGCTGCAACTCTTCAGTCTGTACACAGAATTTCACCTAGCAATTCCTGCTCCAAACCCAGCAATTTGAAGTTGAAATAGTGCTTAGCAATGCTCTATTTATAGAAAATAATCTTAAGCAGCTTTATACATAATTTGCTCAATATTAGTATTTTTTAATAAGCACTAGGCCTATGCAAGAGTTTTGCCTGGGATACAACAAGGTTACAGGGTTATTTTTGGAGGAAGTGGGAACACGTTATGGATACCAAATGACTCTGTTTTGCATGTTAAGTATTAGAAGTCTAGTTGGTACTGTATAATTTCTAAGGGCAATATATCTATATTAACCTGTGTATAATCTTTAGGGTTCTCCGTGAAAGTCTTCCAAAAGAATACTGCCCTGGCTTTCATGTTAATGATGATGTGTTTTTTCTTGGACTAATAATGGTGTTAACTTGTTATTCTTTCTGGCTTCTCTTTCTCTCTTTTTCTCCCCCTTTCTTTTTTTTTCTCTTAACAGCTCCCTATTTATCATGGATAACCAAATAAGTTTAAATCAGTTCAGCACCTTACAACTCCCCTTATACTTTCTGCAGCAGCCATGTAATTTTTGGAGTAGCAGATTAAATCCTTTACCTGTGGCAGACCTGATATACTCCAGCTACCCTGAAACATTTATTGTCCATTTTATCTCCCCATCACAGTGTCTCACTGAGAAGAACAAAGTATCAGTGAACAGTTTAATGCTGGCATCAGCCTTTTCTATTTCTTCCCAGATTTGACCTCTCGCCTGGATTTTGGGATCGGCTCCTCAGCACTAGCAGGGTGGTTTTCCTGGAGGTAACGGCTAGTGCACATCCCTAAAGCATTACAAAAAAGCTTTGCCAGTGATGAGAAGACATTATTATTAGCAGAAGCTTTATGCTGGAAAATCTCTTACAAACTAAAGCAGGAAAAGTTACTTTCTGTTACTATTACATAAAACTATGAATTACCCCTAAGATAATTCTCTTCTGGTTTAACCAAATAACAGCAGAAAGTCGGCATAATTTTCTGAGCCAGCTGGGGTCTGATACCAGTACAGATGTGTAGACCTAACACCTCTGATCAGAGTTCACTTGGAAGTCTCCATACTCTTATAATATATCCTAGGTGTACATTTTTGCAGTCTAATTTACATGTGATCTCTCTCTGTATTATTGCTGTATTGGCAAAACTCTCGGTATCTCCAATATTGAAATTTTCACCAATGACCACAACTCATGTACAAGCCTCATCATACTAAGCACTAAAAAGCATGGCATTACAGCCTTTGTTTTGTACAGCTAAGAAATGGAGGTGCAGGCAAATGAAGTGGTTTGTCCAATGTTACAGGAGAAAATCTCTGGGAAAACCAAGAGTTGAGCCTAGATCTCATTGTGACTTTAGGATGTTTTTTGGTTCATGCAGAGCCTGGTTCTTGTGTCTATGCTGTCTTGTCTGTCTGTCTGACTCTGCCAATCCAAATGAAAGTAAATGTAGTTTTATAGGCTTAAAAGGCTTACTGTATTTTGCATATGAAATTTAGAGACAATAACCTTAGTTTAGAAACTTTTGTGTCGGATGGCAAATTTATTTTTCTGGGTTTTTTTATTCTGTCCTCACTCAAGAAATATCCCGTTATTTCAGTGAAATAACTGCCTCTGGAAACAGTTCAGGATTTACATCTCTGAAATTATGGCTCAAAAGATTTTTCATCACACCTGTATCTCATACCATTCCATTGCTATTTGTTTCAGTAATTTAACTGATGTGATCAAATAAGCAATCATACTTCTTAATCGACTGAATTCTCAAGAAATGTTTGTTATCTATTTCAGAAATCATTTCTCTCTGTCTGCTGATCATTCTGCCATATTCCTTATGGTGATAATTTATGCCGCATTAAAATAGATATTGTTCCAGATGTTAGCTCTGCCAAGATTTGAATGATAACTTCAATAAAATGACAAAGTGGTATAAACTGCAATTTTCATCTTGGCTCTCGATCTGTCTAACTCATCTACTTAAAATGCTGGCATTGTCTGTTTGAACTGTCCAAATGTTGTCTTCTTGTGTTAAGAGATGTTAAGGAAAGAAAGAGTGCTCAGTCTGGTATGGAAGTAGGAAAAGATTTAATATAGATTGTCCCTGTATCCTGGCTGATCTTCAAAATATCTTATAGCTCTTGTTTTTTTTGTCATGAGTTCACCATCTTTACAGCTAAAGATGGTAGGATGGACTGTTGCTGCAGATAGGAACATACCATCTCAGTCCTTGCATAATCAGAAGAGTAAGAGATTACGGTCAACAGTTTAGTTCAAAGGATTTATGAAAAGATTTTAAAAGCCATATAGAGTACATTGGAAGCATGCCAGAAAACAGAAGAACTGTAGGAAAGACATCAAAGGAAGAAGGGGAAAGCTAGTTGAAGAGAATATGCATGGGAAGAGAAGTAAAATATGGAAGTTTTCTTAGAGCAGATCACAGGTGTACAGGTTTGCATGATCTCTCTTCTTCAGCCACAGAACCAGAGAGTGACAGGGAAATGAAAAGCACTGCTGGACTGAGTTGCAGATAACTTTCCTCTAATTGATTCCTTCTGCTATGATATGAGTCCCCCCCAGTATCTGAGTCACACACATCTAATTGCTACTAGTGTCAGTAAACTTCCGAGAGGTCATGCAAGTGTGTATGCGTGCGTGCAAGCACAAACGGCACAAGGAAGGATGCAGCTGGTAGTATTGACACCTTCAGGGCAAAATGTCTTCTCTCCACTCACCAGTATCTCAGATCACCTCAGAATTCCGGCGTAATACAAAAGACTGCTAACATGTGAGTTAGATCACTTGTTTAAGCAATTGTATCAAACTTGTTTCCTTCTCTATCATATCTCCAGATAATTCTCCAGAGAAACTGTTAGGTGCAGTGCAATGACTCTCTCTCTTTAGAGAGATGATTACAAATAACCAGTTTCAGATAGGATGGCTGAAATCTGGAGAGACAGTCATTTTTCTCATGACAGCTGTGGGTCAGGAAAGAATCAAAGCAGCATGTTCTTTGGCTGGATTTCTGTCACTTTCCACTTCTAGGGACTAGAGAGTTATCATTATTTTTATTATTTTTTTGTATACATAGATCAGTGTTTTAGTAGGCATTTATATATGCAGAGATGGGTTCTGAAGTAACCTGTATAATTTGGGAAATAGATCTTGGAGTTATAATGGATATTTCTGTGAAAACATTAGCTCTGTGAATATTATGGTCAAAAAAGCAAAACAAATATTAGGATATTTTTTAGGAAAAGAAAAGAGAGAAGTGCTGTAACAATACATCATGCCCCTAAATCTTGGGTATTGCATGCAATTCTGATTCTGTCTTCTCAGAAGAGTTCAGTAGAAAGGTATAGACAGGGGTGATGAGGACAGTTAGAGGCAGTGCAATGAAGGAATAAATAAATACACCAGGACAAGCCTGCCAAAGAAATGATTGTGGACGGACTTGACAATGGATCTACGACATCACAGGCTGCATGGAAAAGGCAAATGAAGAATAATCACTGTCTCTTATAATACCTGGAAGATATCAGATGAGACCAAGAACTGGCGAGTTCAGAACAAATAAAAAGATGTTGTGTCTCACACAGACACTAGTTGAACCGTTAACCCAGTACCTCTAGGTGCAGTTGATTTTTTATCAAAAAGCAAATGGATAACCAAGTCCAGGTTCATATTTTCTTCTTCCATGACTACATCATTTGGCATGTGACAGTCATCCTGTGATCACCAAATCTTCTTCTCTGTCTGCTATTTCCAAATGATAAGCTGCCAGCTTAGAACAGGTGGAAGACTGTGAAAGGACTCATAGGAATCTCCCTCTTTTTTTGATATCTCCCCAAATCTTCCTCTTTCTTACCCAGTTTCTTATTCACCTTATCAGTTTTGTGCAAATGACTGACCAGAATGACAGTAACTCTGTAATACTCCATTACATTCTTCACTGAGGCTTAGCTCTGTGGTATTTTCCTTCATTTAGATTATATTGTCTTATAAAAATACAGTCTTGCATGATCCATTTTTAGCAAATTTACACTGTTTTTTTACAGAATTTTCCATTTGTGTACTTTTTTTCTCTTTTCAGAATTTGACCTATATCTTTGAGGTGGTGGCCCTCTAGTTCCCCCTTCTAAAGTTCTGTGCTTCTTATTCTTCAATTGTTTAGTGTCACCTCTGACATGAGAATGCTCTTTAAGCACCACTTTTACTTTGGAAGTGCAGTGTACCATGTCCATAGCTAATAGTGAAGTTACACAACTACAGAAAGGGATTTACTCTGCATCCGTTTAGGAATATGGTCCTTTTTGCTTTGTGATATCTTGTGCCATTGCTGTTCCCTGAGTAAACAGCTCCTTGTTTGCAGTAACTACCGCTGTGGCACTGTGTTTACCAACAGGGTTTGACGTTAATAGCAATATAGGGGTTATGGAAAAAAGAAAGACCAAGGATCTCTCCTTTCCACCCATCATTTTCAAACCAGAAAGATGCTGGTTCACTGTCATCCCATCAGCAGACATCTGATGCAGCTCAATCTGTACAGGCTTCTGATTTGGTTGGGTAGCTGTTGAATGTAGTGATATTAATCTCAATGTCCTGCCAACGCCTGGATGGCTCATCCCCTCATTTTTGACCACTCAGCTGCCTTCCAGACTCACCTCTCCTACAACTTTTTGCTTTCACGCACAGTGTTGTCACCTTTCAAAATTTGTCAGGCCTGTGCTTTACCAGCTGCCATTTCAGTTTTCCTTGCTTCTTGGATACTTATCATCAATAATAATAGCAACAATAACAGCTGAAGCAGCATTTACAAACTTTAGTGAGATTCTCATGCATAAGTTGTTACCAGTGTGTCTGAACAGGAACTCCATTGCCTGATGTCGGATATCTCATTTAGATATCTGGCCTTACTCCTCATGTCTCAGCTTTTCCATCTTGAAGATCAGAACAGTGATCTACTCAGTGGAGTTGATATGAGGCTAAATACAATCGTGTTTGTGAAGAGCTTTCAGACTTCAGTAGGAAGATTCTGTAGAAGTTCAAAATATTAGCACTAGTTCTGAAGATAATCACAAATCCTTGGTAAGCTACACAGTTAAAATGTGACAGCTAAACAAGACCATCTGTCTGAACTGGAGAACACTTAACTTCCATCCAGTTGCTCAGCTGGCTAGAAAATTTCTTGCATGACCCAAAAGGCATGTAAATTGCTCCAGAGTTTCCTACAAAATAAAACAATCTGGAAGAAAGGGGAGGAGGGAAATAGCATTCTTTACAGAAAAAAGGAGACCTACTATGAACTTTATGGACAGCAATCATGAGCAATAATCTCTCCCAGGCTCTAAAGTGCTGCCTGAAATGCTGGCTGAATATAAAGGAGGGATTTTTTCAGGTAACACCGCTATGCCTCTTTATGGCACGGAAAATGGTGTGCAATACTTCAAAAGACCAAGGCATGCTTGAACTCTCTGTAATTGAAAGTAGCGTGTTCACTGAACAAGCATTTTTCAAGCAATGCCATGTTTGCTGTACACCTTGATTAATGAGTACATTTGTACCTTGGCAGAACAGGCAGGGGTTAAAAAATTTTTAAGAGAAGATTGCTTGAGGAGGAAATAGGTCCATGAAATGTATATTTCAGTTCATATAAAGTAAAGCAATTCTCAAGATTTCATGCTTTACATGGTATCTCATATCAGTAGCTAGTTTAGTCTGCAAGCTACTGTCTCCAATGGCTAAATCCAACATGTATGTTACAGATAACAGAACATCTCAAGGCACTTTCCACTGATGTAAACTGGTCCAATGGCACTGATTTTAATGCTTGATGCATAGACTGCCATGGTTATATCGCCTTTTGCTAGCACATGGAACACCATGCTTCTATGAACTATAAAACAATTGTAATGTCAGCATCACAGAATCAAACACAAATTTCCAGACATATCTCAGAATGCAGAGTACTTTGGATTAAAAGATTTTTGTCACACTTTTTGTTCAAATGTTGCTTGCTTCCTACTGTGCTCTCTGGGACAGAGAGCAAAGTTTTATGCCCACATTTTGGCTCAAGATTATTTGTGATCTCAATCTACCATGTTGTAATCATATATTGTTGTTCTAAAAGATTCTGAGGTTTTGCAAAATTATACCTAGCTATAGTTATGTGGCCCAGCCACTTGGAGCTTGTTTAGAGATGTATGAGACAGGAGGATAAAAGGCTCTCCAGTTGGCATTTTGCATCAAATTTCCTCAGTATGAGGTTTTGGATTGCATTTCTAGATTAGGTCATTAGAGGTTCGTGTCTTGACATGACAAGGATATCTTTCTACAGGCAAGATAAGGGATAAAAAACTCATTTAAGCTAAAGTGCAATTCATTCAGGGACCTACTGAATAAATCTCTTGAGTAAAAACAGGAACAAAGAGTTCCCAGACTGAAAATATAGGGCATGGTAAACAGGAATCCAGTTCCCAAAGAATTAGCTGTTTTTTTCCTCCCACTTAGTGGCTACTACATAAAAATACATGACGGGTCTATTGTAAGGATAACATTTTCTCCAGCAATGGGAACTCCAGCCATGAAATGGCGGCCGCCTCTCTGGGCCAGACTACAAGTGCAGTGACTGAACATGACACTGAAGAATATGGCCATGAGCCCACCAGAAAACAAACAAACAAACAAACAAACAAACAAACAAATAAACAAAACCCTGGAAGCTGCACAGCAAATCCTGTGGAGTTACTTGACAGGGACCTGATCAGTCCTGGCCTTACAGTAGTACTTGCACAGGCACCACTGGAGGCACAGACATTTCGTGTCCAACCTCCTTTGCTTTCAGGCCATGGGTAGACATCCCGTCGGTGCAGCACACTTCTGACAGGAATCCTCCAAAACATTCTGATAAATGTTTACCTTGCACCCCGTTCACTGAGGGCAGCAAGCACAAAGGAAGAGCTACAACTGCACCATCATGCCTAAAGCACATGAATAAACGGCTTGTCACAGTCTAAAATTACAAAACAGTGAGCAACCACATTTCTCTCTCGGCCAGTTATGTGGAGGCAATTAGCACATTGATTTATGGATGAGTGGAGGAGGAGAAATGAGCAAAAGAAACACATGTGGACTCTATCAAGTACTATTTTTTCTATGAAATGTTAGTTGTGTCCCACTGAGCTAAAGAAAGACTCTGTAATACTTGGCCCACAGTTCCCAGTAGACGATTTCTGCGCAGCGAGACAAGGTTCACAGTTCTAGCTCAGAAATAATAGCCAGCACATTGGGAAGAGCTCCAGCAAGCTGTTGTGCAAGTGCAGCAGAGCTGCCAGGGTAACCGATCTACGAGTCTTGGACTACTATATCATCCTGTGTCCTAGGTTATACCCCTTTGTCAGCTAAAACCCTTTGGCATAATATTTACTATTGGTTTCCCATTACATGTACCAGCTCTGTCTGAGGCAGAACCTCCAGTCTGTCTCACAAGTCATTACTTCTAACAGTAAGAAGAAATTCCCTTTTCTCCCTTTTCCCAGATACTTGTCTCCTGTTTTCTTCTCTGTTTTCCTCTTCTAGTTTTTGTATCTTTCTTTCCTAGTTTCTCTATCCTTACCCCTACATTTTCTTCTTTCACTATTCTCTATCCCACCAAGTTGCTTTTTTCCCCTTTAACCTCCTCTCACCATCGTTTTATTCATCACTCCTGGGTCCTGTCTACCTACACATAACCAAAGTGATATATCCTGTGGAGGTTGATTGCTCATTTGGATGGGCTACATGCAAGATATACATCTTGGAAGAAACTGCTAGACCACTAACAGCTGTTTCAAAGTAAACTCCCTATACACACTGAAAATTACATGTTAAGACATGCAATGGTGTACTGTGCATAAAGCCTCAGGAAACTACCCATTGATCTATGATATGTCCATTAATCTCTGCAGCCTAAAGGGCATCTTTCTAAATTGGTACAGGAGGCAGCCATGAAAAGAAATCTGTCAATACTCTTTTGCGAGGCACAGGAAAACCACATACTGAGTCTTTGCTATTAAATATGAATCCATGGCGTGAGGCAGGCATCAAAATCTAAAATGGCATTTACTTGCCTCGAGCAAAAACAAAATGTCATGGCTCCATCTGATTTTGCAAAGTAGCACAATGGGACCTCACCATTTGATTGGTAATTTGTGATTACTCTGAAATATGGCTTAGATATCTCTCGGCTTTCATGGCATCCATCCTGAGGATTTTTTTATCACTTCCAGTTTGTATTTCATGCTGGACCAGATGTATCTTAATAGAGCGCAGAAAAAGGCCTCTGCTAGGTGACAGCTTCTCTCCCAGAAAAATGGAGATCTTTCCTGGAGTCACCTTGCAGATGCACATCATGGCACTGCAAGCTTTTATAATAAAAAGGACTTCATGCTCTTCCTTGGAGCTGTATCTTCTTTCTTTCTCTGCTCATGGTGGTACATCAAGTAATGTTGTTGGTCCGCTTCCTCCCCTTTTTCATAAGATTCTGTCAAAGGACCAGCAACTTTGACTCACATGAAAGACCAGTTCTTAGAAAGGGCTCTGCTAATTGCTTACTGGCTTTCTGCAGACTTTTTTGGGCAAAAACTATGACATATCTTATCACAGTCCTTGATATTTAGGGCAGGTCTTTACATCGTCCTTTATCAGGTGAACAGCTGATGAGAGCTGTACCTTCATATAAGAAGCTATATAGCTCAGTTCTAGCCCTTACTTGGTTGGTGCTACAATCAACTGCCATCCTTAGTCTTGGATGATCTGCTCTCATTCAGATCTGCTATGGGTAGGCAACAGGGTGGACATGTTGATGGCTGAGCTCCTGCTTTGACTTTTCCGAGCAGCTTTGCCACGTGTGCATTAAACCTCTCTCAGGCATGTTCTAGATCCCATCCTAAAGCTGAATGACCACTGCTTTGGTGTTTAGGCTGTGGTTTTGAGACCTAACATCCCTACCCCTCAGAAAGCACCTGGATTACTGTTGCAATTTTTTGCTATAAATTTGATTTTAACTTAAAAGATAACAATTACATGAAAAGGAAACCCAAAGTTATGTGTTTCTAGATGCTATCAGTCTTTTTAACAGTGCACTTCCAGAATAGAGGTAAGAATGAAGCCCACTTCCGAACTCAGAGTTATTTAGCTACAACACAGCAGAAGGCCTGGATAGTTTACCCATGTAAATGATGATTTTTGTTATGTTGCTATAAACTACAAATAATGCTAACCATGCAAGTAAGTTTTGCAAAACACTATCTTCTTTCATTGCTGGTATGAGGCATAATACAGTAGATTCTTTAAAGCTGCAGAGTATTAACTCCTCCGTGACATTTGTTTATGAATAGAGATGAGCCAAGAAGGAAATTTTGCTGTGCGTGGAAGTACACTGACAGCATGAACACTACTGTGTAGTAAAAGTATTTCCACCATGACATAAGTAGATTTAAAATGAAGGCGTGCAGATATGCAGATTGCCTTAGCATTTAAAAATATGAACCCAGATGGGTTAAATATAACCATACCACAATTTTTTAATTCCTACATGACAGAACATAGATCAAGTCATTTCACACAGTATGTCATACAATATTATACAACACACGAGACATAACATTTTAAGTCGGTTTCATGTGGAGAAATATTTATATCAGAAAACAACCCTTGAAAAAGGCTACCTTCCCCTCAACAGAGAAGCAATAAATGGAGACATTACTGGGTTAAAGAGTACAGGAATGCTCTGTTTTGCCTTTGCTCCAGAGCACATACACTCATCTCTTCTTTTTCTCTCTTTTCTTTTGGCAGCCTCGCCTTCTTGTTTTGGGAACAGCCAAACCTCTTCTGAACCCTTCACCACCACGTCTCCCTTAGCTTTTAACATGGCTTGCCCAAGCCCAAGACTCCATCACACATCTTTCCTGTGTCTTTGCCTACAGAGGGCTCCTGACAAGATCGCAGACCTCCACAGTCATCGGACTTGTTAACTGCATCACAAACCTCAGGTATAGCGTAGGGTATCCAACCTGAGACATAAGCTTGGTACACTGCACTGAACCTCTTCCATCACATGCTTTCATTCTTAGAGCTTTTGTAGCATGACTCTACAAGCAAAAGCTTTATTTTTGAAAGCAGCGAATGACCATTTACATGAAGAATAGATTCCATCAATCAGAATAGTGAACAAACTGAGGGCAATTCGGGCATTTAATACCCGTAGAGCAGCTTACCCAGTGTGTCTTTGTCACCCAGTAACCATTCCACAAGATTGCTATTGGTTACCTCACTGTATGTGTATTACTGTATCACATTTAATTTTAACACTTTATTTAAAACTCCATGAACTCCAACAAATCTCTCTACCTTACAGATAAGATGAACAGCTCAAAATAGATTAAAGACAATTTACACATACTTTAAAGAAAGGGTGTTTGGTCAAACCTCAGTTCTACACTTGCCAGTGTATGTGGGACTATCCCAATGAACCCTGAGTTGACTTGTTTAGAAAGTATGACTGCAAGACAAAACACTTTTTGGATTACAATTTCAAATTTTCAGCATTTATAATATGTGGGCAAGCACAACAATTTTCAGGAGGAGTTTGCAAATAACTGCAGCTCTTGGGTAGACATAATTCTTCTGCATAATACGAGAGTTAGACAGCTTGTCTACCTATAGTCTTTCAAGGTTAATTTGAATTCGTTAAAGTAATCACTTCAGCCATGTTGTAGATGCTGTCACTGAAAACTAATCCAGAGTTATTTCATATTTAGCTTGATTCATTTCCAAAGTAAATTGGGCCATACTGCATTAAAGTGAGAAATACACAGGTATTTGAAAAGATTAATTAAAGCGCTTCTTTAAAATCTGTTTGGGTTATTTACCCTTGAGGCAGAAGCATTGGTCAAACAAAAATGGTACGCTTAAAAAAACAAAAGCCCCTAGTTCTTCAGAACATTGGACCAAAATGTATGTAAAGATAAAAACCTATGATGAAGATTGTGTAACTATCCTCTCTTCACAATAATATTCGATGTTTCCTGTATGACTTGCTCTAAGTGAACAGGAGGTAGCTAGAAAATTGGCTAATGTGGAGAAAAAAAAAAGATTTGTCCTTTAAGATACTAGACAAAATGGGGCAAGGTGCAAACTAGATACAAGAATATATTTTGCATTATTAGGTTAATAAGCTGGCTGTGCTACATTTTGATCCAAAAATGATGGTACAATAAATATCAATTATGAAGTATTAATCAGAAATGGCATATTGTGCTTAATGTACTAGCAAATACTAAACTACCAACAAACACATAATCAGTTGCTATAGTAATTCTAGTCTGCACCTATGTCTTAAGAATTGTTAAGGGATATGATAAATTTTGTCCTTTACAAAATGTGTGCTTTCCCATAATCGTGTTTAGTGGATTTTCTGCACAATCCCCATGTGCATACTGCACAGATCACACACTGTCTAATCAGATCCAAATATCTGATTTGAATTTTTATTGAATGCTGACCTTTCCAATATACATTTCATTTGTGTTTGTATCTTATATATATATATATATATATATATATATATAAAACACGATCTCAAATATTCCACTCTGGTTGTGTTTAAACAGAAGGAAGCATGAAAGCAGTTCACTAGGAAAAAAGGAAGCAGATAAAAAAGAATAAAAGGTTTTTAAAGCAAAATACTATAGTTAATTATTACAAGCCTAAAAACTGGGAGCAATTCTCCCATGTGTATAAGGGCCAGTACAGGTCCTGTACATCAATTAGGCCCACTTAAAGCACATTTTAAAGGCTTAGACAGGATATATGCGGTGCATAAGCCTGGGGCTGTCTGTCTGCATGCGAATTTCATCCTCTATGAATATACCTGTCAAGATAGCTGAAATCTGAACATTAAGGAGGTTGTTAGCAAATCAAAATCAAAATTCTCAGACCTTGCCACCTCAATTGTATTTGTCACTCTTCCCTTTCTCATAGCAAAACAAAGTGGTTACATGCACAAAGCAAGTGCAAGCAACTGCGGCCACAGTACTAAATTTTCTCATTTAAGCTGCCTTAAAGAGGAAGATGGATGGCACTCTCTGAAGAAAAAGATTGTTTCTCTCTCTTGCTCTCTTTAAAGGAAGAGGTTTTAGTGGTACTCAATAAAATTCATTTCTATGTCAGGAAACGCAGGGCAGGACAAATACTGTACTAAGCTCCCACGATACACAAGCCTTCAATTACCCGTTTTGTTCACATAAATATAAGACTTTAAATGCATGATTAAATTGCATTATATGAGGAGCTGGAATTTGATCCCTGATTTAAGATTCACGGATTCTTAGTAATTACAGGTTTCTCCATTCCTTTACATTTCTGCATTAGTTATCATTTCTAAGGAAGTTAGAATCCTGAAATCTCGAACCTCTACTTATCCCCAGAATTCAACAGAAAACATTTTTTTCTTATTTGAGACATGAAACATTTTGACGTGTATTTAATTACTTGGATCCATGATAAATTATGAAATTAAAGGAAAATCTACTGGAATCATTTTCCTTGTAATTCTTGGAGAAAAGCCATAGATTCTTCAGGTGGGGAATTTTCACTGAAAGCACTACAGAATTCAGGCTTTGCATTCTACTGGACTTTCTCCTATCAGATCCTATCTGATCTATTAATGATACCAGTTTTGAGAAATTTTTTTTTTTCAATTTCATTTCTGGGCATTTTTCTCTGTATCTCCATATGTTTCCTCTCATGCCAAATTGCCACAATATCACCTTTGCCTCATTTAAATCCCTCTTAGGAAATTACATATTCTGCAGTGCCTGAAGAAAGCAGAATTTGAACCTTTTCCCACCCTAGGAATCCTCTAGTAACCCCTGCCACTGGATTTTTGGGGGAAATATTGTATTCTGTCCATCTATCTTTCAATCTGTGCTCTCAGGTCTTTTCATGTCCTTGCACTGTACACTGCACTGCACCTTCTAAGCATTTGAACACTAATTCCATCTCTATTCAGGAAAGCATTTAAAGTAATTGCTTAAGCATCTGTTCAGTTGACTTCTGTGGGCCTTATGCACATGTCTAAATCCTTTCCAGAGCTACCTGCTGTTGGTTCCAAATAGTTAACAAATAATCAGTTCTGCTACTATACTTGAATGTGAAAAAAACTTTAGAAAACTCTTACACGACAGTAAGAGTAGGATTTATCCCAATAGTATATTCATGCTGTCAGCTCACAGGCATCTAAGTTTAGATGCCTGGATGGGAAGCTTAATCTTCCCAGGTTCCCAGTACAGCCAGTGCAGAGTCAAGGGCTCCTTGAGAAGGAAATTCAGAATATCTAACTCACTCTGCTGAATATTTCCCAGCATTAATATTTCAAGATCACCTTATGAGCTCAGTTTTCTGTCATGTCGACTCAGACTCCTAAGTGTGGAGCAATGTGTGCCACACTTTGATTCTCCAGAATGAAATGGGGATACAGAATGATTGATTTTGCTTGTAATTTACTAATCTTTGACAAATGCGGGAAGCTTCAGGAGAGTGCATTTCTATAGGAACAACACACTTCCAGAAAGAGAAGCAACCTAACTGCAAATATCCTCTTATAAGTATGTTGAATGTGCAAACTTCATCAATGATCACATTTAAATGCTGTAGCAGTAAATGTCTAGAGACTAAAAGCACAATTCTCAAAGGGCCACAGTTTCTAATTTCTTTGGAAAACAGACACAATCTACACCATGAAAAATTTAATTGCACTTTAATTACCAGTCAGCTGAATAGCATGAGATATGTATGCCTTCATTTTTTAATAGCTTCTGCCACTTCCAGCAAATTGTGGAAAGAAATAATGGATGCCTTGAGTATTCTTTCTGTCTGCTTCTACCAAAATTAAAAAAAAAAAAAAAAGTAAAAAATTCAAAATGAAGATTCAAATTCTTCTGGATCAGTCATAATCCAGGAGGAACACTAGCAATAATGAATATGGATACACAAACGCAGCTGCAGCATTCACATTAGTGGCAAGGTAATGCAAAAATTTGCCCCTTTGGTTGAGTTCTGCTACATTAAACTGATAAAAAGCTCTTGGCTGGATGACTCAAGGTTGTTTCTTTGTTTTATAAGGTCAGAGCTTTACCATTTGGAAAATATTTTTAATATTGCAGTATTTAACTCATTTCCTTCTACAGAGATGTTGTAATCATTCAGGAATAGCACAGAATATTGCATATATACCTTATATGAACCCTTATGAATAAAAACATACCAGCATTTTGAAGGATTTTTTTGAATGGGTGTATAGCCAATGAAAAATGTTAGGCTGGATACGGTGCAGTCTAGCCTGGCTTTTATAGCACACCCCACATACAGTGGCATCTGAACAGCATACAAAATGACAATATGTTGACAAAGTCTCTGTAGTGCTTAAATCTTCTCACAACTGAAAACAAACTTACATTAAAAAAAAAGGTTTCTGTTTAGAGTTACGGGGAAACAGGCAAACTAGTATGTCTTCATTTTGGCCTCAATATCTTTTGCTCATGCTGACCTCAAGCACAGGAGAGCTTCCTAAGTATAAAAGCATGGCTGAATTATTTAATTCAACACATACTATTGTATTCAATACCTACGATTGGGGAATTAGCAAGAACAGGAAGCTTGTGACAGGAAGAAATTATTTGTCTATCCATGCTCACAGAAAGATGATGGAAGGAAAATGTATGTGTGAAGCTTTGTGCTCCCTACCATAATAGATTTGTTTGACCACAGGACACATGCATTAGCTACAAATGAACATTAGTTACAAATGTAAATATCCCTCTGTGGATGAGGAAATTTTATCTTTTGTAAATCTGTATCAGGCACAGTAACGTGGACTGTGTTTTTATTATTATTATTATTACTATTATTATTACTACTACTACTGTTATTATGTTTTCTGTTTTTTAAGGGAGGACTTAAATAGCGATATGAATTATTTGGAGAACCAGTGCTGCTCACTGTGATAAATCCTCACTGCTGCTTTGCTGAAAAGATACATCACACAAGAAAACATTTGGCCTTTAAAGATACAGTACTGTCAAAACTGAAATATCAGAATGCTCCCACTTTGTTATCACATCAGGAATCAATATTATACTGAAAGCGTAAATGAGGCAGAACCAGGTATTTTCATTAGCAAATTACAGAGGAGAGTAAAGATCTCGAAAGGAACACCGTATTTTCTCCATATTCCTTTATGCCATATTATCCTATGTAGCATTTCAAATGTCCTGTTGTGATGAAGAGTAATAATGAAAACCAGGAAAAAAGCACATGCTTAACAATGGATAAAGCACCTATTAAAGCATAGTTATCCATCTTGACAATTCAGTAGATAAGGAACGTTCACTGGAAGCAAGTAATTTTGAGCTGCATCTTGCATGTTTATATATGTTTAAAGCTCTCATTTTTTTCCTGCAATTATTTTCATGAAGACAGAATACAAAATAAAAGAAATCTGCTATGAAATCTTTTTTTTTTTTTTTTTTTTTTCCTGACAGGTGTGAAATGTGGGCTTCCTAACATCAGAATATTATTTTCTAAAATAAGAACCTGGAAAGCCTTGATGTTTCAGTGGCATTTTAAAGTCCGACTAAAGGTTACAGGGAAGTTAATATTAGTCATCGTTTTCTTACTGTTGTGCTCCTTTATTCTCACAGGTTTTCCATAAACAGCATGAATTTGCATAGGCAGCAATACAGCATTCAAAGAAGAGATTAGAGCATGGATAGCTGAAGAACTGCTACATGAAAAGTCAGAAATGTTAGCTGGTGTAGCACAAGTGTTTCTTAGAGGATTTGCATTAGAGAATAATATTCTTCCTAAGTGCTTGCTCTATTTCCCCTGTCTGGGATGACTAATCACAAAAGCACTGGTATTAAATCAGTTAGCAGAGCTGAAACCCAACAAAATGTGTCAAAAGTAGATGAATTTAACCTTGCAGTATTCAAGGAATGGAAACTATACCCTGGGGCACATTAGAGAAGTACATGGATAGTAATTATCTAAAAGGAGATAACCAATGTGGATTTAGAAAGGCAAGAGCCTCCCTAACTAATCTACTTGACCTTTATCGTGAGGCTAAAGACAAGGCTGATAATGGGCTCTGCAAATAAAAGAGTTTGTTTGTATTTTCAGGAGGTCATGTGGGCATACACAACAAATAGATGAAAGGGGTGAAAAGAAAATACCTTTATAAAAAACTCTGGAAACATAAGAAAGCACGTACTTCAAGGGAACACATTTAACCCTCCATCGTCTGCTGAAGCACACACACATGCAATTGCTGCAACCGAACAGCAACACTGTCGGAGCATTTATTGCATTGTCCACATGGTAAGTTTGCACAGTAATGTAAACAGTAACCAGGGAGTGTAGTTCCATGGGAGCCAATGGCCCATTCGAATATAAGTAAAGGAGAAAATTATATATAATCTACAGGGATCTCAGTATAGGTCAAAATTTGATTTAACAGACTCAGCAGCTATAGTACATGAAATCCCTTTCTACAATCAGCTTTTCTTTTTTTAATTTCTTTTTTTTTGCCTTTTGTCAAGACAGCAGATGAACCTGTGGAAGGTAATGCTGGAGAAGGGTAACAAAGGTAAAGCTACTTTCCAAAAAAAGGTCTTTCTTGAAACTGCTCTTCTAGCTTATAACAGTCTGCAGATGCTTTGGGTGGGGAATGCTTGGGCCATAGTGAAAGTCTACCTTCTGACAACCACATCCAAAGTCCACAGAAATTAATGAGATTTGGACAATGTCCTCGCAGTTTCAGTGCCCTCTAACCAGATGCCAAGGTGCTCATCTATCCATTTGGAATGGAGCAGCAAAACTCTAGCAAGCTGATTATTTTCCTCATTCCTGCACTGCCTGAGCAGGGGAGATGGCTCCCTTCACTTTTCTTGGAAGATGGAAAAGATCCTCTGCTACCTTGGTTGGAGAAATAACAGTTTATTAAAGGAGGACTTTGTGTGACAAGTACAACCTCTTCCTTGGAGAAAAGAGAAGTCAAGTTATAGGGTCTTATTTATAAGTTATATAAGTTATATATCTTATATTATAAGTTATAGCAGGAGCTACTGGAAGGAGGACTGGTTTTCTGCCTCCTGTAGTAAAAGGAGAGGCCACCAGTGATGATACACATTTGTACTCTCAAGTTGCTGAGGTAATGGGGGATAAAGGAGAAGAAATTACAGAAATACACACACACAACTCCTTCTTCACCAAGGAACAGAGAAAGGAGTCAAAGAAATGAAAATAAACAGGTCAGAGTCAAAGAAGCAGTAAGGAATTTAAGAAGAATTTGGGAAAGGAAGGAACCTGATGCAAAACACCTCCCTGAGGTTAGCTACTGAGACAAAAAGAAGAACCTGAACCGAGGGATCCTAGAAGATCCATACTGCCTCTAACACCAAAAGTTCACAGATCTTTAAACCCCAGAATGAAAATGCATTGTGCTCCTTCCTGGAACATTTCTACATCCCCCTGCCTTCTTTATTGAGCAGAGAGTGGCCGTTGTCAACTCTCCTCCACAGGGTCATAAATATCCCTGCATGTTGCCAGTTCCCTCTTTTTAGGCAGATAGGCTAGCAAAACATACCCGAGTCAGCAATCTTGCATGATAGTGGGTGCAACCAGTAAGCTAGACCATATGGGTAAAAACCCCCAAATCTCCTACAGATAGCATCCATTTGTTGTTGCAAAAAAAAAAAAAAAAAAAAAAAAATCATTTTGCAAACATTTGAAGTATTTGACCACCTAAACAGCATCTGGAAACATACACATTGCTTCTTTTTTCTCCTCATTTCAGAAGTGTGCTAGAAGCAGCACAAAATATTCTGTTCTTTGCTATGAAGTAGAACATACTTGCTTGCATTTTAACTGAATTTGTCAGGTCCCTGATTTTGTTTCACAGTCAATGACAACTTGAATTCTACTGAAACAAATATTCATAGCATGCATATTCCAGTCGTATGTGTGAATTTGTAAAGTTAAAGCTTCATTCACATAATTAAAGCCATTAGTAAGGATTCCAAGATGGCTTTGTGCTTGTGCAGAAACTTGCAGAAGCATTATCTCCATTTTTTAATGCCAGCACTTGGCTGGAAGTGCCTTAATGCTCAGCTAGTACGGAAGCAAGCATTTTTACCTGAGGGATAAAAACTGAGCTTTGGGTTTTAAAGGTTCACAATACAGTCACAAAGTAAAATATTCTAAAATATTCTAAAATATGTTCCTTTAAAGAACTCCACTAAAAACCTCAGAAAACTGCAAATATGCTCATGGCTGTTCTGAAGGCAAAGGAGAAATGAATTTGGGGAAACAAATTAGTTGTTATTCATTGCTTTCTCAGCTCTAGTCATAATTCGCTCTGTTCAGGCCCAATTCTAATATCAGTGATGGAGGCCTGTAACCTCTGGCTGAGTTGAGTCATGTTGTGTGGGACTGGCACATGTTCAGCTGAAAAATCGTTACCAGGAACTACAAAATGCAAGACGGATATATCAGTCCTAATGAAGCAATTCCCAGGATGTGGTCCCTTGAGGATTGCTTTGGGTTATGCAAGGGTCTGCCCTTGAATCAAATATCTCAATTTTAAATGTTGGGAAATCATCCAAAGGTGAATATTGTCTGCAGCAGGGGCACCATCCAGGTAGTGGAAGCGGAGATAGTATTTGTGGGTAAACACAGCGTCAGGAAGGAAAATCCTGTGCTGCTGGTTGTCATTTGCAGCTTGTCTTCTAAGAGAAAAAGGTTGGCATTTGGAAAAGAAAATACATGCCTGTAGGTGAGTGGGCAGGCGTGGGAAGGTGTCCTGAGATGGGTAGGAATGTGGGGAAATAGGAAGATAGTGTTTGGTGTTACATGAGATCGGGAAATGAGAGTCCAGCGCCAGGTGGGAAAGTAACTCCTGGAGGTTTGGCAGCTGCCAAAACTGTCTTTGCAAAAAGAAGTTGATGCTCCACTACAATCAGTAAGCTGATTAGCAAAAGCTATCTAATCAGTGCTAGAGTACCTAACAAACTGAGATGTTCAATTGTCATTGCTTAGTTACATTAATAGGAAAAACATCCCCTGCAAAGTTTAAACTTTCCATTTTTCCCTGGTATACTTTCTCTCAAGCTGCCCTTCATACCTGGAAGAAGCTTGCTATAAGCATCCATAAAACCACTTCATTAGTTTTCAGCAAATCCCTCATTAAAACTCCTCCTTGTCACAGTTCCTGGATAATGTCTAGATTCTGTGGGAACTGGTAACCTGTCACTCCTGCCCACCAGTAGTCAGACCGTCCAAGTCTGGAAAGGACTGACGTCCTGGTCATACTCTATCTTATTGTTAGCCTGTCCTTCCCTGACCTGCTGGCTTTATCTTCTTCTGTGACAGCTCAGGAGAAGAATCCCTTTTTTAGCCTGATAACAAGATTTATGGAGCCATCATCTGTCTGCCAGTTCTTCTCTACTAACTTCTGAATTCATTGGCCAATGTTAGCTAAATTTGGCAGTGAAGCAGAAATCTCAAAGATGTTTTACTACTCTAAAAACCCAAGATAACAGAAGATAAAGATACCAATACTACGTTCCCCAAGGTAAAGAACACAGTGTGAACTTGCCTTGAGATAGATATGATGGAATGCATGCAGGAAAAATGTTATAAATTCTCCACTCATGGGAAACTCTGGTTTGTGCCCTATAAAACCCATTATGCTGTCTCTCTAGCGAATTCTCGGATGTGTAATGAGTAGTGCATGAACACTGCGGCATAGCTACCATTCAGTCAATCAGCATAAAAAGTCAGTCAATCAGAGACAAAAATCTAATGGAAAAAAGCTCCCTTAGTTCTGGAGACCAGTGAACAACTTGCTTGTTGAGCGTTGGCATGGTGGTATTTTTCCTTTAGAGCTAACGTGCCACTGCCCGGAGCTTCTTACAGCCAGAAGTTGTCCTGGTGTTGCTCACAGCTATCATGAAGGACTTGTGCGTTAACAAGCAGTGAAAGGCTACAAGGAACATACTGAGCTAGGCTCTGAAATCCTGTGATTTGAGAAGTCCACAGACTGCAAGTTTCCAATATGCTCATTGCACATGTCTGCAGCCAACTTTTCCGTATGCTTGTACATTTATGGATAGCACTTCAGGGAAATCCATGGCTTACAAAAGGCAAACATTTAAATGTAAAGAAGAAAAACAGATCTCCTGAGTGACTGTTGTTAGCAAGCTGCCTTCAGGAGGAGAATAAACCAGACAGCCTTCTATAAAGTATGTCTATTTAATAATATTTTTTTCTGAAATAATTTAGTCTTCTTATTAGATACAGAGGGCTGGATATATCTTACATAAACATCACTTGACTCTGGTCACTGGTATGACTTGTATCAGCAGAAAGTTAAAGGTCAGTGATAGCTTGGTCAAAGGGCATGCATAGGTTGGTGTCAGGGATGAAACAGGGCAAGATGCAGTGACACAGAAGGCAGATCATGTACAAAATTGGAGATATTTTCACACTAGAGAAGGAATAATGGTGGCAGCCATTAAAAACAAGGCAGTACATAAATCAGGGCTTGCTTCTTCAGACTATGATGAGCCATCCCCAACACTTCCACTACCAAATATATTGCCAGCGTCAGACAGAGGCTGGATTTATTCTCACTAACTATTTAGACTTACACTTACACTACACACTGACTTCACTTTTCTATCACTTCAAGTTAGATAGTATCATTACCTCTGGTCCCTCTGATCCATCAACCTCTGTTTGTCTTTTTTAAAATATTTTGAAATCAAAAGTCACCCTACTGATGTCACTGAAAACCAAAAGCTGTGAAAGAGTAAAGAGGGCAGCAGTCATGCAAGTATCAATCTTCTCAAAATTGGATACACAATCTTATGATGTTTTTGGCCCCACATAATCTCCATGTTAAAAAAAAAAAACTTTCTGAGAAATGTTAAGTACATAAATATCAGCTTGTTAAGGACTGCCATTCAAAAAAAGACCATAATTTATGACAAACTCCTACACTGCACAGTGTGCTCTTCCAAGAAGAGGAAAGTAATGTAGTCGGACAGTTTCAAAATTATTAATTATATGTTCCCTTTTCATTTCCCTGAACTCTCACTCAGTGATTTAATTCACTGATGTTAAGTTAAAGAGTGATAATTAAAAAAAAAAGACTTGATAATGGTTTTTCTTTGCATTATCCAAAACCCTTTTGCTTAGCAGAAGAGGGTGCGTTATACAGTGAAGAGCATTCTATTGGTGCCTCATGAAATCTTCTTTGCTTTCTAAATCACTGCTTTGTCTGGGTTACATAATAAAATAATTTGTAATCTCCATCAGACTGTGAAAAGCAGGTATCTTCAACTATTGAGAATAAAGTACAATTGCAAAACGTGGCTACACTACAATTAAAGAGCAGACGATGCTTCATTGAACTCAGGGAGAATTAGAAACATCTGTCAACATACCGTAACAAAAACTCCTACAGTGAACAAAAGTCATAAGTGCAGCTCTCTTACTTCCAGAGGTTTGCTAATTTAAATATTATATACATGAAAGAGAATCAGGTCTTGAATTTATGAAAGTGTCCTTACCCATAAAGAACTGAGGAAGAGAAACACGCTACAGGATCCATAGACACAAGATTCATGCATTGGATGAAAAGTGTACGAGGGCGTGAGTGTCTGCACTTCCAGGCACGTGAGAGAGGAGGACCTGTCACTGCATTGCTCCTGGATAATGAATCATCTAGCAATATATTATTCCAGCTGACTTTTCCCAGGGATCCTCACTGTCAGATGCAACAGTCACAGAGATGGACACAAGCAACAGCCACTGCACCGGGGGTGGGGAGTATGAGGGAAAGGTGAGAAGAGCAAGTTTCCTACCCAGCGTGTGAGACTTGACAGCTCTGAAGATACTAGGGACCCTTCCATATGACTCATCCACAAGCCATCTACAGCTGACTGATCTTCAAACAGCACAACTGATGAAACTCTAGCCCTAATGAAGCCAAGAGAATTTTGCCAATAACTACAACAGTGCCAAGTATTCCACCTGATGGCTTTGAATTTTTTCCAAACACATTAATCAAAGACTGTGTTTACTTTGATATGTAAAAGAATGCGGACTTGACAAACCCTCTCAACTTCATCCAAGCAGTGTAGTAAGAACTGCTGTGTATGCAGTGACTTTTTTTTTCCACATAACGTTCAAGTAACATTGAAGTTGCAGGCAGGATTCAAGATTTTCCTTGTTTGTAGAATTTTCGCCCCATTTTTACCATGGTAATTTTTTTGCTCCATACATTAAAAATAAAACAAAATAATTAAAACAAACCAAATCTACAATTCTGTATCACAAAAAGCAGGCAGGAAAGCAAATGTTTCCACTGATGCTGTGCAAATTCTATTAATCTAAAGCATTCATTGAGATGTAATGTTATGGAGTACTAAGCCTGTAAAATGCAGATGTTGAGCTCTGATGACATAATTTCTAAGAGAAATATGGGCCTCACAATAAACAAATATATTGGCTGCTATTTATGGTGCTCTCTCACCTTCTTTGTACCTTCTCCCTTTCCCCAATGGGGGTGAGAAAGGGCTTAGCTTCTGCCCATAGCTGTGCCACTGCAGTGAGCAGCAGAATGACTGAGTTCAACTAGTTGTAGGAGCACCAACTCCTTGTCGGTCATGGTTGTTTTACGCTACCACAGTAAGATAGGTGTGAAGCTTTTTCCCCACCACCAGGACATTAAAAACTGCTTTTTGCTATGTGGACATTTTGGTGTCTATTAATACATTTGAACATGATCTTAAACTTCCTTTCTCTGTATAGGCACTCTATATGTAGCCTCTTATTTTCTACAAGCTTGTTCATGCGCTTGACATCTCTGTCTTTATGCAAGTTGCTAGGTAGCACTAACAAGCAAAGGCACAGACAACACAATCACAGAAGCCTCATTGACACCAAAATGTCTTTAATTTCTTAGCTGTTGCTGCAAGACCAAGCACTTACTGGGACAATGTATAGCATTCTTCTAGCATGTCCCTAACCCTTGTTGTTCTGCTCTCCTTTGCTCTGGGCAGAAAAGAAAGAATATGCATGGTATACTATTGCTGGGAAAAATGGAGGGGTTTGGTCTGGGTTTTTTTTGCAGCTATAGAGGTTTTGCCATACTTTTCGTAGTCAAGATTCACTTAGGTTTGAAGAGGTATGACCTTTACTGAGCCTTTCAAAAGCATGCTAAGGATGTGTCCTCCTACCAACAGCATAGGCAAACTAGCTCAGTAGAATATTATATACTATACCCTGAAGAACATATGAAATGTAGTTTTAAAGTTAACTGGAGACTGCCGCACACATAATTCACAAAAGTAGAATTATATTTCCAGAGATGCATTTTTAATATTATTTCTTACTTCACTCACTCCTGGCAAATTTCTTGCAATCAGCTGTAGATCTCTGCTACAGGTACAGAAATTCTGCACTACACAGAAAGCAAGACATTAGAAATCCACATCCTCTTTTTTATTTTGGGAGACACATTGATTTGATTGCTTTCAAAAAATGAAAAAAACCCAAAACAAGCGTCTGAAAATCTATCCTTTCTTTTGATTCAGTTATTAAGCTGATTTTGTTCAGTATAAAACAATAGGATAAATGTCAATGTAGGCTGTCTGCAGGTTGCATCCCAATGTTCAACTTGGTGCAAATTTTGGAACACAAAAACTAAATTGTCACCGCCACAATGGCACCTGACTCAAAATCCATAAAGTAGTGACTGTGGTGAAGCTTTGCACAAATATAAGGGTCTTCCAGATCTTGATACGGGGTTTATTATTTCTTCAGATTAGCAAGTGCTGGAACTCAGAAAGTCTCCATTAAGGATACAAATGTAATATCTCCCTTACATACATACCCTAGTGGAATCCAACTTGCAACTATATCCATTGTCTTCAGAGTTTTACAGTATGCTTCAACAGATCTGTAGGATGCCTAACATTTTTCTATTAAATGTTACACATTTCTATGTAATTTCCATACAACCCTACCTCATTTTTATAGATGCTATTGATTCATACTAGAATTTTAAGACATGCCTGCTACGGACTTAATTTTCCATTGAACTATAATGAGAGTCCAGTATCTTATTCTTTATGTTATTGTAGAATCCTTAATCTTTTATTCAGTTCCTTAGGATATATCCACAATGATACTGTACTTTTTACCCATCTCATTATTTTAGGAGAGAAGCACACCTTTTAAGTAAAAGGCCCTTCCTGATGAATTTCTGTGCACCTATTAATGTTGGGTTCCCCACCTGCAGCTACTGGCACCTTACTGAAAATTCAAGCATATGTGGCCTGTGTTTATTTAGGTTAACACAAAAAAGCATCCAACAAATCTGATAGAAGCTGCATACTTTCATGAATCAGTCTATTTTACAGGTTCCATCTGCTCTTAAGTGCTTCCCAGAGAACAAACACTGTGTCACTATACTGCATATTTCCATTGCACTATCCCAAACACACTTAAGCTGCTGACAGATTAATGCTTAGTTCACTTGTGGCATACATTCTTGGGTTCTTACACATGTTCTTATAAGGAAATGGAACTCACTAAGCACTTAATCACAAGTTGGGGTAGTGTTATTGTATTGAATACAACATGCTAACTTTGCTTCAGGAACAGGCTAAGGTATCTCTGTGTAAGCCATTGCTGTCACTAGCACTGCCAAAGACCCTGGAAATCAAATAACTTTTGTCAACCTCAGTTAAACAAAAGCAAGCAGAAATTTGCCAAAGGGTAGCCCTGGGGACTAGGGATAAGCCACCTGAGGAGTGTGCAGAAATGGCCAAAGGATTGCACTGTTTACTGGAATGCAACTTGCATGGCTTAAGCAGGCATATATTTGCTTGAAGCCATTACAAATAGATCTTGATAAAATGACTGCAAAGACAGGGAATAATAGGCAGATATAAAAAACAATAGCAACAAAACTGAAGTAAAATAAAACGCAACTTGCTAAAGACATCAGCAATCCAGTTAATTGTGAATTTACCTAGCTAGGAAGCAGTAACAGCAAGAGAAACTGGTATGAGTATATGCAAAATGTGAATATACACCATGAATATCTATTTGTGCCTGGGAGAAAGGCAGAGTTTCATGGAGAATCCTTTGCATGCTTACCTGATGTAAACCAACTTCAATTAGTTCAGAGAAGCCAAGAACTTCACCTTGTCTACTGTTTAAATATAGGGCAGAAAAAGGAAGGGATAGCGTTTTAGGGTGAATATCAGTGAAATTGTAAGTAAATTTTCTTCCACATTCAACCTGGTAAATATTTGGCTGCTTCTGACCTTTGAAATAGATTTTATAGAAGAAAACTTAGTGCTTGACTCCCTAAGCAGACTGACCCCCCAGTTATATACACCACACCATTATCACCAACAGTGAAGGCCTTTTGCTACTGAATCGTATGTTCCTGAGACCTTCAGTGAAATCAGGATCGACAAACCACCACTGATTTCTATGGAGCTGTGTCCTTTTCATTTATCAGCAAATTTGTTATCACTCTTCCCTTGCTTAACTTAGCAGGGTCTGAGTACAATTCGCTGTGGGTTTTTATTAGTGCCACTGGATGCAGTAAATGGTGTTTTTCAAATGCAAAGATCAGGCACAGTGACAGTCCTCACCACTGCAAATGGGAGGGGAAAAGTCCTGTCCCACTGCAATATCTGGAGTTGGTTGTTCATCGATGGACACATTAGAGGTGTATAACCACTGTACTTGCTCTCCTCAAAGTATCAGAAGATAGGAGTACTTCCCTGGGACAATGCTGCTCTCAGAGCAAGGCAGGGGGTTGAAAGCATGGAGTACTTAATAAAATTAACAATTTTAGTGAAAGTCAACATACTCTTATCTGTGTCACAGTTTAATGTTGATGCTTGTTACATGAAAAAGACCTTTTTTCCCCCCTTCCTCTCTTTCTTTCTCTCTACTGGCACAAGCAACCTTGCACAATTTGATAGCATCTCTTGATAAATATCCAGCATTGGTAGAGCTCACCTGCACTGCAAACATGCCAGCAAGACAATACACAGATGAACTGAATTCAGACAGGTAGCAACAGATAAAGGTTGAGTATGCATTCACGATGTTATCTTACTGCAAGCATGTAAATCTGCTTTTCATCTCAAAATTCTGAGATGTTGAATTGGTAGAAGTAATATTACCCAACTTGGTTACACATTTTGAAATCCCTTGAAAAATAAAAGGCCTTACGCTGGTGCAGTACTGAGACAAATATCTAAGATAACTTATCTCTAGCTATTGTCATGAGAGCAAGCAACTAACTAGTAGAACATTCCCCTGGTCATAAGTTACCTTGTGATTTTTTGCAAGATTTGAGAAGTTATTCTGTGTTTCATAGGACACAATGTCTGTGTTTCAGAACACCTCAAACAGTACAACATGCAGCAATTTCCCATTCTTCCCAAGCAAGATCTCCAGTCATATTTACAGAAACATTTTTAAAACATGTATGTTGTGCCACTGTTTAAAGCGAAGTTTTCCACAAAATGCTGTGGTAAGTCTTGCAAATTCCCTCTATGACAAGAAAATTAATCTCTAAATGTTTTTCCTTTTTATGACTGCATATACTGAGGCTTTTGTTTTGTAGCAATGTAGGATCTAATTCCAGTTTTCAAAGTCTGCCAAGCACACTATTGCATGAAAAGATTTTCTTTTCTCTTTCTCTTTTCTATTTCATCAACAATGAATTGAGTAGAAAGACCTGGTTTAGGATGCTTCTACTTGTTGGCTGTCACTTTTGCCAGTTTCCAGAAGACTTCTGAAATGCTGGCCAGCCTTAAAAGTACATTAAATCCTTGTGTGCATCATTCAACATACCTGAATTAATATGGAAATGTATTCATGATGTGGCTGTAATGAACACACTTTCATTCCAGAACTTTATCTTCACTTCTGGCAGCCCACGAACCATATCCTCCAAGAGCACACTGCACGGCTAGAGAAAGCTGATTTTCCTCTCAGGAAAATGTTTGTAACTGTGGCAGTATCCATTTTCTTTGCCCTCTCTCTTTTTTATCTTTCGTGATGATGGGGAGAAGTTAAAAGAAAGTCTTTTCCTCCCTAATTTTGATATTTCTGGGAGTCTTGTAATTGTTCTTTGGTTGCCTATACTCTTCCCTCTCTCGCTTTACCAGTCATGTGTGCATTGCATTCCTCAGTTTTCCTCCAAGATGACTTTATTTTGTTTGTAAAATACATATTTGTTTAGTATTCATTAGTAGACTTAAATAATTTTCTGAAGGTGATTTTTTTTCTCTCTGATATATTTATCTTCCTCTCACTTTTGTCAGCTTTCACGGCCCTTTGGGCAGCCTGCTTTCTGTTTCTCAGAGCCTTTTTCCTTAGCAGTTCTATAGCCTGTCTGTTGTTAGCCTTACATTTGTAATCAGTTACCATCTTTGTTCAGCTCTCTACCCACAGTCATTTGCTTTTTGTTTGTTCCTCCTTACTTTCATCTTCAAAGTCACATTACTAAAAGTGATTCAGGCTTCTGTGTCTTGCCTGATGATGAAATGACAAACTGAACCTGAGAAAAGAGGTTCCAGTATACTCAAAGGAAGAGAAGGGCACCTGGGAGAGGTAAGGGGATGAGAGAGGAGAAGCACTGAATCACCTGCTTAACCATGAAATTGGATTATCTGGGGCTCGGCAAGACATCTCAGGCTTGGATACCAGCAGACAGTGTTTGGGGTTCCGGCCTAAAGCAGATAGATTTTCTAGTAGAAAACCAAAGTGGAAAGGAAGGAAGAAGTACCTTTGGTGGCAGCCAAGGGAATACATGCAGGAGGGTTTTGCAGGTGAGCCATAAGGTCACATCACACTCTCAACTCTCTCACTCTAAATTGCATAATCCAACATTCAGGTGTTGTACAGAGAAGTAAGGAGATTAACCATTGACTAAATTTCTGAAGGCCAGGAACGGTTGTATTTATGAGGTAGTGCAACTAGTGTTTGTGCAGCAGTCAATATTCTCAGCATTTCCTTGAATAGTCCCCTATGGCACAATTCTACTGCCAATTACAGGAGACAAGAGTGCTATCCTAACGCGGCTGTGTTGTTTCTTATACTAGGATTAGATAATTTAGAACTAGTTCTGATACCTCCAAATGTTCCCTGTATAGAAGGACTGGATTTTCTGGTTTTTTAGCGTTAAGGAAAACTGACTAACAGACCTTTACCAGGTCAAGAGAAATACAGCTCACGGAGATTTGATGTGGTGGACAGGAGTATGCATGAACCTGTTAACCAAGGCAGCCTTATGCACAAGCTTAGTAAACACAGGACCTGACAATAAGGATATTTCTGGTTTTCAGGGACATCTGAGTAATGCATTCCTAATAAGATCTTCCATTACATTTTAGCCCTTTTACTCAATAACTGGTAAATTCAACAGCTAGTGAGCTTGTAGTCTACCATCACACCAGTAACTGTGTGGTTTCTAGGATTTGCTCACTGCAGTAATTTACCTTTTCCTCTCACCTGAATGTTCATTTTTTTCTCTTCCTTTCCTGTCAACATCAGTCTGGGAAATTTCAGCTTTACTCGGCACCACCTGTTTTGCTGCAGAACCTCTCTGACCTTCATTCTCTGGTTTCCCTGCTGGATGGATCATCTTACTAGGAATCTGGTCATTCATTGGCATGGTTCTTTGACAATACTTCCTTCAGTTTTCTGGTTCTGCATGCCCCTCTTCAAAGCACCATCTTTCCGTCACTCACTCTCCCTGGCCAATCTTATTGATTCACCCTTTAAACAGACTCTATGTTCTTCAGTTTCTTTGCTTTCCTTATCTGCTGCTCCTTTCTTCTTCCCTCCCTCACAAGTGTTTTTCCTTTTCAGTGACACTTCCACTTTTTCAATAGAAAAAATCGTTGCTTTTTCATCTTTTTCAGCCTTTATCTCTAAGGTTGCTTAGACTGTTTTCTTGCTTAAATACCACAACTTTCCTTTTTCACCACTGTTCACATCACCACCACTAGGAACTCTTCACTGATTTCCTCCTTAGAAGTACTGCCAAGTCTCCACTCTCTGCCTCCTCAACTCAAATTGACAATTTATTCAAACAAAGAAATAGATATTTTCTGACTAAAATCAGACTCTTCCTAATTCTCCCCCCAGAGAATGCATTGCTCCTTACAACTTCTCTGCTGCTATTTTCTGCATGCCCTCTCTCTTTGTCTCTTTCATCAGAGATAGTATTGTAAGTTTATCTTTCTTTTTTAATGATTCTCCTCCCCTTTGTCTCCCTTTTCACCATGACTTCTGCCTCTAAAATAGCTTTTTCAAAGCAATGCTCAGTTACTGTCAAAGGAATCCAAAACTCCACATATGCTTCATACGTATCTATTTTTAACTGTTAATTGTTCCCTTGATATCACTTCCCAACCCCATTTTAGTTCAGGTTCTAACCAAACCTTTGCTTAGAATCTGTATGTCACCAAGTCCCCCCTTTTCTTCTTAGCAAAATTCACACAGACACTGTGAATTCCCAAAAATCGTTCTCAAAATCATTCTAGCTGAATAACCATGCTGCATTTTTCTCACAGCATACAGGTCTTTGTAATATCTACTCATGCATTTGTAGGTTAGTATATAAGAGCTTTGTATTTGCTTAGTACATGTTTAATATTCCCTTCAGTTTTATTCATGTGTGTCCTTTAATTGGTGTGTAACAGCAAGCAGGCTAATGAAAAGAGCTCAGGTAAGAGCTCCATAAGCCCTTACTTTGTAAATTGCAAGTATGCATGTACAAACAAACAAACAAACAAAAAAAGATCCCCTGATTACAAGACAAAGATACCATACCAACTATTACTGCTTAAGTAGAAAAAACAAAACCAAACTGAATCTTTTGGTTCTGGTAGGCAGGTAGACTAGGACTGAAATCCTTATTCTAGACAAAACCTGAAGCCCTGAACAGTCTAACATCTTAATCTGAAAGAGATCCTACAGTGCAAAAAAAAAGTCTCTACAGATGAATTTATCACTGACAGAGAACGCAGCTCTTTCAAGAAGTGTCTCAAAACACCTTGGAAATGCTATGTCAGAAATCAACACTTGTAGTTGTGTCAGAGAAAAATGGAACTCTGGGAAACCTGGTGATTTAGTTCACTAACATCACTAGGAGATCACTATCTGTAAAATTCAGATTCAAATAGCTCTTGGCATAAGTGAAAGGTGAAACCAGAAACTAAAACTGAAACTAGAAGCTAAAACTGAAGCTAGTAAGCACCCCTATACAAATATAGAGCTACCAGATGAACACTGTGAGAAAAATCTTGCAGCCATGAAGCTATTTAAGAAAGTCTTAGCCTACTTAAGAAATATAGTATATACTGAATGAGGTACTGCAAATTAACGCTAATGTTGCTGAAGTTCTACTCATGTGTGATGGACAACTTAGGGACATGAAAATTATGCCTGAAAAACAGCTGGCATGAGTGGAGAGAATAGCAAGAAATTTTACCTATATGCACAATATGTGAAAATGAGGAAAGGTAGATGGTGGAGCATTTATGGGAGTGTAAGCCTACAGAAGTCATTGAGGATTATGCAGCTCAGTATCACTTTTGAGGACAACACGTGGTTGTAATGGAAGGATACAAGAAAAACAACTAGAAAAGAACCAAAGAATCGAAGGTGCTGGTGCTACGCAGACTTACCTAGCAAGGAAGCAGCAAACCAGAAAATCCATTTCCTATGTGGGAAATGGCTTGATCAGGACACAGATAACTTAGGCACCAGACTTCAGACATAAAAGTCTCTTTTGGAAAAGGCTGTTGGGATTGAAGGGGTCTGGAGGGGAGGAATTAGGGAAGGAATGGAAGACAGAAGTAGGCTGCTGAAGTGCTTTAAGGGATTCCTAAAGATATCAGGTCAGGGACGGGCATGCTCCCTGTTTATCTATAATATAGGTACACTGAAGCCAGAAATTGTGCAAATATTGCTACAAACATCTGTCTTTTGGAAGAATTACCTACAATACACTCTCCAATTTATACTGGGTTTTTCTACCCAGAAGGCCAATAAAAAAGAATCAACTAGAGTTTACAGTTCTCATGGTTTCATGATGTATATTTTTGTCCTTTCACATCTGCACAAGAGGTAGCTGAACTTCTCCAGAACACAAACCATTTTTAAGTTTCTGATTAAAATACCAAATATGCAACAAAAAATTTTACTGTGATGCCTGTGTTATCTCACATAAAGGATATGTGAGGTAAAGTAGGAAGACAGACAATTATCACACAAATGATACAAATGTTCATATATATACTAAGTTTTTGAAAAGCTGTGTAACATAACAATATACAGAGTACAGTTCATGAGAAGGTCTGACTTACACTAGGAGACACATGTTCAAGTGAAGAATGTTTTTGTTAGACTACAAATATAACTTATAACATCAACAGTCTTTCATGAGGATTTCTAACTGCTTCATGAGCTGCGGTGGTTTGTAAAGATGGTCTGGCCTCCACTGATTTATGCTAATAGTGTCAGCTAATTTCATATAACTCACTAAACACGAGCAGTGAAGAGTGATTTGCTATCAATAACCTGGGAGGAAAGTGGAGAGGTGATCTTGGTGTTGTCCACTGTTTCTACCTGCTTTAGCAGTTTGTCACTATCAAGCTCTCGTCCCTCTGTTGATTTCCTTACATTGAAGGTGCACCAAGGCTGCTTAGTGCTCTTCACTCAGCTTATAGCAACAGCTCCCTGAGGTTCTGATGAGCTGTGATGCCCCCAGCCTTGCACATCTGCACAGGTACAACCTACTCTTAGCAAATGTACCTTGTTCTTCCTTTCACAAACCTCTGATATTTACTTGGGACTACTATCTTACCATCTCTAGATGACAAATCAATGGAACCATTCATGAACCAAAAATCAATTCCTAAATCTTAATTCACACCTTTTTGTTTAGATAACAGACAGAAAGGATACTCCAGCTATTCAGATTTTCCCATGAGCTGTATTTTTTTAAATCTCTTACAGTTCTTTGATAACTTTTTTTTCTCTTCTTTCCACACATTTTGCTATAAACATTAGAGATAAATGCCCGTGGCCATTTTCTAAAACCCCAGAAAAGGTAGCAAGGTAGACTTTATTCTTTCTGTTCTTTGTTTCGTTCGTTCTTTGAATTGCTTTCTCCACCGTCACATTTTTGTCTCCCTCTCAGGTGATCCCAGAGGTAAGGTTTATGTTTACTACTGATGTTTTATGATTAGGGCACTGAACTTTGGTCACTGAATTACTACTCTCTGTAGGTTCAGAAATCTGCCAGCCACGCACAAGTCCCCAGGGGACCTCCCACAACCAGGGTGCCGATTGGCGCCGAATTCAGACTTTAACCCTTAAGCACTAGCATCCCCCAGTGGTCCTACTTATCACTGCAGTTCACTTTTTTTTGCATTTTCTAGGTACTCTAACTTTCAATGTAAATGTAAATTCATTTACATGAGTGAATGTAAAGCCAGTATTCAGGTGTCTGCTGAACTCAGTAAAGAACATCTATATTTAATAATAGGTAAAGATGAAAATTTTTAATTTATTGCCAGTCATTGCATATATCATGTATGTACTACAAAACACATACCTGTAAGAGCAGGATTTTTTTGTAAAATACCTTTGAAAAGGGGGGAAAATCAGACCAAAAGAAAATCAGACTCTTTATTGGATAGTCTTTTTGAAGAAGAGAAAATAGGTTCCGAGTCTCTTCCAAGAATATTAGGTTCTACAGCTATTTTTAGCTTTTTTACAAGATCATGACTCATGGAAAAGATACTATAGCAACCATCAATTTTTAATCTGCCTTTTGATTGAAGTTCACATACTTAGAAACTACAGTCCATCATATCTATTGAATTAGAATTCTAAATCAAAAATTCCTTGCTGACATTTCGTTCACACAATGAAAATTCAACCATGTTCTCTGAAAATACTCAACAAGAAGCACATCCCAGCCACTGTTCTTAAACCCAGCCCTTTGCAAAACAATCCAAAATTGTGTTGACTGGGATTGTTTTCCCTGTTCCCTAAAAGATCTCAGTCACTGAGGAAAGGTGAAGTAATGGGATATTCCAAAACATCACTGGAAGGGATAGAGAATAGGAGGAGTGAGAAGAGCAGACAAATGATGCATGTCTAACACACATAGAGGATGCTCGCACCTACCCAGCTTCCTCCCACTCCAGAAGCAGAACAGCCACATCAGCACAAGTCCTGTATCAGTGCTGACTCAGCGGAGGGAGGACAGAGGTGGAAGGATGTGCAAGGCTGCTGGGGGAAGAAACAGAACAACACTTCTGCACAACACTTCTGTATGGGATGAAAAGAAGCAATTTCCTTTTGTTAATGTTGGAGCCCTCCAGGAACTCCTAATGCTGCAGCACTGGAGATGAAGGGCTGTTAATTAAAACAGCCCATCTGAAAACCAGTGGGACTTAGCCTGAGGTTTAAGTTCAGCAGGAGATTACGAGCAGGGCAGAACAGAAACAGATGAACATGTTTGTCCTCTCTGTATCAGAATCTCACCAGACCTGATGCCACAGGAGCCCAGAGAGGTGACATGGCTTTACCTAGTCCCTTCTGCTTCCTAAATCCAGTAGGCCCATGGTGTCACTTAGCTACTTCTTTCCCTCCTATTACTCTCGCAATAGCTGTGGACATCTAGCAGAGTTTTATAACAGATGCATACTTCCACTCTTCCACTGTCTGCAGTGTAAGCACTGAATACTTGAGACAAGGGAAAAAAGACCTCAAACCCAATCCCCAGAACGTATGTGCCTTCTCTGCAATTTAAGGGCTAAATGCTGGGGTACTTCCTCAGAGGTAACCTAAGGGAAGTCTGCCTTACTCAGTGTCTCTGAATCCGATCCTTCACGAGCAGCAGCCAGCCCAGAGTGTGAATGTGCTAACTGAGACATGACAAACCCACGTAACACCTCTTGTTGATATTCTGTTATTCTGTGGTTAAGGCTCATGAGGATTTTTGAAAGGAAGTTTATTTTTGCAAGCTGCTGAGTGCTGACTGTGATGTGGGGCAGCTTTCACTTAGGCAAATGCCTTAACTTTTGTTAAGGCTCTTGGACAGACTGACTATTACCATGACATTTACAAGAAAAGCTGTGTAGATACATTTGGCTTAGGCTATTCAGTGAAAGTACATGTTGTAGGTTTTAACAAATAATGGGCAGTTATGGTTCAGCACAAAAGGAGAAGGCAGCTCTTCATCTTGACAGCTGCCTTCTCTCCCCTTCTTTTGGAAGTTCTAAAAATATTTGAGAGATCCTAAACAATGTTCCTCATAGGTTATCATTACTACCTAAAACATAGAGGTTGATATTCAGTATGACAAATCAGTTTTATGTAGTTTAACCATTTGTCTCTGCCAGTTGCATGAAGCAGATGATTCTGAAAAAGTCAGCAACCATCATAATGAAAACATACATTATGATACAATGTGTCACAGCACTAAAAATTAATCCCGCTGCTAAAGAAATGGCAAGTGCACAGTAAACACATTACCTGAAATTAAAATTGTTTTTGACCAAATCTCCAGAGCCTTTAAGGTTGCAACAATGATTTCCTATTTATATGGACTGCTCGAATTCTCAGGTGATTCCCTGTGGAGAGCTGTATGAATACTTTTTCCAGAGCTGAGGAAAGGAAAATAGATAGCTATAATGGAACTGCAGGAGCAGCCAAGCAGTAGATTGATTCAACAGGAGAAATTCAATGCATCCCAAAAGATTTCCTAGGATTTGCTCTCCTGCTGCTTAGAGCACAATTTGTTGTAATGAGAAACTGAGGATTTTGTTTCAGGTGTGTCAAAGCTTGTAGTGATGACTTGAAGGTATAAAGAAAAAACAACAACGGAAAATTTATCTTAAATAATGCTTGTGGATGAGGAGAGAACAAGGACAAGCTCTTCAAGGTGCAAAAAAGGTCAAATATCTCAGGTAAATAGCATTCCTTAAGAGATACTAATTGAATGCACAGTCGACTCCTCTCCTTTATCTCCAAACTCCTGCATTAAACAGCTTGAAAACTACAATATACTTCAGTAAGCAAAACAGAGAAAGCTTTAATAAATTATCTGGTAAAATTGCATTTGGTCTCACTGTAATCTCTGCTCTTGGAAATGTCTGTAGAAAAATCCTCAGTTTTCAGTTGTGAATAACTGAGTTAACAAGTTATAAAATAAAAAACAAGTGAGGGGGTTTTTTTATTTAATAAGGGAACATTTAAACAGGCAGACGACTATGTTCATCTGGAGCGTGCCACACGGTAGAAGGCTGGCAGGAAGCATGTACTGCTGCAGTACTACATAAGCCCTGTTTGAAAGGTTAAGTGGGACATGCCTGATGTGAATTTTACCCTGAAGAGGTGTGAGAATCTGTAGGCACTCATGCCCTCCTCTATGAGCAGTAGTAGTCATTATGAACACCGAGCTTCTCTACACCTCTGGTGTACCACAGCCTATGCAGATTTCTCGCTAATTACTTTATAGTGAAATCTCTGAAATGCTGTGTTGTTTCTCAAGTAAAGCCCAGAGTTTTATTCAGAAACAGACTGCCAGCTGAAATTTCCTCAGGCAGGATGCTGAATGCTGATGGCATCCTGGTTTGATCAGGGAAGGCATGTAAAATCTGAGATGTTCATATTCACAGCAGCACATGTTGCTCAGCACTAGCATGCCTCTCACACTTCTCAACATCACACTGCGTACTGGAACATCACATGGTATAGAAAAACCAACAGAGAAGAAATGGATGCTCTAAAAATGCCTTACCAAGAATGAACATTCATGCATGAATGACATTATATCTGGACATTCAGCACAGGTTTACATTTAGTTACAAAAACCGCAAATATCCAGAACCCAAAGATTTGAGTCTTAGAGCTTTTAGAACACAGACAAAAGCAGGCAGCACCTGCCCTTTCTCCACTAGATGACCAAAGTTGCGTTACAGCTCCAGGCTCCAATCCATTTCAAGACTTACCACATGAAGTAGGATCTTCTAGAGCATCCTTTCTTATCAATAAAAGGCCATCAGACTCAGAAACTCTCCCAGCACATAGCATAGGAACAAGTACTGACCAGAAGAGAAGAATAGCAATTGCTTCACCACCTCAGCCCCTTCCCAAAATAAGGACCAGAGGCTTTTTCATTTCCAGTTGAAAATGCATTTTGCAAGATTTTTTTTTATTATTTCTGTAAACTCTATCTATAGAGTATATAGAGAATATACATTATTTCAGCCAGCTACCTATTCCTCAAGCTTGACCTAGCTCAGCATAAAACACTGATACCCTCATGGCAATGGAGTTTGAACCAGAAAGTCACCTTCTGATCAGGGATAGGGCAGCATCTGAATACATGAAACAGTGAGGAGCTAATAATCAGTTATTATTATAGTTCCTATTATCATTTTATTTGCTCTCAGCCTGACTGTGGAAGCAGAATGGGAGCTCTGCCTCATTCATTAACCTGGAAAGCAAGGCAAGATGTACAGGAAGAAATAAAACCAGTAAGAAGCATCTAGACAAAACACAATCTTTGCTTGTAATGAGACAGCCTGCTCTCCCCATACCTTTGCAAACAGTTGAACCAATTATATCTCTTACCTGTATGGTCCCAGAGTCCGGCTGCCATAATACAAAGCTTCTTCCCAGGATTCAAGGTTAATACAGGCATCCATGGCACAGTCAAGCATTTTCAGCTGATAGATATTTGTGTCTGGAAGACGACCCATATTGCTGCTCAAGAGACTTCGGCATCTTGCCAGAACCTGCTCCCATTCTGTTATTAGCCTTAGTTAAAGAAATATCTTTAATCAAACAAAAATACAAGTTTTAAATGTTGTTAGCAAGGAGTAAGAGCTACAGGGCATTAAGATAAAAAAGCTGCCATCATTTCAGACTCTGCTTCAATTCTTGAAAACGTATTTGAACTCAGAAGTGGTAGCTTAGGTAACTATGCTTTGTTTACATTTAGCAACGCAATTTCTAAAGAAGGCAGTATTTCAGCAATAAAGGGTAAAAGAAAGATGACAAAATGAAAGTATATTTTAATACATAACTAACTAAAATTCAAATACTTTTCATTTAGCTGCTGAAACATTATTATTTACTTAAGATATTCCTCCAAATCTTACACCCAAGGCCAAGAACCCGTGGAAATGTGTCTTAACAAAATGTCTCAGCAGCTAAAAAAAGAAATGTAATTTTTTATGTATTAAAAAATGACACATATTTTTAAGCTGCCCAAGATTTGGTTTAGAATTCTCATGAAATTAGAACCTTGTCTTGCAATTAATTAATTTTATTTCTTCTTGAAACAGTTGTAAAGAACATTGGTGTGGGTTTTTTTTATGTACAGCTGCGTGTTTCATGCATGAGAAAGAAAAGCATCGAGTTCTGATGTCTGACTGTAGTTCAGGATTAAGGATTTTGGCAGTAAAGACGACTTTTGCCTCCAATGCTACAAGAAGATTTTTTGTGTGTTTGGAAGAGAGGAAAAGTAAGCTGGGGCTTGCATTCACTTTAGTTGGATACTCCTTACCACAAATCACTTACTTTCATTACATTCTACACTGGTTTGACTTCTCTGTGGACCAGATTCTTCTCTTTCTGACCACACCTAAGCTGAATAACAATACTGCCAGATTTTAAATGAGTACTGTCATCTGGGACTTTATGGGAGTCCCAGAATGTAAGCAGCCTAAACACCAAAAAGGTACCATACACACCAGTAAGAACAAATCAAATTAAAAAAAAAAAATAGACATATAGTAAGAGAAGTAATAATATTGTATCACAGTCCTTTCCATACAATCAACTCAAGGAAGTTCAGCAGTTATCTTCACGACATTACCGAAAATACTATTCACCCCAATGCAGCAATGGATTTAAGTGTACAGTGGTAACCCTGTGATGAAGTAATTAGTCCTTCCTGAACATGGGAATATTTACATACTTAAATTTAAGAATGTGACCACTATGTGGCTCGGCCAGGATTTATAGCATGGTTGTTACAAGGCTAAACTAATTATTTGTGAATTGCTCTCATGCCCTTGGACTGAAAGAACCATATAAGGGAAGGAATGTGTTATTATAAAATTGCACCTTAACCTTTATATCTCTGGCAAACATCCATGTATTCTTTACAACTGATTAAGGACAGACAAACAGAAGAATGAGGGATATTATTTCCACCTCATACAATTTTTGTAGAAAGCACAAAGCACTGACATTCTTGAAAGATTACCATTTTAGCTGATGCATAGTATTAGCCTGTCTGCTTTTACTTCTCATTATACTGCTTTGTTCACTCACTAGCATCTAATAGCAGATGTGCTATATTGCAAAACCTATTGGGACCAAATTTTCAGGTACATAAATTGCAAACTAGAAAACCCACTATCAGCTGCAACAGGACAAAAGCGAAGCTAGCTGTCCTGTATCTGCCCAAGACTAGAGGAGCAGCCCTCAAGCAACTCTGCTACTGTTGTGTGGCCAGAGATGCAGAGGAATCCTTTTCTCCAAACCCCTTGCACTAGCCTTTAGCATCTCAATTCGTATGCTTAAACTGGACTTTGGGTCTGAGGCAGTTCACTCACATATACTATTTCAAGTTCTCTAAGTGCAGATTTAGCATTACAACACTGTATCAGTTATAGTCAGGTTTTGGAAGTCACCAGCTTTCTCAACTGCAGGAACTGTTGATTTAATTTGCTAAAAAAAATTACATTTGCAGAAACTAATGACTATGTGCCTTAGTCAGCAAGGAAGGTTTTCTATTCATTCTTGGCAAGTGGACAAACGTCAAGCCCCCTCTTCAGGTACTGCACTCACCACTGCCTGCCAATTAACACTGGTATTGTGGTACAATGGAAAGAAAGACGACACATTTCAAATAGCCCATGTCTGAGAACAGAAGCTGAAAAGACAAGGACATCTTTTTTCAACCAGTCCTGAGACCTTTTACTACAATGTGTTTGATTCATTTTTAAGTATCAGTTAAATCAGTAATCTTAATTAAAGACCCTAGCAAAATTCATTAGGTGCAATTTCTCCTGCAATTAAATATAGGAACATTAAATAGGACCAGTATTCTGGCTCCATACTTTTGGTATAAAAATGATTGCAACTGCATGTTGCATATCTATAATTTAACTTTCAGGTTAAAACATGGGTCCTGAAGTATAACTGAATGCCTGAAGATCTATTTCAGTATTGTCTGTCTCAATCCAGTGATTACAGAGGAACTTAAGAAAGACTAGAAACTATATGAAAATTAAAGTTAGATGAGGTGAGTGTTTCCCTTTTGCTAACAAACAAATCTCTCTGGATTAGAAAGAAAAAAACTCAGTTTGTTGTTTTTTTTTTTTTTACAACAAAAATTGTGATCACTTGTTTCCAGCCTGGAATATCAATGTGCAAACTTGTTTTTTATGCTGCTGAAAAGGAATATTGGAAGATTTAATTCTCTCTAGCTCCAGAGAAAGCCCATGTTTCTGAAAATGGTAAGGCATTTTGCTACAATAGGCCAAATTCACAGTCAGTGAAATTCCACTGAATAGACTAAGATGAGAGGGGGACCAATATACTCACAGTCTTCTAGTAAAAATCTCCACCTCTCTTCTGCTCACCTTTTCTTGGTTGTTGCTGTTCACTAATTTTTTTAATTGGATTGAGTATCTACATGATGGCCATTAGGCTCCAGTTCTCTTTATTAGTGCAAGATCATCTCATTCAATTTGCTTAATTATCAATTATTATTATATATTATTATAACTTATTATAATGATTCGATAATATTTGCAGTGAACATGACTGTGATTATGTCCTTGTTATTGTCATTGCTGTGCAAAGAATGAGAACCTGGAAATGTTCGCAATGGGAGTAACGGGACAAAGAATTTAACAATGTTTCAGATTAAGCTTTTTTTCATTTAGAAGTGGATTTATATGAAGTGGTGGGCTGTGATGGCAGAAGCGTAAACCTGAGCCAAAATATCCCTTCACACCTTAGGTACCTACTGTCCCTGCCATGATAATCCAAGTCCAGCAGTTCCAGTCCAAGTAATCAGAGACTCTATTATTATTACTACAATTAAGAATATTACACGGTTTAAACATCAAATGAATTAAGAATACATTTTAAAACAACATAAAAATGTAAACCTTTAGGAAATAAATCTCAAAAGATGAATTGCGTACTAAGGGGCTCTCTGGATTGTTTTCACAACCGAATGACAGACTGTAGCCTGTCACAGAAAGGATACCTTCTTTTGATTTTGGATATCTCACTTCATTTACAGCATCTTTGACTTCTTTCCAGGCGTGCTCTTCACCAGCCAATTTCTCAGCATCCTGGTTAACAGAAACAAAAGCATTTGATGAGTAAAGCAGTAAACTGAGAATATGCAGTAATTATGAAAAACAGGGTAAAAAGATTACACTGATAAAAGCTACTTATGGGGATTGTATCACTATTTTTTGTAAATACACAAAAAATCATTTCACCTGGCATTCATACTCACCCTGTGTTTGTAAGTAAATGAGATGATATCAAGACAAATGAATGCAAACTTGGAAAAATTAGATACTCAGATGAGATATTAGGTTTGCAACAAGAACTATGATCAACCAGAAAAGAGAAACAACAGCATGTGATTTTTACTATCAAAATGCACTGAGCAGATATAATTCTCTCAAAGATCTGCTACCTAATACTTCACAGATCCTCAACCACACTTTAGAAAGGATTTAACAAATAATTTTGATTAACCATGTGGTGATTATAGAGACTTTACAAACAGTGAGAGGCTACCTTCATCCATTACAGTTATAAGCATGAACTTACAGGAGAAATCTACTACTCAGAAAAAGCTGAACTTTGGTTTTCTTTTATAACTCATTGCTATTTCTTCCCTATTCCATCGGATTCTATAAACAGCTATGTTTTCCCATTGCTTTGTCATAAAGAAGGCAAAAATGATTAATGGCTGCAGCAGTGAGAGAAAGTTTCCCTTTTCAACTCTCTAGCAGTGACTAAATGCACCTTAGGCAAACCACTTGGAACAAATTTATTAAAGCATCTACAGACACAGTTAAGCATCTTGAGGGATTTCCAAAAGCATCTAGATATTCAATTTCCATTGCTACAAGCACTTAAATACCTTTAAAAATCTGGCCTTTAAGACACTGCAGTTCATTATCTCTCTCTCTCCTCATAAAAGGCCCTGCTACTTGCAAAAGAGTTTTGTAAGTGTATATTCTTGCAGGAATATTTTAAATACAGTTCTAAAAAAATCAGCCTTCAGCAGGGCTAGGGGCATGGTGATGAACAGAGAAGGTGTGTGAAAATCTAACCAAGCACTTTGTAACCAACAGATGCTCACTGGGCATCACAGGAGTACCTCAATTAAAAAGCCTGTAATCTGTATCTGTCTAGAACTGCATAATTGTCTTATTCCACTGCTCCTTATTTACCATAAATTCAGAATAGAAAATATTTACAGTGAGAATCAGCACTCACTTTCACATTTAATTTGCAGTTTTGTCTTTCCATCTGCTCCATGAAACAGCAGATTTCTCTCTATTCCTGGGATGATTAAATCAAGATTAAATCAAGACTGGTCTCAGCTGCCCCACCATTCTGTAGGGCCTCACAAGGAGGGCAGCCTGACCCCACTGCATTTTGCACACGTACTTTCCCTACGATCAGTTCTCTGATCAAAAAGATCACCTGGAAATAATTTTGTGCATAGCTGAATTTGCCACCAGAAGGCATAAGGTGAATGTTAGGAGAAACAAACTCATACTGCAGAAATTTTATCAGCACAGTTAATGTACATACCCTGCCCTCTTACAGCTTTGCGATAGACTTACACTGAATCTGTTAGCTTCAATGTAGCCTCTACTAGTTTTTATGGGACTACATCAATTTCTGAACTCAGCCTGTTAACTTGTAACAATCTGTCTCTAAAACACCTTTGTAGATCAATCGCTGCTCACTGATTGATCTAAAAAATAAATCTGGCCTGTAAGATACTAATAATGATGTCTGTGAAATTTTAGGTTTAACAAGCTACCGAAAAAGAAAAAAACCCTAAGCTGTCTTCTCCCACTGGCCCTAGTATAACTCTCAGTATTTCTGTAACATGCTGTAAGCCTTACAACTAAAACCTCAGAAACATGGGAATTGGGACAGATTTATAAGTGAAAGAAAAAAAAAAACCAACTATACACCAAGTTACAGGCCAATGACTGACGCATCATTAAGGCTCACTTTGCACACAGCGGGACTGATGGATGAATCAGGTTAAAGTGTTCATTGACACAGGATTAATCTTTCTCTTGTGCAGTCTTTTGAGTTGCTTTCCATTGTCTTCTAGCATTTCATTAACAACACAAAGCAGTGCAAAGTTGGGGTTTCCTCTAACCTTTACACTAGTGCACAGGGTTAAGTCAACACTGGCTTCATATCCAGGTAGAGAACAGGGAGTGTCTGTTGGACCAATAATCTCCCAGCCCTCTCTGGATTCATGGTCTTTATCCCTTCTGTAAGAGACTTTAGGATGGAGGGAGCTGGGCAGGACGCCCAGCTCTGGCAAGGATTTAAGTCATCGGTTTCAATGAGATGTTTTCTGTGTTCTCAAGATGAGGCATTTGGGGGACTGGCTGACATAAGAACAAGCGAAGACCTGGCTAGCTGGGCCTTTTACACCTCTACCGTTCTTCATCAGATTTCCATACATCAAAGAAGTCCTGTCCTTTCCTAAACACTCTAGTCCAAGGCACAGAGGCTGCTTCCAAACAGGCAGCCAAGCAAGGGCTGCAGAACAACCAGGAGGGCTTGTCACTGAGAATGCTTCTGCCTTCCAGCCTAATAAGTTTTTTTCCAAGTTGTTTCTCTCCCTTGGACAATGCCTTGAAAGTCATGGCCACGTGACACGACTAAGCCAGCTAAAAATACAAAGCTGCCTTGGAGTTGGAATTATGGAAATAATTGAAGTGATTAATAGTTACACTGAACTGTTTAATTTAATCTGAGAGCATGGCAGTGACAGCTATGGGAGATTTAGCTTTCCACAGAGTAACACCCATTCAAAGCATCTCTTTTCAGAACATGTTCCCAGTCAAACCTCCAGGTGTGCAGAGCTGCCAACAATAAAGGAAGACAGGCTTTTTTCATCTGTAGAAAAGGAGAACCCTAGCTGAAGAAAAGAAAGAGGCTTTTGAAAAAGAAGGATGAGTTATTGACTTGTGCCTAATTATTTTCCTTACTTCTAACATTGACACTAAACAAGAGTTTGCTCTTCAGAAAAACAAAATATTTGTGTCTTGGTCTAAAAAAATAATTAACTAGATAATCTAGTCACAAAAATGCATGACAACCTTATGATGGCTGATACTGGCATGCTTTACAATTCAGCTTTCACACATAGAGGCACACTGGAGAAAACTGAGAGCAGAAGTGTTGAAGGCTCATGGGGAGAGCAGAAAAGACAGCTGCAACACATGCTTTTCCATGGCAAGAACACAACCTTGTACTACTCTTAATAACACAGGTACAATCCATTGGAGGCAAAAGCGTCACTGGATGTGCTAGCTGAACCCACGATCTAGGGCACAAGGAAAGACAAAACTGATCTTGTGACCCATTTTGAGCAATTATTCCAGATGGAAGATGGTTCCAGCACCTGCTTTCCACTTACTCCAATCATGTGCAGGGGAAACTTGTTCATTAAAAGGTGAGTTAAGATGCAACATGCACACTTGGATTCCATCTCTCTGTTCTTCCAATACCATGGCGAGTGTTGCTACAGCTTTCTTGATAAAACACACCTGGGGATTCATCATCTTAACACTGCAGCTTTCTGGAAATCTCCATGGACTACCTATCCCTTGGACTACCTATCCCTGACTGCTTAGACCTGTGCTTCCTTTAGGTGGAACAATTCTCAGTTACATTCAGTTGTTTTAGTAAAACAAACTATAAATCAAACTCTTCACACCTGACACCTCTCAAAAGAAGGACACTGTGTACCTTCACATCTTCTTGAATTTAGTTAATAATAACACACGAATGCTCACCTACATAAGTCAACCAGACAAAATTCTACCCTTGAAATCTATTTGGTTCTTCAAAATGGGCAAATGCAAAATATTCTGTAAAGCAAAATTTTCCTACCATAAAGAACCATGTTTCCTTCCCTAAATTTCACAATAATTTCACTGTATAAAGGATTCAAGAACAAGATTAATTTTTTTAAATATTTGCTTGAACATCATAATTTCTATAGCTTGTAGATCAGAATGTTAGCTGTTTTGTTTTGTTTTGTTTTTTTTTTCAAAATACTTCCAGCTTTTATATCCATTTATTCTCCAGACTTTTAAATTTGTAGATACTCATTGCAATCTATGTTTCAGGAGACTGAGTATGGACATGATCAGCTCTGCCCAGCGCATCCTGTAAATGCTCATAAAAATAGTCTGTGGCATACAATACACCACTAAATGTCAATACTTGCTTTAGCTATTACAGTTTTCCACAGTTTAGGTTCCATTAGTGACACTTGTAAAAATGAAGCTATAACCACTTATAACAAAGCTATAACAAAAGAGAGAGAAATAAGAAAACCAGAGGGTATCCGATGAGGATTATAATCTGTTTACATAGTGACCAAATGTAAAATGTTCTGTGGTTCTGGCTTGAAGTGATAGAAAGATTTATTATAAAAGCACTGTCTCCTGAAACAATTACAGACATCAGCCACCACAGAAATAAGCATTTGAAAATGTTCACCTGCTCCATTCCCTCCGAGTCCTTTGCTCCCACATTGTTGTAAGAATTAGTTCTCTCCTTAACTCTTCTGCTATTCTAGTGTCCTGAACACATCTTATCCTTAACTGAACTCTCCTTAGAAAGGAGTGTAATCTTCGAAGTACAGATACATGTTTCTCTTTCCTTCCTGTTGCTTTATACCACTCCTCTTTCCCTGACTACTCTTCTGTTTCTTATACTTCCTAAAAATGCTCCCTACCTATTCAGTGCAAGCACCACTGCTTTTACACGCAGTGTTAGCAGTCACTGTTCTTTGCTATCCCAACATTTAAAATCCTCAATGTTAAAAAATTCCCACACGGACAGCATGTCCTGTGAGAGAAGATATCTCTCCTACCAAAACAAGCACATGCCAACCAGTCAGCATCATTGCCCCCTCTGCCCAAATGCACTCCCACAGCCCCAACATTGCTCATCTGTAATGCACTGCACCTCTGAAAAACTCCTGAACATTGAAAAGGTTGATTAAGGGCTAGTACTCCTTTCATACTTAGGCTACAGGACAGAAATAGGACATGGATTTTCAGTCCTCCCTACAAAGCTCATCTTTCTCCTTCTCATAGATGGAGGCTGAGAAACAAGCCAGAGATTTGGCATGGAGAAAAACTGTGAGGCACTCCCCGCCTCCCTCCGCAGAAGGGAGAAGTGGGGACAGGAAACACCAAACAATAAGTAACCCCTACACCTCTTTTTCTCCTTCCCAGCCTTCCTCCTACAAGAAGTAGGTCCAAGAGCATCTTCATTACCTGCCTATTTCCAGTGTTCAGGTATCCAGTCTCACATAGGCAGGCAGAAATGAGCAAAGCTTTGCAGGGGGTATTGGAGTGCCAGGCTGCCCTGAGAGAAGTAAAAAACAAGGTCTAAAGTTTTCCAGAACCAGTATCTTTTCTTCTAAATACACAAATGGAATAAAAGAGTGTAATGTAAGCACCAGCAAATGTCAGTTTTACAATGGTAGAAGCCTATAAACCATAGTTCAAACAGAAATTAGGGGTTTAGTATGAAATATTATTGTGTATGATATTTTTGCAAGACAGAAAAATCACATTAAATAATCATAATAGCTCCTTCTGGACACAAAATCTATGACTATATAATGATAATCCTGTGACACAGCAGCATATAATTCTGTTCTTGTTCTAATTTTGTGGAAGCTTTAAAAATATCTTTAAAAAGGAAGTTTGCTGGACTGTAGTATTTTAACATTTTAAAAGCTATGGATACCTCAAATATCCGAACATTTCATATAAACTGCTGACCATGGCTTATGATTTGCTTAATTTCTAAAAATTTAAGTGGCAACTACAGATGTGCATCTGACAGAACAATTCTGACCAACTTGATGGACTCAAATCAAAAGAGGTTTTCTTAGGTTTTGTTTGAAGAAGGTGTCAGAAGAGCTCAGACACATTTAAATTAGGGCACGACATTTAAAAACAGGTCTCTGATACATTATGCTCTGAAAGCATAAATAACAATTTTCTCTCTCTGATTCTATTTAAAAGTGCAGCAACTACTGAACGTATTATTGCTAGTAAACCCAGTAACTCATTGTTTTATACTTGGCGGTAAAAGGAAAGCATTAAACGAGTAGAAGATATTGCAGATCTTCTGAAGCTTCACTTTCAGTAAGATGAAGAAAAACGTTGGTGAGAAAATGTGATACGGAAGCTGCTATACTGTGGCTAAACTGAATTTGTGACTTGAGTGCTTCAGAACAAACAGGGTATGAGGGCCCGCCGGGCAATCACAGGTGCCTGCAGCTACAGGCACAGCAAGAGAAAGCACACTTGAGCAGTTTCCCAAAATATCTGAGTTCATCTCTTATAAAACATTTTTAGTGTTTCTCATGTAGATAATTTGTGCTCAAGTTTGAAGCCACAGTTTTGTGATGGGACAGCAGTTTGTGACAGAGGACTGTATAGCTGAAGAAAAATGTATACTCACTGGGAAGCACAGGCTATTGTGAAGCAAACTGTAGTACCAGAGTTCAACTCCAAAGTGGAACCTGGGCTGCGATTTGTATTTGTATACTGGATGAAGTTTAAACTCAGAATCAATGACCCTCATCTCTTATTATGAGGGCTGTGGCTTATAGAAGCCTACAGCTTCAGTCGAGGACTTCACTCAACCTTCACTCTCGTGACTGTACTTCGTCAAGAATGAGTATGTGAAATGATCAGTGCACAGAGCCCTGTCATGAGTCAAGATTTACATGTGATTTCTGAAGTTTCAAAAGCTCCCCTGCCCTGCCCCATGAAAAATAATCCAGCTCCCTAAACACCAGTTCAACTATCCTTTCCAACTCGCATAAGGTTGTCCCCACCAGAAGCTGAGTTGTCGGAAGAGAAGACCTTGTGTTTTCTGTCATATGGCTCTGAAGAGGGTGGATGGGACACACGACAATTCCAAAGCTACTCTGCCTGCAGACAAAAACAATGTTGTGTTCCCTGTGAGGCTATTGGGAGGGGATGAACCTGACATCTGAACAGATCGAATTTGTACTTTTTATTTTTTAATTCTGAAAGTAAAATAAGACAAATTGCAGTTGGAGGCCATATTGCAGCTGTGCAGTGCATTGCTCAGTATTAGGCAGGCTGCATTACCTCACATAATCGATATCAGCTCTTCATGGATTACTGACTCTGGTGTCTGGAAGTGCACAAGAACTGCACAGGCTAGTAATACTCTAAATTGTATAGGTATTGGAAAATTTAACAGTTGTTCACACTATTCATGTTTAAGTGCTCTACTTAGGCATTCAAATTAAGATGAAGGTTTTCCCAGACTCTGCATACAATTAGTGCAAAAAACCAAGCACCTTCATGTGGTAGTATGAATAACCTTCCCTTAACATTATCCAACTTAGTTACAACAGTACAATATTTACTTGGAAATTTAAAAAGAAGCATCAAAAACAACTGTGGGAAATTTACTAAAATGAGATGCTTTTAATAAAGAGAAAATTAAGATCAGCAAGTCCACGTTAAGAAGTCAGTTTAATAAAATTAAATGGAACTAAGATAAGTTTATCCCAATAACAACTTAGATTTAATTAAGTCTCAAAGTATAGAGTAAGAGAGGAGCAAACAGACCAACAATTCTCAACCTCTCCCACTACAAGTCCATTATCTGTCAGGCTCACAATTCTGCACACCAAAAATAATAATGGCACTTCTGTCAAACTCATACTGCACTCTTATCCACTGCAATCCCACTTCAGCTATTAATTTCTGTGATTTTTTTTAGACACCCACATTGTTAAACAGCCTTTTCAAAGATCACTGCATCTGTATATTGTATGTTACAGAGGCAATCTCATAGATGTTTTATAGTGAAGCAAATTAACATCCCTCTTCCTACTGACTCCCCTGCTTATAGATTCAAGGGTCACGTTAGCCTTCTTTGCCAGAGGAGAACACAATGTTTTCCATTTCTGTTCAGATACCCATGCTGAGATTCATCTGACCAAATGTAGACATTTGGGCTACTCTTCTAGTTGACAAAGAAAAAGGCACTATCAGGGTGTAATTTGTATTATCCTAAAGCAGGCTTCTAAAATATGTCCCATGAATAAGAGTCAAAGTGTGTCCATTTTTCTCCATTTTATTCATAAAGGAACTCTAGAGTAACTATCTCAGATGCCAACATTTACACTGCAGCTGTCTGAGATTTGGTGAAATAAATCATAGCTGTAGATCCCCGTTTCAGATGTGGAACATGTGTTCTACCTTTGCAGTGGTGGTGGATTTTATTTCAATAGGTCTAATTTACCAAGCAATTCCAGTTATTCTGTATTATTTACCTGTCCTCATAAATGTTTATTATTGTCTCAGTCTTTGTCATCCACAAATTTTACTGGCAATGATTTTGCAATTACTTCCAATTCATTCATGAAAATGCCGGGTACTGTAGAAACAGGGTTATTATGGACAAACTCTGAAACTATTTGGTAAGTATTATATATAAGTGATGATTATGGTGATTTAATGTTCAAGTGTGTTGTCAGAACAATCTTTAGAGTGTACATATATTTAGAGTGTATATGTATAAATTCCTGTACTAAGGGAAAAGACACCAAAAAGGCTCAAAGCTTTCATTAGTCATGAACATCACAGCCCAACTGAACTTTTTAAAGACCAATAATGCTCAGAGATCAAGTGTTGGTATTAAAGTTTTTTCTGTTTTACATGCACTCTTTGTGATGAAAACCTAAGCAAATAACATTACAGACAATATTTCCTCTCTCAAAAAGCAGCATACAAGGATGCCAGGCTACTTAGCAAGAAAGCAACATAGTATCTAAAGAGATCTGTCAAAATATAAACAATACAGAGGGCTAAGCAGCTAGACTTCACCATAGCATCTTGCCTGGACCTGGAGACTCTTCAAAGGAAAGGTACATGTATTTAACACATTCTAAAGTCATTTCAGTTAAGTGTTGGTCATTCTGGTTGCTGACCAAAACATTTCCCATATTTATTTTTAAGCTAGGTCCCTTAAATACTACTACCTTTGGTGAAAAAGGAGTCATAATTACACAAAGGGTATCCTAGTTCTTTTCATTGACCTTTCTTTGTACTGTTTTACAAAATCCTTGTGCCGCACACAGCTCGAGCCCCTGGGGATGATCGGCACTTTGCAGGCCCAAGACCTCAATGCCTACTCCCAGTCAAGACGATGGAAGTTGCGGTTTATTCCATGAGCAACAGGACCGAGTTTTGTGTCTGTGACAGCACTGCCTTTATAAACCTCCTAATTTGTGGAGCTTAGAGCTGACTGCAAAATTCCCATCCAAGCTGCATAGGTTACAAGCTGAAATAAAAATTGATTGGACCATGGGAAGAGCAATAAATAGAAGTTCACTATTTATCAACTCATAAAAGCCAGAGGATGGGAGGAAGGGAGGAAAACCAAAGGAAAGTACTTACAGCTCAGCATCAGAGAAATAGGGCCTTATGCCCGACCACCCAAAAATTCTTGGCATGGTTGTAATTGAATTGTAATTTCCAGCATCAGTCAAAAAAAAACCCTGTGGGTAGTTTGGTTACCTGAGGAAGGATACTGTTCAGCCTAATCCCTAGCGACTGTGAGGCTGGTATTTGAGACTTAGACATTACACATTTGTTAAGGTAATCTCTAGGTCTATCTTACCAAACAAACTGACAGCTATAGGGCAGATCTGCTTTATTCCTTAATTCTGCAACCTGTGGAGACACAGAATGCCACCAAGGACATTTAGTGGCTCAAAAGAGATATGTAGGTCCAAAATCCTCAGAATATTTAGGTATTCACAATGCATAATCCAATCCACATTCATCAGTGCATTGAAATATGTACTTAAGTTTAAATGTATGCATACATTCCAGTAAAGTTAATATTTATGCCACTGACTAAACACTTCACTAAGTAGAGGTGTAGTTATTTGTGTATCAAACTTCAATTTATGCTTCAGTGATTTGAAGAATTTGTGCCCATTGAATTATTGGTTCTAACTGAAGATATACTGAAATGAAGTAAGATATTTATTTTGAACACTAATATCAAAACAATTTAATATCTTAATGCAAGATATATCACATGATAAAGTGGTAGCTATAGTAATTACATTTTTTTAATGTATACTGCAATGTAAAATAACAATATTTACTGCAGCATACATTTTCTGAACAAACGGGTATGAAATACAGGGAGTTTAGGGTTTAGAAAAGCACATGCAACATGGTTAAGATCATATGCAGTTGATCAGTCTACTCTATACCTTAAAATATTTGACAGATCTCAAAAGTGAAAGTGGCAATTCCTAGAGTACTGATAAAAATTGACTGCCTAACTCACTAGCATGTTGCTTGAATATTCAGTGTCAGTGCTCAAATCCACACTGACCAGTCTCCAAGTTTTTTAAAGTCATGAATAAAAAAAGGTTGAATTCATTTTGTACAACTGCAGCTCTTAATAGAGCAGAGTGTCTGAAGTTTCCTCCTCTAGAATTTTGCCAACAAATTTAGTCATCCCCTAGCTGAATATTAGTTTCGTATAATCAAGGGTATGCAAATACCTTTTAAAGATGTACAGTGTTTTAGTCATTTCAAGAACTTCTACTTTGGAGTATTATTATTGACTATCCTCTAACTAACACCAATTTAAACTAGTAGAGGTTCTTTCAGTTTTTAAAGGAAGCAGCTAGAAACACTCCATAAGACAAGTGAGTGCTTGAAACAAACTGTTTCCAGTACCTTTCTAGTACTCTATTATTCTGATTCAATAATATGGACATTTTAGTCATTGTCACAAAAAATAGGAAAATGGCCATATCCCCGGGAGTGAAAAAGACATTCTCTAAAATGTCATAATGTCATGGAAACTATTATAAGATTCTTGAATATTTCTCAGGGCCTTTATTTACTGTTTGAATAGCTATCACGCAGCTGGTTCCTGTTGACTGCCATTGTTACAAGCTTTTACATGCATCAGCAATGAACGGTGATCGACCAAGGTGGTTCAAAGCAAGGAGAGGTAGCCTAGATCACAAAAAGTGTAGTGAAAGTTAGGCCTCTTGACTCACATGGGAGCAACTGTTTATGAGATCAGCTAGAACAACAATTTTCCAAAACAGTTTGTGGCAGTAGTAATCTATTTCTTTGTCTCCTGATAAGTACTCTCCACTAAGTGCTTCACTCATTGCTTAAAAACAGACATACTGTTCTCCTAAAATATTTTTCCCAGTCAGATGGATGAGTATCGCCCCTCTGAAAAGCATGCTATCTCAACCCCTCCTTTTTTAAATTTCGTTTCCAGGGGAGGGTTTGGGGTAGAGGAGAAGCAGCTCACTTTGCATGGATCCCCACCTTCATTAACTTAATACAATGTACAAGTAACTGAACTTCACCGTATCTTTCTCCCCTATACCAAATGCCTATTGATTCAAACTGTATTATTAGGCAGTAGCTGGAATCACATCAAAAGCTTTCAAAGCTCAGAAGGACTTCTTTTGTGCATGGGAATGATGCCAACTTAACGTAAAGTTGTACACTAGAAATATTTTGAGAATAAAAATTTAGTTCTCTAGATATTGTCAAAGGAAGTGCAGAAACTTTAGTTTATATCCAACACTCGTCAGCACTGACTAAGACAAAAATTCATGCCTTACCTTTTCTAAAGCAATATGATGCAGCAACATATTTTTCTTAATGATTGTGGTTAGATAAATCTTGGGCAGGGTTGTGATACACTGTTTTACCATGCTCCCCGATTCAAATCACTGTTTGCAGTGTAATCAATGGCTTTCATACAATTCACTGAGCAATCTTGTGGAAAATAACAGGACATCCTGCAATGGGTCAACAAATTACAGAGTCCTCTGCTGTAACTCACATGGCTGAAGTAAATTCAGCCCTTTCAAGCCTGCTGCCTATTACACAACAAAAAGTTCCTATTCATGTCTAAAAATAAAGTTCACAAATGCAAAATTTATAACTACAGCATTAGTTAGTGCATTGTTGTGATATTAATTAAATTACTGGCAAGAAATTGATATGGCACATTGCTTACCACAGCAATTTTTCAATCCAAAGCATTCAGTCTGCAGTTTTACAGTCTCAAAAGTTATAGACTTCCTTGCTATTCAGATGAGCTCATTCTTGCTTTAATAGACCTCAGAGGATATTAGTTAAGGACTGGAATTGATTTAGGCACTGAAGAGCCCGATTTTGTCTTTCTCAATCTATGGTGCTTCCTACGAATTCAGCCAAAGCCCCAAACTTTGAAGAATTACACTGTCAAAAAGAAATTAGAATGAAGTCATGATACCTGATGACCTTGCCACAGGGTCCTAAGTCAATCAATCAATCTCTGAAAAATAAAATTAAAAATAAAATTTGGCTAGTGTCTAGAAGTTTAGAGGCAGCTGACAGGAAAGCCATCTTTCTTCATCTAAATAAGGCTAGAGTGAAAGGTGCACTTCCACAATGTGGCATGGGAAATACTACAAAGACTCATGCTGTTGTTAAGTTTCATACTGAGATATTCTGAAGAATAATTCATCTTTTTAATGTTACTTGTCTAATGGGCATTTCTATATCTATTTTATGGAGGGAGATATGAAACAGGGCTGTACATTACTTACCAAGGATCACAAAACAAATACCAGCAAAAGGCAACAACCACCACCATGTACTGCATGTGTAATATATTGCTCACTAAAAAGGTACAATATCTTTCAAATTGTCTCTGTGTGTTCCATACACATACCTATGTGCATACATATATTCATACAATATTGCTTTTCCCATTAAGACCTGGTTTTGTCCAGTGTAGGTATGTTTCCACTTCACCACACAAAGTAATTGCAGTGAAACAGATCACAGAATACACTGTTACTCCCAGCAAGTAGACAGGCTAAGGAGATTGTTTAGTTCATAGATTTAACAATGGGGCAGATTACCAGATTAAAATCTGGACTACTAGATTAAACATTTTCCAGGCTTTTTTTAACCCATTCTTGACCCATATAAAGTAAAACCATGATCTTACTTCAGGGCTCAGTGTGCACAAGTCTGCTTTACAAAACCAGTCATTACTCCTCTTCTCTGATTGGAATTATCAGAAAACTAGGACAATAGACATAGCAATGTAGCTAATCTTTTGTTTTACCAAGCATTTACACCTACTGTATATGTAATACTTCATTTTAGTTATTTCCAGGCATTGTATGAACAGTAATTGATCGCAGAAAAAATATACTGTAAGAAAGGTAAGATTTATTAGCACAATTTTTCAGCTAAGGAAAATGAAACAAAAAGACGACAAACTGCCCAACATCATAAAGAAAGTATATAGTATACAATCAGCATGGCATTAGGAACCAGAAATTTGGAGTATGAAGAAAGTATATTCAGAATCTGAAGTGAAAGACACAGGATTCACTGACATGAAGGAACATCATAGGAACCACAGTTGAAAAAAGTTGTTTTCCCAGAACAAAAAAAGTTCCTCTGGACTAGTTTTGGGTGATGTCCAATAGGGAATGAGTTTGGAGATGACAAAAGCTTTTGCTAAAATTACTTGAAGATGGCCTATTGCAAAAAATTTCAGTGAGCCAATAAAATTGTGTGCTATTTCAAGTTACTCACAAATTTTCTGATAAAGAGTCCTTTTCCATCTTGTTTTCTTTCTCCATGTTGGTGTGACTCAGAATGTTTGTAGACTTCATAATTGCTATTATTTATAAATCTGGCAGTATCGGAATCACAGCTACACTGTTTTGCAGGATTTTAGACTGTACAGAGTAAAAAGAGTACTCACCCCCTCAAACAGCTGAGAGTCTAGCAGGAGAGGAAACAGTGAAATGGAGGGAGCAAAATATACAGCATGCCAGAAAAGGCTGAAGTTATAATCAGCCCATATATTGTTGGTGTCCTGGTTTGGGCCTTTAAAGGTAAATGGTAAAATTCATTCCTTGTCAGAAAGGGATTTAGCTTACATCCACAGAACTGATGAGAAAAAGGTATTTCCACTTACTTTCTTTTCCTTTTTCTTTAAAATTCATAGCTCATTAGTTACAATATACACTTGGGAAGACAAAGATCCAATCTCCTATTTCTACTTGATTTGGAGCAGGAATCCAGAAAAAAGATATGGTGAACTGTCCGTATCCTGGACACACCTGAACCTCACCCATCGCCTGAAGCACTGACAGAATCGCGGGGTCTCCTTACCCCATAGGGAGTGCTCTGACACCTAGGATGAAATGTCATTCTTGCTCTGATGCAGATATTATTTTGTTCAAAGTGGAAGACTTTCAGCAGGAGAGATTTTGAACCCACAAAACTGAATCCCAGTCAGTCCAGAAAACTCTGCAGTTTAAAGTTGCGACATCTTGTTTTTCTGACTGAAATGGGATCTGAATTAAAATTTATCATATTTCAAGTAAACTACCTAATTCATGGGATTTGAAAAGACTGAACATCCTGCAGAGAAGAAGAAAGTGACTGATAAACAGATCAAGAAAAGGCATCCAAAATCAATATTATTCCCTTAGGTACTACTGATATCAGAAATCACCTTGACAGGCTGAAACACACAAGACCTCATAGCAACCTCAGTGAAAGAGAATACAGAGATTCAAGATCAGATAAAGCAATGACTGGCTTCAATATACATTGAGAAAAAAATCTGTGAACTAGTCTCCCCAAAATCACTGCAGGAAAAGGTGTTTGGAAAATGATTTGTCTGATCTAGTCTTATGTTTTAAAGTACTGCTGTTTCTCTCAGCATATTCTGTCTTCTATATGTTTATTTTAGATTGCTAACCCAGAGTGAGACTTTTCTTATTTCTGTTTATTATGCAGCAGAGACCAAACAGTGGCTGCTACAGGAATGACATCATCTGAAAAAAAGAAATCATAACAGTAATAACTAGTTCTAAGAACAGTCCCAAGGAAGCTGCTGGACACCCAGAAAGGGGGAACACTGCTAGCCAGGCACTTAAATGTAGCTTCTAAAGTCTGAAACAGAGATAAGAGCGGACTCCCTTCCTTCAGCAAAAGAACGTTTCTGCTTAAAACATCTGCCAGAAGATTTACATTTCCTCTTAGATGGCCGGGTCTGAAAGGAATGAGATTCTGCTCCCCTCAGATGAGCAGAAAGCCAGCCTCCCGGGAGAGTGCCACACTCCAACTCCTATGTTGGCTCCAAACATGAACTTGTTGGACCAAATTGACACAGGTTTCACTATTAAGGATCCCCTAAATAAGCAAGCAGTCTGCATACAGCTCTGAACTCACGTCTATTTATAAGAACAGCAGTATCTTTTCCGTGACCTTTGACAACCCAAGTGAGCTCCAGCTGATGGCTGCCAAGTCATGACCAGAGCACACCAAGGCAGTCCTGCAGCAACTGGGAGAGGTAAGTTGTCATGGAAAAATGATCACGGTCCATTTGTCACAGTCTGTGGGACTGCCCTTTGATGGAAAAAAATTACAATGTTGAAAGATGGAAAAAGCCTCAGAAGTCATGTAAGAAATGCTAAGAAGCTGAAGAGGTGATGCCTTTGTTAATGAACAAGAGTCCGGAAATTAGAAGCAGTTGCCTTGTTTTTTACTGTCATTTTTGGCACTAGGAAAAAAAAAAGCCCTCTATCCTTGGCTGTTTGGAAATACATCCCAAGAGGGTAAGATCCTCTGAAAGGGAACAGAATAGAGTTAGACTGACTGTTGGATTTCAGTAACCAATCCAGGGTTTATGTCACTACCAAATGTCTTGCCAGAAGGAAGGAACTGTTAATCAGCCAACCACCTATGGAAAGAATCAGCATTGTGTTCCCGTGGGCTACTAATTACTGCCACTGGCTTTTGTAGGCACTGGTTATACTAATGCTGGGCTGAAAGGCTAGGTGGGTGAAATATGACTGAGCTCTGGCTTGACTTCCTTCTGTAGTTTGCTTTAAAGGCAGTTCTAGTGGCAAAACAGCTAAAAGAAGACGAAGAACGAACAGATGATTTTTAAAACAAACTATTGCACCCTCTGTCTTTTGATAGGAAAGGGATTAAACCAGCATTTTGTTGGAACAAAGTCCTGATTTTTTTTTAGCACACCCTTATTACCTTAGTACTTAGCAAGTACCTTAGAATCATGACTAGAGATACACATGCTCCTACTTTATTCTTTGTTTCGGTCAAGGGGGTTTATGTTCAGTTAGCTGTATGAACAGACTTGTTTTCAACAATCCTATTTAATCCTGCTTCCCGAGCTTCATCTTTTGAATTAATTTGTAGATCTCGTCTTTCATATTGTACTTGGAAATCTTAGTGAGAATGTAAATGCTTGAAAATAAATAAATATTGGGGAAACTGGGACACAAACTTCTGGAACTTGACAATTCAGCAATTTAGAAAGGCACTTCTTAATATAAAATTTTGTATTTCCTGTGTCCTAAATATATGCTCCCTGAGGGAGAGGTGATATTTTTGTACTAACACCAGTACAGTGATCTTACATGAAGCCTTTACATGCTAATTCAAAACAACAGTCAATAATATTTTTCATGTAACAATGCCTCTGTGATTTAAGCACATGTTCTTCAATGGTATTGCTGACACCAAATATGAAGATCAAAGGTGAAAAATGTTGTGCAAATTCTATCCTTGGCCATATTCAAGCATCTCTCAGGAACCTCAGTGAGGCAAATCAACCACAGACATATGCTCTAGCAACTAATTTGATCAACTTATGTCGAGGACCATTTACGTTTTATGTAATTCCTAAAATACAGTTGTGCTGTTTCCTAGGATAGGAAAAGAATGTCAAAACTTCTAGTAGGTTCAGGAACTTATTCAATGTTTTTTTATAAAAGAGTTGGTGGATGTATGGAAGTGCAATACCAGCTAAAGAATTGCAGGTGACATTTTTATGCGGATGTAGATGGCTTGGCTGCTGTTCAGGTGACCTAATTTTGAGAGTCCTTGAGTTGGAAACTGGACTTGTGATGTTCTCTACCAAAACTCAGGATGCAATATAAGTAAGTACTAAGCAAAGCAATAAACTGATTAAACAAATAATGTACTTACTGGCATTATGTTATTATTAGCTTTGGCAACTATCAAATACTGGCCAAATATAAAAATGATTCAGATTCACCCCCATTGCTTTTGACCTTGTAATAAATAAAAGCCTTCCAAAAACCAAGCTAGACTAAAATATTAAATCCTGGCTCCAAAGGAGAAAGACGACTCATAACAAAGTGATTCTATAAGCACAAATCTCCTTGAAATCCTTGGCTGAAAATGTAGAACATGAACAATACTCTGGCTCATGACTGTGGAAAAAACTGTTCTCCATTTAAAATGTTTGTCATCAATGTAATCCCATCTTTAATTACAATTAATGTAAGGGGCTTTTATGTGTTGGAATGGTAATACATTGCCAAGAGTTCAGCTTTTAGGAAGGCACACATTTCCAAATTACAGTGGAGATTGATCTTAAAATGGAGCAAATAATAATGTATAAAGCTGTAAGAGACACAATGAACTGAGGACAATACGGTAGCAATAACTTGAAGTACTGACAGTCAGGAAATATTCTATGAGTGACTTTTAGAAAGAAATGTTTTTTTTCTATCTTTTAGTTACTTTTTTTTTTTCCCCAACTTGGGCCAAACCCAATTAAAAGTATGGTTTAGATTTGTAGCTAGTGCCATGTAATTTGGCAGTAACTGTACTGCCAAAAGGTTTGCCTTAATCTTATCATAACCAGTTTACACTGATGTGTTAGCACTTGCTGCTCTTCCCTTGTCAAATCAGCAGCCAGGCTGCTTGACCAGTTGCTAAAAGAGACTGGGCAGCATTATGGTATGACCTCTTAGAATCAAAATGCAGCTGACAGTGAGGTCCAGGCACCAAAAATTATTTGAGATCCACAGGACCAGCTAGTTGCCACTGTTTGCCTCCGTATTTTCTTATCATTGATGACAGCTATGCACCTAGATTATTACGTGGCTGTGCTCACAGTTGGAGAGGCAGATAAAACACTAGTACTGTATAGCAAGCAGAGATTCACTTTGAAGTCCTTTCATCAGCAGTGACCAGTGAGGAACATTTGGTCTCATGATATGCAATGCAATTGTGACTGCACAGCCATGGACCTCTCCATTTGGTCTAGGGCTGTGTCTGCTCACACTGTGCATGCCAGTATGCATCAGTTGAAGCTGATGCTCAACTACAACAAAAAAGATCAAGTGACTGTGAATCTTAAAGTCACTGCTGGTGTCGGAGTGAATTTTGCTGTTTTATATAGCTGTGACATGAAATATTACAGTAAATGAGAAATAAAGAATATTTCTTCATAGACAAGTTGCCTCTTGAGACTTGAAATATTAGAAAAAGCCCTCGCAGAATCACGTAACCTAGAATGGCAAGAGAGCACTTTGACACACTACTTTTGTTTGTATGCATAGCTAAACTGTGTGATTGTAGTATGATGTAGCCACTATCCGAGTTTAATTAATTTTAGCACAAATAACAGTGAAGAAGCAGTGACACTGGCTGTTAAGATATATTTGTCTACAGCAGCAGACATAGAGAAATGCTTGAAGTGATCTGCATAAACTAATTTTACCGACAATCTGGATGTTAGCATGCTGAAACCTACATAGTTGCAACTGCACTTTGCTATCCATGGCAGCTAGCACAGAAACGTAATCATGTGATTCTTGATTTTGTGTTTGTGTATACTTCATGGAGCAGCATAATTTATCTCACCCAACTTTATCTGTCTAAAGTGTGGGTATTTACTTGAAGGCATTCCTTTAACCTCTTTTATTTATTTATTTATTTATTCCAGTTTTCATAAATTTCTACTGCAAGACAGCATGAATGAGCTGCTTGTCTTTTCTTTGGGTATAGGGGAAGGCTAAAAACTGTCTTAGATTAAATGCCTAACTAAAGTTAGGAGAAATTTTTAGCATTTTGTAGGATAAAACTGTTATTTGCTCATGTAGATGTCTCTGAGGTTAATTGTTTTAACACAGCACTAGGATACCACATGGCAATGGGAACTGCATAAAGCACACAACTAAACCTCAAACCATTCCACTTCAAGGAATTGTTCTCATTGAAACAGCACTTAAAGCTAAAAGACCTTAGAAAATGCAGCATCTTTCTTTATTATCCTTTGGACATCAGAATACTCAGCAGAAGTACAAATTGCCATCTTCATGCTGATTTGGGAAAAACTGAGCAAAACAGAGCTCCACGCAACATCCACAAAAATGGTCCCTGATTTAGACAGACTGATCTGGTTTCTAGCCAAAAATCTGTTCAGCTCCAATTGGAGCAGTAGCTTCTCACTAATTATGAAAAATAAGGGCAGGGTCTTAGAAAACACAAAGGTTGCTTTGGCATAAAATGAATTACCCAAGGTCACCTACAAAGTCAATAACTGACTTGAGAACAGAAACTTGATACCATCTTCTTCCTTCACTTGGGCATATAAGATTAAATGAATATTAGAAAATATAGCAGGAGACATGAATTTCATTGATAAGAAACTTGCGAAGTATTTTTATAAATATGAATAAATAAGCATAAATGTAACTAAGTACTAATACATATAAGATTTATATGTCCTTCATATAAACTTTAATGTATATTTCCCACAGGATTCTCAGGATCACTTTTAAAACATTACAAAAGCTGTAGAATAAAAGCTGAAATGGAAATGACTTGACTTATAGTTTTACTGTAAATTGATGTGTGCATCTCAGGAGTGATTCCTCTGCTTTCACTGGTCCCTAGTATGTGCTCAGCAGCTGGCAGGCACACTCAGCAAGGCTGGAATTTGGGAGTAACAAGAAACTATGATCTCTATAAGCGTTTGCTAGGAAAAGGATTCTACCTTTTTTGATGAGATGACTACAACTGAAAAAATCCCCAACACCCAAGAACTTACTTGAAGGCATAAAGCATTTCTTAGCCAAACTGGAATTTGCATTTTTACCTATAACAAAGGTTTATGAGATGGATTGCTGTTGACTAAGCCATCGTATTTGCAAAACAATGTTGTAATATGTGAATTTACTGTTAGCTGATTATATTTATTGAATCACAATGTTGAATCTGCCACCCTTGATGACCCAAAGTTGCAGCCATTGCCTATTCTGTTGACAAAGACTTTGCCTTTTAAAAATTTTCCAAGATGTCTTGGAAATTTGTCTCAGTATCAGGGGGAATTCAGCAGGGATATTATTGAATAATTTTGCCAACAGATAACATTTAAGCAACTAAATCCAGCCATTCTGTAATTTAAGAAGAACAATTTCAGAAAATATTATCTCCCACTGTAGTTGCAGTGCTACATGCCTCTCAGCTTACCAACAGCGACTGAGATCAATGAGAAAAAAAAAATATTCCATGTTTCCAAGTTAGTCACGTAAAGAGTTGTATTTATGAAAATCTCTGTCACAGAGAAATGAAATGCAGCACTATGAAGACTGCTGCAGACTATATCTAATATCCTAGACTGAAGCTGAGGATAAAGATCATAGGCATCAATAGACAAAGTTGACATGGTGTTCCTAGCCTTTCACAGACCTCTTTACATGGTAACAAGCAGGAAACAACAGAATTTCAGCATGCAGTCACAAAAAGCTTTCCAAACATTTTGCAATATCATCCCCACAGGGAATTTTGTCAATGGGCAAAAAGGATCTATAGAACATGAACTCTAACACAGTTAAAAATTTCAAAGAGGAAAAATCATTAATTAATTTTAACCTATGTATGAGACTATTGTTTTCATCAATATATGCACATATAATTTCACTCACTACAATATTTTTTGATGTTGTATGTTGTCTCTTACAGTGAAGTGTATTCCAGCCTGTGGATCTTGTTTCTTAAAACATTCCACATGCTGAATGGTCTTTACACCACTTGTCTACCCTTTCACAAATTGTTAAGCGATCATTAGAGATTCTTTAGCCTGATTATTTTTCTTAATCCTCACTGCATCTGTGAGGATGCCATTCCCCAAAACTAATCTAATATTTCATGGCACTTGAGTGAGCATCTTTAAAAGAAAGACAAAAAGAGGTCTTCACTTCCCTTCACTGCCTCCGAGTAGCACTGCAGCAATCTTTATCAGGCACAGAATGCCAACAACTTTTGCACGTGGACAGGAATTAATTTAGCATTATGTCATAAACCTGAAACTTTCCTGTGTTCTCTTTTTTGAACTACTTACTGATGAATCCAAGGGTACATTATGTATTCAATGGGTGTACTTCGGCTTGAACAAAACCACACATGCACAACTGTCCTACCCAACGCAGAGAGTAAACTTTGGGTTTCTTTTTTCTTTTTTGCTGTACAGCAATTATGTCATGAATTATATCATGCTCCTTGGAATCACTTTTTCATCAATACCTTTCTTACCATTTCTAATCTACTGGGAACACATTTAGCTATGGCATGTGACTCACCCAAAACAGGTGTTTGTGAAAATAAGAACAAGTGTACATATAACTAGAGAGACAAAGTGCAGAGACGGCTATGAAGCCAGCCTTATTTTGCATATTCTGTTTGATCTCTTATCAGGCTTGCAGCCAAAATTGTTCTGGCCAGGCTGTATAAATATGAAGCAACCCAGAATATAATTAAACCAGGCTAGGCTAGGTTGAACCCTAGTAAAAGGTCATGCTGAACAAAATTTTATCTACTACAACTACTGACCTGCTACTCCAAGAACTTGTGAAAGAGAGCATAAAAACTATGAACACTCATCCAAGGAGGTTCACCACTCTTTCTAACAACTGCTGAATATGCCTGGTAGTTCTTGAAAATTTTTGATGCGGGTATGTGTCAGAATTAATTTAATATTATTATGAGGATAAGCACAGCCTTCCTGTAGCATCAGACACATGGCTTCGGGTAAAGTTCCAGGATTATTCTTTTGAATAGAAAAAAAAAAATTCCTTTCCTTTCAGCTTAAAGTCATGTTAACTCTCATGTTCAGAGGTCCTTGAATCTCAAAATGATCTGAACCACATCTTGGAACTGAAAGTGGTTCCTAGCTTTATGAACAATTCATGTTTTAGCAAGAAATTCTTCTTATCATGTTGTCAACATTTCCTGCTTTTCTTTCCTTCACGGTTGTCTTTCATAGCAACACAAACAGCACTGAGGGCAGAGGTCATTTTCTTCTCTATTCTGGCCATTCAATTAGTAGCAAGAGATAAGTTTTACATAAAGGAAGGGAAGCTGCTGACAGGCCTTGGAAAATTCTGTTTCATTGGCAAGGAATTTCTTCACTCAACCTACCTTTTCTTGATTCTGGCAGAGAAGACAGTCACATTCAAAGCAATACTGGCGCATCAGTTGCTTTTGGCGTTCACTGGTGGGCATCAGTGATTCAATATAGCTGATGGTGAGCTGTGTGCAGTACATACAAACACAGAGTTGGTATATTTTACAAAAGTTCCATACTTGGTGTATGTTGGATACAACATTTTTCCAGCATAAAATAAAATTTTATCTTAATAGATGATTTCCCAGAAGAAATTGACTACTTTACAAAGGGCAGAAAAAAACACCAAAAATAATTTCCATAGAGGAACACTTTTTCACATTTCCAGATCAATATTGTTTGAAATTATTAATCCCCCCAAAACTATCACTATTTCAACTTTTCATGCTAATTTGGAAGAAAAACAAAAAAGAAGAGAGAGAGAAAGAAGAGAGGGGAAAGAGAGAGGGGAAGCTCAGAATCTGAATTCCCTGTGCATGAAATTTCATTTTCTGTCTAGTTCCAAAGTTTAAGTGTGTATTTAGCACTGGTGTTATACAACATCCAACTATCTCAAAAAATTTTGTCTCAGGGAAGCCCCTACTTTCTTGCAAATATATGTTTGAGCCCGAGGAAAGCTCCTCTTATATCATACCCATCTTCAGTACGTCTGCGATGTTTCCTTTGTGACCAAGCAAGCACAAAAGCATTGCAGTCAAAGTTGTTGACAAGAAAATTTATTAAAATGACAAAAGAAAATGCTTACGTTTGTGCCACTTTCAACTCCTCATTCTGTATGGAGTGAATTCCAATGAACTACAGAGAAGTCTGTAGTTTGTTCACTTTGATGCCTGCCAGAAGGAATTTTACAGGGCTAACCATTTGTAGAGTTCTTCAAATGATTAAAGTGCTGCACAGGCACAAACTAATGATAAGGGAAAGAATATAACAAAATAACAGCCCAGCTCAGACCAGCATTCAGTCATACATGCTATTGAGTGATTACACTATACGCCCAACACACTTTGAAACACTCCAGAGAGGTCAGAGCTAAAAAATTCAGGTCACATTATTTCATCCTGAGCCTAGACACTTCAACTAATTGGAAGGATTTTCACATGGTTCTCAGTTAAATCATGAGAGTCCACTCAAAGAAATTACAGGAAAACCTGACCAATTTGTAGTAATGACTATGAAATCCATTGTCAGAATCTGCATTTTGCAAATTAGTGAGTATTCTAATTAAATAAGCAATTAACAGGCAACTAAAACAATGCCTGCATTTTTTTTCATTTATTATTACAGTGTAATTTGATTACATATTGAAGCAGGACTGTATTAAAAGAAGACTACTAAGATGACAAAGTCAAGCATTTAAAATGATCATAAGCAGAAAGCCTGTGGAAAAAAATAAATATGGTCTCATAATTGAAGATTAATAGTATAATCAATGAAAGACAGAAATTAAAGTTCCACAGATAATCAAAAGTTAGAAAGTGTGAGAACTTTGTTAGGTTTTGCATTCTATACAGTATTGTTCTTTGCATGCCTGTGCAGCTTGTGCATGCCTGAGCCGAGAGGGGATTAGTTTCACCACTGTTGGTTCACAGCGGAACAGTCTGTACTAATCATTTACACAGGAGCTGTAGGCTTCCCTCTGAGCTTTCTGTGGTGAATGGATGAAAATTGTTTTCCGTATTTCTTTTCCACTCTTTTCTCCCAAGCTTGATCTCTTCTGCCTCATTCTCTCCAATCTGTCCCTCTTCTCACTCTCTGTCTTCTCTGCCCCTGGACATGAGTATCATTTTCCAGTCTTATTCTCCACACCCGGTTATCTAAACCTGGCTTCCAGCCCTCAGTTCTAGCTCCTTACATAGCCATTCTTAGTACAATGGGCCAATTTCATCATCCTACCAGTCCCAGATCTGCCCTTCTGCCTCGCCTGAATGCCTCGTCTTACACCTTTTCCCCATATTTGATCACTAACACCCTTACTCAAGTTAACAAGTTAACAGTCCTTGTTGCACTGCTCTGGTTTCTCAATCATCTTCAGTAACCCCACCAACTTTGTCCTCATTTCTTTCTCCAGCTGGTCCTACTCTGCATCCTCCCTGGTGTGGTAAGAAAGATCTGTATCCCTTCCTTCCCACAAAGCAGCTTCCAGCCAAGCTGTAGTCCTAACCTCATCCTTCAGCCATTCCAAGCCCAGTTTCCCTCTCCCATCACGAGCCTGTGACCTTCATGTCTCCTTGCAACTTGCAAGTGTTTTCTGCCAAATTCATTCCGTACACTGGCTTATCCCGTCTCTTATCCTCTGCATAAACATCACTGGTTCTGACCCATGTCCTACTGGGCTTTAGGTTCAGGTGGCATCCAGCAGTAAAAGGGATTTAATCAAGTTCAGGCACAGTGCAAGACAGTAGCAATCATCTGGGAAAAATCATGCACGTGACATTAGTCTATTCTTTGCCAAAATACTTAAGACAATGGTTTAAACCCTATCATTACTGTTGAACCCATCATTAGGCAGGGTTCAGTTCTAATACTGCAAAACAAACACATAGCCAACATAGAACACGCTTTATCTATCTTCAGCCTACAGGCTTCATCCCTTTGTCTCTCTTCATTTTTGGCCTTTTTTTTTTTCCCCCATTCATGTTGCAGAAACCTTGGAAGTAGAAACAAGTTTGAAACGAGTAATTTCTTTTTGAGAGGTTACCAAACAGTTGTGGATATGAACAGTCACGTAACAACCTGCCTGGATTAGAGCATATGACTCGGCAGAAGGAGGAGGAGGACAAGAGGCTTCATCACACTGATACCTCCTTTTAGTGTTTTAACAACTTAGGGTTTCTCTTGCTGTCAGAGGCCCAAGTCCAAATTCCCAGTCCTGCCAGCAGAAATCCGTAAGTGAAAAAATGTTTGTAGCTGGCAGACTGAGTGGGAAAATGTAATTAGAATATTTAGAAACATGACCAACCTAACGGTGACTACGTCTATACTAATCATTTAATCGTTTAAACATAAAAATTCTGTATTCAAGTCTCTTTCCTACACTTGTTTTAATTTTGGATCCCTTCATTAGATGCAAGGCTCATTTAACTTGTACATATTTAGGAAATATGCCCGTTTATCAAAGGTTGTCTTAATGGTATTTGCATGTGGGATGTATGGTATTAATTAAAACATTATTTCAGCTGACCAAAGCTTGCCTCTTTATTGCATCACTTATAAAGAATGCAGTAAATCTTTTGCCCCGAACTGGGGAATATATATTAAATAACATGTAAGAAGGCAGGGAATTATTTAACATCCATGAGACTTATTGACTCTCAAGACTTTCTCCTTAGAAATTCAGCACTGTCTCAGACCTGCTTCTTGCTCTGACACAGAAATTCTTTAACCATGGGTATGGTGGTTAGTTTCTTATGTTCCTCATCTGCCAAATGAGGTGGACACAATTTTCCAGTACTGCCATGCTGCAGTGGACTTAATTTATGTTTTTTGTAACAGACTATAAGCTACAAAATTTCTAGACAGAGGATTCTGTAGAAATTTAAAATCAATTATTTTAATGCAAACGGCAGGGGAAAAAGTGAGTCCTCTTGTTTTTGCACTCATGGGTCTCGGGGTCTTAGGGAGGGTTGTATACAAAAATCTGTTCCTGAGACGGAGTTATATAAGTGGCGAACAGCCTGTGCTCTTTCTGTTTTGGTATATATGATCAAAATGCCTTCTAACTCAAGGAAAAATTTGGTTTTAAAAAATGTAATGTGACAAAATGTAATGTGTCAAACATACACAGATATAAAACTTCTCCTCACATAATTATAATAACAGAAATATTACACATCCTGGTTGAAATCTATCATGAAGATAGATTTAATTGCTGGTCATCTGAAATTATTATTTGTATTTAGCATTAATTTTAAAAATTAGTTGCTCTGTAAGAGTACGGTCTGTTATGTGACTTTCTGCAAAAAGATACAAATTTGCTCTAACTGAACTCTGAAGCTGATGAGAAGCCATGCACCCATTTTGGAGCAGAACTGGACCTCAGCTAATGCATCCTGCCTCTCAGCAGGAGTAACTGATTTGAGCTATGCATGAACTAACCATAGCTATATAACTTCTGACTGGAGAACAGGCAAAATGAGTTCGTGTCTGCCTGAAAAACACCAGGTAGACACAGTAATTAACAAAAAGTCAATTGAAATTATAGCACACACCTTGATGCTGTTTAAAGTGGTTACTTAAGGGTAGGGAAATGATGATGACCTCTTCAGAGCAGGCTGCTTGTCTTTTTGAGAAAGTGAATTAGCTGATAGGCTACCTTATCACTGAAGGAGCCCTGGTGATCCCTAGGTGAATAATTTTTGCTTTCTTATAATCCTTCCCAATATCTTACCTTTCTTTGCAATACTTAAATTTCATTTTTGCAAAGAAGAAAGTGCAAGAAAAGGAAATCTTTGTATGCTGTCAAAGTAACATCACCTAAAGTTACAAAAGCTGTGATAGTCAGCACTACAACTAACATTATCTTGAGGAGCAAAAAGGTGTTATAATTAGTTTTGAGCTGCTGGAAGCAAGTTTCAGAAAGTCCTGTAGTCCCCACAAAAATCTATTATTTCTTTCTTCTTGCTATTAGATTAAACTATGCTCAAAAATGTGGTACAGAGTAGAGTCTACAGAGTGTTAGGAGACCCTTTCTAGCCACCTCAACCCCCAATCTATGCATGGAGATCAATAGTTGCTCCCAAGCCTTGTCCTCCTTTCACTTCTTTTGTCCTCTCCTCTGCTCCCTATCTGTTTCATTCCCTTTATGCCAGCTGCAGGACAGAAAACACTTAAATTTAGTGGTGATCATTACCAGCTGTTCAAGCACTAGAATTTGGGGTATTAGCATAGACCCATCCTGCCTTATATGAATTATAACAGTCAGAGCAAGGGTGGGGAAGAAGAAAAAGAAAGGCTACCAAACTTGAAGGAAGTTTCCTGTCAATCAGAGCCAAATTTTAACTTTAAGAATTCTACATTTAATGAGGATTATAAATGTCATTTAAACAGACAAATACGTTATATAATGATAGAAATGAAAGCTGTTATTTTGAACATCAACTAAAGCATTCACTGGCAAAAGCCAATGGGAACTTAGTGTGTTTTTGTTCAAACTTGTGTAACTTTCTGCCCTCAAAGAGCATGCAATTCCATAGAACCACATTAGTTTAAAATTCAAATAATATACCTAAAAATAAATCTGAACTTTTGGTTTCCAAAGCAAAATTTAAGGACCAGACACTTCTCCATCTTGCCAGCTCTCAGTATTTTATTACGATTTCTGCAATACACTTTGTTTTCTTAAAGCTTCAACTTGGGAAACCATTCAATTATACATGAATCCCTTCTTTCAATGCCTACAAAAAAGTAACATTCATGACTCATGATTTCTTAGTGCTTCAGGACAGACAACACTGTCTTTGCCACAAAAAAAGGCCTAGATGGCTAGAATTTTTGTGTATGATTTTAGGAGTGATTAGTTTTCCAAATATGCAGTTACACCAAATTTAGCACTTGCATTCTATAAGGATTCAGGCAAACATTTTCTGGCTCAGAAGTCCTAATTTTCTACTGCCTGAGATACATTGTGGCCTTTGGATTTGAACAAATTTCAAAGCCCAAAACAAAATTCCATTAAAAACCGCTAAATGCCACACACTTTCCTGTCAAAAACATGCAAAGCCAACAAAATCTGCCTAGACATGAGACTAAAACTGAACTGAAACAACTTCCATCAGGACATAAAAACTTTTTCAGGTTCTCATAATCTTGCATGCTTTTTATCATTGACTTGATAAATATGATTACTGTGTATAGCATGAGCACTCTAAAGTGTGGTTGGGGCATAAATGTTATTCTTGAATAAATCTATCTGTATCACACTGCAGCAGCTACACCCAATGTAATATCTCTTCTGGTTTAAAACCAAAATCAGGTCTACTGGTGCGTCCCTCTTTATATAATTGTGAGTTGACCACAATGGCCAGTCACCTCAACTCCCTGTGTCTCTGTTTTCCCTGTGATTATAGGTGGTCAACAGCTCCTTAACATGAGTAAATTGTTGTAGTGTCCTCTGATAGAAAGCACTACAAATGTGCAAAAATATTTTTGCTTCTCACTGGCCTAGTGAACACATCATATTTCTGTGGTTGATACTTTCCTGGCAAGGGTCCAGAAGCCCTGTCAAGTTTGCTCCTATATGGATAATAAAGCCATAGTCATATAGCATAGCTTCTAATTTCTAATAAATCTTAGTGCTTATTTACTTTCTATTAAGTATTACATAGACTCATTCTGTCTAAATCTAGCGTAAGTTTGAACAGGATAAGGCAAGTTTGCTACTGCTTATAATTATTTAAGTTTTCTTGTTGCCTCACGGCTTGAAGCAATGTTCACCTTACCACCTCAGAGCACTCAATTTATTCAGAAAGCCCAATCAGATTCCTCCCTAACATGTATTTTCTCTCCCATTAGCTGAGATCATGACCTCAGTAATACAAGTAAAAACTCAGCTCGTAACAGGTAATGCAGTTTCACGTACATAGGTGTGTAAATTCAGTACATGGCTATTAAGAAAACTGAGCTCACCCTGCTGCAGGCAAGCAGTAAGGCAGTGTGGAAAGAAGTTGTACCAAAGCTACCATGCAGAACACAAAATGAAAAGCAGTAGCAGTTGTGTAAGAGGAAAAGTAGTTGGGTATTGAAAACAATATTAAACTGATGACTTGTACATACCCTCATAATAATTTTCCTTTCCTTCCTCTTCACATAACAGATCTAAACTAATATTCGCTTTGTATCTTTATTTTCTCACTTACGCCCATTTTCTTCCTTAGACACATCCTTATTTAAAGAAGCATGTACCTTAGACTAAGACTTTTATTTCCAGCTAAGTCAAGAGGGCACTGCTTTAACACAGTGTATATATAAAATCTTACATGTTCTTAAGGAAAGTTTTCCTTTCAGTACCAAAACCAGAAGCAATAGTCGCAACAAAGACAGTAGAACCTGAGCTCTTTGGAAAATTCTGACTTTATTTTACTGCCTCATTGGAGACAAAGTTTTTTAGAAAATATAATATGCCCACATAAGGCACAGTCATTTTAAAGCCTGTATTCACACAACTGCCAAAGTCACTGCAAACAAATTGGTCCTAGCTGCCCTGCTTTATAACTTATATTTATTTCCTGATTGCCTTACAAATGACTTGTAACTTACATCATATCAGTTTCACCACTGATTTTAACCTAGAGACTTCTGCGGGTTACAGATCACTAACACTAAGTCTAAAATTTGGGTCATAGCTTCACAGCCATAGCACAATCTGCACGGTCGTCACACCTGCAAGGGAATTCTACTTCACTTCTCACTCCAGAACCACCTGAGGGCCTCTCCCACTCTGTAAAATCTGCTTGTTACAAAGAATTGCTTTATGAAATTTACCTAGAAAAATATATCCACGTACATAAAAATAAGGTAGCTTCAGAATTTAGAACTCTAATCCCAAGTGCATCCTGGGAAGACATTAAAATCTACTGTATTTTTAAATAAACAACCCATCTTGGTGAACTGGGAAGCCAAGAGGAAAGTTATGGTATATGAATAAAATGGGAGAAAAATGTCTATAATTTGGCTTGAACAAGAATGCCAGACTGAAAGATTTCTACAGTTAATAGCTGCACAAAAGTATATTGCACCCTGAAAGATTTCTCTTGGCAAAAAGGTAAGTATGCAAAAGCATTTCTGTTGGCTTTCCACAATATTTTGCCTAAAAAAATATTTTACCATTTACTTATTTTGATGGCCTACTATCTTAGAGAAAGGATACATTACAAAAGAAAACACTTAATAGGGAGGAAAAGAGATACTACTTCTAAATTAGAATACATATGCCCTTGATCTTCGCAGAGTTTGAAGCACAGGTGTGAGCTGTATTTACATTAGGTCATGATTTTGAAATGACCAACAGCTGGGACTGCATAGGTCATTGGTGCATGTAAAGTTACATATATACACACGTCTTTGCAGGCCTTACTAAGCAAATTCAATATTGCATTGCTGCAAAAGACATTTACTTTGAAATGCTTACCTAGCCACAAATGACTATTTTCAAAGTAATACAAATGCTGTTGTAAAACCAAAGCTGAGAATACCTTAGATCAAATCAGAAATCTCTTGAAAGGGATATTTTGAAGTTTTTTCTAGTGAAATGGACAAGAAAACAAACCTTGTCTTGCTACTTTCACTGTCAATGAAAGGTTTACTACAACAGTATGGTTGCAGCCTGACAAATGCTTATTGTTGCAATGACTTAGAGAACACTGCATTCCACCCAGAAATATTGTAAGTGTTTCCATCAGGGTAAAGACGTTCAAATACAAACAAAATGAAGTGCCTAGAGGAGGAAAGGAGGAACAAGAATTTATCAAGACTGTTAGTGATTTATGAGAAGTAACGATTATGGGGCCCAGGCAGTGTAAAGAGATGATTCTATTTATCATTTCCCCCCTGATAGCTATGTGCTAGAAAGTGGCATCAATATATCATCAAAATATTAAGCTGGTGGCCCTGCAGTCTGGAATTTATTTAGGGAGATGTCATTGTTGCAGGTGTCTGTGATGGAAGGGAGGACAAGTTAATTACCTCTTCACCAATCTGGATCTCTCGGACAGAGCGAAGTAAAAGCTGGTATCCTTCAAAAACGATCACGCAGTTTGGGTCACAGCTGTGGTTCAGTAAAGACATGCTGTAAGGGGTGGTAGAGGGGGAGAAAGAACTTTACAGAGGAGCCTCCGCTGTCATTCTCCTTTAATCATTTAAAAGTAGCTAACATGATTACATCTGAAGTATCAAGCAATTAAGTTATGAAACAAATAAAATCCCTGGTAAATCAGCTGCTCTTGGTTAGGGGAGGAAAATTAATGCTTAGAAGATTTATATTCATTGCTAATAGGAGCCATGCCTGGATCTCTTCATGTGTTTCTGCCTTCTGTGTACTCAGGGTGGGAGGGAGGCAACGGCCTCCCAGTGACTCTCCAAGAGGCCTGACTCAGGGGAGAGGGCAAAGCAGGCAAGCGGGGAACAAAGCAACCTGGACAGTTCAGAGCAAAAAGTTACTACCTCGGGACTGTGTTTTATTTCTGCTGCTTCTGCTCAGTTTCAGGGCACTAACCTGATCAGTTACCCTGACCATCAGTGGAACTGCAGCTCAAATGGGCCAGCAATCAACCTGTATTTCATATCAGGTAGAAAATGGGGTATACTATGTCCCAAAGCCAAAGTACTTGGTGTATAGAGTTGAAAGAAGAGATACAGCCATTGCCTCCGTTTTACACATATTTTGGTTCAGCCTCTGTTCTTATGGTGTGCGACAGCTGAAGCAACACAGCTCACTGGGGAGCTGCTGCCACCCCCAAGAGACACACATGCTGGTGATCTCCTGACACAGACATGCCCTTCCCTCCTTTTTGAGGCAGACAGTTAAGAACAACATCAACGACATCCGCTATATACTTTTGAGTCCCGTGTTTCATTAGCTGAGAAACAACTGACTTTGCAAGGCCAACATCAGTCCCACAGCAGATGTGGGGCTGATGATTCTTCCCTTATGCGAATGACCCATTGAAAGAACCGTTCTGGCATCATCAGGCTGGAAGAAGAATTTTTGGATTATCCAGCTCCTGGCTGCGTTTTGCTTTCCTTGTCCGCCTGATTCAGCAACTCAAAATCCCAACTGTTGTTGGCAAAATAGAGGATGTTGCCAAGGGTCAGAGCCCTGCACCAAACCATGCTTATTCAGTTCTTGACTCTTAAAGGAGCTATCAACAGAAGCCTGACTCTTTTGATATCCTTTCTGGCCTAATGAAATATCTGTGGTTAATCTCCACATGAACCCAGTAATGTACACTGGGAGAGGTTATACATTTCACTTATTGTGAGATCATTGGGCATACTCCCAAAGCTGCTGGCAAGGTGATGCAGAGAAGGACTGCAGGATTTTATCTATTTAAAAATATATCGGGATGCTGAAGCTATCAAGCCATGCAACAATATACCACCTCTTAATGAGACTAAACAAAGTACTTTTAATCAAATTTCCCCTCATGGAAACACTAGTGGGTTTGATGGCAATTCCATCTGAATTCATCTGGAAGGGCATTTGCCTAGGATTTGGGAACCACAGATTTAAGTTCACAGTTTTCCCAGCTCACAGTGATTTGCTACAGCAAAACTCAAAGTGCTCTGAACTGACGTGGGAAAGAGTCTCTTGCATCCCTTGGCAGTGCATTATCACAGAACATAGATAGCCACTTTCTTCACAGTCAGGGGCTTTTTTCAACCAAAGGAAAGCATTTTACTAATAACAACGCTCCAAAATAATGTTCCATTTTTCCCAAGTATGTGAAAGGATTTGTTTCCACTCCACTATGAAATGAAATGACTGTTCTGTACTTTTCATAACACTAATTCCCATGTCCTCCTAACCACCTTTCCCTTATCTTTACCACAAGGCAGGCCTCAAGATATTAAGTGTCATTAGTCAGATCTTACATGTGTGACATTAATAGAAAAAGAAACAACAGTGACAGGCCCGCTGAGGTATTGACAACATAGTTCAACCGTGCATTAACACAAAACCGAGATGGTAAAATATAATTTAAAACTATACATACTAATTGTCCACATTAATACTTACAGGTAACTAATTCTATGAAGGCAAAACCTTCCCTGGTACGTACTTCTTACCCAATACAAATAAGAAATAATAATAAGAAATTCAAATATTAACATCCATCTCTCAAGGGGCTTATCTTTTCACCTTACTGGTTTCTTAGTTATGGCAATTTACTAATAAATGTCTTCAATCTTTTTCTTTTAATTGCCAGTTCAGAAGGCTCTCTGCTGCAAAATATCTGTATTCTCAAGCAACACTGAACAAGTTTCCTTTTACTGGTCCCAGTCACACTTTTTGATGTCAGCATTTATTCTTACTTAGAAAAGACTACCACCTCCATGGAAATAAAATATAAAGTTGTATCTTATTTAAACTGTTTTAACTCTAATCAGGACTATTACACATGATTTCAACTTGATCATATTTTTTATTCTCCTTTAATTTATTTGCATTTCCCAGTTTCTCGTTTAGATATGTTACCTGCTGCTTTGATGGCCCTTACAGCTACCTAGGAAAAAAAGAAAAAAAACTAACAGATATTTTGCCTCTGAATGAAACAGTGTCCACAGTACCTGGGATAGAGGCCAACACCAACATCCTGCATCTCTCCATTACTGATGGTGAAACAGTTACAGGTCACCTGTAAAAACAAGGGAAAAAATCCAGGATTACCAGAATCATTTGGAAAGCCCATACTCAAGTGAAAAAACGTTCAAAATAAAATGAAGGGGCAATTGGTAATTGGATGGGAAACATTCAAGCCCAACATTGGTGCTCTTTCATTTTAGAGCAATCACATCTGGGACACACTCTCCTGTAAAACTGCAGTCAATTAAAAGCAGAAACATTAGCATCCTGCAAAAATGTGGGGTTAAACATATGCAGAGGCCCTACTTTCCTGTCCAGAGAGGAAAAAAAAAAAAAAGCCACTCTACACAGAGCCTGAGAAGCTCAGCCCAGAGACAACATAGCAGATGACAGTGACTGCTGATGAAAAGAGTGGCTGTTTCCATGCAGGGACTCTGCTGATGCCAGGCTGTCACAGCACCTTTTAATGAGTACCAGTGGAGCCCAAAGAACATATATGGGACAGTTTTGAAGTAAACAGCAGCCTTGACTGTGGCAACCTGATATGGGCATAAATAAATACGAAGACTGCACAATAGTGTATCTTTCACGTTATGGGTATTTTGGTTTGCATGTAAAAGATCCCACAAAAAAGCATGTTGAAATTGTCATTCAAGAAAAATATAACCTTTCATTTAATCGCAAATATTCAGCTTAATAGTGTATTCTTCCCTCATACAATCATACAAAGCTAAAGTGGTCTTAGAAAAGAGTGAAGAATGGAAGTTGCTTGCAAGTAGATATAGCCCTACCCCAAACTGTCAGTCTGAAGTTTCTTGGTGTTCAATTCCAAGATAGATCAGCAAGTACCATTTTCATGGGCTTAAACAAGAAACAATACCCAATTCCTAATGTATTTTTTAAATATCTGATTTTTTTTTTTTTGAAACAGCTGGGTTTGTATTTTTTCTTTTTGATTTTTTAGATAATCTGTTAGTCAGTTATCAATGACATACTAATAAAATATTTTATGTAGAAATACACTGCATGATACTGCATATACAAGAAAAGTCCCAGGTCTCTTCTGCATAACATTAGATTATTAATATCATTAATTCTCGTTAGAACAGAAAATGAGTTAGAGTAGGATTTGGCAGACGTGAAAATGAGATTTGAAAGTTGCAGTTTTATCTACAGAGTAATTGCCCAGAACGGTAAATGCACACCTCTATTTTAAAGAGGTACACTGAACAATTTAATAGTAGATCTTATCCTATAAATTGACAAATTATTATTTATGAGAGCATTAACCATAAGGTGAAAATGAAATCCTCTTTCAAAATTTCTCATAAATTCTGACAGCAACGTTAATTTAAATAAATGTACATGCAGTAGGGCATGTGTTTTTTTTTTTTAATGGTTAGACAATACTTTGATTAGTCTATTATTTATGTAACCCATTCAAATGTTCCTGATCAATTACCAAAAGCATATATCTTAATTATTTCTTTCCTGCTGGCACTGGATATAAAGTGTCAGACAACTTCTGAGCAAAGATTAGTCCATTTAAAGTGGCAATTATCCTGGTTCTAAAAATATTGACTTGATTTTGGTATTTATTGAAAAAATAATGCCTTCCAGGTAAAAGAGAAAGAAAGCCAGCTTATGTGGACCTTAGCTCTCTCTAATGGATTATGAAGTAGCAGAGGTCAAACATCTCTTAGAACTAAATGAATCCCTCTTCCTTGCAAATCTATTATTACCATAAATCTGTTTATATTAACAATATTGAATTTTGATCACTGTAGAGTTATAGAGACTGTTTCATCATTTCTATCAAAAGTATGTATTCTATTATGTGAAAAGTTTTACACACAGATGTAGCAATAGTTTTACTTTTTCCTTTTCATAAGCATGCATTAGCTTTTTATACCAGGATATATGAGAAGAAAAATGTGACATGAATGGACCCTCTAAGATTCAGACATCAAGTTTCTTTCAAGAGTAGTTCGTTGTGAGGTACTTTTTAACCTCTCTGGTTTAGGTGTCTTCACAGTATGCAGTGGCATCTCAATATCTCATCGAGGTAGTGAAATACCATCTCATTTCTAATTATTTGCCATTTCAAACACGAGACTGGGAATCCGAAGTATACAGGGCCAGATCTAAAAAGGTATTTAAGTAAGTAAACACAGGCAGAAGTCCAACTGGTCCCTCGAATTTTGACCTACGTGTTTTTGCGCACAATCCTACCAGAGGCATAAGAAGTTTCAGGTGCTCTAAAGTTTGATTAACCTCCTATGAGACAATCTTTCCCCCCTTTTAAACTCAGGTACGAAAAAAACCAGTGATGCACATATAAAGTGTACTACAGATAGTAACCTTTGTTATGGCTGCTTTCTGTCCTCAGCAAGTGGAGAGAGAGGAATTGAGATGGTGGTGGTGGGAGGAAGATCTCATCATTTACAATGTGAGAAATTTTGATATAATGACAGTCCTTCACGGACAGTTAGCTGCTGGTAACAGGTATCAAATATGAAATCTCCATAGTCTGTCAACTGAGGACAGGGTTGTTTGTTTGTTTTCTTTTAGATTTGTTACAAAGTCTCTAAAAATCTACTGAATCTCCTCTACATTTCTATTTATGTAAACTTTTAAGAGGTTTTAAATCTCAGAGTTAAAGGTCAATCCTACCAAGGGGAGTTCTGAGCTGTCAATTGAAAAGTCCACCACAAGAGTTGATGTTGTAGACCACACCTCCCACAAAACAAAAGGAAGAAGGCATTTCTTTTACAGAACACTGAAGAAAAATCTATTTTCCTAGTTTCCCAGGATTCACAGATGTAGCTCAAATAATAGCTAAATCTGGAGCATCTAACAGTACTGCAGAAGAACACAGGTAAGCTGCTTGTTCCTGAGGCAATCGTTTACGGATCAAAACCTACTGGGACTGGAAGTTAACTAACTCCATTTCTAGGGGGAAAAAAAACCCCAACCAAACAAACAAGGCAAAACAACCATCTTTCTCATGCATTACAGTATTTCTTTCAGGTTTCACGGTCACCTTGCATTGTCTTTTTTCTGCCTTAAATGACCCACCTTATTCCTTATACTACAATCAGGTTCTGATTCTGTGTCATCCCAGATTTTAAAATAAGAAAGAATAAACAATTCTCAGCAACCTGGTGCTTCAAGAAATGTGTTCTTCCTTACAAAGGCATGGCCCTTGTCATCTTAACTCCTGCAGAATCATTTATCTCAGTTATTTAATTTGTCTTGTTGTTCAGCTTGTCCCTTCTGATTCCTCTAAAAATTCCTCTCTATCCAGCAACGCAGCACTAAAACTCTATATCCACATACAGAGACAGAACAGAGTACTAACAGAGTTTATTATACCCACAAATAAGCAAAAATGCCCACATATTTCAGAACATCAAAGTTGCAAAGTCGAATTCCTTTCCATTTCTAAAATTTCTGAAATAACACATCTCCCAGCATGAGAACTGACGGAAAATTCTCAGGGGAGAGTCACAGACTTTTCAAACCTCCACGATGCAAAACTTACTTAGGAGTATCCTAGAGCTCTTGAGGCTTATCATCATAGCCTGATGGGCCATATAGTTCACTAACAAGTTAAAGAATGAATTCTCAGTGTTTGAGTTGGCTCCGTGGCAATAAATGTTGCAAGTTTACTTAAAAGGAACAACAAACAATATTATATAAACTGATTGAATTAAATAAAAAGATTTGTTCTTTTGAGAGACAGCACATGTTTTAGAGAGGTATCCTGTACTCAGTAAGGTAACCCAAGTAGAAGACATAGTCTTTCCCAGACTGGTAAACACACAGAAAGTAAACCAACTTTACTGACTGACCATTATTCTCAGGCATACTTATTCAGCAAACAAAAATTACTGCAATCTGTTAAATTTTATTTCCTCTCCGAGTGACATATGAAAACTCTGTAAATTTACCCCGTAAGGATGTCTCTGTTCTCAAGACGTCTGGAGCTACTGTCTGAGCAATCTCTGTCTGTGCCAGACCCACAGTCTACTGGACAGCCATGAAGATTTATTTCAGTGTTTGCATTTGACAGGGTATGAAGGCTTCAGTTTGGCAATACACTGAGCTGAATTTGCTTTCAGTTCAGACCTCATTCATATTGCTTTATACCATGGATTTGCATTTGGGTTAAATAAAGCAGACTTAGACTTGACAGCAGGACATTCCAGATTTGGAATTTCGGATGCTAAGACAATGAAAAATGTCAATAAGGGAGTAAGGAAAAGAAAACAAGTCATTATTGGCTAACACTTGCTGCACAGACCAAATTACAAACACCAGGACTAATAATCAATCATTTTGTCTCTACGTGTTCCTGTACGTTACTGCAACACAGTGAGGCAGCTCTTGTAACACACATAAGAAACCCTCACGAGAAGGACTACCAAAGGGTATATTGCGCTGATAGGGTCAATATCATTTTCAGCTTTGGTATACAATGACTCCAGCCATCTCTGTAAATGGTGTGTCACAGCTGGTGTATTCTAACCCACCACCAGGAAGAAAGCCATAACTAACACTTTTTTCCCTCATTTATGAACCCAATGTAATGTAAATTAAAGATATTAAAAAAACCCTTCATGGGTTATTAAGTTTCTCATTCACACCAAAGCTGGCTGGGTACTCCTGGTCATTGGTAAATATTTAACAAAAGATGCTGTGACCAGTTCTCATGCTAACAGGCTTCTCAAGAGACTCAAACATTATCCAGGAGGAAGGGGTGAGCAGTAAATACTATGCGAGGGGCACACTAATTCAAATGACCAAGACATACCCCAGAGGCCTTCTAGCACCACTACATCTCACTACAGCTCTGCACCGATAGCTCTTTCCCACTCGAGGATGAACAGACAGCAGGCACAGATGGCTGATAGATCTCAAATCTGCTAATGACTTCACCTGGCACGTGGAGCGCTAGAGCAACAGTGCTAAACACGGCAACAGTGCTAAACTGTAAATGCACAGCATGCTACGGCAGTGACAGACCTGTCAAGTCCCTGTTTTCTGTGTATTTCACTCAGCTGCTCATGGCCACAGCCCACGACACCCAGGCAAGCACAGCTTCTCGCTCCGAAACCTCAGCTCTGTCCAATGGACAGGGCATTGGAGAAGGAGAGAGGAGATGGGACAAGGTGGGAAGGCATCTGCTACCAGAATGCTGTGCTGAAAGGAGCCCTGTTACAAGGCACATTTGCAAAACAGACCTACCTTTGCAGTTTATATATACACGCCTGCGTGTTTTACTAAATCAGGAACTTTGAATCCAATTCTACGTTGCATTGTACTCGGGACCTATCTACTGGCTTCCATAGAAGCCACAGAACCAAAACTAGATGAAAGAGACATCAGAAGGATCAAAATACACTGAAAAAAAAAGATTCTTTGGCATTTTGTTCCAGACAGAAATCAAAGCATATTATAATGGCTTTGGGAAAGCTTTATCTTATTTAGATTTTCAGACTAAGGAAAGGGGACAAGTAGTTAACTACTTGTGATTCTTGCTCAGAAGCCAAATTTTGCTGCAATACCATGAAATTTGGAGAAGTTACATTTCTTTCACACCATGACCGAATTTGCAAATATTTCATTTTACTTCAAGAACAATTCCTTCTATTAATCTCTTGTGCCAAAACATCAATTTTTTGGCTAAATTAGAGACTCCCATTACTTCAGAGCTAGTTACAGCAAAGATGTGTATTTCCAGCTGTTTTCTTAGTTCTTCATCTTATGTCTTTGGAGATCTTTCTTCACATCAACTATCAATATTTCAGGCCTTTTTTGCTATCCTAGCACATAACAGTTTCTGACGAGTGTACAGAACACAGGTATCCCTTGCAGAGGGCTGTCACCACCTACAAGGCAGTAGACCAGAAATTTGGCCTGACATTAACAGATGATTTAATGCAAGTGTGCTTCAGGCATCCCTTTTTAGTACTCAGCTAAGTGGTGCAATTTTGATTGGAATGGAATGAAAATAGGTCATGGCAAATTACCTCCTCTCTTCTTAACCCCACACATACCTCTCCAATCTTTCAAATAAAAATATTTAGCTATGCTAAATATATTTGATTACTAAGAATTTCAAAGCCATCATTACTAGGACAAATGTTATGTTTGCCATGGGCACTTTTTTTAAGCGTGTGCAAGATGTAGTTACAAACCTGAGACTTGAAAAGGTAAAGCCTGAAACATGTAAAAATATTGCACTCTTTGGGTAAAATGAAATATCTTGAAGTTTTGTAGAACTTCCATTAAAAGTTTTGTGCAACTTGTCCTAACCTTTTCACAAATTTCTCCTCTGACAACAGTCAGCAAGTCTCATGTTCCCTTTGGTGAAATTCTAGCTTTTACCCAGCTCTGCAAATATTATTATTATTCCTGCTTTTTGGAACGGAACTGAAATGCATCTATTTCTGGAGCAGAACTGAAGAGAGGGAGCTGCAAAGCCACTAATGGGTCATATTACAGTATGCTTGCAGCATTTGGCATTATTAATTGGAGTGGAGCAGAGGCATGACATCCTTCTCTTCATCCTCATTTTCCTACTGGTAACTCCACTCCTGTGAAATGGGGCAAAGTTATTAACTTGATTTCAACAGCCACTGCATGCCTGCCTACTGAAAATAAACTGCTTGTTTATTGAATGAGATCAAACTTCATGGGCATCCAGTAGCAGTTAACTGACTTTGTATTTGTCTTGCCTATTTTGTTACAGATAGCTGTTTATCTGCTTTGTAATGATATACTCAAAAAATAAATGTTGGACTTAATGTGAAAAATTAGGTTGAGATTCAGCTATGGTTGCTGGTATGAAAATTACATAGGCAAAAGCAAAACATTAATGAATTAATCTTGTATAACTTCAGCTAATAATACAGGTGGAATAAATTAATCTGTCATCTCCTTCCATTTCTCAGATGATTTCCTCATACCAGACTCATAACTGCTATGCAGCCTAAGTTAGGCGATATGAAACCTAGCCTAAATGTTTCAGGGTTTGACGACTTTATTCTCACAGATGCAATTTAATTGTTACTCATTCTGGAGCTGCTTGTTGAGCTAGATCTTTGTCCTGGTTTCAGCTGGGATAGAGTTAATTTTCTTCCTAGTAGCTGGTAGAGTGCTGTGTTTTGGATTTAGGATGAGAATAATGTTGATAACACACTGATGGTTTGGTTCTTGCTGAGTAGAGTTTACACTGGTCAAGGACTTTTCAGCTTCTCGTGCTCTGCCAGGTGCATAAGAAGCTGGGAGGGGGCACAGCCAGGACAGCTGACCCCGACTGCCCAAAGGGCTATTCCATACAGTATGACATCATGCTCAGTATGTAAACTGGGGGAAGAAGAAGGGGGGGGGATGTTGTCTTCCCAAGTAACCGTTATGTGTGATGGAGCCCTGCTTTCCTGAGGATGGCTGAACACCTGCCTGCCGATGGGAAGTAGCGAACAAATTCCTTGCTTTTGTGCGTGGCTTTTGCTTTACCTGTTAAACTGTCTTTATCTTAACCCATGAGTTTTCTCACTTCTAGTCTTTCGATTCTCTTCCCCATCCCACCGGGGGAAGGTGAGCGAGTGGCTGCATGGTGCTTAGTTGCCGGCTGGGGTTAAACCGCAACAATCTTCAAGTATATTTACCTCTTGAAGTTCATTGACCATAAGTCTTTGGATTTGGTCTGTTGGGCTTAGTGGATTTTTGTATCTCTTTCTTATTCTCTTTTTCTCTCTTTAACTATTAACCAACAATATCTTTTCTACTGGGGGAAAAAAAAGGGGGGGGGGTGGATAAAAATCTGGGGAAAACTTTTTTCATACCATTTCTTTAAAATTGTTTCCACTGGGAAATTTCTGAAAGCTCAAAAATGGAGAATGTTGAAGAGGAGGAAATTTCAAAAAGAGTTGAAAAAAAAAAGAAACATCTCTTCCAAAATGTGATGGCATAAAATGAGTATTTTTAAATCTTAAAAACTTAAACATAAATAAAAGGTTTGATTCCAAAAATTCTTTTGAAAAGGGCAACAAAAAACATTAATCTTGATTAATTTGAAATGTGGAAAACATTTTTTTGAGAAAAAACCACATTTTTTCTATAATTTTTTCATAGGTAGCATGTGGTTTTTGAATCAGCTCTAGCCTCACTTTGCTACTTGAGTTACAGCCTAAAACAGCGATGACTAGGAAGTTTTAGGACTGAACCTAAGACCTTTTTTTACTTTCCGGTGAAAAAAATACAGAGAAACCACTCATGCCAGCATATGACACTGTAAACCTGTATGTGTCCATGATCACTACAACCTGCTTTGTTTTGTGTTAACCAGACAAAATCTCAGGCTCTCATAATGTTTGCACATCGAGGCCCAAAAGAATACGGATATCACTCCCAGTTCTTTCCATTTTTCTTATCCCTTTCCCTATAGATAAACTACTACTACTTTTCTTTTGGCATAGTTTTATAAAAAGGAGTAAGTATTGTTCTTTTTATCAAATCATTAAAGCAAAAAATAATTTTAAAACAATTTGAGTTATTTAGATATCATTTATTTTTCAACTTATTCCTATCATTCAAACTCGGTGACATTACTACTTCTAAAAATAAGTGGGCCAGACATACCCTTCTGTAAATCCATCACCTTCAATGGTCTAAACCCCTTTCTCCCCGTTAAAGGCCTCTGGAAATCAGTAAGTAAGGCAAGAGGCAACATGCACTATGTTCTTCCAGATATTTGGCAGATCAAACATCTGCTGAGAGCAGGTCATTTAAGTTACATGCAATAGTATAATCTGAAAATTATATGAGCTGTTCACATAATGCAAATGTAGCATTTCATAAATAAAATACCGTCCTTTTAAAGTTTTCTAGCGCTTGACTAGCATATGCCTGCAAAATGCAGTTGAACTCACCCTTCCTCCTTCCTTCCACAGACAGCATATGAACTGTGTTGTCAGATACGATGACTGATGCTACTGTACTATAGGTGTTCTGCAAGAGACAGGCTAGAGCCGCCAGTGGCCAGTGAAAAGGAGTGGAGTACCAGCTGATATTCATCAAATATATTAAGTCCAGGTGGCAATTAGAAGTTTAACAGGACAAAGTAAAACTGTGAAACAAAAAGCCCACTATGTATTTAATCCTGAAACACTGAAATACCCAGCTGATTGCCTTAATGAGAGGTCTTTGGGGAAAAAAGGGTAACTGCCTATTAAAGGCACTGAAGAGATGCTTAAATCCAGAACACAGTTCTAGACCCCTTTCTGACTGAAAGGGAAAACTGATTGCACTGTTAGCATGTGTGCTGGCACAGAAGGGTCATCATGACCATATCAGAAAATATAAGTCAAACTCCATTTCCTTCTCAGGACAAAACAGAAGAATGTTACATTTAAGGTAAAGATGTGATATGATGCATAGAACAAATTAAAGCTAAAGAAGTAATTTTAAGGCCTGTATAACTCAAGTACTCAGTATTCAAGGAGTTCTTGGATTTCCATAGGATGTGTGCATTCTTAGTATCTCCGAAAAATCAACTCCCGAAGGGTTTCTAGCCAGCATTTTTTTTTTCTACATGTCTATTTTTTAGGCTATTTCAAACATTGCTCTGATCAGGAAACAGTTGAAATAATTTAATTTTTGTAATTCCATAACATTGGACATACTTAGTCTCAACACAGTACATATGCTTCTAGTTACTGTGAGGCATAGCTTTCACGTTGATGCCACTTGTTTTCTCATTCCCATACTGTTAGTTCGACATTCTTGGACAAACCTATTTGATGATAAATCACAGTCAGTCAATGACTTTTAACGATACCAAAGACAATTTGCTAGCATTGTGCGCTATATTTGACCACATTGGGAAGTGATGGGGAGTTAAGTCAGGGGAAAAAAAAAAAAAAAATCCCGCTCTACTCCTTTGGATCCACTGGGTGCATTTGGCACCCAGGCTCTAATCCCGAGCATCTCAGAACTGCATTTCCCATCGGTAGGCCAGGGCGGGGGATTTTGCTTGAAGAGGCTCTGGATGATACAACCTGCTCCATTCAGAAATGCCTGGACAGTTGGTACCGAGGAAGAGGAACCTCCCTTTCACATTTCATTTGGATTCCTTTATGACTTTCGAACGTACTAGTAGAAAATAACTGTTTTGTTTTCCCAAGAGAAGGAACCATGGGCATATTTTGGGTGGTTACATGGGAACAAGGCTTATGGCACACACAATGCCTGCACCCCAGAAACTAGAGGAGAGACGGTCACCATCCCATCCACCAGGATTCCTTAGCAGAAGTGCCATTACTTCAACAGAATGGATAATAACTCCCAGTATATTGTTCTACCTACAACTGAATAGAATAGGTTTTCCTTTGAAATAGCATTTTTCTTTATTGTACCAGATTAGTAGTAGCCATTATACAGATTTTCTGTATCGTTACTATATGCTATTACTAGTTAGGAAAAAAACCACAATACTTGAAGGCAGCATTAAGCTACACTTTCATTTGAGTAAGAGCCACAGAGTAAAGAAAATACAGTGATTTACTCCAAAATAAGCTCATAAATTAAGCTCAAACAGAGAACTCCTAGTCAATGACATCAAAAAATGAGTTGACAAAAGAACTGTAAAATAGCTACATACAGAGTAGCTTTTAATAGCACAGCTAGCATCATAGCTTGCAGAAGAATTCAGGAAAAAATGAATTCCTATGTATGCTTCCTACTTAATGAACTCTCTTATGGTATGCAGACTGTAAATTGGTGAGAAAATGGTCAAATAATTGCATTATTTGATCTTTGACTCGTAAAGAAAAAAAAAGGTATTTCAGTTTGAAAAGTCTCTACCAGATATCTTGGAAATACAGAAATAAAGGAAGGTTAGACAAACACTGCATTGAGCTCACAGTTCAAATGCTTGTGGGTAGCTAACTGAAGTTCACAGACCTGTATGTAATTGCTGTCTACAGGAAATACTTGCGTTAGCGAAAGAATTTTCTCCTCACTCCTTCACCTTTGCCCTTCCACAAAGTCACCAGCAAAGAAACCTCCTAAGAGCATTTCTGTGATGAACAGGACTTTCCCCACCTCTACGAAATGAACTAAATCTAACAGCCAGGAACAGAATCTGTCCACTTCTCAGAAATATGATTTTAGCAAGTATTAATTGATAAAGGATATACTTTTATACAAATAAGCTTGAAACAAAATGATCCACTCCCTGTTCATTTGTCCTTGTTTAGACCCCATGTGTTTTTTTGAAGCTTGTAACACAAATAAGAGCACGAAATTTGCACTTACATTAATGTAAATTGGCAGTGACTTCAGTGACATCAGATGAGTTACACAAAATAAAAATTAGGTAGGAAGAAAGTTCACAAGTTGAACCAGAATTAAAATTTCTGTGAGCATTGAAATTGAGTAATGTAATTCCATGTGGTTAAAACTCTGTACATTTCAGACAAAACAAATCCTTGCCATTAAACATCTGCAGCCTTTGGGTTGCTTAATTCTTAACCTAAGCTCTTCACCACAAATGCCTCAAGTTCACATTAAATACTAAAACAAAAAGACAGAAGTTTTTAAAAAAACAGACAGTAGATGTGATATCATTAAATAGCCTGACTAGTCAAAGTTGAAAGCTGAGCAAACATTTTAAAAAATAACATGCAATTTTGTTTCGCTCTTTCTTCCCCTTGCTTGAGATAGCTTGAAAGGCACTGAAACTTTGCATTTATCAAATATGTCTGTGGCTTCCAGCATTCAAATGATATACTGTCATTTACAAAGTGACTGCCATAACCATGTATTCTTTCATGTGAAAGTGACTTTTGCCTACTAACAAGTATCAAAATTTCTTTATAGGAAAAGCTGCATCATCTTCCCTCATATAGGCAAGACCAGGAAAATAAATACCAGTAGTATACCCTGGAAAGCTGATGCATACCAATATGCTTTAATTTCATTTTCTTTATCTTACAATTTTTAAGCCAATTCAATTGTCTTCATAACCCTGATTCAAGATTTCAGCAACTTTAAGAACAGACACGATCTCTAAATTTCAAAGTCCCAACATTTGCTACAATCTGAGAAAATTACAGCGGTGTTATGTTATATATTTCAAGCAAGAAAGATGGCTGAGATGGCTGTGCTGGCTTTACAAACCTAAGTACAGATTTACAAAACACCCCTTTGATTCACAACACTCTCTAGTGCTTCATGCTATTTTTTTCTGATATGCAGATTCACTCTCAGCGAATCTTTATCTACAGTTTCATACTCCTTACTTCGAGGTTTGTTTTTTTTTTTTTTTCGTGCAAACCAGATCTTTACATATACCCAAGACAAGCAAACAAGCTAGATAAACAATGATTCCAGCAAGCAACAAGGAGCAGCTGGCATTTCTGTTATACCTGACAAAACCCAGGGTGACAGGAAAGAACATACTAATTTTTGGTCACAACAATACCAGTGGATCCTAGCAAATTCCTCACCTCCACTTCCAATGCAAACTCTAAGTTTATACCTCGAAGCTCTCTTAAAAACATCACAGAACCAAAGAAAGTGCAAAATTGCATCAGAAGTATGAATGACAAGGCATGAGGTTATTCAAATCTACTGTTGCACTTCTCACAGTTTGCATTTTGACACTGCCTCTCCTCCTTATGTTCATACTGTTTTTACCCAAGCATAATGCCAAAAACCTACATGACAAAATACATTCTTCCTTGATGAATTAAGACCTTTAAAATTCAATATTCTGGCTATGATTTTTTAAGAGCAGCTTTTCCTTTAATCTAGGACTTATCTCTCATCTGATTTGACTGTCTATGAAAATTTTACCTTTAAATTGTTATATTTTCATGAATAGAATGAGGTAAAACTATAAAGTAATTCCTAAACCCAAGACGTTTCACCCTAAGGATCCATTCGTGATACAATAAGAATTTAAAACAAAAATTACAAAATCACACTAGGTAAGGTTTCATTGTTAGCTCTTGTTATGAGCGCCATATGAGAACAAAGTAAACTCCTACCTCTTTCACCAACAAATGTGGAAATAAGTCTCTTTTTTACATATTATAACAGAAAAGAGTAATTTGTTCCATTAAGTCCTGTTTAAGTTACAATTAAAATGTATTTTTGAAGTGTTTTACATGCTGTGCTATTCTTGGCCATTCATCTCAAATATAAATCAGCTGTGTGAAATTATAAAATTGTAATCTTTAGGTCATTTAACAAGAATTTCAAATATCAAGCTTTCAAATACCAAATATTTCCACTTTTTTTTTTTTAATATTGAGCTCATCCTAATGAAAATGCAAAACATTTTGAAAGTTTGAATCATGATCTAGCCTTTGTGACCAGTCTTTCCATACTGAGTCCAAGTGTTTTCCCATAGACAGTAACATCACCTCCTCAGTGAAGCTGAAACAGGTGCCCTTTTCATTGGCGAGGCTCTTCCTAGCCATGAATGAAGTGCCTACTTCTCTTAAACTTCATTGGTATTTTTTTTTGACATTTTATAGTCACTGTGATAGCACCGCATCGAACAGTCTATTGAGCTATTACCACTTGACAGATCATTTAAATCAATCATTCAGTTTGTGTAAGATACTAAAAACAAATATGTGAAAATTATCCCTTAGGACAAAATTTAGACTTCTAAATCTGTTTCTCCAAACTACATTGCCAACCCTCCAGTTACATGTCCAAGATTTTTAACAAAGAAGATAAAAAGCAGGAGAAGGAAAAGTAACAAAAACTATAAAATGACTGAATTAAGTAAAAAGAATAAAATAGAAGCCAAAACTACAGGAGATAATGTATTCAAAAACCAAGTTCAAACAGATAACTTGCTTCTTAGTGAGCACTTATCAACAGCTTGGTTGTGGAAAGAGTATGGAGGAGAGGACCTGGCAAAATACCAGTCAAGCCCAATGGTGCTTTATTTCCACCACCTGTTGCTCAAATGTGTTACAATATGCAGGTCCCAATAGAATATAGGTAGAGTTTTGTTTTAAAAATTATTACACATCTTAATTCACTCAGCAGTTCTAAGCAGCAATCCAGCTCTGACACAGTACTTGCCCATAAGCACCTGCTGGCGTGCTCTTAAAGGTACCAGTGCAGCAAATGACAGCCAGCAGCTGTTTTTGCCTCTGCCTGCAAATGCAGGGCTGAATTCAGCCCCGTGATGCCGAAGCTTCACCTGCCTGTGGATCTCAAGGTCCCTGACTCCAAGCCAAGCTCACCAATTCACAAAAACTGCCTCTTATTAACTAAGGACATCTTTACCTGAGGGACAACTGAGGCTACATAAACCTTGCCTTGCATAAATACTGGGTCCATCCACTGACACCTTCTCACCCGGTCAGCACCTACACATGGAGACTGCACTTTCAACTCCCATACTGTAGTAATGACTGAATCAGAGGGTACTGATACCTTGACTGAATAATGATTCTCTTCTGCTGCTTTACGAGTAAAAAGATTGTTTAAGATTGTCACCTAACTTTGTACAAACTAGTCAGGCATTTGACGATGGAGAAATAAATCTTCTTGCTTTCTCTTCTTTGAGAAAGAGGCCCTGCTTATGCAAGCGCTTACAGAGAAGTTTTGTTTTCAGCTGAGCTTTCTCACTGACCTCAATAGGGTGGTTCACAGGTTACTGCTGCCATTTCTTACCTGATTCAGTAAGCCACCCTGCAACCCATGCCCCATGAATGGTTCATCCACTCGCTTGAGTATTGCTATTCTAGTTATAACTAGTTGTGTCTTACTGTGTCTAAAGACCCTGCAATGCGACTACTGTAAAAAAGGTAATTTTAACTTTAAATTTATTTGTTTTATTGAATAGACATGCGATTTTTGTGCAGAATCTGGCCATTGGAAGGATTCCCAAAGCAGAATAGTCAGCAACAGTGCCAGGACCTGTGCATGAGTTAGGAACATGACGGTAACAACTGTGTAGGGTGGCTTTTTTACATGTTGCTTATTGGTAAACATGTCACTGAGTAATACTTGACAATAGTTAACAAAATGATGCAGAAGTCTTTTATCAGAGGAAACATGTTAAAGTGAGAAACCAAGTGAAGCTCACTCAGTCTTGATAACTAAAGGAAGACCTGTTTCTACCACAATACTTCCATGAGACTGGGCAACAACAGCAAAGGGCAGGAAAGCTGACCAGGCTTTAGGGGAGCTGCATTAGTACTGGCATGTGGGGAGACAGAAGCAAGGATGTTTTTGTCAAAACAAAAATAGTGATTGAACTTCTACATAAAAGCCACTATTTAAAAAGCCCTATCCATACAAATCTGACAAATCTGCTCCAAGACATACAAAGAGATAATTGCAAAATAAAGGTCACTGCTATTTACTCAGACTTCTCTCTGCCAGATCTGTGTGCATGACTATGAACATACTCTCATGCCACTTCATGTGTTTGCCTAAAAAAAGACATATTATTTAACAATACGGTCTTTGGCAGAAATTTAGCCATAAAGCCACACAGTTTGCAAACCAAGTATCCATAGTAACTAAGTGCACAATAATTAAAGTTGGGTATTATCAGTTTCAAAATCATTCACAAACAAAAATGCTACGTATTTGAATTACTAAACATTTGAGCCTGTACAGTCCCTTCATTTCCATGAGTAAAAATGTTTATCCTAATTAGATCTGAGCAAATAATTTTCAACAAACCATTTACACTCCAAAAGCAGTTTCTGTCTTTACTTTTGGAATCCCTGAAAGTAGACTATCAATCTGTCAAAATTCATTCAAAATCAGCTCAACTCTTTCTTTCATGTTGTTGCTATTTTTGAACTCAATGAACCAACCATGAACTAGGTAGTAAAAATTCACACTCAAGTACTGAAACTGTGGACAGTGGCTGAGTCTGCAGACACATTGGCTGACTTAAAAACTGAAAATACTGTGGCTTATTGTGATTGCATTGCAGCATAGATGCTAAATGTAAATCACAATCCCAAAGACAAGCTGGAAGAAGCCCTGCCCTAGAATAGTAGCAATTAATGGAGCAATGAATCTTGGAAAATATTAATTCTTTATTTTTTAGCCCACACAGAAATTGTCACCCAGACCATCTTGAGAATTATGATTTTTGGGACAAATTTTTCTTTTCTTCTCCCATTATCATCTCATTATTGGAATAACAACGACTTAAATCCTTTCTGAAAAGAACTGGGATCAAAAAATAATAATGCTTCAAACTGAGGAGTAAAATAATGGAGCATTTCATCAGTAGGGAGGAAAAAAAGGTAATGCTTTTGGAGATCCATTCCTCATTGCAGCTTCTCACAGAGCTTCTTTCCTGCTTCTCACTTTGGCAATTCAGTTTTGTGACTACAGGTTGAAACCAGAGTTCAGCAGGCCTGAAATACTGTTATTTGTCTCTACATCTGTAGCTTTATGTTTCTGTTTGCTCAAGGATGTCAAACAGTGTATAGACATTAATTAGTTAAGTGTTATAACAGCCCTGTGAAGAATGGAAATGCAGAACAGAATCATAAAGAGGGTGAATGCAACACCAAGGCCACGGAGCACACCAGCAGCAGTTTGGCATACAAAGGAATTTTTTTTTAGAGTCTTTGACTGTATCCAAAAGGTTTACAGTTAAAAAGAAAAAACAAACAAACAAACAAAACACAACTTAATGTTCTTTGGAAAATAACAGACGCATAAAATCCGCAATTGAAATGGGATTCCTGGCTTTACACTTCCCTGTGGCACACGTTGGTGGTGCCGTGCTGCAGTACAGCTGCGGGCACAGCCCTGGTCATGTTATGCCAGTTAAGGGGCCATATATTATTTCATGTCTTCCGTCTTGGCTGCGTGATGCTGTGAAATCGTCTAGTAGTTCCTACGCACTTCTCTGGCATATTTTCAGTCTGCATTTGCCTTTCTCCATTTATGCAGATTACTGCATGCCTGTTAACTGCCATTACAGAGCGAACTCATCATATAGAAAACAACAAAGGGAGCAACACAAAGAGGAGGGAAAGACATCTCCTCAGCAGCCAAAACCTATAAAGCACCAGACCCCTTTTAAAAGCTCAACCATGAATCAGGAAGGGAAACCCCTGAAGAACTGGGGACAAGAGCAACCAAACTAACACACAGAGGCCGCGCAGCCCACCTCGTCCACTTGCTGTAGGGCATTCGCCACCCCGACGCTGCAGCCTGCCTTGGCAGGGGTGATTTTGCCTCTCGGGACCTGCAGCGCTGATGGCGAAGGAGTGCCCACTGCGGGGAACAGCTCGCCTGGGCCCTGCCGGGTGAGGGGGGGAAGTGGCGGCAGTGGGGGGCTGCCATGTCTACACCCTCAAAGGCAGGTGACTGTGTCAGGCCAGGAAGGCACCTAGGAAGGTACCCAGCACTAAACTTGTCAGGCCCCAAATTTAATACTAAAACCAACACAGTTGGTGTGCTTTCTGGGTGCCCTGTTAAGAGTTCATGTGCTCAAAACACTTGTATTGGGAGCTGAAAAGCTCCAAGTCGCCTCCTGCCTCCTAGCGAGCTGAGAAAGGCACAACCCTGCCCAGCCATCGGCCTGCTGAGCTGGGCCCACCCACACCCCAGCCTTGCCTCAGCCTGACCCCATCCCCAGGGAGGTGCCTGCCCCCATGCCCCCCAGCTGCCCTGCTCTTGGCTGGGGTGGTGAGACAGGCCCTGGCTGCCCGGCCCTGCCCTAGGGTCCCGGGGGAGCCCCCGCCGCCCCCAGCGCCCAGCCTGCGCCGTGCCAGTTTATGTTCCTTGCTTTTTTCAGTGAATCAAGTCATGGCAAAATACTGCTATGAAAAGATTACAGTACTCAAGACATAATCACAACAGAAACATAATTATGTCAGCCTGACAGCAGATACTTTCCCTTCCTCCTCCCCACCCTCCACTACAGAGGAATGCTCCCAACAAAACACTGCAAAAAGCAGGTTTAGTAGAAAACTAGTGCATAAACAGATGTCTCCAAAACAGGAGTCACAAGAAAACCACAGCGATTCTGGAAGAATTTAAATTATTTTTTTTCACTGAAAGAAGAAAATGTGACAAGATCTAAAAGCCTGTCTTCCCCCTTCCCTTTCTTCCATAAGGAAATGGCCCTCAATAGTCAAACTTTTGCTGTGACAGAAGAAAAGCAACTCGTCATCAACTGTGTATTTTCCAAAATTATACACTTCTCTGTATAGTGAAAGCACGTGCAGTTTCTGGCTCCTATACAAGTTATCCATAACGAATTTTAGAAAAAAAGAAAGTATTTTTTTAGTCTGGAAAGTGAGAGAATTAATATAGGTAGGGCATATATAAATGTATGTAGGAAAACAATGCATGTGGGAGAATAATGTATGTAGGAAAACATTCACTGTTATTCATTTTCAGTGGACAAATATGAGCTGTTTTTCTTGGAGTCATTGAAAGTGCACAATTAAATCTATTTGCCACTTTAGGAGGAACAAGTTGGGATGAATGGTAACTTATTTCCATGGGTTGTTTTCACAGTAGGCCCCAACTAGAGATTCTTAATTCAAATCCATATGCAACTTTTTTAAAAACAATGAGAAAAATACATGGTCTATTTTGGTTTCAGATCATACACCCATTTGCTCAATTTTACATCATATCTCAAAAATAATTTCAACAAATTTCTGGTGCTCTGAAACCTTCATAGATGCTTTTACAGGTATGCATACTGCTGTCAAAGCACAGAAGCCTTCTGTGAATAATGCCAAAAATACAAGGCTTTTTCAGGAAAATAAGGCAATTCTTGTGTAGTCACATTGCATTGTGCTTCACACAAATCATAGTCTCACTGAAAATATGAGTTTTCCCTTCTAGGTATGGTCCATAAACCTCAATAACACCACCAAGTAAAAGAAAATCACAAATTGTTGCATGATTCATCCTCCTTTCAGGAACTCTCCCTCAGTTTCATGCAAGGCATAGTTGAAAACAACTCTGTAGATGCCGTGAATTTAAAAGAGTGCAAAAGCATTTCCATTAGCAGACCAGAAACTTCCTTCTCAAGCAAGTAAGATTTTAACAGAAGTATAGTGGTTTGAGTTAGATGGCACAGGGTACCTGACCCATATGTTTTACCCAGACAATATCTCTTCTGGAGATCATAACCACAAGCAGCTGTGGCTTAGACAAATCAGAGGAGAATATCCTCCATGGGAAGGAGAAAATGGGTTTGACATTGAACACTTTAAGGATAATCTGTAAACTAGATTCAACTGATGGTTTGTCAGAAAATGCCATGTTGCAGAATCCAAGTATTTTACAGAAATGCCAATCTCATATAATTGTTGCTGTGATACTGGAGAGTACATTTAACTTGAGCAATAACCTGTATGAGGTTTGGGGAGTTTTCTGAATTTTTTTCCAGGAATTTCCTATTTGTAAGATAATTTTTAGAATGAAGTCTCATTCTAAATTGGCATGAGTCAGGCACTTGGAGCTCAACCAGCTACACCACTACAAAGCACATCCAACATCACAAATAAAGACGTTACCATCAAACTACAATAAATGTTTCTAACAGTGTTGCTAAACAGACTGCATATCATGCTATTGGACTAATTTGATTTCTCAATTGCACTAAAAACTGGAAGATCCCTGCACTAATGTAGCCATGCTTGTAATGATGATGCCCATCCAACTTCTGAGACCCAGTAGGTGCTTGCAGCATATCAGCACAGTTCAAGCAAATTTCACATGGTACTTTTACAATTTATAACAGTGAAGGATGCATCAGATAGTGATGGAAGTGTAACATAATTAGGAAGGAAGTTGGTTGCTTTCTTTGTAATGTTAAATATTCTACCTAGGCCAAACTCATTTGCTGAATTCTTTTTGACTGAGATTCACTCTCATTTCTTTTTGACAGGAATCTCTGTTAAGGTTAGAATGAATTAAACATTATCAGAAGAAAGAAAATGGCAATAAGAACATTAATTGGTAATGACAGCAGTTTCATGATAGCATCCTTTTTTAATGTACAGCAGTACATTTGTCAAAATATGAATTGTCTGCTCTGAGAACATGAAAACATAAAACCAACCAACTCTTATATAGACTTTAAGAATCATCAAATTGATCAAATAAAAATGTAGAAGATTTATCACAGAAGCCCTTGACCTCCATGGAGCTTTTCAAACCCGTTAACTTTCCGTCTTGAAGTAGAACAATTTTCTTATGCTTATCTCAGACTGTGTGGGTGGATGAATGAAATCAAGTGTCTGTGAATCTCTCACAAAGATAGGATGTCTCTGTTCTCAGGCTCTAACAGCATCTCTTGGTTTTTTAAACCAACATGCCTGATGAATGATACAGTTTTCACCACCATTTTAAATATTCAAAAGAATGTGCATAATTATTTTCTCAAAATAGACCAGATAAATACAATCTCTGCCCAAATTTTTAAACTGTCTAGCTGGAGCCCTACTTCGGCAGCACTCACCATAGGATCTGAGCACTTCCCAACTATCGGCCTGCACTCTGTATGCCTGTCTTGTCCCAAAAGCTCCCCCAACAGCACATGTCTGTTTCTGGTCCCATTCTGAAAATCTGTTTCTTCTGAGGGTAACTCTATGGCTATGCAGAGCTTCATTGATATCCAAGAAAACACTGTGCCTGTGTCAATCTATATGTCTTACTTTGGATAAAGGAATCTTAAGTGAGCATTCTGGCTCGTGCCTTGCCCTTCCTTCTAAAATGTGCCAAAATTATATGTCTATAGAGCCATTTAGTATGGAATAGCAACACTTCTGAGACTTCCAAGAAAATTCTCCTGTCCTTCGGTTGCTTCCCCATTTATTTTATCATGTTAGTTACTGAATATAAAGCTGTCAACATCTAACACTGTTTACTTCAGTAAACACAGAAAACTCAAAGGCAGTAGAGAGGGTACAGAGGCCACATTGTACCCAAGGACAGAGTGTTCAATGGCCGTGCCAGAGCAACCATGCTGGCTGGTGTGCTGCCATGCACCTGCACTGGAAACAGAACCGAAAACCAGCAGCAGCCTCTAGTGCCATACACACATCCCTGAGCAAAATTAATTTTCTGAAATATCTAAAAGTCAAGTGTGTGACCTTGTATTGACACTGCCAGATGAATCAGAGCTTTAGATAGCTTGTAAGCAACTTCAGACTTCATTGTGAAAAAATAAAAGTACCTAGGTATTTAAAAGAATAGATTGTAAGGTATGGTCAGACAATCGTGCACTGCGTAGTGACTCAAATTAGCATTAAATCAGCCAGAGTTTACCTGTCATGAAATAGAGGCATGCAACAATCAGTTACTGCATCTCAGCTCAAGGGTGGTAACTTCTTAAGACATGCTAACTTAATCATTTACAATCATCTACTCACAATTCTAATTTACATGACATTGCTTCAGCAAATAGATTATGCGAGTTGCAAGTGACCTGCAGGGATATTATTGTATTAGTTAAAATTTTAACAATGCAAATTAGGACAGGCCCTTGGCTATACACTCAGTCAAAAATCATTATTCTAGTGGTGCAGAATGTAGAATACATAACATACAAATAGGGCTTCCAGAAACTGTGGCACATCAGTAAAAATATACCTTTTTTTTTTTTTTTTTTTTTGCAGTGTCACATAAGAAAATAAACCAAAAAGGTAGCAAATATATAGGGAGAGTGATAAATATAGTGAGTGAGAGAAAAGACATGGTGGTGTTTGGCTGCAGTGCTCACTAATTCTTGCAGTAAGTAAGAGCAACTGAAAATCTGAGCACCAATTTTCAGCCCTTGACTTGCAACATACTTCCTCTGTGGCTTTGGGCAAATCACTTACCCTCCCCGTGACCCAGAGCTCTGCATTTAATAGAAATAGTCTGATCCAACTCTACAGCTCTGTATCCCAATTTTCTTTGTTTTCTCCCTGTGCTGTGAGGATTACAATACCATTTCATAAGAATGTGACGCAACAACAACAAAAAGCTCATACCCTTTGTTCTTGTTTCCTACAACTTGCCCTAATGTCACACCCTGTTTTCTGCAGTAAATAAGCCCAGAGTCAAGCTAGAGCCAGAACTCTTGGAATGTAAAATCTGATCATCTGACATAAACCCAAACAAGCTAAATATCAGTGTTTCAAACATATCTGAACTGTTAACCAGAATTAACTGACTTTGATTAGACTGTCTCATATGGTTGGCAGACAGATGCCAATTTCTCAGACACTGTTTTGTAAAAATGTACTTTTATGTGAAAAAGATATCCAGAGGTCTTTCTTCAACTATTTTGGATAATTCTATCTTCTACTTTTTATTTGTAAGAACAATGACCTTCTGCAATGTTGCTTAACCAACTGTGATTTCCAATTAGTCTATGGAAGAAAACAGCAGGTTTTCCTAAATGTAGCTTTACAAGGTAGCAGCATCTTGAGTGACAGATAAAATTACTACAGTTATGCTTATTGTAAATGAAGTATTCATCAGTGAAAGATTGTTTTAATTCAATTATACTTCCATCCAAGAGGGGAAAAAAAAAAGTATAAACACCAAATGTAAGTGCTTAAAGAAACTCTCAGTGGTTTATGGGAAGAACGGTACAAGAGAAAGTTCTCTTGAAAGAGGCCCTGAATACTTGCTGCAATTTTACTTGCTTGAAACCAACTGAAACAAGGAGTTCCCTTGCCCTTAGTACGATCACAGAAATGTAATCATGAAGCAATGCCATCACTGGGCAAAGAGACCTAATTTTTTTTTTACTACATGTGGTAATATGTGACTGACTTCACAGTGTTTTGATCCAGTGTTTTCATATACAAGCCTGAGAGTTGATGATTTGCAGAAAATGAAGAAAGATAATACATTTTCATAATATTATTTAGTCAGTTCTTTGGCAGAATAACATCTCCTCTCTAAGAAAAGAAATTTTCTTCCTCCCATTCCTAAGAACTTTTATGCTAATTTTTGTTTATAATCATTGTATTTTAATAGCAATCACCTTTGTAAAAATCAGATTATAATCTGTGAAATATTTGCTATGTTATTAAACATCATTTCCACTACTGCTGGTAGAAGACTGTTTTCTTAACAGTCAATCATATATACACCAAAAAATCACTGGAAAAAAAAAATTCTGGGTTAAAATCATCTTCAGCAGTACTCTAGGGCAGTACTAAGCAAAAAAAAAGAAATTCAGTTGCCTGCATATTCATCATTACCACCGTTACTGTAGACCAGTTTATTCTAGTCTAGACAGTCATTCAAATGCATTTATCATTACAAAAAAGCAGCCCTAGGATGATCATCAGTGTTTCCAAGACAACACTCTATGTTTTGATAGGAGAAATATAAGGCCCATCTCTGCCATCACTTTCTACTCACTACAGTATCAACTACTGAGACTAGCCCAACTATGTCATATATTTGCTCTCCGTAAAAGTTGCAAGCAGAGTGGTGCCAGTTGGTGCTACCTGTTCAGCATCACAGGAAAATGCTAGTTTTAGAAATGTTTATGACTGATGAAGTTCAAACCTACCTTTCTTTATTACAGTGTTGATTTCAAGTTTTAAACTCTTTTTACTTGACTGCGCATGCAAGACAGTCACCAAGGAAAGACAAGAAAACTCAATCAATAAAGGAACGTTTACAAATTGCAAACTGGAGATGAAATCATCATGATCTTCTGAATGATGTTGCAACGTTTTCTCAGTCTTGCTCTATTTGCCTTCCATCTGATTTTTAACTGATCGGCTATTGCGCTAGGACTGCCCAGCCTCATCCCTACACTAGGAATAACCCTTCCAGCTTGCAGACTGTCCTTTGCCAGCTAACTGGCTGTGGCACAAAGTGCCCTTGCTTTTTCTGCTCTACCTCAGGGCACACATTTATGACCACTTCCTCCTGTGAAGAATAGTTCCTCAAAGACTAAATTACACTTTAAGGTGGCATGGGTATATTGAGAGAAATAATGTGAGGGACAGGCGTTCAGTTGTGGCATCACCTTGACATGAAATTCTAAGTGCTGCAGGCAGTTAAAATGGGAGGATGTACTTATTTATTGAACGGTTATGAAATCAGTCTATCTGATAAAAGCACCTGTTCTGGAAAAACTTCTATCTGTGTTTCATTCAACTCCATAGGAAGAATACAGGATATTCACTGGATGACTCAGCCATGCAAATGTACATCCTGAAGAATTAGGCACTGACATTTAATTGCACGGTATTTTTCCTGGTGTTCTGGTTGATTGAAAATGGCCCTCAGTGACTCAGAGTTTAAGGATACGTAACTGCCAAATGGCTATATACTTATTAAGGAAATCAGATGGCAGGCATCAGAAAGCACAGAACCGTATAGTCCATTAACCAGTAAAGGCCACGTGGTGGGTTGACAGTGGCCAGCAATGAAGCACCCACCCCGCACTCACTGCCCACCACCACCTCAGCGGGATGAGGAAGAGAATAGGAAGACCAAAAGCAAGAAAACTTGTGGGTTGAGATAAAGACAGATTAACAACTGAAGGGAAGAGAAAAAAAAACCAAGTGATGCAAAGGCAATCACTCACCACCTCACACAAGCTAACCAATGCCCAGCCAGGCTCCAAGCAACTGCTGCCTTGGAAGGCACACTGCACCCTTGCCCCTAACCCCGCCCCAGGGTTGTTTTTTTTTTTTTGATGTTGAGAAAGATGTTATATGGCGTGGAATATCCCTTTAGCTGATTTGGGTCAGCTGTCCCAGCTGTGTCCCCTCCCTAGTCTACTCACTAGGAGAGGGCAGAGTGCAAAAAAGAGAAAGCCTTGAGGCTGTGAAAGTGCTGTTCAGCGATAGCCAGAACACAGGTGTGTTATCAATGCTGTTTTAATCACAAATCCAAAACACAGCACCATATGGGCTGCTATGAAGAAAGTTAACTCCACCTCAGCCAAACCCAGTACGGTCCAGTAAATCTGTAACTATTCTGTGCGCTGACAAACTAAGAAAAATTGCTGTCCTGTATGCTCCCTAGTGCTCACTGCTCTTCTCTTTCACAGTTAGTTTTACTCAAGCTAAAACAGATCGCAGCTGAACTCTACAAACCTGACATCTCTGTTGCTCTCCCATGTCATTCCTGACTGCTCAGTAAAGCAATGACGTACCATTGCCATAATTATTTTCCCTTCCCGTATGAGCTGCAGCTCACACCTGCAGTGCTACAAATGACCCTCCACATCTGTGGGAGCTGAGATACACTAAGGGCGTATGATTGAAGCAAATGAAGCTTTTTCATTTTTGCACCACTGCTAAAGTAACAACCATATCACGCATAAACAGCTTATTCCTTGGAGCTTGACAGCTTCTTTAAATATAACACCTTCAACAGACTCGTACTGGAGACATTAAATGATTTGTTTCTAACTGGTTATATTCAACCATACACATTTATTAAATATCTATTTTTGCACATACAGATACTTAAAATAATTTTACTTAATTTTTGCTTTTATAAAGTGAGTCTTAGCAGAGGAATATATTGACAAAATCAATCCTGGATATAATTCTACTGAAATCAGAAGAGTTATAGAAGGCAAGTTTGGCCCAGTATATTATATTAAGGGATAAATCAAGGTAGTGGGTGATTACTACTTTCTTCTGTATTCTCTGCATAGCATTAGCTATTTTGTTCTGTTATGTCTCTTTTGTAGAACATGAAAGACTTTCTCTTTTCCCCTCACTGTGTCTGCCTCCTACCCCACACAAAACCTTTACTGTTTTCTATCTTTCTTTCTGGCAGGGTTGAAAACATACGTTCAATTTTCAAAATCCAGAGCAAATCTTCTTTGCAGATTTTTCTGGTTTTGTTGTATTTTTCTGTCATGCTTCCCAACTGTCAGGGACCAGGTGGGGGTCGGTCTCTTCTCCCAAGTAACAAGTGATAGGACAAGAGGAAACGGCCTCAAGCTGCGCCAGGGAAGGTTTAGATTGGATATTAGGAAAAATTTCTTCACTGAAAGGGCTGTCAGGCACTGGAACAGGCTGCCCAGCGAAGCAGTTGAGTGGTTCCCATCACTGGAGGTATTTAAAAGACGGGTAGATGTGGTGCTTAGGGACGTGGTTTAGGGGTGGACGTGGCAGTGCTAGGTTAACGGTTGGACTTGATGATCTTAAGGGTCTTTTCCAACCTAAATGATTCTATGTTTCTATGATCATTTCCTACTTCAGTTGTCTCATTCACACATTTCTTCCCTAAAGCTTTCAGTGATGATCTGCTTATTCTTATTTTTTAGAACTTTAAATCTGTTTGCTATGGTTAAGTTTAAGGTCTCAATTTTTTTAGGAAATAGGAGGTGAATCTGTCTGACTGTCATTCACTCAGCAAGCAAATATGACATTCATCTGTGCTGTGAAAGCTTCAGTTTTCAGATCCTTCATTCTGTCCATAAAAGGCCAAAACTTCATATGATAACATTTTTTCAGTTAACATTTCACACATTAGAAAGCACCAAAATTAACATGAGTCCAGCCAGTGATCCATGTCAAGCTACACTATGCACAGCATGCTTGAAATCCAACACCTTCAGATATTTCTGTCTCCCATTTAGTTGGCACTGCATGAAGATCTGGGCTGCTCAAGGCATGTGCACTCCAGACTAACATCTGGAGTATACAAGTATGTCAGTTAGAGTTTAGAGCTGGAATTGAAGTGCAGGTTGGAGCTTTTTAAAATCACTTTGCTAAAAATTCTAGCCACATAAAGAACAGAAAGTTTAAAGCAATTGGTCACAATCTATTTTATCAAAAATCTTTTGGTTTTGGGCACCTCTCAACCTTCGGGGAAAAGATGCAGAAAAATCTACTGATTGGATGGTCAAGTTAGCAGAGGCACTTTTTGGGAAGTTTTGAGGGATGTGAATAAATTGTCCTGCATTTGCACTCTTAGATCCAGAGCATATATCTTTCCAAAAGATAATGTTTTAATTTAGCCTTAAAGCATTGATCTTAATGAAAGAATTGAGATTGATATGTTGAGATCTGTGTTTCACAAAAAGACAGACCGGAGTATTCTGGAGTATTTACACTGAATATTCTGATTTTCTGATTTTCAGAATGAGTAAAAAAAAACCCCTTCACCTCTTTTCAAGCTTTGCCAATTGCCTCGAAATTAAATCTGTAAATTTCAGTTTAAACCTTTCAGTATGTAGCTTCATGCCACCGTATAGTACAGTTCTAGCCTCTTCACTGCAGTCTCTGCACATCAGAGATCTTTATAATAAACACAGCCTGGAAAGTCTGCCTGGGTTAAACTCTGCTAGACATTCATCAAAGCTCCTTTCTTTATTTCCTTTACCTTTGTCACATACAATGTCTCAAGTAATCAATATTAAAAAGTGCACATTTGACATAAGAATATATGTCCTCTACACTTAGAAAGATAAATATAACAGCAAAGGTTTGTAGGAAAAAAGTAGTATCTTTCATAAGAGTGATGGATATTAGAGGAAAAAACAGATAAGCTTTTGATCATTTTTCCGATTATATCAGATGGCCTAACAAAAGACTACCTCAGCCTACAAGCCTCTATTCTTTCTTTTGACATTCATGGCTACAACACAGTTCCTAAACCCAGGATCTCTCATAGCACTGTATGGTAATCACAGCTCAACACTGCAGTGACTCAATCTCATATTCTCCCACTGTATTGAGATATACATACTACTCATATAGAGTTGCAGAAGTAACATGAGCCAAATTCTGCTTTTGCTTAGGACACATGCCCAGCTTTTAATCACTTTGCTATGATTTGTGCGATACTATTATAGAGTGGAAAGACACCTCACATTTTGAATGTATTTCTAGACATTTTATGTAAGTAATGTATTTATCAACTTACATAATCACAGATCAAATTTACTTTCAAAAAGATTCCACCATTCTGAGACATAATTTAGTTTTCTGATTTGGTAGCTCATACATAAAGACTTCAGAGACTTTATTAGGACCTCTCCACAATCTTGATATACCATTTAAGCAGTATAAAACCATCTGCCATTTGTACATAATCTTCCATCCAAAAGTATTTTAAAATTCACTACACAAGGTATTTCACATGTCCATTGCTTGATGCTGAAATTTGTTAAATGAGAACTTATTGGAGCAGCACATCAACTAATGTTGCACAGGCTCCTTTATCGCAAAGAACTGTCACACGGCACGTCTGGCCTGGCCAAGCAGACACACTGCCCTCGAGGGGAAAGCTTTACCCTATTCCTGTTCCTTCCTTCCATCTCTCCATTATACTATTATTTGCAGACTTTTAATGGGTTACATCATAACCCCTCTCCTCTCCTCTTCCTCATGAGAAGTAGCATGAGCCAAATTCTGCCTTTAAGAAGCGGTGCCCTCACACTCTACCACTTACTCCTTTTTACAAAATGATTAGTTTCATTTTCAATATAGTGAATTTGTATGTCTTTTCACCTGATATATTTGGGCATTACTCTCTTTCTTGGAAATACCCACTCAGGTATGACAACACCCCCAAACACAGTAAAAAGGAAGGCATTTTCAGTACTAAGTTACTATTTGCAGTATTAATGTATTTAATACTGCAAATATTATAATTATATATTATAATATATATTATATATAATGTAGATAAATTATAACAATTTAATATATATTATTAATTAATATGTTATTAATTAATATATTATTATATAATTTATATAAATTATTAAAATAATTTAATTTTATTTTGCATATTAATGTAACACAGAATTTATACTCAAAGCTCCCAGTGAACTAGAATTGATGAGTCTAGTAATACGCATATTTACAATGAGTACTTCTCCTGAAGTGTATGATTTATAGAGTTGAGTAGCAATTGTGAAGATGCTGTAAACAGGAAAAAGCCAGCCAAGCTAGAAGGAATGCGCTAATTAAAGAATACAAGTGAAATGCAAGTTAAAAGCGGAAGGGAAAATCCTGGCCCCAAACAGGAAGGAAGGAGGGAGCGTACCCCTTGCTAGATTTGCATATCATATCCCAGGGCCCAGCCACAGCTAGCAGGGGAGGGAAACACTGATCCTTCGCATCTCTATTTAGTGCAGGTCCCCAGGCAGCCTTCCTATTGAAAAAGATCTAGGAAGGAAGTTGAAAAGAAGGACGGCAAAAGGAACAAAAGAGAAAGCGAGGGAGCGGAGCCCAGAGCAGAAGCCGCTCCAAGGGAAGGGCGGTTTCTCGGCAGCTCGCTCCGCAGATACAGTCCAAGGACAGCCAAAGTCATTCCAGCCAAAACTAAGACACAGTGACTAAGGAAGAGAGTAAGTTCAGAGGCCAAGTGGTGGCATCACTGTATTCCTGATGGGTTAAGTATTTAAACAAGGCAAAGTTTGTAAGTAAAGTTAATGCCTTTCATCAGAACAACTGACACAGTGTGGAGGGGAAAAAAAAAAGGCAAGTTTTTGGCTATACAAGCCCTTCTTCAGGTGAGGTGCTGAGGTGTGACGCTTTGGGGCAGTGTGTGAGGAAGGACAGTGCCCTCAGCTCTGGCACCTGAGTGAGATGTCCCAAAACAGACACAGAATTAAATCACAGGTATAGCTGACCACATGCTTTCTTTTTTTCTCCTTTGTGTAACATTTTTTCTCATTCTGTAATTCAATACCTAACCTAAACTTGACTCGTTATTTTATCTGATTTTTCCTAGCAATATGAGTAACTTCCAAATAACCTTACAGATAGGGAACTCTCTTCCTGAGAAAACAACCATCCTGCTTAGCCTAATTGCAAGTATACTCTTATTTCCAACACCTATTTTATGGTTGTGAGGATGTGAAGTCTGTCCTTCCCTCAAGCTGTGAATGGCACCACAGGGAATGGCAGGGACGTGTGTGGGTATGGAAGAAGGCTTTGGCAAAAATTCACATGCCTCCCACAAGCAACAGGTTCTGGGAAGATGGCCTCTGCCCACAGCAATATCCATAGATGTGAGAACAGGTATAGAGTTTGGTGGCATAGTCCAAAGTCCCCCAAAGTCTGTGGTGAACCTGCTGACTTAGGGGACTTTGAGTCAGATCCTTAAATCACATCCCATGTGGGAAGTCGCAGACAAATCCATGAAGCAAAACAGACTGAGATTGCTTGCAGTTTAGATCTGAAATAACTCTGCTAATTTCCCTGGTTTTAAGTTGCAAGTGTTCCTTGGTATTCATTCAGATCACTGGCTTTTCTCAAACCCAGTCTGCCAATAGGGAAAATGAAGCCTAAAGAGGAAGCACTTAAAATAATTAATAATTGTTATGGGGTGGGTTTAATTTAACATGGTCTTAAACATTATCTGTGGTCTTGGAATACTTCTCTGAGGTTTACTGGAAATTTATGGACGGTGGGAAGACATTGATAACGGAGGGAACAGACAACAGCAAGAGTGCTTTAAAACTGCAGAATCTTAAGTAGATTTTAGGTTTTGTTTTATTTTAAAAAACCGAAATCAGAGGTTTTTTTCTTATTTTGTCCAAACTCTGAAGCCTAAACAGAATAGCAGACAGGAAAAATATAAATAAATAATACTTTTGGCTTCTTATAGCTCTGTAAAGATCTAAATTAGTGAAGGTCTTAAAAGCCAGTTCTTCAGCAAAGGGAGTAAATAAATTAAATAACCATTCTGCTATTCCCTTATGATATGTCTATTGTTAAATGGTCTCCAAACGACATAAAAGAGAAAATTTTCAACTGTTGAGGATCAGAAGAGTTTTTCAGAGTTTCACTTTAATTAGCTTAAAGCTAAGAATATGTCCCATAAACTAATACCAAGTCCTTAGTCAATCTTTTCACATTTTTGCCATTAATTATTTCTGTTATGCCAGTGGAAAAACAAAGATACAGGCCCTAATCAGTGCTCCCAAGTGTTCGCTAATGAACTCTGATGGGACCAAACAGCCATAATTGTCTTTCATAACTGGAAACCTTCCTTCTAAAGTGGTTCTTTGCCTGTGTATCACATCTTTGTATAGCTTAATGTTGCTTTTATCACTTCATTGCTTTTGTTACTTTTTCATGTGGGAAATGTTTTGATTAGATAGAATATACCTTCAGAGAATCTTCCTTATCTTTGACAATAGCTATTTCTGCATTTACAGCAATAATGCAATCCCCATAATCCTGAATTTGTAGAATTTGCTCATTATTTTATCATAGTACCTTCACTAACAGTTATCATCCTCTAAATACATAGCCAGCTTAGCAATTTTAACGACTGCATTATTACCATCTAACACTGAGTTGTAAAGCTTGTGCCTAAAATAGAAAACTTGATCAGAATCCCAATTTCAATAACAGAATGCATCATTGTGGCAACACTAAAGACACTCTTTAGTGACCTTCAGTATTTATTTCATCTGGATCTGTGACGACCATGATGTTTCTGGACCAAGATTTTGATTTAAATGTTTCCCAAGTACGCTCTAAGCAAGCAAGGAGGCAGATGCTTTCTAACAGTTGCCTAACATAGCCCGCTTCAGGTTCTTTCATGGTACATCTACAAAGCAATTGGATTGCAACTCACACAGGCACATCTAAGCAAGCCAGATTAATTTCAACAATTAATATTCAATTCAATCCCAATAGCAGCCAAAGCAGCTGAACTGTGATGCCAGCCAGCTGGCGGTGTGCAGGTGAGCTTGTACAGCCTATACTGGGGTAATGTGCTATGACAGTTACATTGCTTGAGTCCACTTGGGCAAGTTTACAGGTGCAACGCACAGGTCTCAGCTAACTGTAAATACATTATAAAGACAACGTGATGTTATACATCCACAGGGTGGGTCAAGGATGCTTACTCAACAACCTCAGATGACATGAAGGGGCATGTTAGGTTCTCTCAAGGCAGGAGGATTCCCAGACAGAATATAAATGTGATCTGGTAAAACGCTTCTGTTTCTCTTTCCTGAAAAGAAGTACCTGCCTAGCATATATTGTAGCTGTCAGCTGGATCTAAACACCTGTACAGACCTGTCCGTCACATAAAAACATTCTTTTGCTTGCATACTAGTTCCCAAATGACATTTTATGCTTGCTCTTTGCCAGACTGGATGTGAATGAATTACATTGCTTCAACTTTCCACCAATGCAGCCCTCTGCTAAGAATGCTACAAACAACAGCCATCATGCTGAATTCAGTCCCACTTGTATCTTATGTGGCATTTTTACAAATACAAACATTATCCGTAAGTTTACTGAGAAATGATGCAGAATAGACATAGGTCAAAATCTGAAGTAGAAGTAACTGAACTCTAGTAGAGGAAATGAATTTCAGAGAAGATCAAGCAAGTGATCCAAAATATTCCAGGAAAGGGCTAAACAGCTTAGTTTCTTCCTGTGAAAGTACATGCCAAATTGTAATCGCTAATCTGCTCCTCAGCATAATCTAGAAAATTTAGAGCATACCATACAGTTCTTAAGCTTTCAAGTTAAGTTAAAACAGAAAGCAAATGAGCACATACATAAAGATCTGTTTTGATATCTTGAGATGAAATTGTGGCTCCATTTAATTCAGTGGAAGATTTTTCATTGACTTATGTACTCAATAATGTCAGCAGGCACTTCTTTCACATAAAAGACTAAACTTTCAGAATAAGGGTGAAGGCACTGGCTTTGAAACTAAATTCAGGATTTCGCATTACTTTCATTCCTCCCCCTCCAAAAGAAAAGAGAAATCAATATTGGTTAATACAACGTTTATATTTCTGTCATCCTGTTTTAAATCTAAAGTGAAAGGGGTTGTTTTAACATTGCAAATGCTTCTTCCCTCCATAGAACTGTAGATCAAGGTTTGACATAAGAAAAGCATAACTCTATAGGGAAACTGAAAAATATTTAAAGTATTGTTTCATCATTTTTGAACATATGCAGTTCATTGCATGGATTTATTACTATTAATTCATGATGTCTGCACTCACACTTTTTTTTTATTTTTGTGTCCTATTCCTTATTATTGCATCTGTGCCAACCTCCTCCTTTTTCTAGTGAACTCCACCTCACATCAGCTCTCTAGTTAATCAACATGTGCATCAGTCCAAAAGGTAGGGCAATGACGAGGATTGCAGGAAACACTGTTTGCTAGGTGTAACTGGATTCCATACAGTTAATGATATCTTTCTTTGCTGGATAACATCCTTTGTTGAGACAATTCATTGACTTCGCTGCCAAGAGATGTTTCTTGGGAGTGGTCTGAGGAATGAGCCGTTGGAAAGGAGGCAGGCGTGACCTTGTTTTGCCTGCACACAATATTCCCTGAATATACCCTTAAAACTCCCTACTTGTTCTTGGGAAGAATGAAGACTGAATTGAGACTAATCCTAAAGAGCACACTGAAAAACAAGCAAAAGGGACAATGGTTCCTTTTCCCCTTCTTTTGGTTTTAATGCTTTCTCTAAGTCTTTTTGTGCAAATGCAGGAGCATCCAAGTACTGAATTTATGCACTGCAGAAATAATACTAGGCAATATGACAGAAACTAGGCAATATGACCAGAGAGGATTTTTGATCACATAAACCAGCAGTTTGATTCAATCAAAAAAAGAGGTACAATTTACCCTGAAATAAATTAAGCCCACAACTAACATACACCAAAGTTTGAATTAAATTAGAGAATGAGTCATATATAAAATAAAATACCAGGTTTGTGCTTCCAGGGGCAGCTGAGCACAACTATGTCCTTATCTTTTTATTTTAATCCTCTTTTTATTTTCAAATTTATTTTACTTTTTAAATTAATTCTATTTTAAAATTTATTAATGTATCCCCTGGAGCCACTGGGATTATATTACTGATAATTACCACTAATACACTAGTAAGTAATACCTGCATGCACATAAGCTTCCTTTTTCTAATGTGCACTTTCACCCAGCTTGTCTGCTGGTATAAAGCAAGTGCATAGCTCTACTCATTCAGTAAAACAAGGCTGATTTATACCAGCTGGGGATTTAGCCTTTCTTGTTTCCATGAAGTCAAACAGTGTCTCGTAGAGCTGTACAGATCTCTTATACAGGTATGTAACAGAAAATGTAGAAAGCTCTAAGATGGCTGAACATTTCCTCAGTGCTGACACTTCCTTCCTGCTCATTTCACTTGTAAGACAGAAATAACTCTCCGATGACTTGACCTCTTCAAAAAGAAAAACTTTTCTGCACTGAGGTCTGCTAATCAGGTCAAATTGCAGAAGCAAATTTATTGTTATGATCCTCTGACAACGATGAATAATTCCTTGCCCAAAGGCCTGAGGATGAATTCTGAAACAAATGCTCCCTGTTTTACATCAGAAAATCACTCTACCCATTTGATTTAATGTTGCTGGACACACATCACTGTCTAGTGAAGAACTAGTATGTGCTTCCTTATGTTACATCTACAGATTCTACCACCATTTGTCCGGATATAAATCATCAGTCTTTATAGTGTTTCTGCCAATGGTATGTCTAGGCTCCAGGTCATCTGTATGACCGCAAAGACAAGCACGTAAAAACAGTCAGTATTTAACAAACTTATATAAAATCAATTTCTTGCTAAATAAGATTAGACATTGCATGGACATGCAGGTGTACAGAGTCCTGATGAGACAATATCAATACCTTGGGCATGTTGCCATTGATTATGCAAACACCATCCCTGAAATGGATTTTCTTCTTGCAAAAGAACAATGGAATGTTTCCAGAAATGAAGCAAAGTACACAGCGCTGTCTTGGTTGAGCAGCAGGAAGAAAATATTAAATTTTCTTATTTAGTGCATTAAAAAAGGAAACATCTGTCATAAAAAGGTACTTTACAAGATGGAGCAAAACATGTCATCTTCAAACACTGACTCTTGCAGAGGCCTCAGCTATGACAGGTGGATAGTTTTGCCCCTTGAAATGTGATTTATAAGAAATGCTGGGTTTGGCAGGCTGTTATAACATGTCATGGTGCTACTAAATGCAAGTCAGAAGTTCCGTATAATTCATTAGCATTCTTTCTTGATTGGAAACTATGCAGCCACCTGTCCCTGCTGTTATTCAAAAAAGGAAGACATGGTAGTCATTCAAAAAGTACTGGACTGACAAACATTTGGCAGGGATTAATACCAGTGTATCAAAAGAGAAGTACAGAACAAGAGCAATGAAACTGCAGATGGTTTTGTGGTCAAACTATTGATGTGAACTGCTGAGATTTATGCAAATCTCATTTCTGCATCAGATCACCAGTGACTTGTATCTGTCTCAGGCAAATCACCTGTTTCTGGGACACTGAGTTGTGCAGCAGTCCTGCACAAGCAAAATTGTTGCTGCACCGGTTGTTACAACTCTCACACAAATTACCTAAGTACAAGAACTACCAGAGAAAAATCTTTAGCATTAAAAGCAAATCACTACCTAGAGTAACATATAATTTGCATATTTCACAATTCACACCATTGGATGCAGTATTACCTTGCAAGGATTCACCTTCTACATTCCTCAGTCTTAATTCTATCAAAAAATACAAGCAGTCTGACTTTACTAATAATGCATTCTACTTGTGCCAAACAACCATTTCTAACACCAGGAAATAAAGAACCAAAATTGTTCTTTTACACACACATCTGCATAAAGTTGATGAAGATATAATCACTTATTTCTTTCCTGCCTCAGTTCATGCTGTAGACAGGCTGGATGTGACCATTTCCCCCTTTTTGATTTCTTTACTTTTAAAACTATGTATCTAAACACTGAAATGCAGATTCTATAGGAAGTGTTACAATACTGATGTTTGGTTAAGACTGGACATTTTTCATAGACAACAAACTGCCAAGGATTATGTGATCGCTGACATTTCACATACTTATCCAGGTCCAAAGACAGCTTGTGATAGTCAGATTAAACCATTTGCTATTTGCATGTTCTTGAGACATTTAAAAACCATATGTATCCCTAAAAGTGTAGCTAGCTTAGCTGTAATATAGTTTTCCTTCAACTAATGTAAAAATTTAAAGAGATACAGAACCACTATTTACTTCCAGTAAGCTGTTACTAGCCCATAGAGACCTGTTTTCACTGAGCTACTTATATGCTTAAAATGTGAAGCTTTTAGAAGGTGGATTTGTTGATAGAAAGCCAGTCAGTGAGCAAAGTGAAGTATTGCAAAGCTGTTTTCTAATGTACATTATGCGACGTGTGTGGCAGGCCAGTTTTCTATGCAGAATTTGTACAAGCAGCTGAAAAAACGTAAGAGAGAACCACACTCTGGAGTTCTTCCATTTTGAAAACCAATAACCAAGTTTTCAAAATCCGTATGCATCCTTTTAAGCCTTAAAATGATTATACACCAAGTTCACAGCAATAACTTTTTTTTTCCTGAAAAAAGCACAGGAAGAATAAAATTTCTAGTGGACTCTTAGCTGAAACTTCAGCTATGAATCACGTCTATAGTATCTATAAAGAGTTTACCTGAAATTCATTCCCCCTTTCATTTGCATAACACTCTTATACTGTGCTTACTTTTATACATGTAATATATGAACACATACCTTTAACAGATTAATTTATTAGTTACAATTTCAAAGTTCACAGTTGTTGTTTTTTGATCTCTTTAAAGACGGTTGGTAAAAAAGAGACTGAAAAGAATCCTACACGAGGAAAGCAAAAAGGAAATACCAGTGAACGGGGCCTCCTGTTATTACAGAATAGACCAGATAAGCTGGAGGATAGCTAGGATTGCAATTTTCTAGCCTGCAAAAAGTCCAGCATCATCACTTTGTACACAACTCTTTCAGTCTTCAAGGAACGATTTAATGGCCTTCATCGGGAGGTTTAGACTGGACATTAGGAAGCATTTTTTTACCGAGAGGGTGGCCAAATACTGAAACAGGCTTCCTCGAGAAGTGGTCGATGCCCCAAGCCTGTCAGTGTTTGAGGCATTTGGACAATGCCCTTAATAACATGTTTTAACTTTTGGTCAGCCTGGAATTGGTCAGGCAGTTGGACTAGACGATTGTTGTAGGACCCTTCCAACGGAAACATTCTATTCTATTCTATTCTATTCTATTCTATTCTATTCTATTCTATTCTATTCTATTCTATTCTATTCTATTCTATTCTATTCCATTCTATTCTATTCCATTCTATTCTATTCCATTCTATTCTATTCCATTCCATTCCATTCCATTCCATTCCATTCCATTCCATTGCATCTCCCCTTTAATAAGCAGTAAGAAAGCAGGGGATCTAGCTCAGTTCTAGCTCTTTGTTTTTAAAATTACTTGGGCTAAAATCTTTTGAGGGGGTCACAGCTGAGGAACTTCTGCCAATATCACACTAAAAACTTCAGGCTTCACAGTATGAAGCCTGGTGCAGCGGGAATCCTCTGCAGAAAGTATTTACAAATAACAAAGAGTCTTGAATGAAAGTTTCAGTGTTCTCTCTTTCATCAGCATTTATGCAGATCACCTTCTGCTCTACCACAAATATTGATTTATATTAATCATGGAAACTTCATGGCTTGCAGGCATGAAAGAAAATCAATGCTGTAATGTTCTTGTTGGTTTTCTGCTAGCCAGCGCATTTGTGTGACGGAAGAGGGCACGAAATGAAGCCCTTTGGTGAGTCTGTAGGTAAACAGATGTGAAATGTGAGAGCAAAAATGCTGGTAGTGAATGGAAAATAAATGTTTTAACAGTCCTAACACAAATGTGCTTTGAATGCTTATTTTATTCTCCCATCTCAGAAGACTATATTTCGCATTCAGTATAAGAGAACAGCTCCAGGAACCACATTTCTACTGGGCATTTGGTACATTTCAGGATTATTATTCAGATGTTCCAGAAAGACAGATCTCCTCTTATACTCTCCATACATAAAAGTTGCCACAGTGAAGCTTACTTATTCAATACTAACAGTGCATGGCATTCATACATACTTCTCCGTAAAATAATAGATGCCGTACTGTTGTGTGACTTCATGACTAATGTAACAATGTGCTCTTTAAAATAAAACCCTCCATGACCACATACATACCCGTGTCAGAAAAGTCAGGATACTGGATGAACTGGTACTTATGTGTCACTGGAACTGATAGCATCTGTAGCATGAAAACTAAAGCACAGATGCAAGCTGAACCATATATCTAATATAACAAGACTAAAAGGGAAGTATACATTCATTTATGCTGTGTGAGGTACTGACTCCTTAGACTGCTCTGTCTCCTGAAATGCACAATGCTGGTGGAGTCAATGGAGATATTCCTATTTATGTTTGCAATGAATTTTCACACAAAACATTTTCTACTGAATTGTGGTTCACTGCTCTACAAGCTTAACCTACTTCTGCTTAAAAAAAGTATTATTATTCTGTGTAATTCTGTAATGGAGTGTGCAATAAAGAAGATGTCGTGGTTTAACCTCAGTTGGCAACCAAGCACCACACAGCCACTCCCTTATCCTCCTCCCCAGGTGGGATGGGGGAGAGAATCGGAAGAGTAAAAGTAAGAAAACTCATGGGTTGATATAAGAACAGTTTAACAACTGAAAAATAATAACAAAAATAACAACAACAACAACTGTAATGAAAAGGAAAACAACAAGAGAGAGAGAAAGGAAGAAAACCCAGGAAAAACAAGTGATGCAACTGCTCACCGCCCACCAAACGATACCCAGCCTGTCCCCAAGCAGCGATTGCTGCCCCCCAGTGAACTCCCCCCAGTTTATGTACTGGGCATGATGTCATATGGTACAGCATAGCCCTTTGGCCAGTCGGGGTCAGCTGTCCTGGCTGTGCCCCCTCCCAGCTTCTTGTGCACCAGGCAGAGCATGAAAAGCTGAAAAGTCCTTGACTGGTGTAAGCACTACTTAGCAACAACTAAAACATCAGTGTGTTATCAACATTATTCTCATACTAAATCCAAAACACAGCACTCTACCAGCTACTAGGAAGAAAATTAACTCTACGCCAGCTGAAACCAGGACAGAACATTAAAAAAACCACTGAATTCACTCTCTTGGAGTATTTCAAAATTCTCTTTGCATATAAGAAATTTTCTGGGAAGTCAGATTTCTTTTTGTATTGCACTAGGAAGGCAAAACTAGATGCTGCAACTCAACTGCAGTTTTACATGCTAGGAAATGAACTACGTGGTCATTAGTTTGCATTTGTAATAAATGAAAGCAGAATCTAATTCTTACTGCCAGAAGAGAGCATAAAAAAAAGTAATAGTATACACATCAGTAGCATTTCAAGACATCATAATATGGCTATAATTTTTCTAAATGGTTGGACTTCTTCTTAATGGTTGGACTCAATGATCTTAAGGGTCTTTTCCAACCTTAACGATTCTATGATTCTAAACTAACTTCCAATATTAATGAATGCCTGTGAATTACTGCTGTAACAGTTTATATTTAGTTTTCAAGGTTGTCAGATTGTCTTTAAACAAAACAATCCAAAAGGGGAACCAAAATTCATACCACATAATGAATACCTGTTTAAATCTTTCTCTACGTAGAACCTACTCTACAAATGAACTATTTTTAGTAGTGCATTCCTCTCAATAAAATTTTAAGATTTGCAAGGAAAGGAACAGATACAATTGTCTAGTTCTCTTCTAGAAACCCAGGAAAGAATGGTTATATTGTGTTTGCCCTGTCTTAATGAAGCTGGAGTAATTCTCCAGAGCATATGAGCCGTATAAAAATTGTGAATTTGGAGAAATGTTGTCCTTGAGAGGCTGGTTGATGTTCTTTCTATTGAGGTCTGGTTTTCTCCTGTGAAGTTACTGACTGCACTGCAAATGAATAACAATCAACGAGAAACAGATAACAAAAAGTGTAACTGATTGCTGTACCAATGATTTCTGTGATTTCACTTTAAATCATCCTTTTCTATTAATTTCTGCTATGTGAAGGCCAAACTAAGGCCAAACTATCTCAAATTTTATTGAAATTTACATAATTGGTAAAAGTCCTAAAGTAATAATGCTAATACAGGCTTTAGAGGGGGAAAAAGCATCAAGAATGGGGACTTAACAATATATTTGGAAATTTAAAAAATAATTTTAAGCTACTCTGCAAGTTCAAAGAAGGTGGGTATGCATTTTATGGAATTCAGTAAGTGGCAAAATTTATCTGCTAACATAATTTCTCCTTCTGTGCATACAGAAGACCCGTATCATGTGGGAAATCACTGAAAAATATTTTAACATGTAAAAACAAGACCAATGTAACATGATGCACGCTAAGGAAAATGTGGGGGTTTTAAAAATCAAAATGCTTTACAGAATGAAATATTTTGAATTTTTTTTATTTTAAAATGTCAGGGTTTTTTTCTGGTACTTTCAATTCAAACAAAAGTATTTTGACATAAAAGCCAAAAAACATTTAATGTCAGCACTGGAATATATTTCTCTGAGTCCCTATGTAATGCTACTTTTCAAGAACAATAACTCAAATTCAGTGTAAAACCTGCCATCCTCAAGGACTGGAGCCTGATGGGAGCTGTAATTCCACTGACTGTCACCTCACCTTCTCCCATCACCTACAAAGTCTGCGGTCAGACTCTCACTGTCTTGACAAATTCAGAAATACCTCTGTGCACCAGGAGAACCGGGGAGCAGGCAGCGCAGGAGGAGTGAAGGACGAGGGAGCAGAACACCCACACCACAGCTCCCACGAGGTACCAGGGCGGCACACACCAGCCACACATACCTCAAACTAACCTGAAATGAGACTTTGCAATTCAGCAAACTGAAATGTTTTCGTTGTGTTTCATTCAAACCAAGACAGGTTTCCTTTCAGTCTCCATGGCAGACTATTTGCATCTGAAGGCACTGAGAGGGAGCTGAGGTTATTGTACTTGATGACCAGAGGATACATGAAACCAGGCTTTCCAGCGTACTGCATCTCATGGAATTCATCAGTCATGCGTTTCCTGCCGTGCAGGGCCCATCCTGCAAGAACTGCAGCTCCGCACAGCAGCAATAAATCCTTCTTCAGAACTAAATTCTATGCCTGTGTAATTCAATCCAGTTCTACTGAAGTTAATAAAGCTGCAGAAATTTACAGCAGCAGATAATTTGGCCCAGAAAGAATGAACTCCTAATTAATAAGAGCAAGGGTGGCATGACAATCTCAGCCAGATTCAACCTTGGTATTAAGTACAAAATATCTCCATTTATCTCATTTGTTCCTGTCATAAACCTATTTAGGAGAGTTCTACCTGACGCGTAAGAATTTCTTTCCTCAAATTACTACATCGTGCATCAGAGTAATTTCAACACTTATTTCCTTTCAACAATTCATATAATTATGTTTAAGAACTTAGAACAAGCTCACATAAAGTTGCTTTACTCTATTTATTATGTGACAGATACTCTATTACTCATGAGTAACCAGAGCCTGTCACATTGGAAAATTCCATGAATAATATGTCATATATTATGCATGCATGTATAGTTCAGCATAGTCAAATATAACCAAACAATTAATAAAACAAATGAAGAATGCATAATTGAAGTGCTAAATCTGAGAACTTAAAACTGAATTGACTAGCAGAGAATTATTCATCTGTCAGAAAAATATCCATTGTAAAGTAATCTAAGTGCACCCAACCAACCTACAGCCTTTTTAAAAAATTAAGTATTGCTATTAGAAATTGATTATACTTTTTCATAGCAATAAATCCCCATGAAATTAGTTATTGCTTACCATAGCTATAGCATTAACCTTTTGAAGCAAACTTAGCGAATTGCTAGCTAATGCTAATGATCAATTTTGAAAGGGATTACTCCTTAATTAAATTATATCATATACAGTAGTAGTCATAAGATAGGATCATTTTGATGCCAACTGCATCTTAACATGAACAGTCTGTACTGGAATGAAGCACATTAATCCAAAATCAGTAGTTAGTGTAATTAGGAGGAGCACGAGGACTACTTAGATGTGTTATTTTTGAATGACCAGGAAAAAAACCTTTGGTTTACATTAAAAACATTATGCTCTCTTAAAAAAAAAGTTAACCATGAATGACTCCTCCCAAGTACCTATCTATTGTCAGACTTCGGCAGTGTGTTTGCTCAATTGTCTACTTAATGTGACCTAACCACCAGGACATAAGGGACCATGGGACAGTCTTATTTTCATGACAGACATTTGCTATTTAGGAGTCTCCCTGAGTTACTGACTGAGTTTTTACAAAGGGCCACTAGCTTCTTTTGTTACAAAACCAACAACAACAACGCAAATCATAACTTCAAAATCTGTCTATTCTATATAATTTGTCATGAAGTACTGCAGCTATAGTATTAAATGCAAATGTCAGAGTCTGATCAACGCATGCAAGATCATTTAAATAGATCGGTAGTGGTTTTATCTGTGGTTCAAATGGAATGAAATGAAAAGTGATTGACACAATTCCAGTCTCTCTCATTCCAAAGGAGCTGCTGGACAAGCTTTGGACCCCAAATCAGGCAGAACTCTAGTGTGCAGAGGAACTGCCTTTTAGGATTTCAGGTAGTGAAGCTCTAGCAAAAGTGGGTCTCTTACAAGACGCAGGGTCTCTCTAGCACCTCCAAGAACTAAGCAGCTCCTGCCGCAACAGAAGTGCAAGAGAAAAGGCAGAAGATTATAGGCAGCTGCTACACCAGCTCCAGCAACCAAAGCCATTCCCTCAAGTTCAAGTAAGTCAAGCAGTCTTGAGCATCTTCTGCATACTCTGCCTCATGCAATTAGGTCAGGAAGGTGAGCACAGGATGTCTATGTTTATGCTTATAGCAGCAGAGTCCTCAGAAATGGGGCAGAAATCAGATCTCCCAGGCAGAAAGGAGGGCTGGTTAGCAAAAGGCAGTGGTGCCCTACAACATGCTGCATCTCAGTGCAGCCATTTCAGCCCACAGCAGGACCCATGCACGGTTTGGTGACACTGGCCAGTGGCTGTCACACCACTGCCAGCACAGTGGCTCCCAGCCAGTCTCTTCTTCCTTAGCAGGGCTGAAGAGCTGGTTTTAGAGTAGGACAGGAGCTCACTCTCTCCTGCAGATAACCAGGTGCTCCCTAAAGCACAAGATCTAATGTGGGGGCACAAGTGGCATTTGCTCCAAACCTGATTTCAGGCTCATTTGAGATTGAAACGCAATACAAATGACAAGGTATTTGTCATATATAAAGTAATTTTTTAAAAATAAAATAAAATAAAATAAAACCCACAACAAAATCTTGTGTAATCCCCTGGTTAATCAAAACTGCTAAGGGGCTTGTAGTATTACAGCTGCAACTTGAAAATCATCTTTGTTCAAGTTTCTTACTTATTTTTGTGCATAGTTAAGATGAGTAAAATCTCAAACCAGAGGGCGAACTATTCCCAAACATGCAGAAGTTTGGATCCAGATCTGAACTTTGTAGTTGGCCTACTGGCTGGAGCCCAAGCCTCCGTTACCAAGCACCCCAAACTGTGATACGGATGAGAACACATGTGGGAAACTTTGCTCTTACGCACTTATAACTCCGCAGTTGTCATCGCTTCCCTCTTCACAGTCTTGGCTGCAAATCTGAATGAAGCTCCGTGGTGCCGCAGTCCTTTCCTCCCCCTCTTTATATTTGTCTTTTTCTCCCCACTTTGAAATATTTTTGCATACAATGCCAACTGAAAACCCTCAAAGCTGGAATGCTTACTGTCACTTAGACTATGCAAGGGAGGCAGACTTTTATTGGAAACATTCCTTCCCTTCCTTTTCATTTTTGCTGCTCCCACGCTGTTGTTGGCAGCTTTAGATCCCTATCAGAAGAAAAGCACGTAAAATGTATGCAGTTAGGCAGTGGTCCTGTAAGGCACTTCATGTGCACAAATATCTGCAGCTGTGCACTGCTTCTGATCTGTAGGAGACTACATATGGGCACTGAGATCAGAACACATCAAATCCCTGTTATTAAATGCATGTGTCTTTAAAGCAATGAGTCTTAATTCCTGTTAAGAGACTCCAATAATAAGGAAAAAAAAAAAAAATTGCCCCCAGCAGAAGGGAAATTAGGATTTCATTCTCTCTGTTCAAGTCACACCAGCAAAGAAATGCAACAACATAAAAGACTAATAAGACCCATAGAGAGATGTCGTAAAAAGCACAGTTAGCATTCAAATCATATTTACAGGTTTTTTCCTCTCTATAGCCAAAGTTCTGGTATGGCTTCACACTCTTGGTAGGCAGCAAACACCACCAGCTAGAAGCCAAAACCAGGTGCATTCAGATTCCTACATGATATACATTTTTAACAGTAAAGATGAGGCACTGCGAACAAATTAACAGGCAAGTTTTTATTCTCCAAGCACATTCATATTGAGTTTAGCTGTCTTACTGAAAGCAATCCTTATAAACTAAGGAGCACAACAAAGGAGAAGCTAAGTGATAATTAAGGAATTGCTATATACAGGTGAGACTAGCTGATGCAAAGGTCCACTTTGGCTTCATGCCCTGAAATTTTATGTTCTAAATGAAGTAAAAATAAGAAGCAGATATATGGAAAAGCCAATGGAAAGCAACGCTTTCTTGCAATTATTATTTTTCTTTCTTACAGATGAATTGAGACAGAACTCCATGCTGACCTTTGAAATAGATGCCTAAAAAGTACAGCACTTTTGCCATAAATTTAGGAAACATAATGTAAGACAAGAGACTTAGGAAAGCTTACACTAATAATTCACAGGAAATACTGCATTTCAGTCAAGAAATTTTACAACCAACATAAATTCTTAAGGGTACATGCTTCAGCTGGCTTATGGAGAGCTACCATCAGTACAAATCCCCACAGAATGAAGCAGTGATACACCTCAAAAGGTACAGACATTAGTACACCCATATCTTGCAGTCCTTGCTCATGCAGAAATCCCTACTGACATCTGGAGAAATTTTACTGGTACAAATCTTTTAGGACGTAACAGAGAAGCTGGCAATATGCTGAACAAAGGCCACTTTCTTTTTTTGGACCCTGCTTACCAGGATACTGATACAACCAGTTCTTTATAAGTGTTTGTGGTTTTGTCCTGCTTTGATTTTCAGATTTGCATTATATGTGCAAAATTAGTACATTAGGTCGTTTATCTACAGTTGCCCATAAGGTGTTTCAGGACATCTCTCCAGCCTGAGCACCAGCCCTTCAGGAGCCAGTTGTGCTTATGGCCACTGTGACGCACGAGAGAGCCCCCTGGAAGGGGCAGGCCTTTTGAGTGACATTTCGAGAAGAAGCAGACTCAATCTGATAAAGTTTCATCATACTCTGACCTGAGGCAAGTCACCCGTGACTGCCCCTCTTCCTCACTCCTCCTGGGCTATTTATGTACAAGCACCCGTGACCTCAGCGTCCACCTCAATCCGGGCAAAGGGCAGATTCACCTCTAATTAAATCGTTGTGGTCTTTTGAGAGCAGCAGACCTTTGACCAATACTTTTCTGGGATATTGAATCCAATGCAATCTACTGACATATGTACTCAGGGATTCCTTTTATAAAGCCTAGACATGTTTTTGTCTCCTTCTGCTGTGCAGGAACAAAAAGCACTGTCCTCACCAAGGAGGTAACTGGAGATGTCTGGAAGTTTTTCTTGCCTTCTGTCCACTGAAAGAAATCAGCTATTTCTTTGAACCAGTCTTTCAACCACATCAGCTTTTTCAATAATTTCAGAAACTTACTCTACTAAGTTTCATTAAAACGGATAATCGCAAGGATGGTTTATTTTGGCCAGCAGATACCCTACTTTATTTTATAATTATTGTTGGTATTACAGGGTATGAAAGGGAACAGGCACCAAGACACTGCCTTCAATTTTAATATTATAGCTAGCTGTGTATAATTAACTGCTAGGAGTTTTTTTCCTTTAGCAGCTGAATGGCTCCATCAGTTGGTGAAATTCATGAGAATCTTTTACATCATGTCAATGATCTCATGTAGATACACTGATGCAAGGTATAAGGTTTTCAGTGGAATTACACTCAAGCCAATAATGTCAGTCAAACAGCTATCATCTACAAGGAATATTCAATGACATGCATGGAATAGGTTGGTGATCCCTACCCTAGCTGATCCCAGTGCTTCTAGTGAATATATAGGTCCAACAGGACACACATCCTGGCACAGGTTTATATATTTGTAATTTTACTTACAGAAGGAACAAATCTTGACTATAACATTTAGCAGGAAAATAAAAGAATATCTGCTTTTAAATTATTTTTTAAATACTTAATTCTACATATAAAATGTGCAATTGATTTAGCCTAGGCAACAGTCAGTTTGAAAAGGCTGGGGATTTTTATGGGGTCTTTTTGTTTTATTTTATTTCCCAGTGTAGTAAGGTCTTAAATTACAGATATGGGTATCTGACATAACATTATGCCAAGCCCTAAACTTCACACTCATTTCTATTTTTCCAGTCAGTAGATGGCCACTTACTGGGTGCACACTCAAGCTTCTGCACTGGGTTGTACAAGAGCTAACCTTAAAACCTTTACCTTTGGAGTGAGGTGGGCTTGGCACCCTTTAGTTACTTTCCTGCAATATGAGTCTACCACTGAGATTTCCATTTTCTTGTCCATGCTATGAAATACTGAGTCTTGGTGAGTTTGTATAAACAATACCGCAATTCTCCTATGAGTCTGATGAGAATTTCAGCGGATGATATATCAAAAGGTTCTCCATGCAAGGAAGTCTCCAACCAATTCACAGGTGACATAATACAAGTTGCTTTCCTAACGCTGATGTCAGGAATATTTTGTCACCTGAAGTGAGGCAGAGACAGGCTTCAAAATCACATTGATCACCCCCCCTCCAAAACAGTGACATTTTAATTCATGTGTCCCTCTGGTGTACAACTGATAGGCCTGGGTAATTCATCTGTGCTTTCCCGCATTCCCAATCTGCTGTTACCAGCTGTTCTTACACTGAAAACCAACTCGTTTGCAACTATTCATGTAAAATATGACTTAAAATGCGCATCAGTAACAGTGAAGACGGTAATATGAAAATGTTAAATGCCAGACTTGTTGATTTTGGTATTTCATGTTTGATGAACAAGCTGGAATTTCCAAATTGAGGAAGCGGTAATTATCATGCTGGCTACCTCAAGTAGACATCCATCCCTGTTAACAGGTTGGTCCTTGCTATCTGTTAAGAGGTAGTAATAGACTGCATTCTTCATCTTCAACATGTAAAGCCATATTGTGAAGGTAAAACATGTGCAGCTTGTGACAAATCTGCAAAACTCAAAGTCCTCTTGGTGGGAAGAGCCCCATTCACATCAAATAGACATTTCTTTTTCTTAAATTCAGAAATCAGATGATGACTCACCAAGTATTAGCAAAGCTATCTGCAGGCAATAAGAGTGGTGAATGGGACAGAGACTTGGGGGATGTCTTGAAAATGCCACAATGAACAATATAGAACCATTTCTATTTGGCATGCATACCTATATTTTCTAATACAAAGTGAGATGGTAATGCCGTATCCCCTCAGCAGCTCTATCAAGGAATAAAAATATGAAATAATATTTACAAATCTCTTGTGTTGCTCCTCTACCTTCTTATAAAGCATGAATATTCTGCTTTTACCTCCATGTTTAACAGTCAGTGATGTTACAGCAATATTGACTATATTTTTACCTTATAGCAGTAAAAATAACTGCATTGAGGAATTATGAAGTCAACTTTAATGGTCAAACTGAGGATTTGGTTTCAGTTTCAAACAAACTTTTCTTGGGACCTCTTTAGTCAGTCATTACATTTACAAAAAAAAACCCACCTGAAGCATCTTAATCTTACTGGACCTTTATAGTTCCTCCCAATCTTTACTAAACCACTTTTTTGATCAGTAGTCAGTAGACTGAAAGAATTTTGCATTTGGATGTCATGATGATTTTGCCTGGGCAGTAAAGATCAGACTGTGCTCACCTACATCCTTCAATATGAATTTCCCAATCTTTAAAAAAGGACTAGAGAAAACAGAAATAAAATTTATAGAAGAAAGAAAAGTAGGAAAAATGATAAAACAAAGGATCTATGTATGTATGTCACACACAGCTCTTATTTAGGTCTTATTTCTGATAATTTTGTGATGCACTTTTGTACACAAAATCCATCATCATACACTCGTTTTCCCTGCTTTTGCTGAAACAATTGGGAAAAAAAAAAAAAAAAGATTGTGCCTGCCTTGTCTGAGAAAGCTGCTGCACATTAAAAGAAAATGTATGGGTCACTGAAAATGGAGTTTTATAATAGAACACATTAGTATACAAAGTACATTAAAATAAGAGGAAGCAAAACTTGCTAAAAGCAAATTTCATCATTTCATACTGTGGCGCATCTGTATAAAACAGAAGCTGGAACAACTTTGCAGGCTTTATAACCTTCCTATTAGTGGTTCTCAACACACTGACTTACTGGCAATGTATGTGCACAAACAGAAACTGCCACATCATTATCAGACAGGCAAGCGAATGCATTATCTTCTCACTTTTCTCCTATCCCTAGCTAATGTCTCATCGTAACAACCTCATCAGCTATCACTGACAATCTGCCCTACTTCTTGCCTTCACCTCCAACACAACCTCAAAAATTACTATAAGGAAATAACCACAGCCCGCCTGGCTGTGAGCTGAAGGCAGACAGGGAAACTGGCAAAAGCGGTGTGCACAAATGGCTGACCTTCAAAACAGCAGTTTGTGAAACATGTGTGCTGCCACAAAATAATATTAAGTAACCTTTCCAGTGTTGCCACTCTTAGATTCACACTGGGGCTAATCAATATTGCCCTGCAGCACTGGAGAGACATTCCCGCATCTCCTCATGAAGGGTGCTGGTTTAATTTAATTCAGCATAATAATATCACTATCTTCAAAATAGATCAGCGTACCCCATGGAGGTGGCGAGAAAGAAAAATCCAAACCCGGCCAGACACCCCAGCGTGTCCCCCACCGGCTGCCTGGGACAGAGAGCACAGCCTCCTCCTGCAGAAACCCTCGAAGGCAGACGCACTTTCAGGGCCGACAAGCCAGACCGTAGGAAATGAAGTTGACGGGGTCAGTGAATTTGCTACTTCCGTGAAACAAAGTGAGCCTTCCCTCAACCCAGCCTGTCTATAGCTTTGTGGGGAAAAGGTTTTATTTTATAAATAAGATTTAGCCTATGCCCATGAGGCATTGTGGGGCTCACGGTAACCACCCTGATGCTGAGGGATTCTTTTCCTAACATGTACCTGGAAATTAGTCTGCAGCATCCTGTGCTCCCTCAGTCTGCAGAAGAACCTCTGCAGAATTACCAAGGCCAAAGAGGCTTGGGTACCCAGCATGGCTTCAACTGCAGTCTTATTCCCTTCACTCCCAATGGGCTAGTGGCTGCAGCTCAGAGCATAAAGTATACACAATAAAGAAAGACCTCAAAGACAACTTCTTCCTTCCATGCCGCTCATTACCTCTCTCTGGTGGTGCTCAGGCCTTGCAGCTCCCCAGCTCACAGCAGGAACTTCAGCTCTCGCCAGTCCAGCGTGTTATGAAAGACACACTCCAGCTGCTAAGGCAGCCCCTCTCATGGAGCGGCAGTCTCATTCATAAACTCCTTCCAGCATAATAAAAATTAAAAACTCAGCTGATTTGGCATGCATCTGATATACTTCTTCCATATGAAAGCCCATCTGCAAATATATATATATTTCAAATGTTCCTTTTCCCATTACTTAATCCCTCCATAATTTGTGCTTACATTTTGTGAGGCACAGAAAGATCTATTTTTCATTCAAGAGCTTAAAATCCAAACCAGTTTCTTGTAACTAAAACCAACACACTGCTGTACTCAAGTGAGATCTACTGTACGAACCACAATTACCCTATCAATTGACTACACATCAGTAGGACAGCACATGATTAGACAACAGTAGGGAATCCTAATGATCCCCTGTGAGAATTGGGGTAGTGCAAGCCTCTCATTTTCTGCTCCGTCATGTGTAGATGAAAAGTACACCGGAAAGAATACAAAATGAAGGGCAGTATTTCTGTGCACATCCTAACTTCATTTTCATGGGGATGTGGAAATCTAACAAAAGAGCAAGACCATGATTATCAGATAGAAGACAAAAAAACACTGACTGTAATGTCTTACTTAAGAGCACGATGACTTGTCCACTCCTTTAGCCCCGATAGACTGATATTTTCAAAGCAGCTGTTAGACACACACACACACTCAAGCCCCAAGAATCTGGGGGTTCACCAACATCCCCAGGCAGGCGGCAGATACGCTGTGCCACAGCTCTAGGCACACTTCACCTGACTCTATGTGGAGCCTTACTCCGCAGCAATGCTGTTCCTCTCACAGGGCACTACGGTCAGATTAATACAGCCCTCCCAGGACCAGACATTGTGCCACAGCATGCTGCAGCGATGCTGACCGATTTTTATTTGTGTTTATTCCATTCCCCATTACCTGGCTAGCGGAGAGTTCAAACCACGCGTAGGGTTTTTTTTTAATCTTCTGAAGAAGAAAATTATTTTAAAATGAGCTATAAACCATGCTTACACACTCTATTCATTTCAGCCCAGGACATATTAACATCCCAAGAGAGATCTGAATGTTACCGGAGGCTGTCAAATTAACAGAAATACATTGACAGAGAGTTTGTTCAGGGAATATTAGTGTAGCAATAATGGTGCTAAGCGATGGCAAAGCATCATTTTGCTTACAGCAAAATTTCATTTTTGCCTGTTCACAAAAATAAATGCAATTTCTGCCACCTGATTTTTGTCCTTGCTTGATTTGTTTGGCATATTTTAAAGGGATTCTGTGGCTTTCTCTTTCATGTTCTTTTCTGGCAGTTTCTAAGAATCAGTACTTTACAATCTGCAACACTTAGAAACTTCTCAACAGAGCTGATCAGATTGCTTTGCAGTTTTGGGAAATGTAGCGATGCATCCACCACGGTACAAATCCAGCCACTAGACAGGGAAATTAGGGAAGTCCTTTGTCAAGCACATGCTATTTTAGCAAATACTTGGTATCTGGTTGTGTACTATCTTTCAGTAATCAGATTTTTTGACTGCTCCGGGTCTCTTGTGTCACACACTAAAGTAAACAGAGCTTTGCTTCTCTTGTTCCCTGGGCAGCCAACTTTGTGGGGCACATGCCAGCATTATCAATGGGATTTTCCATACTAGATTAACCTCATAGTTCACCTTGTCCAATACCAAGTGACTGATGTTATCCATATGGTATTTTCAAATATTACTTATTTTGCCAGTCTCAATACAACCTAGTTTGGTTTCCTTTCTTGGAAACAGATGTGCATTGAACAGGACTATCTCAACTTAGTGAATGAGCACTTTCTAAAATGTAGCTCAATTTTCTCTTAACTTCATCTTCTCCCAAAGCTTTGCTATCTCACTGCTCAATTGCTATGCGATTAGTAAGCTCCCTTCTTTCCTTAGTTTTTTCTGTCAATACAGTTCAGCAGAAATCAGTATGTTTTGAAGACTCTTTGAAGGAATTAAATGGTTGATTTAGCCTGAAACTTATTTCATGCCATGTCTGGTGATGATCCACACGGAAGGAGTTACAGTAAGGCACTTTTTACACTGCTCTAAGCTATAGTCAGTGAGGGACTGGGAGGGAAAAGACTGGGACATTTCTATCTTCCTAGCATATGTGAACATCTACTGTTGTTGCAAACATCTGAGACCCGCAGGTCTGTCTCAAAGCCATCTTTCCTTCCATTGCTCTGATTTTGTGGTGAAAAAGCTCAGGCAATCAGAAGGATCTGACAGCATACCTATCTTTCTAGTGTTTGCACTCACCAATGTAGTACTTGAGCAGTTAATGATAACGAGCAGTGTACCAAAACAATATGCTTTGGCAAACATCACTTAAGACGCTTCTGTTGCAAGCTTTACATATGTGAAGTGAATATTTCACTTTTACTTTGAGGAAGTAATGAAGCCTTTGGATCACAGACATTAAAACTACTCATATATTGAGATATTTATAAGCTGAATTACAAAGGCCGCTATCCCATATTTTGGATGACCTTCTCAACCCTAAAGTGCCCATGACTATGTGCTGTTGTTTGCTCCCTGTCCCAAGTCATTCCCCTGTAAATTCAATTAGCAAAAATAATTGCTTCACCATAAACTGACTAAAAATGCCAAGACCCATTTAGAGACAACAGCAATCATTAAACAAAACCCATTTGCAGGAGAGCTGAAGGCATTTCCAATACTCATATGAGATTTAAAAATAGAAGACACTTCAGAGTGCTTAAACTGCAGACAAAACCCTGTTTAATTTCAAAGGTGGCAGGGTTACTAATGCATCAGCTACTTCAAAGACAGCAAAATAAATTGCTTTTTTAAAACATTGGCAGTTCCATCCAACATGATGGGGAACACGTAAGATTTACCAAATATGAAATTTAATGTGCCCAGGTTGTTCAAAAGTCGCCTTAATTTGCATGAGTGAGCATAGCAAAAGGCATAACTTATCATCACAGTTAGGCTTAGCTTTGGAAATTGCTGTTCAGTCATGAACCCCAAGTAGTCAACCCACAAGGCCACCTCTCCCTGTTTTATCCCATAATGCTGGAAAAATAAAGTGTTGTTTATATAGCTGGAAGGCTTTGCTTTATTATAAAACACAACAGGAGAGTAATTTATTTAATATCATTATTTAGCATGTGCATGACCATAGATAAATAGCAATCCACTCAAGAATTTAAGGCCTCCCCTGAAATATTTTTACAATCCTCTCAAAACCAATGAACTTTTGACTCAAGACTGGGTTTTCTTTTCAATAATTATTTTTCCTAAATCTATTAGCAAGCTCTGATTACCTTTACACTAAATGCCATTAAAAACCCAATACCATACACACAGAAAGGGCATATGCTTGGTTACTGGGATCCTCATTCTCAGACTGAGCTGGCAAGAGCTGTTTCTCCACATTAAGTTTTACTGGCTCCATACAGCAATTCAATGAAGTCTCTAAACAAGAACTTCAAAATTACATTTGGTTTAAGTTTGAAAAAGCTTCCTTGCATTTAGGAGCTCATATAAACACAACACTATGTGGTTAACACTGACTGAATCCCTAGACATCTAAGGTGTGCTATGCTGAGTCCTTTGGAAAGATATCCTGATGAGAAAACAGTCACCTGGAGAGACTGAAGTCCACCCATTTTTATGTAACTATAGCTTACTCTAATCGCAAAATGAGAAATGGATCAGGTGAGCCTATATGATGTTTTCAGAAGAGAAGCATAAGGAAACCTATCATGAAAACATTCAGGTTTACCAACAAAAACCTGAAACTTGGGTTACAAAAAAAAAGAAGAAAAAAAAATCACCACAAGGAGAGAAGAAACTGGAGGTTAACTGCACAGTTCTTTGCAAATAGTGGCTATGTAAATAAATTCAGGCACAGGAGTAGGTACATACTTTGTGACAAGGGGACTAGTTTCCTGCCAAGTCTGAATTTTCATCAGGGCATGCAGATCTACGTCTGATGCAGAGAGCCAAAACAAAAGCTCAAGCTCCACAACCAGTGTGAAATTGGGATGAACTGCTGCCAGGACATCAAGTGATAGGGCAAACCTTCTAAAAGAATGGTTCTTAATGCTTCATGTTCAATATATGATGGCTATCAATCCAGTTATTGAATGTGCTTTACAGGGAATTGAAGTATCCCTGAAAAAAAACTGACAATATTTAGGAACAAATGGAACTCTTACAGCCTTTTTCTACCACTTTCACATATGTGTGTGTATGTGTATATACATATATATATATAAAAGGTATAATACTTTGATCAATGTCTCCAGCTTTTGTCAAACAAAAGAAATGTCAAAGTAGTGATATAATTTTTTTCATATTAATAAAGCAAGAGGATGCTATCAGCTTTCAGGAGAGTGAAGACCTCGTCATGTTCCCCCTTCCTCTCCAAACTCACTGAACAGTAAATATTTCAAATGGTTCAAGCTTGCTCATTCACTCTCTTTTCCCAGCTTTGCATAGTTGCTTTAAAGCAGCTGTCCTCAAAGCATCAGATACTAAGATTTCTAATCCTGTTTCATCTTCTCAGCATGACTTCTGAGTTCTGTTAAAGATTAGGCAACATTTTTTCTGTGCTGAGGCCTTTTAGGCATCTGAACAAGGAACAAGCCTCCAAATATACTAAATGAAGGTGACATTGCCGCTGGCCATGAAAACCCTTAAAGGAGATAATTTCCATTTACAAGAAAATTATAAAAAAATACATTATTTGAACCAGCCCTTATTCCATCTGAATCAAAAAACATATGTACATAACGAAATTCTAGAACAGAGTAAATAGGAAACAACTGGGATTTTAGGAATTGTGCTATATATGAAAAATGTTCTGAAAAAGGGTCAAAGTATATCATGTGATGGAAAGCCAAATGTCCTGCACATTCCTTCCCTAAAACACTGTTATGTTTAGAAAAGGTTGCAAACAGCCCAGTCTCAGGTAGGAAGTTTGGGGAGTGAATACTACTATAGTAGTCCTGTGAGCGGATATTTGCTGCGTATGTGTACTATGCCAGGCAACTTAAAGTGTGTGTGTGTTGACACGCAGATGCAGACACAATTACAAGAGCCAGAACACAACATTATGAAATGCTGCATCTCAAAGGTTCAGTGTTTCAAATTTCAGCTGGTCTGGCAGTACTTGTTAGTTAATTATTCTTTACCTGTTTCTGTGGAATATTTGGTGACGCACAAGATGGAGATTTTATTTTTTGAATTTAAGTGGAATGAATCCTAGGTAGCTGTTTGGATTACTAATATTATCTATATCTGGCCGATTTCTTCTCTAAACACGCTGCTACTGTAGTTAGGGGGATTTTACAGGGGAACTGACAACTCAGGCTTCCAACTTCATACACACACAAAGGCTCCTGCCCAGAAGGGATCAGGATGAAACTGTAAAAGTAAAGGTAAGTGCCAAGATAAAAAGACATGCTGCTAACCTTTAACTGTTCTTTTGAGATATGATGCTATACGTAACTCACATGTGGGGTACGGGTAGTGCTGGTACCTGGAGAACTTCTACCTTAGCAGTAGGTGCAGAGGGCATGCTGCGAGCCACCCTCCCTTCACGGGTGAAGCAAGGGGCAGAGAGGGGTCCTTCCTCTCAGCCAGAGAATTCAGAGATGAGACCAAACTCTTCAACAGGGGAACTGTAACACGAGAAAAGTTTGCAAATGTACACACTCGTGGCACATTTCAAAGTAGAAGAGATACAAGCAAATATCCCACTCTTCTCCTTTCAGTGCCTGTACGTACAGTCATTCTGTGAATGGCTCCAGCCGGGACCCCGTGACTATAGCCAGGGGGGCCATGGGGATTCACAAAGCCATGACGTGAACAAAAACTGAAGCATGGCCCCTGCCAACTGCAGCATTGCTCCTAAAACACCGAGAGTGACACACATGACAAAGCAGTGACTGGCACTGCAGGCAGCTGCCCTGCCAACTACTTGGACATTGTGCAACGAAGAAACCAAGAGTCTTGCTTGCTGGCCTTCAGGGAAGCGGGGAATCCCAATCTGTGACCTGATAATGTTCCTTTACACATAAGAAATTCACTGCGGTGGCTTTTTTTTGAGGAGAATAGGGGCTTGCTTGACATTTCCGTTGTAGATACACAAAGGTGAGCGGTCCTCCAAAGGGTTGTTCTCTATCAATACAGAAACACACAGCAGCAGTTCTGGTACTGACAAGTTTCTCTCGAAGACCCATTCTGTCCGGGTTTGGAGCCCAGCTGACAAGAGCCCAACTTCCTGCTTCCCAAGGAAACTGTGCCAGAGAGCAGCCCTGGAACCAAGGGTGGTTTTAATTAGGTTTATTTTTCTTTATAGCTGATTCTAGGAGTGCTGAAGAGGGGAAATGTGGTGTAATCCTTTGTATGCAAACGTATCGGGCAGCTGGGGATACCCCTCCTCATTCCTTTTCAGCTCTGGGTTTAAGTGCCATATAGGATATTTACTTGTGATGTTTTCTTCTTTCAGACAGGAAAGCCAACTGGGTAGGCCCACTAGAGACCAAAAATTCTCTGTCATAGCCCTTGATGCCCAGGGAGATCATAACCACATACTTTCTGGGCCAAAGCCAGAAGCTACAGCATGAGATTAAAAAATGAGATGGGCAAACCCATGACTAAAGTTATAAAGTAAAAGAATAAAATAGTACAAGTCCTCAAAAGCATTAAAAGAAAACGTAAAGCAAATGAAAATTAAAATTTTAAGCAGTTGTGATGCATGGAAACAGTGGGAAAAAAACCAGAAAGTGTAACAGAGACAATAAATGGGAGGAAACTGAGGTAGGAATGAGCTTCAATGGTCTTACTATCATGTGAACCACACAGGGTGGAGAGTCCAGATTATGTGCTACAGGTACTACAGAGGTAAAAAAATGATCTGAATAGCAATGCTTGAATGTATATGTCTAAGGTGTGATCACAAGCATATACATGAACCAACTGGATCAGTGATTCAGTCACTGGAAGGAAAACCAGGACTTCTGAACACTTGGTAATGATAATATTGTCTTGTTTCTTACTTCTCATTGCCTGTTGGCAAGCTACAGACCATGGAACTGCCAAAAAATGTAACATCAGAAGTTTCATAGATGATGAAATGGTTTTATAGTATTTACAGTCTGACTGTGAGACATGAGGAGATCAAAGCTAGAGTTATAGATCAAAGACATATGAAAACCTCTAACCAGGGTTTTTTCATCAGAAAGTCACACACTGACACAGAATTAGCATGAGTAACTAATAATCCAGGCTAGGATTAGTGAATCCAATTCTAGACACACACCCCAGAGAGCTCTCCAACCCCATTTAGAATCACTAGAGATAAATAACCTTGTCTAGATCATGAGTCATCTCATTTTGAAGTTGCTGTGTGGTATAGATTTGGTGAATTGCATCCCAGCTTATTTTTGAACTTCTGACTGCAAAGAGAGTCCAACCAACCTGCTTTGAAATATATACCTACCTTTTAAACGTCTAAAATGACACAGGATAGATTCCACTCCTAAGCAAAGCACATTATGGTGAGCAGGAGAAGTTTATTCTAAATGCTGAGCAGTGCCAAACAAATTTGACAGCTTTTGCTGTTTGCCTACAATTGTTTCCTAACAGCAGTGGCTCCTCATGAAAGCTGATATCATAGCTCATCCAAGTCTTTGGCAGACTTTCATGAAGTTTCTTCTAACCTAGAGCAGCTCAGTTCTGGAAACAAGCTCTGTAACAGTTATGCAATAGTGCTTTTGAATTCACCCCTTGAAAAATAAGGCGTGTGACAGTCATAAATACATGATGCTCTTTTAGTCTTTTTTTCTCTAATAGGGTTTGGGCTTTCTGGCACAGCTTAGCCTTATATAGGCAGATCCACCACATCTTATGACAAATCCACCGTATACATCTAATGATTTGATGTGGTAGAATTTACGACATGCATTGTGAGTAAACATTTTCCCCTCTAATTTCTGGTTACTTATTCTCTTTTAGCAGAGATGAGTATCCTAATATGTCCTCATTTTGGAAGTTTATCTTTTTAAAAACTGCAGTTGTACACTTCTCATTACGCATAATGGTCAGAAATATCTGACTGAAACATCTGAAATGTTTCCTCCTGTGAAAGAAACATTTGACTACATATCTAAAGAACATATTTGGACCCTAAGGTTTATTAACAGTTCTAAACTAAAGTGAAGAGTTTTAAAGTAGTATGTCTGTAGTATGCCTACAGATATAATTTGCAATGCCAATAATAAGGAAGCTCAATTTCAAAATGTGAAAATAAAACCTATCCAAGTTTTATACCAAATTCTTCCCCTGTCCTTCCTGCAAAAGTCACATTTAGCGCAGGGGACTGCATATTTGCTACATACGTGGTACTCCCAGCATCCTCAAAATCTCTCTCTAATCCTATAACTTAGAGGTCTTCAGGTGAACAAATGGGGTTAACTTCCAGCTGACATGAGGTTAAATCTTTCATGACTTCAGTGTGAACATGTGACTGTAATTCTGCAGTCTCAGACCATGTACCATAATTAAGACAAGGTTTCAGAAAGGAAAAATTGGAGGAAGATACGCCATGAAACACCACTCAAAGAGCATTGATTACATACTTCATCCTGTATGTAACAAAGATCTACTGTCCCTGGAAGAGGACAACACCTTTTGACCAGGTGCTGTTCAAGACTCTGTTTAGCTCTTTGGAAGAGCCCAAGGAGGAGCTCAGTTCTGAAACTGCTAATTCCTGATCTATCCAGGATGCTCCCTTTTCCCAGTTGAAGCTGAGAGAAGAGAAGAGAAGAGAAGAGAAGAGAAGAGAAGAGAAGAGAAGAGAAGAGAAGAGAAGAGAAGAGAAGAGAAGAGAAGAGAAGAGAAGAGAAGAGAAGAGAAGAGAAAAGAAGAAAAGAGAAGAGAAGAGAAAAGAAGAGAGAAGAGAAGAGAAGAGAAGAGAGAAGAGAAGAGAAGAGAAGAGAAGAGAAGAGAAGAGAGAAGAGAAGAGAAGAGAAGAGAAGAGAAGAGAAGAGAAGAGAAGAGAAGAGAAGAGAAGAGAAGAGAAGAGAAGAGAAGAGAAGAGAAGAGAAGAGAAGAGAAGAGAAGAGAAGAGAAAAGATTGATCTGGAGCTGTGGTGGGTTGACCCTACCTGGATGCCAGGTGCCCACCAAAGCTGCTCTATCATTCCCCCTCCTCAGCTGGACAGGGGAGAGAAAATATAATAAAAGGCTTGTGGGTTGAGATAAGGACAGGGAGAGATCACTCACCAGTTACCGTCACAGGCAAAACAGACTCGACTTGGGGAAATTAATTTATGACCAATCAAATCAGAGCAGGATAATGAGAAATAAAACTAAACCTTAAAACACCTTCCCCACACCCCTCCCTTCTTCCCGGGCTTAACTTTACTCCTGATTTTCTTTACTTCCTCCCCCAAACAGTGCAGGGGGACGGGGAATGGGGGTTGTGGTCAGTTCATCACACATTGTCTCTGCTGCTCCTTCCTCCTCAGGGGGAGGACTCCTCACACGCTTCCCCTGCTCCAGCGTGGGGTCCCTCCCAAAGGAGACAGTCCTCAATGAACTTCTCCAATGTGAGTTCTTCCCACGGGCTGCAGTTCTTCACGAACTGCTCCAGTGTGGGTCCCTTCCATCGGGTGCAGTCCTTCAGGAAAAGACTGCTCCAGCGTGGGTCCCCCACGGCGTCACAAGTCCTGCCAGCAAACCTGCTCCAGTGTGGGCTGCTCTCACCATGGGTCCACAGGTCCTGCCAGGAGCCTGCTCCAGCGCAGGCTTCCCATGGGCTCACAGCCTCCTTCGGGCATCCACCTGCTCTGGCGTGGGGTCCTCCATGGGCTGCAAGTGGATATCTGCTCCACCGTGGACCTCCATGGGCTGCAGGGGGACAGCCTGCCTCACCGTGGTCTTCACCATGGGCTGCAGGGGGACAGCCTGCCTCACCATGGTCTTCACCATGGGCTGCAGGGGAACCTCTTCACTTCTTCACTGACCTTGATGTCTGGCGGGTTGTTTCTCTCACATATTCTCACTCCTCTCTCTGCTGCTGTTCTGCAGTTTTGTTTTTTTCCCCCTCCCTTCTTAAATATGTTATCCCAGAGGCGCTACTACCGTCACTGATGGGCTCGGTCTTGGCCAGTGGCAAGTCTGTCTTGGAGCCGGCGGGCATTGGCTCTGTTGGACATAGGAAAAGCTTCTAGCAGCTTCTCACAGAAGCCACCCCTATAGCCCCTCTGCTACCAAAACCTTGCCATGCAAATCCAATACAGGAGAAAATCCAACTGATCCATTTTAAAGAACAATAAATGATATGCCAAAATATCACAATAGTATGAGAAACAAACCTGAGATCCTAGGTGAAAGAACAAGTGTTATTACAAATAGCACAACATACTGGAAACAAAAGATTTCTTCCAAACCCTAAGTTGCCAGAGAAAAGCATAGGATTCCAAATTCAGAGAGATTAGACAAGTATTTCAAATGAATATGAATAGCATCTCAAGTGAGCTTGGGTAAATACAGCGCCAGGTACCTGAAGATAGTCTGGCACTTGATCCATTATAAGCCCCTCTTTTCCAGAACTAAAGGTCAGGATTTAGAAGCCTTTATCTAACTTTAGTAGTGCATGCTATTGCATTATTGTGGGAGGTGGAAGGAGAGACGAGGAACAAGGCTGGGATCAGCAGGGGAATTCCACACCCGTACTTTATTGTGAAAAAATACTGTAAGAGAAGGCCCTATAAAACTTTGCTTGCCAGATAACATAGCAGCTGGATTTATTTGTTTAAATAAAAAGCTTCACTAATGTTGCATCTGATCTAGAATTTAAAGAGGCTAAAGATTTTCCAGTTCTATGCTTTTATTCTGCTGAATGTTTTGATAAGCAAAACGAGGAGCTACTTCAAAGAATTTATTCACTGTCCACTCAATTTTTTAGAAAAGGAAGATCTAAAAGCGTATCTGGCTGCCTGTTTCTGTGCAGGAACACTCAAGTACGTGTCATCTGGCATCAGCAAGCAAAGTAATGCTGAGTCCCTTCTACTTTTCATTCCTTCAAAGGATTAAGTTCAGAGATTAACCATAACATTTTTCAACTACAGGCTCACATATTCAGGAATAACAAAAAAAAAATTTAAATCAGTACTTAACATGTAATTTTATGCTGCATTTTCAAGAGCAGCATGCTAGCAACTATAATAGTACAGAGACAGCAGTCATTCTATAAGCTGATTCTGAAATACTGCATGCACAATACCAGTACAATAGTTTTGGGGGTTTTTTAAGAGTTCTAATACTTAGGTTTGGGAAAATAAGGTCAGATAGGGTTGTAGGTCATTATTTCAAAAGTTAATTAAGAATGCAGGCAACTTCAATCTTTTTCATATACTACAAAGATATATTAAGACATATATTTCAAATATTTGTAATATCAAGAAGCAATACAAGATCATTTTAAAATAAGGTATTAAACAAAGATTATTTAGGTATATTGGTATTATAGGTGTGTTCTGGAACCATACCTATGTTCAGCTTTGATTGGCATCCAAACCTGATGAAGACTTGTGAGCACCCAGGAATAGGCTTTGGCTAGCCGACAGAGCACAGCAGAAGAGAAAATGAGACTTGCTACGGTCCTGCCTTTTCAGTACAGAGTTGAGAAGCCAGACCCACTCCGTGTGAGTCCACAACCTTCTATGACCCAATTCCTTCCTGTTGTGCCTTGGGAAACCTTTGCAATGTACAAGTCACCTCGCATCCCAAAGAGGTTCACACTGGCTGCAACAAGGTGTTCTGTGATATAGAGTGTATATCTTGGTTTGGCAAAGTGGGCACAGATCATCATTCAGGTCACGATTAATTTTTTAGCCTTTTCTTGCACATATGTGTTTCATGGAGCTGATAGAAACAGCTTGTGAGCCTCATGATTGTCAGTAGCCACCCTGTAATCTGACTTCTAACAGTGACAATAGGGGAGACAGTGCTGGGTCTTCAGTGACCTTTAATAATAGGCACCACTATCTAAAGGTCTAAGAAACACAGATTTAAGGGGTTATTTTAGCCAGTATTAAGTAAGGCAAATACCAGAAGTAGCAAACTCTAAAGAAAATAGCCTAATGATTCACATTCTGGCCTCCTTTATATGAACCTTATTGAAAAAATCTGTTAAAGACTAGAAATCTTTCTTTCCTAAAATTGAGAAGAGTAAATAAAGAATAAAATTGCTGCTAAATATGCAGTTATATTTTTAAGCTTTATTCATATATCCTAAGTGCAAATATTTTTTATCTATCTATCTGCAAATATTCTAGGAAATGCAACATGCATTTGAATTTTTAAGCTGTTATTCACTGTAGACAAATTCTGAATTCATCAGTGCAAGCACTGGCATTTGAAAACTGAGCTATTCTAAACACACAATATTCTGAAATATTTCTTTTTCAATCTTTTATTTTTGTTCTTTCTTAAGCAATTAAGACAGATTGGAGATCTAAACATTTCTCATAGATTCATTTTTAGTAATATCAACGTTTTCATTTCAACTTTTCATGTTGTCTATCTCATGCTACAAAAACAGAATAATTTTATTTCTACATTACATAAACTACAATACAAAAGTAAAAAATGTTTTCAACAGTAGAAAAACTGAAATACACACATTCCTATTAACATTCTGATTCTGAAGAATCTGCATATCTCAATGTAATGTGTGCTGAGTGGAAGAAAAGCAGACCTGGTTTTGAATGAGAACGATTGGAAGTAGGGCATGGGCAACATAAATTCTTTCAAATCATTCATCCAATTCTATCAAACCAAAGTGAGATACATAAAAACTAGAAACTTTGCAGATAATATTCACACAGAAAAAAAGCAATAAAAGCACTTATTCCTTTTATGATGCACTAGACGTGGGTGAAAAAAAGTCAATGGTCTGATGGGTAAGAACTTACATATACTTACCAAAAAGACACAAACAATATCTATTGGCTTCAAACACCTCCATAGTTGTAAAATTTGAGGAAATTTAACCAAAATTTGTTCCACTGACTGTAATGATGCTTTTTATATGCAGCTTTCTCTGTCAGATCCTAATACACATTGAGGTAATACTTGAGCAAATTATCATGGGCTAAACTGAAATGTTAGCACCTCAGCTGAACTGCTGTGCCTGTCCTAAGTTTTGAATTGCCCACAGTGAAGCCATCAAATTATTGTAAAGCTTTCCTACACTTAGACCTTAAGTTCTTCATTTTAGTTTGAGCCAACATCAAAATTCTTATAATAAACACTGAACTCCCAGAAGAAATAGCAGGAATGAGAGCAGATGCAGTATGGTAATGGACTGAGCATTGAATCACAGTTATAAAACCTGGATTCACTTCCCAGCATTACCTCTGTTCTTGGATTACCTTCAGCAAGTTTCTTCACTTCCCTGCACCTCTCTCTTTTTTTTTTTTTTTTTTTTTTTTTTTTTTTTAACATTATTTGCCTCGACTGTTTCCATTTTATCTTCCAGGCAGAGACCAACTCACATAATGTGTTAGGCAGTTCTAGCACAGGGTGGCACTACTCCAAATTCTAGGGCCTTTAGATGCTACTGCAGAATTAATTAGAATGGAAAAATAAAAGCTTAAGATGTTTTCTGAGTGTCACTGTTTCTATCCTGAAGTATCTGGTACTTTGTCTACTACTATCCAATACATCACTGTTGCAAAGACTAAATACTGTTAATCCCTTAATCAAATTATTTTTTCAATTTATTAACATGAAATTTACACTGAAAGCAATTTTAATATCTCTAAATATTTGCTTGATTACATACTACAATCTTATGAACTATTATGAGAAATGAATGGTGTGGGTTGAACTGATATTAAAAAAAGTTTTAAAGATACTTTTGCTTTCTTTACTTTCTTTGTAAAAATGTCTTCATCATCACCAGTGACTTTTTTGAGGGAAGGGGGGAGAGAATTGCATTTGCTTAGGTAGATCTGCTCATGTAGTTATCCCTTCTGAATCACTTGTCTTGGCATAATATTTTAAACAAGAAAGACGGCCTTTCTTAAACAAGAAACATTTTCCTCAAAGTGAGATCTGAGATCCGTGTCTCTCATCTCATTTCCTGTCTTTCTGTTTTTTAATCAAAATATATGAAGTCATTGCTTAAAAAGGGTATTCAGTCATGTGAATATTGTAGAACTGGGAGAATATAGATGTTTAGCAGTAGAAAAGAGGCATGTCAGAGGTTAAATCCCACTGATCTCATTCCTTATCAGAACCAATGGATCAGATTCACATGGTCTTCATGGGATCTCACATAAAGACCATGAACCACATGGAGCCCCCTATACCGTTCCCAACAGTATGCACTGGCTATCCTATCACATAAAAATTTAGCTTTATATAATACTCCTAGACATCTAAAAAAAAAATCTTTGTTCTGCAAAATGTTGAATGCTATAATCTCAGCAAAAACTCAAGCACATAGTTCAGAGCTCAGCTGAAACTGCATTAGTGTGCTCTGCACCTGCCTGATCAAGTCTTAAGGCCACTGAATTGCAAACAACCTCCTATACATACATACACATGCACAGAAAGAGCAGGAGAGGTATTTCCCTCTTTTGATTAAAAATATTTCTGATATTTTTGTATCATACAATCTCCAAAGCACTTTGAAATGACAAGTGCTTAATGTGAGCACTCCTAATTAAAACCAAGTAATTGCAGCTCCCAAAGTGATAACAGTTAATATTTATTTCTTTAACCAATTTGAAATATTTTATCTCAAGCCAGTTTTAATGTTTCCTGTTACCCTGCCTCTTTGAGGATAGGAAAGAAATACGATGCTCATGAGGCAGACACTTTTACCTTTTGTAGGAGACAACCTGGCACCACAGCACTCTCAGGGAAGACTAGCAGTGCTCTTTCAACCTGTCTTCCTTTCACAAGCTCTCATATTATATTAAAGTTACAAGAGCTGACACAATCTTCCCATTAATTACTACCTGAGAATATTGCACACCTATCAACCTGCTCTTTCCCGTTGTGATGCACCAGCTTTACGGCAGTGACAGTCTGAGAACATGGCGTTCTCATTTTTCCGAAGGAGACGGGCTTCCCAGCACAACTGCGCATTTCCTACATCAGAGGGCCTCCAGGGAAGCCCCTAGGCATGCGGTTCCCCTAACACCCTTGGAAAGGTATGCCTGATTGCATTGTAAAAGTTGTTCTCTACCAGAGAGAATGTCGTAACACCATATCAAACACAACTTCAGTTTTTTTAAATCAATATGAAACAGATTCTTTGAAGTCAGTTGCATTCTCATTTTCCTACAATGCTTCATGTAATAGATAAATTTTCACATAAAGAAAATATAGATATAAATATTTCTTCTGCATGGAACCACCCACTCAGATGATAAGAGAAAACATGCCTTTCTTTAGTAAAAATAACACGTAAACATAAAAATCGCCAGCAGTACTCAATGATGTAATTAATGTATAATACATATATTATGAAGGAGTTTGTATTGCATTTTCCAATCTGTTTTTCTACTTGCAATCATAACATTGCATGAGTTTAACTTTTTGTATTTAACATTCCCTTAGCACCCAGTACTCTAGCTCTGTTTTCCTACAAACTCTTGTAATCCGCAAGGCCAAGCAAGGTCAGTATATTCAGATATTGGGCAGCTGCCACCTGAAGATTTTCCAACTGTGAGGGTTAGATAGTTTTCCTACCACAAACATCTCCTTCAGTTATCAGATTTCTTTTGCCACCTTTCCATTTTCACTCAGTAAATGAAAATTATATGCACATCTATTTTAATGAGAAAAAAAATACAAATTGAAGATCTCATGCCAGAAGCCCAGTGGTTCAAGAAAGACTGTTTTCTTTTCCTCCCATCTTCCTGCTGTTTTAATACTTATTTCTCTTTTTTCCTGTGTTCATCAAACTGTCCTGTCTATGGTAATATGGATCAAAGTCCACTCTGAAATATGCAACCCTAATGCAAGATGATCTACAAAGAACGTCACAATGCTGCTTAATTTGCCCATCTTTAGGGTAAGTTGCCCACGATACAGAGATACCATTCGTGTATCAGCTTTCCTAATGACTGAAACTCAGTTCTTAGATTAGCCCATCAGAAAGAATATTCATCAAGGCTAATTTAATCACGTGTGGCGCATGTGTCTAAACAGCCTCCAGTCAATGGAGAGAAACACATTCATGACTGAAGCCTGATTTAACTGTTCCGAGTCCCTATCTGGAGGAGAAATGCCCTCTCCTCCACTGAGTATAGATGGAGCTGATGGAGAATCATCCTAACATCAGTGTTCACAAAGAGCTCCTTCAAGTTTAACTGCTCATTTCTATATTCCTTTGTTCAGGCTAGTCTGTCAGAGGACAAAACTGCTGCCAAAACTCAGACTCCAGAGGCCTTAAGAAATTTTTAAATAGTCTCCAGACCTCCAAAATGTATACATTTAGCCAGAGTTATCTGAAATTGAGAATCATGCCTAGAAATGTCATATTTCCGACATCGAAATCTCACTGCAGTGGAGTGGCCCAGGAGATCAAAATAAAACTATAACAAAGAGCTCAGATATAAACACAAAATTTGTGAAGTAAATGAAAATCTGAGCACCTGGAAAAAAAATCTTCATATGCACATTTTTTGCTGTGCAGGTGACAAGCGCAGAACTTTATACATAAAAACAGAGGTCAGCACTGTTAGACATTTGTGTACGTATGTCAGTAAAAATTAAGATGTGCGTGCATGGATTGACACACATTCACACATGCAAGTGAGCTCAGAAACATGTTTGATGACATGACAACAGCATCAGTATACTTTTATTTACAACTGTAAGGTGGATCCCTGCATTTTATAAATTTCCAAAATGACCAAAGAGCCAAGAAAGGAAGCTGATGTTGTGATGTTGATCATAGGACCATCCTGGGTGTCTGCACTGTGCGGGAAGAGGCAGGGCCCTGGTAACAAGCAGTGATGTTACAGGCTGCTTGTTACAAGCACGCAGTCTTTAAGAGCAGGCGTAGGGAACGCATCAAGAACACAAAGACGTGTGCAGAGAAAAAACTAAAATACACATAGAGAATCAGGAGGAATGGACACCAACATTCATATAATAAAAGATTACTGATTACTCTTCATTACTTCCTTGGTCTGTGTTATTCTCATATCTGAGGGCACCACAGTCTTACAAAGCATTGACCTTCCAGCAACCCCATGTGGGTGAGAAGTACTCCACTTCTTATGTGGGTGGAATGTGAGGTGTGAGTGGAAAAGAATAAAGGAGGAGGTGCTCTGATGCAGTCCGGGAGACAGCACTGAGAGGCTTGGCCAACTGATCGACCTGAGATGGGGACCAAGGAGCCAGAACGTGTCTCTTCATTCAGTCCCTGAAGAGGGAACCAGGGAATCACTCAAGTAAGACAAGGAACAAGGCCCAAACCTTCATTTGCCTTGTGAAGGCAGAACACAAGGTACAGGAAATACAGGATGATTTTAATTCCACTTAGATCTTCAAAATAGGATGAAAGTACAGCCTGCGCCTGGCTGATCCTCCACAAACAGGCAATGGCCTCTTTATCCCACAGGCATTGGGGCTGGACTCTGCTTTTCCACAGACAACGGTACAAGAGTGGTCCCATCTGTTTCTAGATGAAGTCTCTGGATAAAAGCGCAGATACTTTCATGACTGTTTTGGATACTTTATGGCCATCCCTGCATTGCTTCTATATCCACTGAGGTGATACAGTGCCAAGGAGATGGTGAAGACAGGTGACCTGCTTGCTTTAATATCCTTTAGGTAGAAAGAAGTTGAGGCCTCGAGCACAGAGGGAAAGGACTGAAGATCACTCTAAATCCTAAGTGAATCACAGCCTGATTTTATGAATATTTATTTTCACAGAGATAATAATCAACTGAACTAGATTTTCCTATGGCACATGGAAAGGGAATTCTCCACAATTAGGAAGAATACATAAAATTTAGTTTCCTTATTTGAAAGTATATAACATCTACTTTCCTTATTGCAATATATATCGTGCAACTACGTTCAGAAACACCAAAATAGGAAAACATACTGGCCATAAACTGTTCTTTTCAAAACATCACCAGCCAAAGCACTGGTATTAAAGTTAACTTTAACATAATCTGAAATAGGATCAGAATAAGGATCACATTTATCATGCTGCGTCTATTTTCAGCTTTAAAATTTTCAAAACTAAAATGTTTACTTTTTCCTAAATTTAAAAGCAGCATGCATGGAAAATTACATCCTGGCCAACACTGCTCATTAATCAAACATTTCAGGGTTTTCCTGGACATACAGAGCTCTCGCTGCAATGACTCAGACAGATCTGAATATAAATTTTTACCCTGAATCAAACAGAGGACTTAATACTAACTAGTGAAGGACTACTTTCAAATTCTTCTTTTAACTCATTCCTCATTTTCAGTTACGTTTTCTCTGAGCTTTAAGAATGAATGTAGGCTATTCAGTTTCAGTGAAATTGGCTGGATAAATCAACAGCATCACACATTTTGCATCAGACCAAATATTGATCCATGAAGAGTTATTTTTCAAGGTTATTAGAAATGGCAAACTGTCATGTGTTCTTTTTGTAGCTCATTCACCTATTCCTATACAAACTGAAGTTACATTTATGATTTTTACAATTTGGTCTATACTTAATCTGGAAAATTATTCAGAAGAGGCACATAAAAATCACCATGCATTTAGCAATTTTAAAATATAAATCTGCACTTTTAAACTACAAATACACACTTCAATACTTACAGATAATATAGTATTTTATAAATTATATTTAACTTGTTTTTCAGAGAAACAAAGTAAAAAATTCAAAAATTGGGGAATAAGAATCCCACCATAAATTTAAGGATCTGATCTTCCAAGAAAGTCCAGACTCAGCTGAAAACACGATCTTTAATGCCCATTGCTGATTTCCAGGAGAATTACAAGCACACCAAACTTTTTACAGGATTCCTCATCACATTGTGTACTCTGCTGTGCTTTGTGAGAACTCAGTAAAATTAACAATTTTCAGCTTAGAAAGACATGACGTTATGTACCTGAACTGGAAGCCGTCTTCTTTGTATATTATTTAAACACGTTCAAAAGGATGTAACCCAGAGTTTAGATTCTGGCCTGGCAGCATTGCTCAGCTGCTTTACATGAAGTTTGCTGCTAATAACTAGATAGAATGCAAAGCACTAAGAAACGTCAAAAGATGGTTCAAGGATAAAAATGGTTATACTAAAATCTTGTTGGACATTTGGATGAGAGTGGACTCCTCACAGCTTTCAACACTACCTCTTTTTTCTTCCTCAGAGAAAAACAGGACTATCAGCAATATGTGTTCATTTTCATTAATCTGGGTAGAAGAGCTGCTGCTTTTTTTTATGAAGAACTGATTCTGCAAAGATCCTTTACCCCTCTTCTCCCCCAAAAATAAAAAAAATAATTCAATTAGGCTTGGGAAACACCATGGTCTTGAACAGAGACTCCATGCTCATTCACTGCCAACACAAGAACAGAGTGTTTGTGCAAATCTAAGACAGAGTTTGTTTTTTGTTTAAGAACTGATGCTTTGTTGATGCTTTTAAACACGTGTGGTTTCCATAATGCAGTCTGTATATTAAATTACCAGTTTAGCTTTCAAGCAAAGTCTACTGTCACAAGACTGTTTTTCCTCCCATATGTTCCAAACTTCAAAGATTCTTCAAATCTTTGTTTTGGTCCCTATGCTATTCTATTGAGAACAGGCACAAAAAGAATATGTGGAACACAAAGGTAATGAAAATACACAATCTGTCACTTTGATCTGTTTTCTTCAGTGTGCCACACAAACCAGACAGAGAAATGCAAATGTGACGATAAACAGCTCATACACTGTTGAAGCACTATGCATTTTCAGCATTTCCGCATGGGCTACATAGAGAAATGAACACCATGAAGAGCACAGATAGATCTGCTTGCAAGATACTTAACACTGCCTGTGGGATAAACATTCATACAAATCAAGACTCCACTGAGTACATATAAATTAAATATATCATTTGGAAATACAATAAACAAAGATGTTTCACAAACTTACAGCTGATCTGAGCAAGTGCAGATCAAGCAGCGTACAATTTACTTAAGTTACAGGCCTTATTGACACTGCAGCATTATCAGCAAACACCTGATTTCACCAGATGTGCCCCAGCTTCCATGCCACATACATTATTCTAAACGTTGTACGGGAAAATCAGGATACCACTCAGTGAACTTAACTGGATAAAAATACAGATGAAGGCACAGGTTGATGCTGACTTTTGCTGCAGTGGTTTGCAGTGACAGTGTACCTGGATGAACTAACACTGAAGAGCCGCTTCTTCCCTTCCATGTGACTGGCAGCAGGGAGGTGATACAGCCCAAAAGCACAGGTACACTAACCCATCCAAAGAGAGGGCACTTGGGCCACTAAAAGGACCTGCAAGAAAAAGGGACAGCTATTTCTCCTCCCTCAAGCTAAACTGGTTAGTGAGAGGGAACATCATTCATCCCCAACATTTGTACCCTTCATGTCAGCTTCAGCAGATTTTCTCTTCTTCCTCATGCCAGTATAGATTAAACGAACTTACCAGCAATTCCATGATACACATGAAAGATGATTCTGGTGGAATCACTGTGACCCCCAAATCAGTCACATCCCAAAAGTTCAAAAGCAGAATACTCTTCCACAGATCCAAAAATCTGATTGTGACCTATTGCCCTTTCAATATGAACAGTAGTATTTACTGGCAAATTGGCAGTATTTTTTCAAACAACAAATGGAAATCTGAAAATCTCTTTCCTTATATCAAGACCAAGGCCAAATCAAAACTGCCTGGACCGCTTCTCAGTCACAGATCAAACCTAGCGTCCCTAAAGGTGATGTCAAGAGCCATTGCTCAAAGTTAGCTACATTAGATAATAGCTATAAACAAGTAGATAACAATAGTTAAATAGCCATTTCCTTTTTGCAGCATGTTCTCACTAACATCAGTAGATCTGCTCATGGGAGCAGGTCTAACTCTCCAGGATGTGAGCTAGGACCGCAGAGGGTGCATCACCCACCTTGCACTAGAAATATACAGTGGCAAAGAACTAGGATTCACCTTGCATAAGTGAAAATCACAGTTGCTGCAGAAACAGCACAGCTGTTGTCAGTCCTGACTTGGAGCAAGCCTATGAGGCAACTTCTTCAGTTTGTTTCTAGGACAAGATGGATATGAGGACTAAGCATATGGATGGCAAAAGTCATGTTTCTACCTCTTCTGCTCAGCTGCAGTGTCACCGCACAGACTATAAGCACAGTCAATTAGGTCTGGATGAGCACTGCAAAAAGAATTAGATCAGCTAGGAGACTGAAAAATAAGGAGATCACACAGGAGGTCCACGGAGAGCAATATCAAATTTGGTCAACATCCAGGGAGAAAATTTTCACATGTCTTTCAGTTTCACAATTTCATAGTGGCAAAAGACTGAGTCCCACAGTATGACCATCCCCTACTTTGCTGAAAACAGATGCTGATAGCTCCAGGATCAGAAAATCTATAGCAAAATTGTTGTTTTGGGAAGATCCTTCCCTCTCTACAGGTCTTGGGCACCATTAATTCACACTTGCAACTTTGAGGGCATTCTTCGTCCATGGAAATGTCTAACAAAATGGGACTCAAGTTATACATATTTTCCAGTCCCCATCAGGCAAGCACTGATGTACACACCAGCAAGGTACGTATCTTTTCCCTGCAGCAAGCTTCAATGATCTTAACCCGACTACTCATGTTGGAAGAATCTACTTCAAACAGTCTATTTAGTTTATTTAAGTTATGATAAGGAGGCAAATAGTGCATAGTCTCAGTGTGGAAGATTCTTTGCTTTTTCCTCTAACAAACTCATAACAATTCCTATCAGTGAAAGCTGAAGCTAACCAAATTCAGGCTAGAAGTTTAATCACTGCAACACCACACCGAAATGCAGAGGCTTTACCATTCCCTGATGCCTTTAAATCAAAGCTAGTTATCTTTTCAAAGATGTTTTATAACTCAGACGCACATTCATGGGCCTGACATAGTAATTATTGTTGTGGTTTGTTGTCTAATATTATAAAGGATATCACTGAAGATCTTGGCTCTACCTCTGGCCATAGAACATTTTAATGTATGGTGCTATTCATTTTACCTTCACTGTGTCAGAAGAAAACGTAAAATGAATCAATCTGGATGTCAACTCAAGTCACTAGCCTAAACATACGACGAGGATTAAAAAGATACAAACTCTCTTCATTTTAAGAGATTTTTGCTAGGATAGTTTTACATCTATTTTTACAATGTGAGTGGGTTTTTTTTTGAGGAGAATGACTCACTTGTTATAATCCAGTTGTATTATTAATAAGAAAATGATTCAAACAAAACAAGTAACTGGAGTGACAATCATTACTAGAGAGTGGTTGTCTTGCCTGTTTACCACAAGCTGGGGAAAACCTGGCTTGTTTGGGAAGGAAGAGAGGGAAATAACCATCTAAATGCTTACAAAATTATTCCAGCTAACTCATAGAAGGTGTGTCCTTTTGGATAACTCATTCCATAAGGTGTGAGTAGAAAGCAAAGAGAACTTTCTCCTCAGAAACATTTACTATAAACTAATAAGCGTAAGTGAAATTGATGGAAATGATTGATAAATTAGATAAAATATCATTACAATAAACTCCCCATAGAATTGAGGAATGTGAAATTAATAGTTAGCTGGCCACAGGCAGTAACAATTTCTGTTTTTTTACTGCAACTATTTCTGACATAGTTCTATGATAATATAGACTGAAATTAAGGCCTATTTTTGAGTGATAGGGCATGGCCAAAATATCTTTGAAAATACTTAGAATACTTCAAAAATACTTTCTAGTTCGATTATCATTTGCAAATTCTCTTTGTTTGGTTTTATATTGAGGGTAAGATTGTGGCAAGCATAAAAGCAAGAATTGCATAAGAGCATTTGGGGAAGGAAAGAAGTGTCGAGAGCCCTTGAGCCCTCTCTGTCCCAGCCTTCCTCTTCCAACCAACACCTGAAAAAAAAAATTCATGTTCTCCTAATATTACTTTTCTCCTCTAGAACATTTGCTGCTAGCAGGTCTCCCAAACTCTTTGGTTTCTGCAACAGTTTATCTGGAAATGACTTTCTGAAATTATCCTAATTAAAACAAACAAATGAAAACCATCCATCTGCTCAGGGCTAGAAACCATTAGATACACAGATACATAACACTATAAACGAAAAACTAGGGAAGAAAGTTTGTGAGCAATCCAGCAGGCAAGGCATTCAACAAAACCACAAGAATAGAGCCACAAGGAATGTGGGTAAGTGAAAGCCTCAGGAATGAGCATATGAAGAGGACAAACTACACTTCCTCCAAGTACTCTCCTATTCTCAAAACATTTACAGCCAGAGCTTTTCTTAACTCAAGCATGCTTTCATGCATTCATTAATTCTCAAGAAAATTTGTGTAACCATTTAATATCCACAATACCCTGTGGCAAGGATTTCCACTGGTTAACAACATATCACACAGAGAACTGGCTTCTTTGTTTTGCTTTGAATTTGCCACCTGAAAATTTCATCATGTGTCCTTTACCAATAGTCTTTAATAGTCAAGCTAGTCATCCTCGGGTTTTTCAGGCCCCTGAGCTGGGAGATGGAGATAGGATGTGGAGTGAAGTCCCAGTTGTCGAAGTGGTGGCAGTCACCGACCTGCTTCTCCACCTGGATGCGCACAAGTCCATGGGGCCAGATGGGATCCACCCGAGGATACTGAGGGAGCTGGCAGAGGAGCTGGCCAAGCCACTCTCCATCATTTAGCAGCAGTCCTGGTCAACCGGGGAGGTCCCAGATGACTGGAAGCTAGCAAACGTGACGCCCCTCTACAAGAAGGGTCGGAAGGAGGATCCGGGGAACTACAGGCATGTCAGCCTGACCTCGGTGCTGGGGAAGGTCACGGAGCACATCATCTTTAGCGCCATTATGCAGCAAGTACGGGACAACCAAGGGATCGGGCCCAGCCAGCATGGGTTTATGAAAGAGAGATCCTGTTTCACTAACCTGGTCTCCTTCTATGACAAGGTGACCTGCTTAGTGGATGAGGGGAAGGCTGTGGATGTTATCTACTTGGACTTTAGTAAGGCCTTTGACACATTCTTCCACAGTATTCTCACGGCTTGGATGGGTGCACTCTGCGCTGGGTTAAAAACTGGCTGGACAGCCGAGCCCAGAGAGTGGTGGTGAATGGAGTCAAATCCAGTTGGCGACCGGTCACGAGTGGTGTTCCCCAGGGCTCGGTGTTGGGGCCGGTCCTGTTCAACATCTTCATTGATGATCTGGATGAGGGGATCGAGTGCACCCTCAGTAAGTTTGCAGGTGACACCAAGTTGGGTGGAAGTGTCGATCTGCTGGAGGGTAGGAAGGCCCTGCAGAGGGACCTGGACAGGCTGGATTGTTGGGCCGGGGCCAACTGTATGAGGTTCAACAAGGCTCAGTACCGGGTCCTGCACTTGTGTCACAACAACCCCATGCAACGCTACAGGCTTGCAGAAGAGTGGCTGGAGAGCTGCCTGGTGGAAAAGGACCTGGGGGTGTTGGTTGACAGCCACCTGAACATGAGCCAGCAGTGTGCTCAGGTGGCCAAGAGGGCCAATGGCATCCTGGCTTGTATCAGGACTAGTGTGGCCAGCAGGACCAGGGAGGTGATAGTGCCCCTGTACTCGGCACTGGTGAGGCCGCACCTCGAGTACTGTGTTCAGTTTTGGGCCCCTCACTACAAGAAGGACACTGAGGTGCTGGAGCGTGTCCAGAGGAGGGCAACAAAGCTGGTGAAGGGTCGAGAGCACAAGTCTTATGAGGAGCGGCTGAGGGAGCTGGGACTGTTCAGCCTGGAGAAGAGGAGGCTGAGGGGAGACCTTATTGCTCTCTGCAACTACCTGAAAGGAGGTTGTAGCGAGGTGGGGGTCGGTCTCTTCTCCCTAGTGATGAGTGATAGGACAAGAGGAAACGGCCTCAAGCTGCGCCAGGGGAGGTTTAGGTTAGACATTAGGAAAAACTTCTTCACCGAGAGGGTGGTCAAGCATTGGAACAGGCTGCCCAGGGAAGTGGTTGAGTCTCCATCCCTGGAGGTATTTAAAGAACGGATAGATGTGGTGCTCGAGGACATGGTATAGATGGACCTTGCAGTGTTAGGTTAACGGTTGGACTCTATGATCTTAAGGGTCTTTTCCAACCTTGACGATTCTATGATTCTATGATTCTATGAATATTCAATAGCTATAACACTCTTAAGAAGGATAAATACTGCTGAAGTCTAACTTGCTCCTCTTTCTTCAACTAGTTTTGGCTGAATTAGACAACTAATAGCAAAACAATCCAAATCAACCACTCATCCCAAGTTTGCTTCCTGCAGGATCCCTGAGGCACATCCCCTTGCCCAGGGTTTCCCACCTTCCCCCAGAACAGGTATCATGAGCGCCACCAGCCACAGGGAGTCAGCAGGACTCAGACAGCTCTTTCAGGGACACTTCTGGCACCTATCAAGGCAGTGGCACCCTTCCTGTCGCAATCACAATCTCCTTCTCAGAGCCAAATTCAGAGAATGAGTGTTAGGAATAGCTTGCCTTGCTCTAATACAACTGTACCATAAGTACATAAAGGGCAGTGGCCACCTTTGCTCCATTCTCACATCAATCAGGAAGGCAAAAATCTGCTCCCACTGACAGACCCTGCTTTGGCTTTTCCCAAATTTGAATGCTGTGCTGTTACTTATTTAACTTTGGTACTTGCAACGTACACAGATAGACAATTCTGGTTACATATATCTTTTACTGGGTTAGAGAAAATTAGAAGCAGATGGTAGCAATACTAAGTGTACCTGTAAAAAACAAGCACGCTCTGTTCTAAAGTTCTGGCTCAGAGCTATTTGAAATCAAGAGAGGAGCTTTCACCAGTCTGAATGGGTGATAGTGTTCAAAGCAGCAGACCATGGATGAATGGTCTGGTCCTCCCCTTAGCACACACAGCAAGCACGCTCCTGGGTGATACACCCTGTGCGCTTGCACTAATGGGAGGCAGGGAGAGAGGGGACACATCCATACCTGCGCCTCTCTGGCATCTGAGATGGTTTCGTTCCTCAGGAGGGAGCTTGCTGATTAGTTGAGCAAGTGTAAACTATAGACAGGACTCCTCACCCTTCACAGAAATCACCATCACCTCAGGTTTGGAGATGGATGAAAATTTTGCAAATACAGTGAGAAGAAAGCACAAGAGCCGGCTCCCCAGCTCTGAGTGCTACTGACAAATGTCCACATCTACACCCAAAATAAACAGACTTCAGTAACTATCCTGGTAACACTTCAGCGGGAGCGTCTGTTAGGTTTGTCATGATCCCACTAACAAAATCACTTTGGCAGCCTTCCTCCACTCCCCAGTTACACCCAACTCCTCACTTTCCATCAGCAAAGTGAGATAGGCCTTTACAAAATAGGGATATTCACAAAGTGCTACATTTGCATCCATCACAAAGCAAAAGCACAGATAAGGTATGAGTCCTGCTAAATCAAAACCTACAGTTAAAGAAACTGTTGTCTGCACTCCATAGTCAAGTTGTGTTTATACAGCAATTTTATCCAGCTTGTCATCTCATCAGCTTTCAGACCTTCATGTATTTCAGAGACTTCATTGCGTAGCTACATTATGCTGTCTCCTCAATTATTTCCATTAGATATCATTAATAGGTCATGTTATAAAGATCTCATTTTTTAGAATTGTTTTTCTGGCTAATGACTAAATAAAAATTCTTTATCTGAGCCAACATTTTAATGTTTTAAAACATTTTAATTGCATCTAGAAAGATTCCAGAAATTAATTTGGAAACATTTCTCTGAGTTGCATACTGCCTTTATGATTTTGCTAGTATTTACAATCAATTTGAATTAGCATTTACACTTAAAATGAAATGTGTCATAATCCAGTGTCTCATTCTCTTAAATACCATTAAAATTATCGAGAGAAGACAAGCTACTTTTTTTTCACTTCATCTAGGAGCGTTTCTTTTTGTTCAGTAATAGTATAGATACATATACTGTCCATTCAATGATGGGAAAATTGATGGAAAGTAATTAACAGCACAAATTAAACTTTGCTATCACCCTGAAACGAAATTACTATCACAAGATGCTAATTAGCTGGCAGGAAAGAGTGTCTGGCAAGGGCATTCAGAGAAAAAGAAAAGTACCAAATTTTATTTATTACAATCATCCAATTTTCATGTGCTGCATGCCTCTGGCTATTCAAGATCCCTGTTTAAGGATGGAGTGCCTGTTTCTGTCCTCCTCAGCGGAAGATAAAGAAGGGCCAAAGAGTACATGCAATGTCCATCGCATTTCTAAGTCAAATTCAGCCAGCTATGAGCATAATTCACAATATAAATTAGTGATGATGCAAACCATAGGGTCTGGTCTGGACTTTGTTTTTTTCCTCCCACAGATGTGACCTATACATCAGGCTGAATTCTGAGTATCTTCTCCATATGCTAAATTATACAAACCATTGCATTTTCTTTGAGCTGAGATGCACCTCTATTGAAAAAAATGCTACACCCTCCTCCCCCTGCCCAAAATGCAGGCTGTCAGGAGCAGCGGTTCTCATTATTTCTATGCATGATCTATGGCACAGCACCCAACGTGGCGGTGGATGTCCTGTGCTCCCCCTACTAGGAAGGGAACAAAAACAAGGCACCAGTTTGATGATCTTTGGGACCTTCCCAATCCTTACAGGAACTACAGGATTCAACCCTAAAAGAGCAGCCAGGTCCATGGGAAGGGGTAAGAATTGATGTGCTATGCCTTTTGTTTGAATTTGCCACAGTTGCTTTCCAGTACATGTAGCTGGTCTGTGCAAGTCTGTATATACATAGTTTCTTCAGTATTTTACTTAATAAAATAGATAATGCGTATAAATGCTAAAAGAGGAATTTGCTATACTTCTGGGCCACTTCTTCCCCCCTATAATTTCCCATATTCCCAAAACTCTGAGGGTACAAACGCAGCCAGTGCAGCTGCCAGGACACAAGTGAGGGGTAATGGTATCTGCTGGACTTCAAGAGCAAAAAGCAGGAGCAAACACAGGCAAGGCACTCTCAAAATCTCCTACTGACAGGAGGGAAAAACCCACATTTCCTACAGGCTCTTTCCTTGTTTATATCTAGGAGTTTGTCTGCGACTAAAAACTACTACCTTCCCTGTCACTTTTAAAATGTACTGTATCTCTCTCTTCTCCCACCCACGTATTTTTTTAATAAATTACATATGTTGGTAATAGCAAACACAAACTACACAATGTGGATTCCCAAATGGTTAGATTTAATTAGGACTTCACTGAAGGGCCATTTAAGAAAAATGGACTTTTATTACTATGACTAATCAGAGCAATGCTGTTTACAGTAAGGGTATACTGTGGATGCCTCTAGACTGCTCTTGCAATGTACAAGAAAAATTGGCAGCAAATGGCATATATTGGCTTGCATCCATGCTGTTCCAGGTTGGTTATATTTACACTGCTCTGTAGAAAGCAGGCCCAGTGGATATGTGGAAACCATGTCAATATATCTGTGTTCAGCAACCAGGGTTTCCTCTAAGAGGGAACAAGTTGGTTTTGTGCCAAGAGGAGGCCAGAAGACAACTGACACCGGACAATCAGAGAGCCAGGGCCATGGCGCAAAACAGAGAGTGAGCCAAAATGACAGCGTAAACATAGCCATGAGATGTGTGTCACACACTCACGCATGTAAATCACTTTAAAAGATTTTGGCAGGACACCAATAACTTCAAAAATCATTTGTAATCTAATCACTGTGTGGGCATTTACTGCTACAGCACACAGTACCCAGGGTCATGGTAAGGGAAATGAAGAGATATGAAGCTTTTCCTTCTGCTTTCATTTTGCTTACTTTTTATGTCAACAATATTTTGTGCACACTGGGTTTTGCTGTCCTCTCTCCACATGTGCTCCTTCAATTCTGTGGGTCTTTCATCCAGAGATAGAAAAGAAAAACAACAGAAATTATTGACACAACGTTATACAGCAGGAATATGAATGGCTTCACATTAGTCAAAGCTATTACTTGTTGTTTGGTTGGGTTTAAATCAGCAGCATTCCACTGTGTCTCTTTTTAAATTATCTTTTCCTTGACATGCTTTATTTGTTGTGATTTAAATAATTTACTTCTTCACAATATTTAACGTATTTTATACCTACACAAACGTAATGTTAATCATTTTCCTTGCCTTTTTCTCTCTGAGTCCCTGCACTTCGACGAAAGAGTCAGTCTAGCAGTCGACACAACTGCACTTACCAAGTGAACAGCAAGAACCTGTTCTCACTGGACCACTATTCAAACTGATGTTTATTTTGGCACTAGTAGGTATGATATGTCTCTGCTAACATAAACTACTAACTGCGATCAATAAATGGACAACAAAGTTCTCTCGCAGAAGCCATCCATCTGTTACTTGCTGTTGAGGTATTGATTTGTATTCTGCATGTGTAGCCACATTATCACACAATATACATAATGCAACGATGCAATTACTGAAACTAAGAGCTAAATCTTCATTTGTCTCATCGGTTGGGCAAATAAAAATAATAGACTCGTGACATTCATACCCAAGCAATATTATCACTTCTATTTCCCCATTTTGAGGCCAAGGAAAACACATCCACATAAAACATACCTAGCAGTATCTTGAGAACAACAAAATGTTTCAAAAATTATGGTATTGTAATAACTCTTCTTTCAGAAAGCTGATTAGACAATCTTAATGGGAGGTTCAGAATTTCAACAACAACAAAAAATCCTCTGCCTTGTTTAATGAGATCGTTTAATGAAGAGCACTCAATTACAGTTTTATGAACACTTCCTCACGTCCCTTTAATTGCTCTTTCCCATTCTAATTAACCTCTTGAATGCCAATCTAACTTTCTTTCTGGCATGCCTTTTAAGTGTGATCCAGTTACCCAGAGTAATAGCATGACATAGAGCACACATCCTCTACATCACGCATGATTCCTCTGAGGAACACACTGCAAACGGCATGTCGCAGGCACCTTCACGGTACAGCCTGGTGTCTGATAAGCTATCACATGCACACACTGCTTTGTGAAGAACTATATGCTTTCCTCCCTGGTCTTCCCAGACTTTTTTTTCTTTAATCAAATTATTAAATGGAAAGGGGCCCAATTTATCATCTTAATTAATATATTTCACAGATCAGCTAGTAATAGGAAGATCCACCAAAGACTGTGCACTTTTCTCTCTCCCACAATGAACTGAAAGTCCTCTCCAATTGACTGAATGCAGATAAATTCTGCAGCATCTTGTCACTATTGCGCTACAAAGACCACCCTTATTCCAAGCTGCCTTTCAGGGACAAGCTTTTGGCTCATATTTCTGAGGAAGCAGTGTAAGTGATTCCATAGCAGGGAGACAAGATGTATTTTGAAAACAAGCCAAAGATTTTATTCTAGTTAGGATGCAGCTAGTAATATTGACATAGATGCCAGCAAATCTAGATCACTTACAGAATAATGTTAAGAATAAAGGTTTTGTTAATCTTTGCTTTCCTCTTTCCAAGATAAACTACTACAAGATTAAACTACTACTCCAAGACACTGAGTTTCTCTGCAACGTAACAGAAAAATATTGCAGGCAGACATGAAAAGTATATATAGTATATCTGTTCCCTTAGTTCCCACCTGAGGCAGGGCAAAGATTGCACAGAGGTAAGAAAATAATGCAGTAGGGGAAACTTGTCTCATAGCAAACAGAGACTAAAACATTTGCAGTATAAAGAGACAGTAAATTGCCATAAGCAATCCTGGATTAAGCTACATAAAATCAAGGAGAAGAATAAAGACTGAAAATTCAGAGATTTCTGTATAGGCAGAGGAGAGAAGTAATCACAGAGATATAAAGAATCTTGCCGTCTGTTTGGCTCTTCACATGCCTTCTCTGGTTCTTGTCAAGTGCCCCCGTAGCAGGAAGATCTCTGCACTCATAACTACACCCCTGACCATGACTTATCTTGTTTTCATTCAGACTTCCTTGAACTCAGAGTTAAATTTGTCTAGAAGAAAGTTTGCAGGCAACTATATCTCCCTCACATTATCTACCATCTGTGGACAGCTATTTTTTGTAAGAGCATATTAGTCGATTACAGAAACAAAGAAAGCAAAAAGGATGGCTACAAAACACAGTAACTTCCTGAAATCTCATTAAAAACTCAATATGCTTGAAACAGAAGCTACAAAATAGGGTGAAATCTTAGCTGTAAGTCAACCAGGTACAAGCATCACACCTCAACCCCATGTGTCAGTCATCCTTGGGGAAAACAGCTTTCTCAAATATTGCTTTTGGCCCAGCACAGTTTTACTGCATTTAGAGTATTAATTGCCATTATTAATCAATAAACCAGTTTCCTGAAACAACATCAGCCTGGCTGCTTATTTTGTTATGTTCTTGTTTTCCCCTAAGATGGACGTTTCTTAAATGGGAAGCCTGACTGAGCACCTCCTCACTGAGGAACTGTGTTTTGAAAATCAGCCTCCATCAAATAATATTCTTGCATCTCTTACGCCTAAATGAAGATGACAGCAGTGCCTGTGTCCAATGTCCACCTCCATTATCTTCTTATAAATAAACCATTTTCAGACCACACCTCTGACAGTCACTAACGCTTCCAAGCACGGCTGGCAGCGAAAGTGGCACTGGCCAGCACCGACAAGCAACGCACCGGGGACACGAAGGGTGGGCTGGAACGAATGGTAGCTTGTTGACCTCCCCAGGTATCTGGGAGGTTTGAGGGTCGAGCCAGGCAAAAAGCAGTCCTAAGAGCAGCACAGAGGCTACAGGGAACTGCAGTACCCATACAACAAAAGGATACAGGCAGAGCAAATACAACCGTACAAAGACAGCACCTGTTTGAACATACCTGCATCTCTTAGACTTTAAAGTTTAAAGGAAAAGTATGTCTAAAAGTACTGCTGCCCCTAAGACTGAGAGGAACTCCATATCACTAGGGAGCCCTAGGCAATACGATCAGTCTCTTCCAATTGAATTAGAGTTCACCAGGACACATAGTTCAAGACAAATTGTGAAGAACAGTACTCCCTCTCCTCCCAGCTTTATTTTTTAAGCCACACAGAATGCTACAGACAAATTAAGTTAAAAGTCCAGAAATGGCTTCCAAGTTTCTAGGTTAGACTTTACAGAAGCAGTTTTTAGTTTTCTTCCCCCAAAATAGAAACTAACAGTATATGGCCATTTTGTGATACAAGGAATAATGCAACAGACTTAAAAATAGACTAACTGCATAGATCACACACAAACAAATACAACTGCTATCAGAAAGCAGGTATGTTGTGTAACTAAGAATTTTTTTCATCTCATGATGTTTTCAGTATAATGTCTGGAATATTCCAGTGTTTCTGTTACAAATTGATCTCACTGAAGTCCTGACCAAATCACTATTTGTCAGAACAAGTCCCTCTTTCCCATGACTCCTGATATTTCAAACAGTTAATGATCTGCTTCTTTAAATATCTTTAATTTTAAAGTTTTATTCATTTCATAGAATCACTGTATAACATATAATATCAAATAACTAACTTCTGTGGCATATATTTACTTCCAGGTGATGAATCAAGGCTTTCTCCCCTTTAAGAAGAGAGGGCTTAGGTCAATCATAGATTTATTCTAACAGGTTATTATTCTAATGCTTTTAATCCTCTGAGATTCTTAATAATAGATGCATGTTACAGCAGAGCTTTTGCTTTATTTTTTCTACCATCATTAAAGAATTCTATATGGCAACGTAATTTATTTTTCTGACACAGAAATAAACAGACTGACCACAATGCATTGAAAAAGCATCTGCAATTAGTGCTGTGATTAAGGAGTCAATATGTCATGGCTACTTTTTAAAAAACTTACTGTCACTTGACTAAGAAACAAACCATGATCACTGTAAACACCCAAAAGAAATATGGCTTTTGGAGCCTGTTTATAAAGTGCAGAAGCTATCTATACATTCACACGTACATTCACAAATAACAAACCAAATATTTTCAGAGACTTCAAAGCAAGCTTCTACTTAATTTTTTCATGCAAAGTTTGGATAGAAAAATCTGAATCTTGTCCAAAGTTTGATGCCATATATGTTTAACTTCAACTCAGGGACAGCTCCACATAAATACAGCACTTGATTTTAAGTATGCAATTTTATAGCACTGCAAGATTATTTGGCTTTTAGTGGCGACAGCAGAAAGCAATGGATAAGCTGTCACACTGTACCAAAACTTTCCGTTTTCAGTTTTAACATAGTGGTCTGCCAACTTCTAAATTATTTTGGAACAATCCACATACAGGTTTGGAGAAGAAAATAAGGAAAACCAGAATTAAAATGGGCAAATAGCACATAAAACCAAAAATCATCATACCAAACCATTAAGATAATGAACTTCTGCTATCTCTTCTGTACTGCAGAGGTAGACTGGAATCAAAAAACATTGCCAACTTCTATAAAGTTGAGATTATGTTTCTAAAAATGTAGCCAAAACCCCATTGATAGTGAAGATCGTAAACTACATATGTATTTCCTTCTGGGGGAAATCTTGCTATTATACAAAAAAATAAACAAAACCAACATGAGCAGCAGTCTTCTGGTACCAAAGTTTCTTTCTGTTCTTTTTAAGAACTATTCACAAACCCTGAAATCGAAATAAATTATACAGTTGAGCGTAAATGAATGTTCATGCATATACTATGTTTCACAGTCCTGAATTTGGGTACAGGACATGGAAAAAATTAAGGAAGTTTCAGCAAAACCTCAAAAAATGTCCTTCAAGACTTTGTATAAACCCTTCCAGTATAAACCCAGATGCCTGCCACCAGCTGTCCCAGTGTAAAAGACTCACTGGAAGGCACACAAACCTCACCAGAAAGTCTGGGCACTCGGTCCCAGTATCTTTCTAAGATCAGAAGGAAGTCTCACTGAAAGCTGTTTTTCTCCATTTTTTCTCCAATACTAAAAATGTCAGCAGAGTTTCTGAAGGAAACTTTACTTAATAAAGGAAGACTTGCTTCTTTTCGTATATGTATGGAAATGAGATTGCAAAACATATTTAGCATCCAACCATGAACAATGAGTCCAAAGTCAAATAACAATAGCGCGTGGCACGATTTACACTTACAAAGCCTTCAAGTTCTTCCAGACCAACAGCATTGCAGGAAAGATCCTAATCTGATACAGTTACTGTAATTTCAGGAACTAATCCAAGTTCTGAAAGCAATTCACTGGCATTTGGATACCACCAGAGTTACTTTGGTGTAAACTTCTACTAGCCCAGTGAACCCCTGGCGAAAGGACTGACAGTGGGACAGCAGTTTCCCCAGGACACATGGGCAGCCATGCCCTCTGCAGAAAAGGTACAAGCAAACACCTCCACTACCACCGTCAGTAACCTCCTTTGTCCTTAGCTCTCTCTCAAAATCGCAGGACTTCAATGACAGATGCAGCAGAGACTCAAGCAAGGACGATGCTGCATTTCTCCCCTCGAGACTGCTCTGTTCCCAGAAAAGGCAGCTTACATTTTGCCCAGATGCAGGCTGAGCTTCTGAGTGAGTTAAAGCTCCCGTTTCCAGACAAATCAGCATTGTCTAAGTGCATCTGCCACAACTTTGACGTGACTGGGATTCATCAAACCTATACCACTCGCCCCCTTAAAAGATGCTGTTAACAAAGTGAGACGTTTGCTTTTAAAGTGACCTGACTGAAATTGCAGTATGTTGATTAGATTTTCCCAAAGTAAATCAAAATATTTCAGCAAAAGTGGATAGGGTCCCATGTGAAAATTCAATTTTAATGGAATTTCCCTTTTCATTGTAGATACACTGGCAGAAGGTTACGAATAAAATATAAACTCCAAAATGACTGGAAGCAAAAAAGCTCTCTGGATAATCCACTTTGCTGATTTTATTTTAAGAAACAATACTGAGAAATGGGAACTCAAGTCTAAAAATTAACAATGCATATAAGAAAACAACAAAAATACTGCTCTTTTCACTAATGCAAACATGAAATAATGAATACATGTGACTAAAAGGAATAGAAACTGCTACCTCACTGACCCATGTTGCATAGGGGAGGGAGGGTTCAGCTTAAGCTTGGGGCCAAAAGTCTGATTTATCCTGGCCCCACATGAGGAATGAAAGCAAGATATCAATGGGCAACATCACTTCTCCTAACTCACCCACAAGAAGCAGAGAAGTGGAGCAGCAGCCCCGCCTCTGATCTTCCCAAGATATATCCAAAGGGCTCGTCAGGAAGTTGAGGGTTTCCCTGATTCTCCCAAGATAACAAAATAAAACGAATAAGCAGTGGCATGGCTAGCATCTATTCAAGAATTAGTCATCTTCAAGCCTGCAACAGAGGCATTGATATTTTGTGTAAAGCTGGTATTTTAGTACCCTGGCTGTCCTCTGGCGCATCCTCTTTTTCACTATTGTTTATTGTCTGAAGTAAACCCCATTTAATCTTGTCATAGAAATAAGTACTTTTAAGCAAAAGGCTTATTTGTTAAGTATTTTTGATAGTACTAGCTTCCGGAGGCTTTTCTATGGGACATGACTTTTCTTTGAGGCACCTGTTGGCAGAAGGGAAAGCAAATGGCAAGCAGACCTGCAGGCACTTCACACGTGGTGCTAGCAGGCATTCTGCTACCCATCCAGTCGATTACAGTAACTCCTAAGACCAGATGCATCTTCTTCTACAACACTTGCTTGAAATATTGTTCCCCTGCCAGCTTGTTTAAAAACATCCAGAGCTAATCAAACTTTTTTGTTTGTTTTTGGCTGCTTCCTTATAAAAACTTTACAAAACTTTAATTTCAGCCTCGTGAGCCCTGCAGCTGTAAATTAATTGAATAACATTTATAAACATTATGCACTGATAAAGCACTTTCAAGGCTTTTCCCTATTCAGTTGACTTAACTGCTTGGCATGACAGTTTTGCTTGACATGAGTTCAGAGCCTCTGGAAACCTTCCTAATCCCACTCTCCAGGCCTTGTGCCTATTCATGGAACCATGTTAACCCAAATCCAGAAAATTAATAAATCTCAAATGGTTTTAAGCACTCAGAAACATCTCTTGGTACACATTCCACCTTCTTTATATTGCAGGGATCTTGTTGCACAGAGTAACTCTTACTTGAAAGACCTAAGTAGAAACCAATGTAGTCCCCAAAGTTATTAACATTTAATAAAATATCTCATTTAAGATTATTGTGGGTTGAAGCATAATTGCATTTACTGCAGTCATTCTGAAGTCATATGTTTACGTTTCAGTGCAATATCTCTGTGTCAGTGTTCAAACTACATCTTTTCAACAGAATCACTGGATGACTTCTTTTATACTAAAGAGCAAAAAATCCCCTCTGCCCATATACTAATCCATTAAACCCCCAATCCTCACCAGTTCTGTTAATATTTCTGATTAGACCAGGAAGCCCTACTTCTCTGAGAGACATCACACTGGTGCTGGTAGCAATCTAAAGTTGATTTCCTACATTCTGTGCTGAAGCAGGAGTAAAAACTATACATATTTCATGAAATATTTGACTGCTTGGTAAAGGGTTCTTCTTATACCTTTTATCTGTTTAGTGTTTTGAAAACAACTGTCAAACAATAATCTTTAGGGACTATTCCTACAACAGTCTTTAGGGACTACTCATAAAATGAAATCCAAGGAACTTTGAGTCGTTCCTATTAGAGCTCACAGGAGAAGCACGTGGAAGTAAATACTCAGGATGTAAAGAAACAATTTGTTACATGTAAGCATGAAGAAAAATGGAGGGCTACATTGACCTATAATATACATGTGTATAGGTCAATGAAGTTTCAACAGGGATGAATTCATCCCAATAACTTTATCTCATCCCAAGCTTCCTTTCATTTCTATTTGTATGGGCAATTAACTACAAATGACATGACACTAAAATGACGTCAAACAACAGAGAATACTACTCTCTTAAATGAACAAAAAGTTTTCCAAAAGTATCAGGTGCTTAATGAAGGGAGGACCGGGTGTTCCCAATAGTGATATACCAGAAGAAAGTTTCATAAAACCTTCATGCAAGCAGCAGAAGAACATAACTCAAAACAAAGTCCATAACATAAATAAAATACTGGAATGCATTCAGGCATATAGCAGATGGGGAGAACACAAAATGATGTTAATGTTTTGGCAGTCTAATAATTTCAACAGAATCAGATCATCATTTGCATCAGACCACTAAATCTACAGATGCGATGATGTCATGAAACTCCAAGAAGAATTTGTAAGTATATTGCAAAAAATCAGATCAGAGCTATTGAATGACACAAAGAAACATAAAAGAGCAATGCTTCTTTAGCTCATCTTATTCATAATTCAATCAAGGACTATAACTGTCGAATATTTCATGGGCAGTATTTAAGCAATCAAAACCAAAATAAATTGGGAACCTAAAGGAAAAGCATTTTCAAAGGCAGAGAGTCCTTTCAGTGCCCTATTCCCACAGAAGGAAAACAGAATTTGGGCACATTACTACCATTTTTGCTTTGAAAAGCTCCCACATGAATCAACTGTGCCCTTGAGACCAAGTATTTAAAATGCCTTAGATTAATTTTAGGAAGAAAAAAAAAAAAATTCTATGTAAACTTAGAGCAACTGGTATAATAATACCCTTGGTGGGACTGACCACATGGGACACACAGTGTCACTGAACAAGGGACACCAGTGCCGGAGCTTCCATGGGGAATACTGCACCGTTACTCAGCCGACCCCTGGTAAAATTAAGCAAGTCTCATCAAACAAGAACAAAAAAACAACAAAAAGATGACTGAATGTGGAGCAAGTTTCAAAATCCAGTCTTATTTAAATCACTTTGATGTATAAACCCCAACTTTTTAGCTGTTCCTTCTAGTTAGTATAAACTGCCTTAGTGCTTCCTAGAAAAACATTAATCATGTGCCTTGTATTTAATTTATACAGTTCTAATCTTTACCTATCATGACACAGTCAAGAAGCTAAATCCACCTTAGCCAACACTTACTGCACTAAGGAAGCTGAAATACAAGTTTCTTCCTCTTGATAGTCGCAGGGGAAAAACGTTAGGAAATGACAGAGATTTTTACCTTTAATATTATCTATTTAATATTATTGCCATTTCTAGAAGTATAAATTTGAGTGGCTCTAAGCATCTCATACAAAGACTGTCTGTATTGTAGGCATGGCACTGATGGGGGCCAGGGTAGCCTAGGTAACAATAATTCCTAAAACCTTGATACGAATTATATCTGAAACACAATGAAGAATCACAAGGTTAAAAAAAAAATCACCTTCACGCAAACAGCAAAACATCTTTTTAAAAGCTAATGATTTTGAGCTCATTTTCAGCTTTAACCCAACCCTTTAACAAGAGTTATGCTCCATTGCATACCATCTCAGCATCATTCGAAGAGCAATCCTTTTCACTCTGTCATCACACAGGCACCCAATCTGAATTCCTTGTGCCAATATGTTGATAGAAAGAAGGTAGGCAAGTTTATAAAACACCTGAACTGAAGAGCAGGAACTCTATTGTCACTTCCGTGTGAGTACTGGGGAAAATACTGAGGCAGGCTATATATTTTGTGTATCATCTGCTTACAAGTCACTTGATTTATACTCAAAAATCCTGCCAAACTGGCTCTTCACACCTAACATAACAGTCTGTATATCACGTAATATTAGCTGGTTGGTAGGTTCTGCTGTTCATTTATCAATATGGTATAGAGAATAAAGGCTGAATTTCTTTCTGCTCTTCTACAGTGATGCTGGTAACCTCTGAGGATGCCAGAAAAAACAAGCTCCTGGCCAGATAAATGCATAAATATATCAATTATGTCATTGCTTCAATACACGAGAGCAAAAAAGAGTGAAAGCCTACAAATTCATAAAGTCTATCAGAAAGATGGAGAAGACCTTTGCTAAGTACAGCTAACAGCCAGTAATGTTTATGCTTTTTTTAAAAATGGAGATTGTTTCTTAAATATAATGGTGGCACTGCATAATAATCTAACATGAAACTCAGTGCAACACTCAAGCACACAAAATAGACTGATATGTGTAATAAGCAGCAGATACATCCCTTCATCAGAACAAATCAACTTTTAATGAAATATGATTAAAAAAACTGAATAGTAGAAATTATAAAGTGCATGGTTTTGCACGCTATGAAAACTCTCAGACCTTAATAATTGTCTTTTTTCAATATATGGTTCTCATCTAAGTTTTCTTAGCTGTTTTATCATTACTGTTTGTTATTTAGAACATATGGTTGCCCCTTTGCAAGAGACTGGTGATTTGGAGGAATTGGCCAAGTTTTTCTGGAAAAGATACTCCTTATTTTTCCTAGTTTATTTTTATTCGCAACACGTGCACAAACTAAAATAACTTAAAGAGGATGCTGCAAACAGTTGCCAAACCACGCAGAGACAATTCCAATAGCAGAAAGCCCAGATGAAATCACTTTGTCTGGGCAGGTGGTCAGAAACCACTCTTTCAGCCTGTGCTCTCTCTTTCCAACCTCAGCAAAGTGCCTTCCTGCAGCACTTAAACTACTTTCACGTGACCGTGTCAGACATGTCCCGGCAGGGATGAACGGTAACTCGAAACACAGCAGTCATTTTCCTTTCTCCCTGTACCAGTTTAGCTCCCTTGTTCTGAAGACAGAATGCATAATATAGTGCTAAAATGGCATATTTTTTAAATATTTCAGAAGATAATGATGCAGATGTAAAGCTGTGACCTTGCTCTCCAAGTACAGTCTTAAATGGGGTAACCCAAATGAGTTAGAAAGATAATCACCCTGCGTTGCTCTGAGGGAAGACTAAGAGGGGAGCTGGTGAGCCAAGAGCAGGCGATGCACATAGACCTGGGGCTGCTGCTAGAAATTGAGCACTGATGACTGCATAACTCACAGGTGAGAGTCTGAAGGCTTTTCAGGCGATCAGAAAGTGAGCCACTGCACTGATAAGCATGCAGAAATTTCATCTAATGACGGATAGTTTCACTCTAAATTATTCAGAGAGCAATACACTGAAATTATTATATTTAAATGAATGCCTTTGGAGGCATTTCCCACACGCAATACAGACATAAAGCATTTAACTCACATGAGTATTAAAGAATAAGTGAAATTACACTAAAACTGAAGACCAGGTAAAAAAAGATAAAAGAAAATGTATTAGGGTGGCTTATTTTTCTATCTGTCTGAAGGAAAGAATAAATAAAAGAAAAAACAAGTAAAGGTACTTCAAGCAGCACTGTAAGCCCTGAGCACTCCCAGTCATGCAACTCAGTCTGTGCTCTGACCTTCAGAAGGTGAGCACCAATTCCCCAGCTTCACCTCTGCACCTTTAGAAATTACACTGCAGGCACATAATATGTGTTTTATTCACCATCTTTTGGCCACCTAAGCATCATAAAGAGAACTGGCCTTCAAACAGCAAAAAATAACATTCATTTCAGATTTTAAAATTACTTATTAGTGAAATAAAAACACTGACCGTTTCAAATACCTAAAGCAGAAATGAGATCTGTCTTTGGGATGACCAGGGAGCAAGAGGACAGATTGCCTATATCTGCCCCAAAGCATCTTCATCCATTCCATGATACACCATTTGTGAAGATAATATGCGCAACAGCACCTAATACTCAGTTAAAAATCAAGTAAGAAAGGCAACATACTATTATATAACTGCAAATACTGCCAGAGGGATTGCATATTTAAGGATCAAGGTCTTTTGCAATTCTGCTGACAGATTATCACCTATTTAATTATTGAGGTCTGTACAAATTATGGAAAGACATGCAAATGTAATTAGGAAGGCTAGCCTTTTAATGAACTAACAAGAAGTGCTATAGGTAGTTAGACACTTACTCATTGCTACTAGCAACACTAGAAGTTTTCTCATTAAAAAGTTAGTTGGCGGAGACAATTTTTTTCAGGTGATGAAAAATGCATGTAGAAACCTAATACAAGTTCAGTTATGATTTCTGCTCATTTTAAGCCCTCCCTTTATGCCAGAAAAATAGTAAGCAGTGCTCTGTTTTGTTAGTCCCTTGAATGTGAAGGCAGCATAAAGTCATGGCTCCACACTTACATAGCAGCCAGAGGGAGAGTAGAGTATTACGCGTTAACTCAAAGGGCCAGGCAAAACATCACACTAAGGTCCATTAAAAAAGAAAAAAGAAAAAAGAAAAGCCCACATGTGACGAGACCACTGTCCAGCTCCCAAAGTTCAGGCTGTAGCCAACAGATGGGAATGTTACTTCCCACATAGCCCAATCATGAACTGGAATATTCACAGTGCTAAACCTACCTTGAGCAGATAAAATTAAATGAATCGGACCATAGAGGTATTGTCCCAGTTCTCTGGGACTTTATGCACTCAAGGCTACACACATGTGTTCACTTCAGAGTCTTAAAAAGGATGCCCCAATTCCTCTCCTGGGTTTTTGCATAACAAAAAAGTCTGGGAGAAAACTTGAGAGTAAAGGTTTAATGGCAGCTCTGTGATAGAAACTAACCTGCTTCCATCAGACCACAGCAGAAGTTAACAAGAACCAAGAAACCATACCAGAAGGGACTGAACTATTTTCTTCCTCCTCTCAACCAGGGCAAAAGCCCAAGGGAAAGCATTTCTTTCCTTCAGCCTGTGTGTCACTCGGTCGGTCACAGCCTATTCACTCAGGGTGCAACAGGGAAAGGAGTGTGTTACAGGCTGTATAATTAGGCTAGGTTCATGCAACTCATCAAATCATTCTGCAATGATGTTATTGAAGGAAACCTGACTTTGCCTCATCACATTAATGGGTTCAAATAAACAAAGCTGAATGATATTTCCAAAAGATAATTAACACAAATGTGGAATCTCCATCATTGAAGACATCTCACCTGGGCAAGTCCCGGAGAAACCTGATCTCCCTGGCCCTGCTTTCAGAGGGGATAGGACCAGATGACCTCTGGTCCAGAGGTCCCCTTCAATCCTGAAGTACTCTACAATTCTCTGATTGATTCTGTCAAACGTATGTATAAATTCAATGCTTTTCACAGCAATAGCAGCACAACACACTCTGGAATATATAATATTTCTCTACACAAAATGAAACACACAATACAGCTTGCGTTATGATAATAGAGGAACTAAATAATAGAACAATGTTCAATGGAATCATTTTTGTTACGAGGTTTAACATGCTACAACCCTTGTGTGAATGACATTTTCATAAAGGTTCTTGAGTTTATAAATTTTAGAATGTCTTTTCCATAACATTTTAACTTCAACATGGATAAAGAATACCAAGGTCGAATTTTGCAGGAGGATGTTCCATTCTCCAGTTAGCCCCGGTTAAGAGTTGCAAGAAATATTGACAACTTTTGTTTTCCAGAACCGTCAGTGGCTGCTAATACAAGCATCTTTTCACAGCAGGATCAATTCTAATTCTGTTAAGTGTCAAATTAAAAAACAAACTGATGCATGGAAATGAAAAAAAAATACTCTGCTATCTGAATCTGAATTAATTATAAGGGGCAAATAAGCGATTATTGATTCAGTTCCATAATACTTTAGTTCCATAAGAACTTGCCAGAGCTACTAGTGACCCAGAGATATAAGCATAAATGCTCATAATAGAAGCAAATCAATAATCAGCCTCCTAGTTTCCTAGCAAACCTTGGCTTTTATTTTGATGTTGCAAATTTTATGCTGTGAAGGTAGCTATGCATTTGCACAAGATGTTATGTGCAATTTAGCTCAGCATCTTTAAAATCCATTCCACAACCCACATGCCCTGTTTTTTAATTGTTATTTTTAGCAGCCACCTAGTATTCACTGTACAAGTCCTGGACCTGACAAACCAGTGAAGGCAGGTAACCTTTTGCTACTGCTCTGATGTAAAGGATGTCTCAGTACACAGATGCAACCACTGCTGGGTAAGTAAAGCTTTGCTACCTCGAGCTCCAACAGCAACACTCAGAATCTGCAGAATGCGGAATAGGAAAAATGCATTAAATCTGGAATCTCTATTAATCTCTTGGCCCTCACTGAGCCAGTGTAAAACATGACCTTGAATGGGGTACGGCTGGAGGATTACAGTCATCTTCACACTCCCAACCTCTCAGCTGCACTGCATAGTCTTCAGGAACAGCAAACAGCCTGAGCTCATACAGAGTCTTCTAACAAATACGGAATAACCCTGCGACCCTCACCTGACTGAAGTTGATGAGGACACTTCTATGGGTGCAGATTACTCACAGAAGAAAGGGTTGCAAGTTTGTTTCAGCTATTGACAATTTCCAATCATTTATCTTAAAATGTATAGGGTCAAATCTTAAAACTCACCAGTTCATCTCAAAGAGATACCTGGAAATATAAAACCCAGTATTTCTAGTGAGTCTTCAACTTGGCTAACTCTGCAGAACAAGCGCTGAGAGATCGTTTCTGTGATGAATGGGATTTAGATGGAGGCAGACAAAACAATTCAAGATCCATATACATTCACATTTGCTGATAATATATCTCTCCTTCTTCATCTGTGTCCTAAAATTTTCTTCTTGCAAATGACTGACAAAAAAGCAGCAATAAAACACTGCTTTTATGTCAAGCAGGATGAACCATCAAGCAGCAGAAACTGTGAAATTCCTCTGCTCCTGCTCTCACCAACATGTGTGCTGTTGTCCCCAGATATAAATAACCAACCGTGCCTGCAAGTAGGAATCAGTCCAGCAATTTGAGATCATCACATAAGTCCCTGCAAACTCTTTCTGATGAACGTAATGTTTGCTAATTGTTTGGAGTCACTCAGTTAGGATCATCTCAATAGTAGGAATTAAATGGTAAATGTTTTGAGGATCTGATCATTTAATTGCCATTTGTAGCTCAGTGTATTGATTTGTTATTTGTACAGTTTGCTAGGTCATGGATGAAAGAAAGGGCACTGTGAACGCTGATGCTGTTATGATCTAGCATACTGCAGAACAAAAGGTTGTTTGAATTTAGACATCTTGCCATCTTTTAGAGGAACTTAGTTTAATCTTCTAACTTCTGAAATAAGCAAAAAACCACCTATATTATTTCTTTAATAACTTATGGAGTTCTCAGTAAAATCATAATTGGAACTAAAATTTGATCCTCAGATGAAACAAAAGAGATAAAAGACAGCTCTTAAAATAGTTAACAGAAAAATCCTGAAGTATCCTTTTTCTGCTAATGTTGTATAGACATTATATCAACTACTTGTAGGAGATGACAGGTATTAAAAATACATTTTAAAACAATATCATGTCTAACAGAATTTGAAATTCCTAAATGGTTAAATCAAGTAATTTTATTTGCTAGTAATCCATAAATTAGCTATGGCTAAAAAAAGTCTGCTTTGAGCAATCACAAGTAGGTACTAATGAAAATCCTTAAATATTACATAATTTTCAATAAAAATCCTGCATTATCATGAACTTATTAACCTTCCCAAAATAAATGTGTAAATCCTAGCATTATTAAAGTCAATGGCAAAATGTCTATTGAATTTAACAGCATCAAGGTTTGATCCAGTATTTTTCTAGATCTAGAAATGCTGAACATAATAAGAATTCTGAGACTCTGGAGGACTCTAAAACCAACTTGAAAACAGTAAAAGACAGTTTTCAGTGACAAATTCAAATGAGACTACATTAGGAAAACTAAACAGAAAGAAGAAAAGAGCATATCTTTATCATATTTTTCATATAATTAAAACCTATAAAATACACTGAATTGAAAATGAGAGCAGAAAATAGAGGCAATGATTAAATATTCACTGCATGCAGACAGCAGCCCTTTTAATAAAGCTTTCATAGTCCAGCTGAGCTGATTTCCTCCACTAAATTATGTTGTTGTTATTTGGAAATGGTTCTGGCAAGAGCCAAATAGATGCAAGAAAATAAAGTAACATCATCAAATTTAAAAATAATAAAAAAAGAAATTTAATTTGGTAATTAATATAGCTCCACAGGAGAAAAAAAAAAGAAATAATAGTTGAAAAAAATCCTAGTATAGCTGTGAAGAAGTCTGAAACCACAATATACTGAACTCCCACACTGAGACACAGATCCAATCACTATACCTAAGTACTATATTAATCTTACATAGCAACAACCACCAGCTCATGTCTCTGGCAAAGTACGAAAAATGCAGCCTGAGCAAAGAGATTCCCAGTTTGAGCCTGGGACAATGTAATTGCCCACAGAGGATCCAAAGGGTGACTATACCTTGGAAGTTATGTAAATTATACCAAATACATGGGTAAACGTAAAGCAGAAGACAAGCTACCTTTCCACCAGGGACCCTTCACACTGCAATGAGGACCCAGGAAACTTGCCTACATGCCTCCAAGAAAAATACCAGGTTTCTAGCTTCATGGTCAACTGTAATACTTTTCTTTTGCAGATTCATGAAGTATTCCCTTGAACTATTTCCATTACTGAGCAGTAACTGATATCCAGCAAATACATTAGATGCCTCTAATCAACTGATGCAATTGTTATGTCTAGGCTGCTAATGATGCCTCAGATCAAACTCTCATAGCACCTCCAAAAGATAAAGAAAGAAAAGAGAAGTTGTTGCCAGGGAACACGGGATTAATTCAGAGCGGCTCAAACATACACTTACACAGCAGTACTGGCTGCGTTAGTCCTCGCATAAGGAAAAAGAGGAGGCTCAGACTGAAAATATCCTTTGGAAGGGGGAATCAGAACAATTTCCCTATAAATAAGACTTCAACATACACAGAGAAAAAAAAGGATTCACTTCCCTATAATAATTACAGTAGTATACATATATCCCTTGCCAATATCCTATATAATAATAAAAAAAAAAGAAAATCACTTCCATTTCCAAGGGAAATGGAATCTCTCTCCATAAAGAGATACAGAAATACTACCTCAGAATCAAACAGAAAGATCTTTTCCAGTTGTATAAAGAAGCAACTTGAGCAACAGTTATCATGAAGATTCCTTTTTATTGTTTGTTTCCAAGCAGTGAAATCTGTGGCTAATGTGGCTGCTACACAACAGCTGCTAATACTCAAGAGATATTTTTTGCTACTCCGATTTGCAGTGCTGCATCGCAATACCGAGGGAAGCATGGATAAAAGCGGAACACCACCAGGCAAACACGTTTAGCTGCAAAACCCCTATAAACTATCCAGTGCAGGCACCCATTAAGAACATTTACTTTTGAGGTTAATAAAACTTGTCTTATAGGACACTACAGTCAGTAAAGCAAAGGACTACCAATGATATTAGAAACGGACTGCCTTTTGGACTTAGTAATACTTTTTACAGCTTTCTCTAGGAACAGTGATGCATGACATAAAGTCATAAGATTTTAATATACCTTGAAGTGCCTTTTAATAGTCTTTATAATCAGTCCTGTGCCAGCAGGAAAGATGCAAATTGTAAAGGGCATGCAGTGTCAGCCATGTGCATTCATAAATGTGTTTTACCTTATTTTGTCTTCTTCAGTTTCTCAGGATTCGAAAAACTCAAGAGCTGGATTCAGAATTGAAAACAGCGAACCTGCATAACATTAGGAAGTTTAATAGCTGTCCCTTAATATGCCTTTACCTTGACAGAGCCACAAGGAGGTTGGGAAGGTGCGAAGCAAAAGAGGTTGTGGACAAAGTATCACGAAGAAGCACAGAGGTGCTCCAGTAACGCCGCAGGTAGGCTAAGGCACGCTTTGGATCTAAAAGTAGTCTATACACGCGGTAGCAGAAGAGCAGGGCAAATTTTTTCTGTTCTTCAAATCCCTTATGCTGTTATTGTGCCCCTTAAGTAATCACTGAAACAAGCTCTTAATCTTCAGGTCTTTCCTCACAGGTCAGACCCACCAGTGCCCATGGAGGAAGAGCTGCCCTGAGGAAAAGCTCTTCTCTCCCACCAAGGCGTTGATCTGGGTCTCAGTGCCCAATGTTAGGTTCAAACCAACACAAGGATGTAGCAGGTGATAACTGGTCAGCTTTAATGCTTTCTGGTGGGCACACCCTCTTTGGGGCTGCGCTGATGACTTTAGACCGCACCCTACAGCTGGGTCACCAGGAGGATGCAGAGCTTGTGCTCCCTCTCTGCTTGCAGGCTTGGCCCAGATGGAGCTGGCAGAGGCTGCGGCTGCTGCGGTTGTGTCGCAGCACTCTGACAGCAGTGCTGGCTGTGACAAGGATCACTACTGTGGCTGCGACAAGGATCCCTGTGGCTGTGACAAAGATCACTGCGGTGTCCTGCTGCAGGGCTGCTGGCAGAATCCACAGTGGAGCTCAGCTCCGTAATCCCTAAGACAGACACGTTTACCCAGAAGGAGTTTTTCTAGCAAATCTAGAAATCTCAGAGGATCAGGTATGTCCCCTTGAGGTCTTGCAGCTAACACCCCTAAGTTGGATTACAGTCCCATCATGCTTGGACTGCCAAGGTAAATGTGCAGCAACACATCAACAAAAATATTACTGAGGTCAAAGTTATAATGATGGAAGAAAAGAAGGGCAGCAGGATTTATTTTTTAATTTCAGGAAGACTTGTTTCCATCAGCTCAAGATGGCTCTAGGGCTATTGCCATTGACCAAGCTCACCGGCAGACAAATTTTCCAGTGGTTCTTCTAGCATTTCAACTTTTAACAATTTCAATGTCCTAAAAAAGCAGTCAGTGCAGAAGCAGGCGCTTCTCAGTCACAGTGAGAACTGTGTGATATATACAGATAGAAGCTGGTAAGACAGATGTCATCCTGAGAGAAGGAATCACTCCAAGGGAAATGGATGGCTTGGTCCTGACCAGCATTGTGAAGGATGGAGTCATCTGCTGCCAATCACCCCACTGACCCATGGAGAGTCAAACTGCCCCTGGACACAAAAGTTCACTGCAAAGCTTTGACTACTTCCTCTGTATAAAAGTCAGGCAAATCTGCACATGTTTCTACAACATGGTGAATATCAGCTCCTGCTCAGCACTACGTCTGCAACCTTTTTCCATAACGAGAGACAATGGAAAGGAGTAATGTACAACCTGCAAGCTAAACGTGTTACTTGAATAGACCAAAAATATGCAATTTATACAGTATGCTATTCAAACGTATGTCCTTCTCCATATATACTTGAGAACAGCGCTGGCAGGCTCACCAAATAAGAGATTTTTGAGAGAGTAAAGGAAGACTTCTTCATTTTGGAGGGAATGCCCAGAACTGCCCAATTAAAAAAAGCCTTTCCCCTCTCCCTCAACACAACAGTATACATTTTTCTAGTGTTGCCTGTGAGACTATACAGGTGTAACTGAGAATAAAATTAAACTCATTAATGCTATGGGTTGTTATGAAAGAGCACTTCACAGGGAAGCTTCATTTTGGAAACAATATTGTCAATATTGTTTGGGGTTCAATGGGATGGAAAAATCTGAGGGTAGGATTTGACCTTATGAAAGGACATGTATGTATTTATCTAAAAGAAACGGCTCACCCTAAGATATCTCAGTATTTTCCATGAGGTATCAAGCTGGTCTTTTTTAAGGCCAATGCCTTGCCCCCCTTATACTGGTATAAAGCTAAACTAGTAACTGATCTTTTGTGGAGAGTCTGTAACAGAGACCACAAATCTGTTTTTTACTTAAAAATGTGGCTTCCATTATAAACATCTGTTTTCAGAGGTTTATCGTAAGTGGCTAGTGTTTGAAAATACTAATATTTGGAACACAAGAGATGAATATGCAAAAGAAGCTGGTTTGTTTTGCATTTTTGGTTGATAAGGAATCAACAAATTTTTAGCTGAATGTAGTTTGCCTGTGTTGAATTAGAAATCCATGTAGCAAAATAGAAGTTACCAAACTCAAACATTATATTAACGTCATGTAACTATACACGGTTTCAATTTAAGAATATCAATCTAATTAGCAAATCCACAAAGGAAGTCCTCTCAGCATCCTAAAATAAAAAAGAAAATGCTGTGACGCTGCCAGCAGTGTCACAAGGCTGTGAGTACGAAAACAGCCCATCACAGACTGCCAGCAAGCAGCCAGCAGCCAATATGTTGTCTTCATGGTCAGGAGTGCCCTTTAGCTGCCCACGCAAGCAAACAGAAGCTACCTGTATTTTCACCTTAGCATTCAAGGTAGCAGCTGTGACTGCAAAGACGTTCAGGTGAAGGAGCACTGCGCTCCAGCCATCTATCTGTTGCCCATGCAAGGTTAACAGAGCATTTTCCTGTTATTACAGTTTTTCCTGCCTGCTCCAATTCTCCTTGCTTGAAGCTTTGCTGTCAAGAACCCGTTATCATCAGAGCACAGTTGCCATTGTTTTCTCAATGGTTTTGTGTAGCTCTAAGAAGCTGTAGGCAAAGGGATCACTGCGAGAAATTGTCTAAACCGAATGCTGCTTTCTTGAACAAATAATGGCCCATTCTGCTTCTTTCTCTAAAGCAAGGGTGGGAGGTTGCATTTTCTAGAAAAAAACGTATGTACAATATAAACTAACACAATAACTGTTGTTTCTGTAGATTTCAGTAGCCAGGCAAGACATAGTATGTCCTTCAGGTTTTACAACTTTGCCGTGTACGATGAAACCAGACTCTCTCAAGGATAATTACTGCCATCTGGTTCAACTTGCAGTCTTCTACCATAATAAAATTCTCACATTAGTTTTTTCTATAATAAAACACACAAACAAAATGCATAAAATACTGGACAGCAACCACACTGAGTATTTAAATCATGTAGGTATAAATTACAATCCAGTTTCTAATGTGGTCCTGTAGGACCAGTCACAAATTTGTAGTTCTGGGAGGTAAACTGGGTTGTAATTTCCTTCATTTTCTTTAATATTATTGTAGAGCCTCATACATGTCTCCGTTACTGTGGCTTGATATACTGGCAGCAAACAAGTGTTTACACAGTATGCTATATTTCTCAGAGAGTCTTTTATGAATGCATTCCTTGCTTAGCCTTGTATTCATGATAATTTGTATGTTGAACATGTGAGGAAATCTAGACAAATTTAAGGAAGTGAACCAGATTTGTTCATTCTTCTGATGAGGTTAAGGGAAGACCACGATCTTTAACTGAAATAAAAGCAGACTCACATCACAAAATCCACCCCTGCACAGAAGCTTTTCTTCAGCTAAGTTTACTGGACTCAGGCGATAACCTGAGTCAAATACATCAGACCAAAAGCCTCCTTAGATGTCCAGGTGGACCCAGTTATCACCAGGGAGAGCGAACATGGGGCTGTCACTGGGCTCAGTTCCACAAGCTCCTCCAGAAAGCATCAAAAGTCCTCCTCTGAATTTCTGTAGACCTTCCTCTTCCGTCTGGTTCCATTAACAGGCTCATGATGTACAACAACCATTTTTCAGTTACAAAGCACCAGTTCTTGTAAAAAGTAACAGTTTATTTCAGAATAATGGCTATAATACTGCAGTATCCACATCTAGCTCATAAACTGAGAGCTGGAACCACTTGATCATTTAGTTAATGGGTTCAAATAATGAGAGTTAAACAACAAAAAACACACCAAAGCAACAAATGCATTAGATTAAAGCAGCTTTTCATGTTTTGCCAGGGTTTTCTTCCCTGACTTAAATTAAAATTTGCAAATATAAAGAGTTTAATAAATGCATGTCTGGCTTGGGGCTAGCATGTAAGATAAACAATATCTTTAAAAAAAAAAAAAATCAAAGATGCATTCCTTTGACCCAGTACAAAGTCCTACTATACCACATTTTTAACATGGTACAGAAATTCAGCCAGTGTCCCTTACTTGGACTAAAACTGTCAAATAGTACCTGAAGTAATACAAACTCACACAAATATGTGGAAACTAGTTAAGATGTCTGATAAAGATTTTAGAAGTCCAAATGTGATGCTGGCATTTATCCCCTAGAGGAGACTTAGAGTGTAACCTGAAAATACGTTCTTAACACACATCACATTGCTTTGTCAGAAACCAAACACTTCTTGTTCAAAACCACAATAAATTATATCTAAACCTAGAGACAGTAGAGTGTTCATATTAGCCAGTGAAATAAAGAGAACAAAAAATGTTGTCCTTGGAGGAAAAAAAAAGGATTACAACATTTTATACATTAACAGATATATCTACATCATCTCTGCGTAAGAAGTAAAATACCAACTTCTGCTTTACTACTGAGTCCTTCCTTCTCTTTAGAAAAGTAGGAGTATAACATTACATATAATGGAGGTTTTTCCTCCTAAAAGCATTGCTGAGACTCTTAGGAGGCTATCAAAATAAAAATAACAGGATGGATTTTTTCAGTAGGCTTTTATAGACTGACCTCCACTCAGATAAGAAGTTAACACACTCAGCAGACTTTCAGGCAGCACTCAGCTAGGGAGAGAGGCTGACGTGGTGAATGTCAGAGCCTCAGTCCAGAAGGACTTCAATAAATTTGAGGATTGACCAACAGAAATGTTGTGACCTTCAACAGGGAAAATGCACAATTCTGCAACTGGAGTGGAATAACTCCATACATGGATACAGGCTGGGAAATACCTTACCAAGCAGCAGCCCTTAAGAACATGCCTGTGATGTTACAGTAGACATTAAGCTGCAACAGTGAGCCCTCACTACGAACAAAACAAATTGCACGCTGAACTGCATGAGGAGGACCATGGCAGCAGACCAAGGGAAACTAGTGGTGAGGCAGCCCCAGGAGACCCTCAGGTCAAGAGGGACGCAGAGAAAGTGGAAAAGGTTCAACAAAGGGCCACCAAGGTGCCTAACACACATACTCTATGTAGAGAGGCTGAAGGAGCTGGGCATGGTAAGTTTGGCAAAGAGGAAACCACGGGGTGGTTTAATAACTGCTTACAACTATTTGAAGGGCAGTTATTTGGACACGGACCAAACTCCTCCTGGTAGTGCCAGACTGCACAGCAAGGAAAACAGCCACATATAGCAGCTTCAGAGGTTAAAGTTGGACAGTTGGAAAAATATTTTCCCTAGCAGCACTGGAATAGGTTGTCAAACAGGTTGAGAGTTTCTGTCCTTAGAAAGGCTCATCCAGACAAAGCAATGGCTGATCTGGTCCTGTGTTGCAACAGCCCTCTTCCAAGCAGAAGCTTGGACTAGGAGACTGCTGGAGGGCCTTCAAAACAGCAATTTTATGATTCCTCAAAATAGTAGAGTTCAAAACTATCCCTCCATTCATTCTTAATCTACTATTTTACTGATCAGGTATTGTAAACATTGATTTTTTTTTTTTTGTCTTCATTTCTACTAGATATTTCAATCCAATACATGTATTCACAGAACCCAACATTTCAGTACTTCTTCAAGCAGAAGCTGTTCTTGAACACGATCTGCCTAAGTGGGAAATCATTTACCAGACCTATGGCAAAATGTTAATTATTTTATTTCTTGCTTAATTAAGTGCTGTTTCTATCCCTGCACAAAGATTTTGATTTTTCTAGAAGAGCTATATTGTTATACATTCACTGGTATCCCAAACTGAACATTAAGCACAACCAAGTGAAATTCGCAAAAGCACTGAAAATGTTATTGCCAGGCAGCACCACCTCCTAAAATAATGTCATAATTCTCATCATAATCTCTCTATTTTATTCAGAATGCACTGGTGAATTTGCACCAAACTGTTACATACAAAAAAGGGGGCATATAATCTGGGAAATATAGGACACTAAACACCACTTTGTTCAATGAAATTCAAATGTTCTCATCACTGACAAAGTTTCTTTCTTAAAAGGTAGCTTCTTCCTTAAATCTCTAACCAGGTAATGATGTGTGTCAGTATTCAAAAGAGATACAAATGGCAGTCTTCATCTCTAAAACAGAGCATATGTGCCAGTTACAGATTATTTTTGTACAGGCTTTGTAAAGATGAAAGGGAGAAGCTTGGGGAAAAGCAGCAGAAAGCCCGTCACCGAGTAACCTTAACACATAACGACTTACTGAAATCCTCACTGACTCGGAGCTGGGAGGAGGCTGAGGAACGAGCTCTCATCCCGGCACTGATGAGCCACTGGCAACTAGCACCTCGCTGCTGGTGCCCGCTGCCCAGCCCCCAGGCTGCCTGCCCCCCAGCCTTGCCCTTTCCTCCCCACACAACTCCTCATGCGTTTCTCTGGAGGCGGGGGTCACTGCTGCCTCATTAACCTGCTTCTGGTTTGCAAACCTGCTATGGTTTGCAAATAAGCCTAAGGTATTGTTTAAAGATGCAACCTTCAGTACGTCGGACATCGCGCACCACACGGTCTATCAGGGTTCTTCCTGAGGGCCACCCAATGTGGCCAGCAAGCCTGCTGTCAGGTACTACAGCTAGGCAAAGGGAGAAGATCCTAATTGAAGTTGTCCAGGAAAAGAAGTTTGTATCTGTTCAGTGGATCAGCAAACACTTTGAAGTGAGAAATAACAAACGAAGAAGTCAACCACCACTTATTTACAAATCGTTGCAGCACAGGAAATGAACAACAACAACAACAACCACCCACCGTGCAGAGGAAAGCTGAAAGGCTGAGGACGTCCTGGATTGTTTCCAACAGACAGGCACACTTCATGCTGCTGTAACTACGTGAGAGTGCTTGCTTGCAAGTTCAGCAGTGTGTTGCCATCAATAAACCGGTTTGAATAATAAGCTTTGATGCAAATGCTTTGCTCTGATACTTAACTGGTGAAAGGAAAAAGTGTCTCAGAGCAGCAAACAAAATCTCTCTGCAGCAGATCACAGGTATGTGTCCTATGCAATACACAAATGTTTATCCTTTACCCACTTTCAGTACTTCTTTGACATTTTGAACTCTTAGTACTTGATCTAACCCAAACAAACATTAGGCACAAAACCAGTCCTGCCTTGAGATCAGAATAAACATCTGACTTCACATGCAAAGCACATCATAAAAACTTTTTTTTTTTTTGGTAGAATTTGAGCATAATGGTTAATTTAAATTAAATTGCTACTGTCTAGCTAAAAATACTAATGGAAAACTATTCAAAAAATGGTTTAACATTTGACTATCTAAATACTTGAAATATTGCGCAGAGTTAGCCTTTGGTTTTTTGGAGACAACAAGGAGCAATGAAAGGAAATGTTATTTTGATGGTAGAGAAGTTTCAAGGTGTATCATTTTCAAATATGTTACAATAGGAGCTGAGTGAGTTCTAAAACTCATTTCAAAAGTTCAGCCCAAATCCACTCCCTGTGGTAATAATCAGAGTTTCTGAAAAAAGGATTAAAAAACATGAACTGCTGATTCACTGGGTTTAAAAGCTTTGGGAACAATAAAGGCAGATAACAATGTGAATGAAGGAAAAACAAAACAAGGGGAAAGACGGATTTTTGCTCTTTAGCCCCTTGAAAGACTTTGAAATCATTGAGCCTCACGGCAATGATCCCATTTGATGGCTGTCTTTTAAAAATGGTTCATTTACAGTATTAATAAAAATGGCTCTAGATAAGTAATTGAGCATGTCAAAAGACGAGGCTTCAGGGGTATCACATGCTCGGCATGAATCACACTACTTTAAAATACCCAGGAAGGTGCTCGGTATTTTCTAGGGCTCAGACGCTTGTGTTCAAATGCATTGCAGAGAAAGTGCCGGATCCTTGGTACTTGTGCCAACGCAGACCCCCTCAAGAAGACAAACTTAAATACTCTGGGGCCAAATGTTGCAGTGCAGAGGAAAATGGGGAGCTCACCTCTGCAGCACCCCAGAGAGCACTCGCAGCCCGGGCAGGGGGCAGAAACACATTAAGGCATTAGTTTCCCAAAATATCCATTTCTTTGCTCATCAAACTAGAGATGGAAGGTTTGTTGGGAGTGCAGAGGGAGCAGATTAGACCGAGGTTTGATTCATTTCCTAGTTCATGCAGATGTGCTCGTAACTCATCCTGCAGGGATGGGGTCGTTTCTACCAAACAGGTAGAGAGGGGAGACAGGAGTCCTATAAATGCCACCCCAACTTGTCAGCTCAGAAATAGAGAATGAAAACAGATGCATGAAACAAGTCTTTCCCAAAGATCAAATCCCGAACAGCAGCTTGTGAAGAACACGATACATTTCGTTCTCATGTGCCGTACTATCAAACTGCAGTACATGTTACTGCAGCCGTTTCCCCCACTATCTTACGATCACCATGGGAATCAAAATCCATTTGAAGGGTTATGGGTAAACGTTGAGGCTCATGCAAACAAGCAAGCCCAAGCATTACCATAAATGCCCAAGAATACATAAACACAATTACAGTTTGGAAGCTAAAGGACTGATTTAAGAGTGCTATCTGGCCAGAGAAGCCAGATTAAAGACAGGGGAGCTAGAAAGTGAGTTTAGGTTCAATGAGTTCACAAAAAAAGAAGCAACTCCTCCAATTCTAAGGCTGAATCATCATTAAAATTAGAAAAAATGTTTGTTATTTAAAGTTAAATCACTCTATTTAAATTAAGTGTAGCTCACTTAGAATTTAACAGTCAGCTTTGGGAAAGGACAGCAGATTATTAGGTACAGAAAAATACCTTACATAGCTTGTGACACAGGTCTTTGAATTTCTTTTCTCCATCACACGTATCCTTCATACTTAATATTGAAGCAATAGTCTGGCTTCTGATGGGGTTCATTTCATACAGGTGCTATATTTTTGAAAGAAGGAGAAAATGTCTTGGCACCTTTAAGATAGTCCTTAGATAAAAGAACTTCATGAAAAATTAAAAAACAAAAAAAGAAAAAAAGAAAATAACCTTTCTAAAAGAAGTTTAAATATTGATTGCCTTCAAAAATCAAATCTTTCTTTTTTAAAAGAAACATGAGTAATAGAGGAAGTTAAAATGGGGAACAGTTTTTAAAAAATTTCACACGGGAGTTATCTGAAGTATTTAATATCTCAGACTTGTCTTAAAATCTGAAGCACTATGGCAAACTACAGCATCTCGAGGGGACAATTTTACATAGGAAGCAAACAACAATATACATACATTTTACAGGGATCCTGGGGTACTTCAAAGAGATCAGATGAAAAAATCAGGGTCAGCTGGCAGGTTCATCAGGACAGAGTCCAGAACCAGCATCTCCCAAGCTACAAGTCAGAGCTGGGTTCCCAAGCTGAGTTATGCACATCTATGCATATTTGGAAATCCAGGCAAATTTACTGCTCAGGTATGCTGAATTCATGTCTCTGAAAACCCAAGACCTTTTTTTAACCACAGAATGAGTTTGGGCAAGGAACAGCTCAAAATTCCCCTGGAATTAATTACTGAACTCAGTTACTTTACAGAGTCTATTGGCAGATGTAGGTAATGCTTCAGAATTAAAAGGTAACAATTATAAACAAAAATATTCAGTAAAGTTAGTATATGAGAATTGCAGACCCTAATCCCACAAATACAGTATCAAATACAACAGTTGGAAATAACATTAGAAAAGTCTATGAGATTAATTATTTTGTTAAATATAACAGTTGGTAGAAATAATTGGGAAGCTCCAGCTTCTTCTTGATGTAGACACGTAAAGAATATCTCCATACTCTCAGAGAAAGAGCAGTCAATGCCATTTTCCTCAGGCCAGAATAGCAACTTCATTGGGGTTAGAAAAAAATTAATTAATGAAGCCTTTTTTTTTTTTCAAAAGCAAAATTGCTACAATCATACCTTTCAGTTTCCTCAAAAGCTCCGTATTTTTTCTTCATTTCTTAATTTTACTGAAGTGTCTCATTCACCATCAAACATGATTTCTTACTAAGTATATTTTTGGCCAATATGCACATCTGAGAAAGTATTTCAAAGACATTTCCGTAGAAGACATCATGGGAAGTGTTATACAAAAAGAAAACAAGTCTATTTTGAATTCCATAAAACAACAACTTTCCAGTTTGTAAAAAATTCACAAAATCTGTTCCTTATTTTTAACCAGCCTTAAGAACATCATTTATAAAGATACCTCTCAGTGACAGTCAATTTAACAGAAACTGCACTGAGACCAAAAATTAATAGCATCACACAAACCTTTACTTTATATCTCCATTGTCTTTCATTGGGTTTCTCTGGGGAGATAGCACTCTTACCAGCTTCAGGTCAGTGCTACCGTAGCTGTAGTTGTGTTTGCAGTGAACCACATGGAGACCCCACCTGTGAAGCTTTAACAGGCCCCAGCTCTGCAAGCTGGGTGTTGCTTTTTTTCAAACTTCTTGTTTGAAAATAAAAACTATCTTCACACCCTTGTATATTCTTGACGAATAGATATTGTATAAATACCACAAAAAGAATTGTGAATATTCATTCACAATTTAAAGATGCATTGAGACCCACAATCTTACACATAAATAGACTAGAAAGTCAGATATATGTATACACACATATATAAACATCTCTGTGTATTTATATATACATACACATATATCCCTGGGTACATGGGAATCATCTACACACATATACAACAGATATGCAATGCAAACGTGAAACTGCAAACGCAGATATTGTTTCTTAATACCTATCCTTCCATCAATTAACGTAAATAGAAATTAATACTAAGTACTTAAAATATTTGATACAGACACCGACAGTCTCCAGGCTTAACACCAAATGTGAACCTAAGATAACAGTCATAACAACTCCCACTAGCAGTAGCCTCTTTCTGTCATTTTTAACATCAAAAGTGTGAGAAAAAACTAATCTAAGCCTGGTTTTCTTTCTGTATTCTACAGATAGTCATCTCTGGCATCAGCAGACTGAGTCTGGGCTTCACATTGATTTTCTTTTTTCCCAATGTATACAGCGAAATTGAAGTCCTATGCATTTCTGCTAAATAAGGTTCTGCTTTAGCTAATAGCAAACTATGACAATGGTGTTGCAAAGAATTGAGGAAAGGGAAGCAGTTTTTTAAAAAAATTTGCCAACAGCAGCTGTGAATTTATAACTGTCAATAAAATTGCTGAGGTTTTTATATGCACATTAACAGCATGCTTCAGTGTAAAATGGGATTCTTAATTCTTTTCACAGAGCATTAAATCATATTTAAGATTAAAAAAAAATCCTTCATCTGCTACTGACAGGTCCCCTCCCTATCAAAACCACTCTGCTTCCTGTGTTTGTACTTTGTAGACTTCAACAACAAGCTAATTGCAAAAGATTCTTCTCGAAGTGAAATATAAAATAATTGGGTGCAACTACACAACATATGTTGTTCTTCATTTACTCCAAGCACGACTCCAGCAGACTAATGTGTTTTCTCGTAACACCAGTGAGATGCATTTCAAAAGGAAGGTAAGTCACAAGTATAAGATGGTGCAGGACAGGGCTTCAGGTTCCTTCAGCTGCATGGAAAAATGTCTTTTTTTTACTGTATACTTCATGAGAGGCCATGAGGATGCAACGGTTAACTTGTGAAGCAGTTCCCAACCTCCTGTTAGGACTCACTCAGGAAACCAGCAATATTGGGCCTTCCAAGAACTGTGCATTGCCGAAATGTTTCTCAGTTCCCAAACCTCAGCAGGCACCAAGGGCACCTTCTTACCCTTACTTACATTTTATCCTATCCCTCAGAAGTAATGTATTAGGTGAAATCTGGCCCCCTGAGTTTATCTCATTCCTTGAGAGATTAATAAAACTAAGTGACTATCAGAGCATCTCCAATACCTTGTCTACCTACCTTTCTCTTAACTTCACTGTCAGTGCAAACTAGCTAGGGCCCTAGTGCAGCACAGGAGCTATGAGAATCTAGCCCATGACTGTTGCTAAAAACAGAAAAATTGTTACAGCCAAAAACCTCTGTCATTACGGCAATATATTACTTGCGTTTATTTTATATTATTAATGAAATAATTCTACATAACTGTGGGACTTTATTTTGGTAGGAATTTGACTGTGACCTGCAGTCTCTTTATCAGAAGGCCATAAGAGACAAGACCACAATAATTTTGTGGCACAGCCGATGATAGCAGTATGTAAATTCAGTGGCCTAACGGTGTTCTGGCCTAAACACTTCATCTAATTTGGCATCTAGTTACACAACAAGATCAAATAAATATCCCCAAACAGCTCCGTCGGTGGCACTTCCACCTCCACATGACCACAGGGTCACCGGTGCATCCACCAGCAGATGAAAAACGGGAACGGATTGTGCACTGACACATGAGGATTAGACTGGTGTCGGCATGCAGGCGGACAGTTCCACGCCAGCCATGGGCAGATGTTCCAGCAGCAGCAGCACCCGCCGCGGACTCTGTCCCCCACACTGCCCAAGGGGAAGGTTAGGGTCCCGGCAGGAGCGTGAGGGAGCCTGGGCCAGCCTGGCCAAGGGGCTCGCTGGCACCCTGTCCATCCACCGCCACGTTGCGTGTTTGCCAGCCTGCTGACCTACGTCTGTCCCTCTGCTCCCGGGGCTCACAAACAGCATTTGCACCCAGATCAAGGGGGTTTCTGAAATGTGACCCCTGGGTGCTCGGCTTGCACCACTCTCCTCCTACCCGACTCAGTGTGCTGGCACAGCAAACGAGAGATGAAGCAGCACACGTTCAAAATGACAGCTTCAGTGACCCATTATTATGGAACTGGTTTTTAATGAAATGCTAGTACTGTACACTGCTACGCAAAGAACATATGTGGCTGCAAGTGATTAATTACACTCTTGAAGAACCTAATAAGAGACTCTCATATTTAAAATACTTTATGGCAACTATTAATTTTTTCTCTCTAATTATCAGAATAGCGATGGAGTAATGCACCCTTCACCTCAAATTTGCTTATTTTTCTTTTTCCTTCCTTCTATCCTATAGCTTTGTTAATGCTAATTGCTGGTTTTGTGCAACAACCAACCTTATTTCTCTTTTTATAAAAGATAAAATGCGTCAAGGCTGAAATCAAACAAAAAAACTTCAATTTCATCAAAAATAAATATTTCAATCTTATTTTTTTCAGAAACGGCTGCCTTAGGAAATTCACATTATTTTATTTTCACCACATTTCCAAAGAGAATGAATTTTAGTATTCTGACTATCTCAGGTGTCCATCTTCACATGCTGAAAAAGCTAAGCAGAAACACATCACCTTCGAGAAGTGCTGAGCATCTACTGTTGAGCACTGAAAATCGGTGGTAGTGTACATACGCAAAAGTACTGAAAATTCAGACCTATGTACACTAACTTCGTCAAGCTACATTCTGATACCATCCAAAATAAAAATACAGTTTTTCGCCCTGATGACCTCTTTGACAAGTATGAACAGTCCTATGCTTTAAATGGGACTCTACACAGAAATCAACGGAATCGGTATTTGAGAAATGGCTTTGCTTGTCTGTGCTGGACCGTGAGCAAGTCTGAAACCAGAGTTATCGACTTTCTGCAGTAACCTGACCCAAAAACACTGGCCAGCAGCGTAATTTCAGTACCAGCTCCTACCTGCTGAAGCAATATTGTTCACACTGAAGTAAAGTTTCATGTTGATCAAATGTAACAAAAACCCATTTCATCTTTCGCTAATTGTTACACACTGCAAAAGACTTTGAGGAACATTGTAGGTTGCCATTACCGCAGAACAAACAGAGTTATTGTGTGAAGAAATGAAGAACGCACCCACACACTGAGCCGACCTTTCTGAATACTCCTTTATGGTCTCTCTTAATGCTATTTTCCAAAGCCAAACTATTCTCAAACCTTTATTTTACACAGATGAAAACGGATCAAAGCAGGAACGGAAAAAAGAAACTTTGAGGATACTAATCCATATGCCCCTAAATGTATTTATACCTCTCCCAAAAGAGAGAAAACCAACCACACTCTATGAGTATGTCTGATTAATATCCATATTATAAAATGGATATCCAATTTCAGGAAAAGGCAATTATTTCAGGTGTTCTTAAAATTATTTTCAATTATACAGCGGGTCCATGGATCTCTGCTTTTAGTGGCTGAAGCACAGTCATGACACCTGGCTTAGCAGACGGTTATGTACGCATTGCAGAGCTATAGGCACTGGCTTGTCTTGTTAATTTGCACGTGAGGGTGCTACTGGTTGGCCTGCTCAAGACCAATTACTTTGTCTTTTACCACTCCTGTTGCTGGTGGATGCAGTCAAAACACTTAAAATGCCATCTATGTACTGCCATCTACAACTGTATGTCAGGATAAAACTAGATAAGCACAGACACCTATGGCAAATATGCATGCCTTTGCAAGCCTGATGGGAGGATGCAAGCCTCATTTTTGTGGACAGTGAACACGGTGAGTTCTGCCGTTTCATCCCTCCAAACACGATTCGCACGCGAAATAGCATGTCCTCAAGAATGAGGAGTGTAATGATGCTTTATTGCTTGAGAAAGCCATATGCCCCCAGAGAATTTGTGTCATCATAAGCCACGAGTAGGGCTGGTAGAGCCAGCTTTAGGCTCTAATAAAAGAGGTGGAAAAGAGGAGCTGAAAAAACACCGTGACAAAAGATGCTTTTGTTACATGTTGAGATGAATCAGAATCAAAATGTGTTCACAGTTATAATTTCTTCTAGAACTGGGAAAACTGCCAGTAGGAATAGCATGATTTTACTTTCCAGTGCCACTATAATTCTTATTCCTATCAAAGGAGGCTGAAAAAAATTGCCAAGTTATTTCATTAGGAAATGCAGCTAATTTACAGGCATGGTAATTTTCCCCCTACAAAATTGTATAATGAGCTTTAAACTCACTAAATAAAGGGTCTCTTCTCTGAGCGATTATGCTTAATTTACACAGGAATTAATGGTGACTGGACCTCCTTCCAGAATAGCTTGAAAAGAGCTGCATTACAAAAACAACGTCAACAGCTTTGAAAAAAATCCTAAGAGTCAATGGAGCAAAAAATACTTATAACCATGTATACATATAGGTGTCTTCATAAATATATTTTACAGGATAAGCACATACCTATTAAATCAGGATCAGAATCCAGTGAACCTATAACACTGATTTTATATTAAATTACTTGCTTAGGCATTATGCTGATAGAATGTATAGAAAAGCCTAAATAAACAGATGGACAGAAACGCCAGGGAGCAATACTTTCATCCTTAAAAATTGCTCTCACTGTATTCAATGATAACTATTTATCTATTTATTAGCTCTATTTTTATTGGGATTTTTTACTGGTTAGTTTGTCTAAAGAATGGAAACTTTGCTTTATAGACAAGCCTTGCCAAATGTAGCCCGATTTTCACATAGTTAAGTAATACCTAGAAAACCCCAGCATTTCCAAAATTTTGGGGGTTTTGGGTACTCACACAGAAACTAGATATTAGAAGCCATTCCCAATAGCAACTTGTTTATGGTCTCACTAAGTTAGTAGATGTGCCACATAAATAGATAGCATTTGTCCCTAGCAAGTTATTAAATGAAATTAAAATGCTTATTCCAGTTACCAAAAGCAGTTGACCCTGAGGCTGTGGAAGTAGCAGGAATGCATTTGGAAGTTTTAGTTCAAAAAACCTCCCTTTCTTCCTTTGTAGTTTAGAAAGTCCCAGTTATCTTTTCAATATACCATAGAAGGGAAATACATAAAATTTCAGGTCTGGAAGGGGCCATTAAATCATGTAACCCGTCCTCCTTCAGCATAATATTTCATAAGAGGTCTATAGATAACACACTATCATGACATCTGTGAAAGTGATTAACAAAATCTAAGCCAAAATACTATGAGTGAGCAATACAGACCAAGACCTTGCTATCACAGCAGCTTGATTAAATGACAAGAAATGAAAAGAAAATAATTAAAAAAAAAATAGAAGTAAAAATGAATCATTGGTATATAATCCTTGGGAACCTAGCACATCCATTGTGATTGTGCCACCAGTGTTTCCTCCGATCAAAATAGGGATGAAGCAGCGTTTTTAACACACCGTTACCATCTACTGGACATGAGGGAGAATGCAGCTCAGAAACGAGACCTAGAAAATGGACATCCAGACAGCAAAAGGGGCTGCCGGGTCTATCAGGAAATCCTATGATGCCATCTTCCCTACATCCTTGCTTCACCCTCGCCCTCCACACATCCATTGTAACACAGTCTGACCATCCTCTGAAGTTTAGAAAATAACCAGCCCAAAGGTGTGAAAACGGATATCGTAACTAATGTACATCCCACCACCAAGCCATGAATACAGGCTGAGTCCGAAGTCTACCAGGAGTATGGTGAACTAGAGCCTGAGGCTTCTCTGGCAAACGACACACGCGCTACCTAGTTTCCAGCAGCTTTGACAGAAGGAAACCCTTGGAACATGTTCCTGATGCAGAGTTACAAAGGCTTTCTGGAGATGTTTTACCATCTCTTCTCTCTGCCTGGAAGTCATTTGCACACTTTGGAACCAAATTTAAAGCTTAGTGAAGACGGAGGAGAGCGACAAGACCAAAGCATTTGACAGTGACAATGGCTTTCTCTGATAGAGAAGTCTCTACTTCATCTTAGAGAAATCCGTCCGTATGTGGGTGGAAACATCTGCTTCTGAAAGTAACTGCACATCCGAATGATGTATGCGTGTGATTAGATCCAATGGATGCAAAAGGAGCATATGCCTCTTGAATACAAATGTAGTAAAGCACCTGTGAAAATGCTTTTCAAATCAGAACCAGTATTTACTGAACTGACACAAACCATTTAAAATAAATTAGATAATAAGCACTATCAAGGAACACAAAATGAACTTACTAATACCTAAAAAATGATGAGGGACAACTTACTGACAACATTGCCACTCAACAAAATTTGGACATCACGGTAGCTCACATAAACTGTTCAAACTAGAGAGATAGACTACATAGGAACTTTGCGTGACTGCGCATAACTTTCTGTAGCACTGGATGATGCTGGTCACCTCTGGGAGAAGGAGGAGGAGGAGTCTACCCCCAGTCTTCCTCCTCCCCATCCCAGATCAGGTACTGTGCAGGCTGAGGAGGCCACCAGGGTGGCGGCCACTCCCAGAGGCTGGGTAAGCACCCCCATCATATGCCACAGAGCCACAAACTGGTGTTTGTTGGTTTATCGATACTGTGCATACTGAGCACTGATCTGAGACTTTAGGAAGATCTGGGAACTGCTGCTCAATCTGTTCCAATCTGCTGAGTGACTTCAAACAAGTAATTTCACCCCTCCATCATCTCATTTCCCCCTCACAGAAATGGGGTAATAACAGCAACCTCCTTTGTGTAGCAGTTTGAGATTGTTATTTATAAGAGGAGATTATTACTGCTGTAATTAAATTCTTATGAACTTCATCACATATGTGAACAATAATGGACTGGGAGCAATTTTTTAACCCATCTTTAGCATTACTAATTGAAAAAAAACTTTATTGGCCTTTGTTATGGACTAGGAATGTTTTTTACAAGGCACTCATCTCCTCTGCTTCTTTACCCTTGTCTTTTCCAGTCAGCTTTTCTCTCTCGTTCACCAGCAGCCTCCCTAACACTTCCACACTGGCTTATACTTGTCACGCTAGCAACTTCATGACATCTTCCCTCAGCCTTCAGTAATGCTGAACTTCATTCAGCAATTTCACGAGCTGAATCATTGTGTTGTTATTCAGACATGCTCAGCTGGTATATGGAAAGGTGCTGAAGCTTTGCACAGTGCCTGGAACAGCATACCATCAAAACCCACAGCAATCTTATGTCATTCTCCAAAGTATTCAGAAGACTAAGACTCAGCAACAATGACCCAACACAACTAGCCGCTCTGATATTTCTGGGGATTAATGACCACCTCTAAGGAAAGGGGGGCAAAGGTTTATTTGTCAGCCATTGACCTGAAAGAGTCATTTTTGCTTTGGACTCATTCTTCAGGGTATGCGGAAAAGGCGCAGCACGTCAGTACACGGCTCTCCACAGTGTTCAATACACGGCATTCACTCTGCGACTGAAGTAAGAGGTTCATGCATCTTTAATGTTAAAGCAAGGATCCTGACTCATCTTTTTAGATACAATCAAGAATTGGCTTTTTCAAAGGAAGAAATGCTAAATATGCATGAATGCATTTAAAAACTGGGCAGAAGCACCCATTTCATAACTCTCAGCTTTGCCACTCCTCACATACTAACACTCGTCTTCCCAACCTGCAGAATGACATACATGTCTGTGGTATTTTATCAGTACTAAGCACTATGAAAAGACTGAGATTTTATGCAGGAACTGTGTTACTATAAATCATAAAAGTGGACACAGTATCTTTGTCCAAAATGGAGATGTTTTAACTCTATGAGGCAGTAAGCACCCAAAAGGCATATGGTAGCACTGGCTAGGTATATGTTAGCAGGTATTACAGACAAATAGGAACTGGTCTATAGAGCAAAATTTAGTGCTGAGGATCTGTCATCCCTACTGCATATATTTCAGATTTTTCTGTTTCTTTGTTTAAACTTCAGACTAGATCTGCTTTGGTGCCTTGTCCTGAAGCTCACTTGTACCTGGAGTGCATTCAAGACTCCCTGAGCACATCCTTCATTTTAGTTTCATCAAAAAAGCATCAAGTTCATGCACTTCAGGACTGCTGCTCAACCAAAACCAACTGAAGGGGATTAATGGGGAAATTCACTTCAGAAGAGCACTCCTGCTCTGAATTAAAACATGAATATAGATACACTTGCTGAGACTCTCATTTTTTGTTGTCCATTAAGTTTTGACAAATGAGGATATCTCAGTAATAGCCACATGGAAGCTCATCACAGGAATAGGATTTGTATTTTTGTTGTAGCTACAAAAGAGAGTGACTAAAACCGCCCAGGAATTTAAGCATATATATGCTGAATTGTCTCCTTTCACAAAAAGCTAAATGATTTTCAGCCTTAGTTTAATCACAGCTTACCATCTCAGCAGGTACACCTCCACTGCAACTGGCTTATCCCCTCTTTCCAAGATTCTGTGATTTTTATTGTCAAAAAGTATGCCAAATTGCACATGTTAGTTATTCACAGGCCTGGAATACAGGATATGAGATCCCAGGCATGGCTGGCATACCAGGGACACCAGCATCCCTACTCACAACCAGCCTGCGCTGCTTGGCTGAAGGATGAGATCCTGCCCTCACCCACATTCCAGGATACTGGATGCAGAGGAGAGGACCCAAGCAGCAGCAGCACCAGGGCCCTTGCTCTAAATGGGTCGTAGACATCACATCACTAGAACCAATAACAAGTTGGTTCTAGTTTGTAACTTGACATTTTCAGCTTCGAAGTCAAGTTAGCAAAATGGCTGTTGCTTTGAAAGCATCACAAAGCACACAGAAAAAATAAAAACTTCAAAAAAATGGTAACAGGGAACAGAAATTCCTCCATAAGCTAGTAGTATGAATTTGGCCCAACAAACCATTTTGATCACCACTATGATTTAGCAGCACCTGACTGCTCAGTGACATTATCTTGGCAGTATCAACCCAGCCTGTAGACAAGTACCCAACATCATCAAAGTCACCACTGAAGTTAGCATTAATTTGCAACATTGTGGAAAGGGCCTGCAGACAGGAAAAAGGATGAAAGTCACAAAAAGAGGGACATCCTCTTGTACACCCATATGTGGTCCCTCAGATCTTCCTCCTAAGGCACACTGACAAAACAGTGCAGAGAAATTGCCACTTGTGCTGTTCTATAAATGGTGTACGCTCAACTTTAAATAATATCAGATTGAGACCCTTCCACTCTTAGGAAACGAATCGACATATTTCTGCTTGACACAAGTTTTAACATTTGAACAAGTTTAAACAAGCCCTGGTCCTTACGGGAGACTTCAACGACCCTGACATCTGTTGGAGGGACAATACAGCAGGGCATAAGCAATCTGGGAGGTTCCTGGAATGCGTTGGTGATAACTTCCTTCTCCAAGTGATAGAGGAGCCGACGAGGAGAGGTGCTATGCTGAACATTGTTCTCGCCAACAAGGAGGGGCTGGTGGGGAATGTGAAGCTCAAGGGCAGCCTTGGCTGCAGTGACCATGAAATGGTGGAGTCAAGATCCTTAGGGCACCAAGGAGGGAGCACAGCAAGCTCACTACCCTGGACTTCAGGAGAGCAGACGGCCTCTTCAGGCATCTGCTTGGTAGAGGACCACAGGATAAAGCCCTGGAGGGAAGAGGAGCCCAAGAAAGCTGGTTAATATTCAAGGATCACCTTCTCCAAGCTCAGGAGTGATGCATCCCAACAGAGGAAGTCAGGCAAAAATGCCAGGAGGCCTGCACAGATGAACAAGGTGCTCCTGGACAAACTCAAACACAAAAAGGAAACCTACAGAGGGTGGAAGGAAGGACAGGTAGCCTGGGAGGAATACAGAGAAATTGTCTGAGCAGCCAGGGATAGGTTAGGAAAGCTAAAGCGCGGATAGAATTAAATCTGGCCAGGGACATCAAGGACAACAAGAAAAGCTTCTGTAGGTATGTCAGCGATAAAAGGAAGACTAGAGAAAATATGAGCCCTCTCTGGAAGGAAATGGGAGACCTGGTTAGCCGGGATATGGAGAAGGCTGAGGTACTCAATGACTTTTTTGCCTCAGTCTTCACCAGCAGGTGCTCAAGCCACACCATCCAAGTTGCAGAAGGCAAAGGCAGGGACTGGGAGAATGAAGAACCGCCCACTGTAGGAGAAGATCAGGTTCAAGACCATCTAAGGAACCTGAAGGTGCACAAGTCCATGGGACCTGATGAGATGCATCTGTGGGTCCTGAGGGAACTGGTGGATGAAGTTGCTAAGCCACTATCCATCATATTTGAGAAGTGAAGGCAGTCTGGTGAAGTCACTGACTTCACTGACTTTCGAGTCACTGACTGGAAAAGGGGAAACATAACCCCCATTTCTAAAAAGGGAAAAAAGGAAGACCCAGAGAACTACAGGCCAGTCAGCCTCACATCTGTGCCTGGCAAGATCATGGAGCAGATCCTCCTGGAAACTATGCTAAGGCACATGTCAAATAAGGAGGTGATTGGTGACAGCCAATATGGCTTCACTAAGGGCAAATCATGCCTGACAAATTTGGTGGCCTTCTACGACAGGGTTACAGGGTTGGTGGATAAGGGAAGAGCAACTGATGTCATCTATCTGGAGTCATGCAAAGCATTTGACACTGTCCCACACGACATCTTTGTCTCGAAATTGGAGAGACATGGATTCAACAGATGGACCACTCAGCGGATAAGGAATTGGCTGGATGGTCGCACTCAAAGACTTGCGATCAACAGCTTGATGTCCAAGTGGAGATCAGTGATGAGTGGCGTTCCTCAGGGGTCAGTATTGGGACCGGCACTGTTCATCATCTTTGTTGGCGACATGGACAGTGGGAATGAGTGCACCCTCAGCAAGTTTGCTGATGACACCAAGTTGTGTGGTGCGGTCAACCCGCTGGAGGGAAGGGATCCCATCCAGAGGGATCTTGACAGGCTGGAGAGGTGGGCCTGTGCAAACCTCATAAAGTTCAACAAGGCCAAGCGTGAGGTCCTGCACATGGGTTGGGGCAATCCCAAGCACAGATACAGGCTGGGCAGAGAATGGATTGAGAGCAGCCCTGAAGAGAAGGACTTAGGGGTGTTGGTTGGTTGATGAGAAGCTCAACATGACCTGGCAATGTGTGCTCACAGCCCACAAAGCCAACAATATCCTGGGCTGCATCAAAAGAAGCGTGACCAGCAGGTCAAGGGAGGTGATTCTGCCCCTCTACTCCGCTCTCATGAGACCCCACCTGCAGTACTGCATCCAGCTCTGGGGCCCTCAACATAAGAAGGACATGGACCTGTTGGACCGAGTCCAGAAGAGGGCCATGAAGATGATCAGAGGGCTGGAGCACCTCTCCTATTCAAGACAGGCTGAGAGAGTTGGGGTTGTTCAGCCTGGAGAAGAGAAGGCTCTGGGGAGACCTTATAGTAGTCTTCCAGTACCTGAAGGGGGACTACAAGAAAGCCGGATATTTTATAAGGGCATGTAGTGATAGGACAAGGGGTAATGGCTTTAAACTGAAAGAGGGTAGATTTAGATGAGATATAAGGAATAAATTCTTCACAATGAGGGTGGTGAGGCACTGGGACAGGTTGCCCAGAAAGCTGTGGATGCCCCATCCCTGGAAGCGTTCAAGGCCAGATTGGATGGGGCTTTGAGAAACCTGGTCTAGTGGAAGGTGTCCCTGCCCATGGCAATGGAGTTGGAACTAGATGATCTTTAAGGTCTCTTCCAACCCAAACCATTCTATGATTCTATGATAAAATGGGGTTTGCTTTAAGGGATGCTAAAGGAAATAGTGGGAAACAACCAAAACAACGTTAGTTACCTGTTACATTTCAACAACTACTGAACTACAAAATCTTCAATCAATCTCTTCAATTTTTTACAAGAACAAACTTCCAAATAGTTATCCTCTGATATGAAAGTGGGATTTTAAATTTTTGGATGGAAGAAAGTAGCGCCTTGCGCTCTTGCTATATAAAATATCACTTTCACTCTCATCTCTTTTCCCAAGCTTTTTAGAAAGCCTAGTGAAAGTGAGAGCACACCTTTCACACTTCCAAGATAGCACCTGAATTTTCATCTTACATATTCCAACAAGGCAGCTAGCAAACAATTTTGAGAAGAACCACAAGATACAAATGTATCAGGGTAACTCATTGAGAACAGCAAGTCGCAGATACCTCTCTGACAGCCACTGTTTTTATTCTTTTCTTCACTGATGAAACTACAGCAATGAGTTATAAAATAGTGAATGTGACAGTTGGATGTTAAAATGGAGTCACACAGAGATGAACTGGTATTTTATTATTATTTTAATAAATACATAATCTAGCTGCTTTACTTAGATAAGACATGAAATGGGATGAGCTGGATCCAGTGTAATTATTTCTATTGACATAACCTGCTTATGGTTTTTAGTGTTATATGAGAGTAAATCCCTGCCATCTAAAGCCAACAGGAGATCTAATCTTGTCTGCCTATAAAAAGGAGGTACTATACAACTACTGAGACAAAGGAAACAGGACCATTATTTCCACTGATGTTCAGTATTTTATGTGTTTTGTTATAATGCTGACAATACCCTTGGGAAAATGTAAAGCCTGATTTCTTTATTGTTTCAGATAAAGAATACAACAGCAAAGGAAAAACAGTGAAGATAAACAGTGCATGAAATTTTACGGTGAAAGGACAAATGATCATGGCTGCTTCTTGCTGCCAGTGAAAATGAGGACAGACTTTCTTCTCCCACACTGTCACAGAGCCAGGAAGCCTGTCTGGGGAAGGTGTGTAGCTGTGACCACCCCAAACCACAGTCAACAGATTAATAGAGGATGTTCTTTCTGTTAAGGCTATCTTTAATTAATAGGCTCATCCAGAACAGGAGGTAAAGAACACTTTTAGAGAGGACAAATCTTCATTAGTTTCTTTAAAGAATTAATTTATTTTAACTGCTTCAGCATAGAAACTCCCCAGGTAAAAGCAAAAAAAAAAATTACCTCTAGAAATACTTTCATAAACTACATAGGTGTACTCACTAGCACTTTTCTAGGAACCTTCATGCATGTAAGGCATTGCCTTGGCTGAGATAATTTGCAACAATAACAATAAACATAGTTCAAGATACAAGAAATTTCTTACATACAAGAAAATTTTAAAACATTAATTTTACCTCAATCTAAATGACCAGTCTGTTGGAAAAATTGCACAAAACGTCTTCAGCACTTCAAGAATAAGCGATATTGTTTTGAAGAGATGCATCATATTTTTCACACATAATCTTGTGAAACATTTCAGTCCTTACTTTAACTATAAAACTCATTGTAATTACAGAGGCACAAAGGGTATCTTTTTAATAAGGATGATTCTTTCACCCTTTATTATTTTTTTCTGCTTATTGCACTCAAAAACATCTCCCATGCCACTATTTCCAACATATTCATGGAACAGAATTTGAATTGAACTGTTGTTAAATCTCCATATTTCTTCAACCTTTTTGAAAACACTGCCTCAGAAACAATATGTGGAACTGCATGCCACAAATTTCTGAGACCGTAACATCCTAAGATTTGTTTTTGCAGTATGACCTGCATATATGATACACTCTGTTTCTCCTGGAAGGTGGAAAAATATGGTAGGAAATATGTTCCATCTTAGGAAAACATATTGAAAGTAAGTTATGTAAAAAGTATAAAAAAACACCACAATAAAATATATCCGAGTCCATCAGTGCCAGGGTTATTTTTTTTTTTACCTCTGCTGTTCAGAAGTAACCTTTTCAGCCAAAAAGACTGCTAGTGCTTTGAACTGGGATAGCCAAAGCATGGTCAGCAGGTCCATCTAGATTTTCTTAATTCCAGCCCTAACATGAGGTGCTAGAGCTAGGAAATCACTTCTTGAAACCCTTCCCTGCAGCTGGACCATGAGCTGAGTCTCTGCTAGGAAAAGCTAAGTCCAAGACCCATCTCCCCGTCCCTGTCCAGAGAGAACAAATAAAAAACTGAATAAGAAGCAATCCATTCATCCTTCTTATTTGACCATACCAGCCCTGTAACCTGCCCTCAAAAAATTAAATTATGGAAACACAGCAATGTAACCAACTTAGCACACAACAGATAAAATGGGGATGCAAGGTGATAGTGGTGTCTCAAAAGGCAGAAGGAATTCAGAGTTGACCTCTGTAGAGAATATGTAACTCCATGCCTACATTTGGGTCTAGACAGTTTTAGCAGACACATCTCATTTCTCTGTCAGCCTGTGTTTAAATGCGACTTCACATCTACCTCACTTTTGCATGTGCATGCACAAATACGTATTAGAAAAATCTTTGGGAAGAAAATGATAGTTGACGTAGAGCAATAACGCTCTGGCAAAACATTTTTCAAAAGATGACAGAAAGCAGGCAGCACAAGTAAACCTCTGGAGAAGATGCCATGGGAAAATGAGAAAATATAGTCAAAGAAAATCAGCCAATTAAGGCAGTGGTATAACAAACACATTTGAATGACTAGAGTTTAAAATAAACATAGACTAGATCATAAACTTACAGGTGTTGTCAAGGTACAGTAAGGATGAAAGAAAAAGCCTCTGTGACTAAGGACGACTGAGTTGTGTGATCAGCTGAACAGAACAACATGCATTCAAATTAAAAATGCTCCAGGGGACCTATGAAGAGAAGAAAGGAGAAAATGTTAAAAAGAAAGCAAAAAACAAAACACAAAAAACAAGGTGAGAATTGTATGGAGACTAGCAATAACAAAAAATCTTCTACAAAGTTAAAACTATGAGGAGGAAAAACACAGTGACTTTCTAAGGGGATCAAATGCTTGAACGGCATCTGTGTCGAGTGCTGAGAGTCTATCAGTCTTACCACAAGAAAAAATGTACCATGTACGCTTATTAAATTCCAAACGCTGCAGTGCAAAGCTGTAACACCTTTCACAGTATATTAACAGTGTAACAACTGCCTCTGGAGAGGCTAGGAAGTAAAAAAAGCTAAAAATGAACAATCAAATTTTAAAATTTGCTTGGGCAGCAACTAAGTACCATATTAAGACTTCAAACTAATGAGATGAGTGACGTATACTAGAAAAATTGGATTTATTTCAGACCACCTGTGCACCCACAGAGGATGCTGAGCCCTGTCAGAGCCCTGACAGTGACCCAGAACACATTTTTTCACCATACTCTGCAAGCATGGTCTCTTCAGCATGCTCTTTCCCAAGCTGAACAATAAGGATGATGACATTGACATCTTTTAGGAACTGAGATCTATTAATTAAACTAGATAGATCAGAACTGAGCATTAATAGTATTTTCATCAAGCCAAAGACAGGATAAGCAGAAGACTCTAAGAAATACCCTGTAGCAAAAAAAGTTAAAGGGACACCAAGGTTTAGGTACTGCATTTGTGTGTGAGATTTTCATTTAGTTACAAACAACTTCCAAGATTACTATAGCTGAAAGGAGTTGAGAGTAAAAAAGAAACACCCATTTGTTTATTTTGTTTAAAGTAAACATTGTTTGCTCAACTTCCTTGAAATATTGCCTTGAGTATTTACATTTATTTCTATCTGCAACAGATGAATAATACTTTGAGAAGAAAAACGTTGTAAACCCATAACATCTGCAAAGATTCTGGGTGCAGACTAGCATCTGAAACAAATATTATTGTATGACTAACTTCCTAGTTTGTATATTCCCTTTAAAGAACAAAACACGAGTTTAACTTTGGGTTTGCTAAGTACAAAATATACTTACTGTAAATTGTTGACTAACAGGTGCTCAGTGCTACTTACCTGCAAAACAAACCAAACAAACAGAGAGTTACTTAATAGCACAATAAACCGCATATGAGAGTGTGTATAATTTGGGTGGCTTGGTGGTTGATCATTCCTATTTTTAATACCAGAGTTAGATGGAAAAATGGAGTGAACCAAGGATTTAGTAAAAAAAAAAAAAATATAAATTACAAACTCCAGGTTGAATACTGTGATAAGCTGTGCAAAGCTCAGTCTCAGCAAAAACGCCTTATGACTTCACTGTCCCCAGGGTGATGGGTGAGACTGCTGAGGCAAAGGTCTTGCACAAAGACCTGTTTGCTCTGACTCTCAGAATTGCTTCTGTCCCACCTAAGATGAGCCTCTGTAACGCAGGATACAAGCTCCTTATGAGGTACAGTCTTCAGCATGTTTCTTTTCTGGACTAACTTCACAGGAACCATGAACAATATTGTTTATATTACACAGAATTTCACAACCTAAATAAATTCATTAGCAAACTCCACTAAGGCGCTGTACACACTCACTGAGAGTTGGGTAAGAGTACTCCCATTACTGAATCTCACATTGCCATGTCTTGGCCTCATTTTTCTTTCAAAACACTTTTTCCTTCTGAAAACTACAAATGTAGCATCTCTTACTATCTTTGTTTCTGTCAAAGGTGACAAATCTGCAAGGTTGTAAGTCATTAACAGCAGTGTCTTTAATCGAACAATGATAGAAATATTGGTTGGAAGGAGCCTCTGGATGTCATCTAGTCCAACTTCCTCTATTGGGAGTGCATTTTCAGAAAATCAGAAAAATTCTTAAGTTTAGTGTTCTTTGAAATAGAAATATCAAACAAGGAGTTAAATAGAGGAACAACCCATGTTTCATTGGTGAAATATTATAACTAAACAGTTCTAAATATGTACTAGAGTCAGACACCGCATCTTTTTACAGCAGACACTCTATTATTGTGGTACTTAGAGATACAAAGGATTGAGGTTAATGGATTGAGCTTGTTCATTTAAACAAAAAGTTTGCAGAAAATTGTCTGAATACTCTGGCATGCAGCATCTTTGTCACTGTTATACCAAATATTGTGTTATTTATCCCTTTATCCCAATGTATATGAAGATGCCACAAATTTTTTAATATATCTACAGTCCACACACGTACCAAATTCACATTTTTACAGCATATACACAATGTCCAAATCCTAAATTCATAAACCCACGCTGCATTCCTACTGGGGTCCTGGCAGCTTCCATAACAGAAAAGACTGACAAGTGGACCAGAAGCTCATTTAGAAATATCATCTATTACAATCCACCATGGCAATGATGTCTTTTGCTTTCAAGATTTAAAATAAAATAAAAATTTGAACATTAAAACTTGTCAAAAACAAAAGGTATATTTTGGGAAGAAAAATAAATAAATAAAAATCACTGGGATAAAGACAGAAGCAGCAGTGCAGCCTTAAAAATGGCAAGACATTCCCCCTGATAGCTTTGCTGTTGACTATGCCAGAATTCTTGCTAAATGCATTTCATCTCAGCTCAAAATTTGAAACTGGTCTCGTGTGCAGTCTAAATAAATGCAGAAAAGGCTCATATGTATGTTCTTTTAAGCAAAGTTTGTTAATCAATCATGATAAAAAGTATAGAAGAATGGCAATCTTTAGATTTCTGACTATAAGTCCAACAGTTATTTTTCATATCTAGAATTCCCCTGGTGATGTAAGGAGATTAATGCAATACACTATTCACAACATTATGACACGCTATAATTATCTCCATGGATGCCAGAAACAATTTTGACCACTGTGATAGACTGGGTACTATCCAAAAGAAACAAAACCAGTATATATTTTAAAATATATGGGTACAAGTGCACTATCCTTTATTGCACTGACAAGAACTTGAAGGAAGCCAAGGGCAGCTGGGCCTGGGGAAAGGATGATGCCAATTTAATCTTTAAGATTGACAGCTGTGTTTGGGACAAGGAAAGCTGAGCGGATGTTATTCAGCAAGGGAAAATCACTGTGGAGGAAGAGAAGCTGTAGGAGTAATACATTAAAAATAAATATGGAACTTGAGGGCATGTTTAATGTAAAGCAAGCCAAATGCTTTGCTAAAAAATGAGGCCTTTGTACTCTTTTAAAACTATTACATGCTAAAAATGTGGCCTTTGTACTCTTTTGAAACTATTACCTTCATTTTTTTTTTCCCTCCCCTCAAGCTAAGTCCCTCAGCAGACATTAAAATAGTTATAAATGGTAATTAGTATTCAGAAACACATTTTACCATGAGAAACAGAAATGGGCCCTGAGGAGCTCAGCCTTGCTGCTCTGGGACAAACTCTGCCCCTAACACCAACCCTGGGCAAACAGCTTCCCAAGGCCTTGCACCGCCCTGGCTCCAGGGGCACATGCGACGCCGGTGCTTGCTCCTGCATGAGTGCACTCCTGGGGAAGCCCAGGAAGACCGAGAAAGGTGCCAGCAAGTGACGGTGAAGGCTCCAAGTAGCAGAGACACACAGGTCTGCAGCCCTTGTCGCAGGGACTGATGAGCATTGCTGAGTCTTCAGGGAACTGGAAAAATTTGAATTCTTCATTGAACTCACAAACCAGTTGGAGGGAAGGAAAAGCTGCTAGGAAAAGCTGAGAGTACTCTTTTTCTGCCTTAATGTCTCCAATTAAAGTGAACTCTGGAAACTGTGATTTCCCAGGAGATCCAGCTCTGGTGTTTGCACAGGGCCATTACTTACCTGCTGTTTATAAATAATCCTGCCTCAAGGCACAATGCTTTAAGGAAGAACCAAGACTCCTCAAATCTTACATGTCCTGTCCAAAAGAAAGCTGACTGGCAGTTCTGCATCTGCTCCTACTCAACAAAAGCAACCAAGTAGACTTGACTTGGCTTCACAACCTTCCCAGACCTGCCTTTTCATAGCACCTCACGTCCTGTTCTTCCCTTGTGCACATTGGACAAGTTCTGCTTCAAGCTGGCTACAGAAACATGGCCAGGATTTGTCCTCAAGAAGCTATTTGTACAAAAATTCCATTTATGCAACAGTTGCTGCCTTCATACGATGACAACAAAAAGGCACCAACAGTGCAATCTGATGCTATGCCCCTGAGGATCACTTAAATGACTGGCTTGAATCCTACCATGCACATTTCCCTCCAGGAAGCAGAAATATAATACTCTCAGTGATTTATAGAGAGCTGTTGAAAAGCCTTTGCCAACCTCAGGAAATCAACAAAAGTTGTATTTTTACCAGGTTTAGAAAGAGGGGAAAACAACACAGAGACTGTAGGTGTTCTCTTGGTTTGCTCTTTGAAGCCATTAATAAATTGAACAGCTAGCACGTCATATAAACGTTTGACATAGCTGAATGAGGCTACAAGACGCAAGGATATGCTTTCCGTCAACAGGCTATAATTCATTCGTCACCTATAACAAATGAGAGCATTTCCCTACATTTTGAACATGCATGGCAAACCCGTACTGCTACAGATTTCTAAACTTACAAAGGAGGGTCTCCAGCTTCCAGGTTTTTATGTATACATGTTAATCACATTAACAACGTCAATATCCACTGAGGTAAAAAGGAGAAGAGACGTTTCTTTCGCACAATAACATATACCTGCAGAAAAGCTTTCCCTATAAAGGGTAAGGAGCACCCCTGTAGCTCTCCTTCAAAATTCCCCATCTTCTACTGTAATCCCAACAGAAATCTGCAATATTTGGGCTTTACCAAAAATCTCTTACTAAAACTAACACTGTCCTTTGAGCCCAGAAGAGATCCTATCAGCTGGTTTCTCCCACCTATGGCCAGAGAGAAGGATGTATTCCTTTGGACAACAAATATAAATACTTTAAGGTTAAATTCTGTTTTGGTATATATTTATATAATGTGTATATATTACTTCTCTGATAGGATATTGTATTTCTGCTTCACAAACACACCCCACATATGCTATAACTGATCTACTTGGCTACACCTAAGTTTCATACACAATAAGAGTTACTGCCTAAAAAGTTTGCTTTTGTTTACTTCCTGAACATAGTGTTCCAGCTTTCAAAGGTATTTAAGATGCACCTAATTTCAAACATGTTACACACTGTGGCTTAATCAAAAGCATACTGAAATCAAATTTTCACTGATTTTTAAATGGCCTTTGAATCAAGGTTTTGGTGCTCAAAGAAAGCTTTTTTTTTTTCCCAGCATATTTCATTGCACTTGAAAACATTTAATCCAGTTCCGGCTGTATTTCTTTAAAATAATTTTCCATGAATAATAATAAAAAATTCAGGATTGAAGTGGTCCCTAAAAAAATAAACATCAATGAACTTGCATCCACTGAGTTAGTGTTTCAGTATGAGTCAGAACTTTATTTATTACCAAAGAACAACAATCGCATTGGTCTCTCTATCCATAAACTGCAAACAACAACTGTTATCCAGATACTAGTAACGGGTAAAAAGGCTTATATCAAACCTAATGACTTTCTATGATCAAGAGTATTAAAAATCAAAAATTGTTTGTAAATTAAATGTAGATCTCTGTGTACTCTCATTACACATGAACATTTACCATAACAAGGCACTTCAGTTCTTTTCTAAAATTCCTTACATCTCTCTAAGTTATGGGGCAAAATTCTATAATTCTTACTCAAACGGATCATGAACTAAGTTTTGCTGGACCAAGGACTGTAGATTTTGGCCTCAAATTCAGAAGGGAACTTGGACAGGGAAATTCCTCCTGCCAATAGATCTTTCAGTAATACCATGATTTCCGTTACAGGTCTGACTTACTCTGGGTAAGTTCTCACGTGTATTGCAACCATTATTTCTGATGATACAAACTCAGCTGATTAGCTTTAGACAACCTGCATCTCTTCCCTATAAACAAGTTCCCTTCCTTCATGTTGAAAGTCATCAGTCTTGGGATGAAAGCAGGTACATGAAAGCTGGAGCATGGTCGATCCTCTTGCTTTCAGCTTTTCCCAGTATGGCAGTGCAACAGCTCCAGATTTCCTTTTCGAAAACATTCCTTTCTCCAAACATCAAACACTTGTTCATGTTACCAGCACAAAAACTACTTAGAAACAGTTACAATAACAGCTGTGGTCATATGCACGATTACATTACAAGAAATTGATGGACGTTTTGTTCTGGAAGCTGGCAAATTCATATGGATTTATCCAATCTATGCTTTGGATAAAGTCATTCATCGCAACAAATAGTTTCAGAAGCTCAGTGGTTGGTAGGGTTGAAAGTCTGTGCTTGTGCTAAAAGGTGACATTTGAAATGCAGCAGATATGCCATTATTTTTAGCTTTGCACATTAATAAAAACTCCCAATGACACAAAATACAATAATGCTGAGCTTTGCTAGGCAAAAACTGATCTAAACCAAAACAACGGGGGCTCGCACAACCCAGTCTGCAGTTCCATTAATTCAGTGTAAATACTCCTATGGATCAATCTAGTTCAAAGATTTTTTTTTGATCTAAAAACTTAGAGACACTGCAATCCCTGCCAGTGACTGACCTTGATGCAAACATCAGTTGATTATCTGTCAGACATCCCCTTTCTGAGCAGGCAGCTTCTGTTTCTTTTTTAGCAGCATATGCTTTTCCAAGCCATTGTTCATTCCATCTCTCATCAGCACTCTTATTTTCTGCTGTCTGCTTTTGATTTTTAAATACCGGAAAATAAACTATTCTATTGATAACCTCCTTAATACTTTCCTGTTCCAAAAAAAATCTCTTAAATACCCTTTAATATTTCCATGCTTTTCCTTAATTTGAACTCCCATGTCACTTGTTGCCTCTCATCTATTTTGTTATTGGTATTTCTGTATTCTTTCTAAGCCCTCTCTTTGTTACTTCAGATACACTTAACACTAACCTGTTATTTTACACTAAAATATCTGTTTGTTTCATCAGTGCCCTCATATTGCTTTACCCGATTTACGGTCACAAAATACATAACAGTTTTAAAATTAAGTATTAAAATACAGAAATGCTGTAACAACTGAGAACTTCAAATCATGACTTCAGAAACAGAAATACCAGAACCAGCTCTCAGCTGGAATTCACTTGAATTTTGTTTGCTTCAGAACAAGGCTGTCCAAAATGAAACTCTTAAAAGGATTAACAAGCACTAACTCAACTTTCAGTTTCATGATTTGGCTTAAATTGCTTGTAAGGGCATATAATGCTGCCAAATTAAACATATAATTGGAAAAAAGTTCAGTCAACATTCTAAGAAAATGGTTATTTTTGTTTAGTCATGGAAAAATACTGTGACTGCTCAAGGATAAGACAGAGCTGGGTTTGAAAGCACAGGGACCCAGGGTGCACAGTGAGTACACGTTATACAATCTCTTTCACAAATGTTTCTTCCTACGGGCTGCCATATTTTTATTTTGGATTTCCTCAGCAAAAATGCACACGCAAAGCTCACGCCCAGTCGGCTGACACCTTGGCAAAGCCCCTCACCTAACGTAGGCTCACTGCACTGAGGGTTCACACACACACACGAAGTAAACCTGACCTTTCTGTGATGCGTCAAGTCTTACCGCACGTACACAAGCCAAGGCCGTGGCACACGGGCAGGCACCGGGGAGCACCTGGGATTCGCCAAGCCAACTGCGCACTTGCTGCTTATCCTATCCATGTGCTTAGGAAATACCAGGGCACGACAGGAGCAATCAAAAAGTAAGCTTGCCTGCACCACCACGTGTACTGAAATGCCAGGCAAATTCCTCCTGAACACAATGTCTACCCTGAAAAAACAAATGGCATATTCAGAAAAAGGGTACCCCCGCAGACCCCTATGTTAAAGTCAGTTTGGTTTTGCTTCTGTGTCATGTATTTTTACAAACACTCTTTCTGAAGACTGCTCTAAAGCCTGCTTTCATGTTTAAAACCTTTTTCTAATTAACAGTTTTCATCTGTCCCTTCCCATTTACACCTATTAGTGCTAATCCACTTACAGAGAGCCTTTCAAAGTCTTCATTCAACCTGTCTGAACAAATTAAACTCTTACTCCTCCTTATTCCCCATAATCAACCATCTTCATAGCCTTGGTTTTTACCTGCTCCATTTTGATTTCATCCATCTCTAACAGGACTTGAGCTACATTTAAAAACCATCCCTGGAAATTCCTGAGCCAATAAATTTCAAGAGTGCATTTGCCTTTTTGTGGCAGCATCTCACTAGTGGTTGGTGTTGGTGGTTCATGGTATGGCCGAGCAGTATACACTGGTACCTACTGGTCAGTCATTTCCAGACTGGTGGAAGTCACTAGAGCTGGTGCCTCCCGCTCAATTCGACCTGCTTTGAACAGGGGGTTGTACTAGATGGCCCCCTCGAGGTCCCTTTCAACCTAAACTATTTTAGGGTTCTTTTATTCCAGTTTCTCTTGACTGATGAACAACATGACCTTATTTTTCATTTCTGTTGCTGATGACTTCCAATTTTGCCACCAACATATCAGCATTATTCTAGCTTTTGCCGAAGCCACTGCTAACAAATAATTAAGAACATAAAAAAAAAAAATCAGTATTTTATGAGACATATTTGCTACCAATAATCATGTGCTAATTTTTTCAGCATGAAGGGATAGATATCATCCACTTTTCAATTAGAATGAATTAAGTTTTGTTACATGCTTTGACCTCTGACGTCACTGTGGTCATTCCCACTCCAGAAGGTGTCCTATCTTTATTCCCATGTTCGGCATCACAGTTCTTACCTAGAGTCAATATTAGCCTTCATTATCTTGATTATTAGCCTAAACTAATCCTAACCCACTTCTCGTCATAGTAGCTCCATGTCTTCTTTAGTTGTTCATTCACTGTTGTTATTGTTATACATAAGGTACTCTTTATATTTCTTTTCTTCAGCTTGTAATAGGTGCTGTGGGAGTCCTGACTAGCACCGGCTGGTGGGAGGCAAAGTATCTGCTGGTATCTTCTCCTCTCAGCTCTCTCCAAGTACACTTTCAACAATTGGGAGAGCTGGGCCTCATATTATGCTTTCTGCTGTAATCCTAAACTGACTCAAGCCCTTCAGTACTTTGCCTGACTTCATTCTAGTCTGCTAATTTCACTTGCTCCCGGCTCTTGCAAGTCCTGAGAGCATGTACTTCTTAATATCTATAATACAGCTATTTGAAATCATGCTGTCAAAACAGATGTATATACTTCTAACTTGAAGCAAAATGATAACTAGCATTTTAAAAGTAAAACAAAAATAAGACAGGCAGTGTTTTCCTGCTGACAAGTGTGTAAGACAATGTAGCAGACGTGCACTATTGAAATGCAGGTGGGCTTTTATCCCTGCCAGTGGTAGTTCCAGATGTGGAGAAATCAACACCCCCAAACAAAAAATAAAAAAGGATTTGCATGATACAGCACAGAGGAAGCCTGGAGCAAGCTGGCACCATCTAGGAAGTTGGAAGAGAGCCAGAGGAATTATGGCCCGAGCTCTTTGGAGCCCTGTCTGAAATCAAAGCCGCTCCCCCTTTGGTGGGAACTGCACAGGAAAAGGATGAATGGGAGAGCGTAGATGACGGGTATAGCCTTCATTGCACATGCAAAAGGGTACAAATTACAATCCCTTGAGCATACAGAGGCGAAGAAAGGTTCACAATGCCTTATTATATTAAGCCACATTATGAAAATGACTGTTTACATTGGTTCATTAATGTTTGTACAAGGCTGTGAACATGCAAAGTGGTAAGTATCAGCACAGGCATCAGCATGGTCTCTCAACTTTGACATGTTCATGAGTGTTGTAACAAAAGAAAATACACTTCAATCATAACAATTATTGCCCACGAAAGGCAGTGTTTAGCATATTGTCTCTCTACATCATTTCTGACCATTGAAACTAAGCCAGAAATTGATATCCGTGGATATTGTTATCCTGAGCAATTTATTTCTTCCAAAAGACAAAATGTGTGTGATCATCAATAAATTAACAAATTCAACCCACCAAACTAGCACATTTGGCACTGCAAGGCTATGTAGGTGCTGTGTTGTTAAAGTACCTTTAGTCAGATTTGTTACAATGCCTTACATTGTACTGCCTGGTGAAAGGGAGGTTATTTCTCAGCTTTCTACTTTTTAATTTTTTAATTCTTTCATAACTGTACCAGACCTCAAATCAAGATGAGGTTTTAGGAGGAAGTGCCAACATCTATTGCTTAAAGCAAGTACCCCAACATCTCAGTTTTGTTTCAACACCAGCTAGAGCAGTAAACGCTATAAACAGAAGAAACACATATCTTCAACTCTGCTGGATGAAAGAGTGAAAGCAAGGGGGACTGCAAATAAGTCTCTCCCCCAGCCTCCATGCCCTTGCATGGCAGGTCCTTTTCTCCAGACAGGCTCTCGGCTCAGCAATACCCGCTCATTTCCTGGATCAAAGCAAATTCTACAACGTCGTTCGCGGTGCATTTTCATATATCTCTGTCTGCCATCCTGAAAGGTTGGCTGTGTCTCTCTGACTCTCCCGGCAGCTGTCTGGCTGCGGAGGCAGTGCTCACTGTGTGCACTTGTCAGCTCGGCTCCGCCAGCCTCTCCTCAACAGGCTTCCCCAGTGGTGCTCCGGGAAAGGGCAGCCTGTCCTGCACCCCAAAGGCATCCACTGAAAGCGGGGAGCAGGGACCGGGGCAGGCTTCCCCTCTGCTTCTCAGCTACAGCCTTTTAAAGGAGCATATGGCCTGCAGCAGGAGGGAAACTGTTAAACCTCAGGCAGGTTAATAACGAAAACCCTCGAAGACTGGTGTTGGGACCAATCTCACTTAATACTAGTATTAATGACATTGGCACAAAAATATAAAAGCAAACAAATAAATTTCCTGAGACCTAAATGTCTGGAAGCCTTGTCAATAGAAGGAGGATTGGGGGCTCACACAGCAAGAGCTGGATTATCTGGAGGGATAATAGAAATGGGATGAAATGTAATAGCAGTATGCAAGGTCAGAAGCTTTGGAACTAATAACAAGACTTTCTGCTATAAACTACAAGGTTGTCAGCTGAAGGAGCTACGTAGGGAGAAGTATATTTGTAGAATATGGGATGTCTGCAAATCATCAGCTGTGAAAAGAGTAAACCCATCAGGTGATGTATCCTCAGAAGAGCAAAGAAAGATTAATTCCCATAGTAAAGGCTCCTATGAGAGCTCCTCCTTTGAAATACTATGATGTATAATGCCAACCGTGTTCCAGAAAGAGTCCTTCCAACCAGAACAGGCCCAGAAATAGGCTTCAAAATTATCAAGATAATGTTCTCATGCAACAGGACTAAACAACCTCACCTTTTACCCTAGCAAGACCAGGACAGGAAGGATAGTATTCCTGTCTGGTCATTTACCAGGCAAATTAAACACTCCAAAAGGGGCTTTAAGCTAAAAGACACATAGGTATAAATTTTAGAAGAAAATAAGAAAAAACGTGTCTAGCAGCAAAGTTCTGCAAGTGCCTCCCCATCAGAGTCCCATCATCTTAGGTGTGGTTTGAAAAGTTCATACAAAGGTGAAGGTCAGGGGAGTAAACTTGGTGAAACAGGACCGGTTTTACAGTAGGAAAACCACTATCTATATACTACATATTAGCACCAGATTGTTATCCAACACTTTTCTCTGTATTTCTCTGCAGCAAACATCCACAAAATTTGTTTATTTTTTTAGCATTTCTGAATCGTTTTTTAGGCAAGTTTTTTCCCCCTCCATTTCTTGCAAAAGTGCCAATAGCTTTTTTGCTTTTCACACTGACACTGTAATGGTCCACCTCTCAAACACCTGAAGGTACACCTGATAGCATGTCTCCTGCTGTGCCCCACACGAGCTCTCTGCAACACAAAAAAGTAGGATGTGCCCATTCTGCCTTGCTCCAGCTGCCTCCTCTCAGCTGACTGTTATTATTTTTGTCATTTCTAAACCAGAATGGTGTATTCCTTCAAATCTGTGCTGTCTGTCACACTTCCCTAGCCTACAAATAATGCAATGTGCCACCTGGAAGAAATACATCATTTGCACTGCTCCCTCCACCTAGATGCTGTTGCAGACACATCGTTTCCCATTAAACAAGGCCACTTGCTGTAGAGCAAGCCTGTCCTTAGCCTTGCACCACAATAACTGCTGAAGGATTATGTCTCACAGTCAGAGAGAAAAAGCATGCAAAATATAAATCAGGCTGTTAAAAAAACTCAACCTTGTGAAAGACAAAATCGGCGACAAGAAAAGGAGGCTTGACAAATTGTATAAATAAGGCAGCAGCAACTTTTTGAGGAAAGAGTTAAAGCAAATAAAGAAAAAGCAGAGTAGAAGAGAAGAACATTCCTGATCTCTAGTTCTAAAAGCACCAGAGACACACACGGCTCCTCAGAGCTCTGCCCATGCCTGAAAGTGATTTCAGGAAGCTAGAAACATCTCATCAATGGTGCTAAGGAAAGTGGAAATTTATTCCATGTTTTCCTACAGCACTACAGAAACAGCTGCTGGAAAAGGACAGCCAACAGCTCAGCTCCAGCTTGGACAGTTAGTAGAAAGAGCAGAAAAATAGTTAAATTGAATGGGCAGAAAATGAAGGCCTTCCCTCAGAGGGATGTGTCCTCAGTCCCCAGATAATCAAATAGCAAAGGCATTTCTCAAGAAAGCTGTTTGTTGTTGAAAATTTTAATTTAATCAGATTAGGTTTGGTAAGCATTTAAATAGAAAAAACAAGAGCATTCTCATTTCTTTGGACAATACTAAACCTGAAATGTTTCTATGCACCTCAACCAGAATATCATAGAATGCTAATTTTGCCAGACTTTGCCTCAAACTAGAATGACAGAAAATTTCAAAATGTCCAGCTCTCCTGAGGAATGGAAATTCCAGTTTCCAGTCAGCTCTTTCAGGTGTCACTGACAGAATTAGACTTTGTCTAAGATTGTCCCCACACTTAAGTTTTCTTTAGGTGGGCTCACAGCATTTCTGTCTTTCACTGAGAAAATTTATGCATTTATTATATGACTAATAGCAGCACTGACCTCTTCTGTTGCACCTTACCAGGACAGCTTTATTTTGCAGGCTGGAAACAAATGGTCCCTTCTTAAACGTTAGGTGCCATCTGCTAAGCCTTGAATGTAAATGAACAAAAAGACATTTGCAGAACACAACCCACAAGCAGGATCAATTCCTCCTGACACTGTATCTATTACCTAGACTTCACTTTTCTAACAGCATCAGACTAAAGCTCAGTGCTCAAAGCTGCATCTAGTTTGTAATTAAAACAAGCAGAAGTTGGATTTCTTTTGTTCCCTCTGATAAAGCAGCAAAGGTCTTTTTCACCTACTCTAGGAGAACCACTTAAAAATTCCAAGGGCCTTAAAAATTTCAGTATGAATTAGCTCCAAAAAAAGTTCAAGAGAAACAATTTCCCCGCTTCTTTAAGGTTTCCATGTTAAAATCAGTCTTTCACAATGACTGCACATTAGAAAACTGAAATTGTTGCCAACATGAACACTACACTTAGATCACAATATGAATTAATGAACTTGCTTTTCACCTTCATCTCCCCCTTCTTCAATGCTTTCCTCCCCCTCCCAAATAAATGAGCCGTGTTCCTAATAAAGTGCTTGAAAGGGAGGCTGGGAAATTTAATAATAAAAAGCTCTCTGAAATTAAGTTTCTGGCAGTACTTTAAAAAAGAAAATGTTATTACTTGGTCCTTTGCTTTTCCCCAAAGCAAATTTCAGTCCTTTGAGGACAGCACAAATATAAAGCAGATAATTTACAAACCTTTTATTCGGCAATTTGCCTGGTCCAAATAAGCAACTATAATAGGAATTGCCAACTGAGTATTTTAAAGATTCTAGTATAGGAAGAGAAACTGCATATTTCAGAAGAAGAAATTCTCTGTCTAAACTATCAAATAATAGACTTTCAATAGGGAGAAAATTGTTGAACGTGTTAATTTTCATAGGAAATAGAAGGGAGCATTAAGAACTGAAAACCCAATGATAATTGTTGGAGTTCTTATCATATAAGTTTCCTAATCTCAGCTTTTTTGCATTTGCTGTACTGAAGACGACAAAGGGGAAAATACCAAGAGTTTGCCTTAGACTATTCAAGTCCAGAACCACAAATGAGCAGATACTTGGCAAAGTGAATCCAGATTTTTGCCTCTGCTCATGTCTTATCAAAAAGAGTTATCAAAATACTCTTGACAATTTAGAAAACTAAAAAATGTCACTTAAATTGTGAAAACTTAATCAGGAAAACAAAAGCAAGGCTAATTCTCTAATTTTGCAACAGCTACAATGTCTTAGACTGTTTCTTACATAGCTCTCAAAGAACAGTGTACGATAATCAGGCTCCATTGAATTCTCTAGGAATTTTCCTGTTGTATCCATTGGGTCAGGATTGTGCTATAATGCAATACATAATTCTGCAGAATTTTTTATCAAGGGACCTACAAGTTAGATTTTCACATCCTCTCTCATAGTTAATAGTCGTACCATTTTGCATCATCATAAATGTGTATCATTTTGCAAGATTCACAATTTATTCCTTAATCACTTCCAGTGACTATTTTGGACTACTTACCACTCACCACCAAAAAGAAAAATGATTTTGTGCTCTGTCCCTCTACACTTCACATGCCTCAGACAGATGGTTGGTTCCACTAGCCGAGTCAAAAGAAATAAAGGGCTGAAGCATGTGGGAAAGCATCTTCCTGTGTAAAAATACCAGGGTTTTTAAGCTGGTTTGTTTTGAATACAAACATAACATATCTTTGCAGGAAGAAAGTTTTTTAGTTTGGATCACATTGTTATTCAAGGTGCATTGGTCACCTCAGGCATGCCTACTTGTCTTCCCAGGAACACTGCCATTTGTAGCCATGTGCATATGTTGATTTCAGTATTTGCATTATATCCCATCCTCTTCCTCTCTCTTCATTATAACCGTCTTCCTTCTTGTAAAATATAGCATCATACTTCAGAAAAATATACCAGAAAAGATGTATTCACAAAGCTCAAAAACAAACCCGAAACCAAAAGCCCGCATGGAGGGTGGACCCCCAGTTCAGAGATATTCAGAACTGGACGTTTGGCTCATGACAGCCTACATCACATGGATCCAGAAAGATTTGAAATATTTGGACACTGGTCTTTGACTAGGATAAAAATCCTGTAAACACATGCTCTGGTTTGATGAGTGAAACAGAACTGCCATTAGTCAAGAGTATCTTGCACACACCTGTAGCAATCTTTCTGTGTCAGGTTCAAGGTCCACAAGCTGTGCTGAACTTGATTGTTCCTACCCTTTACTCTGAAAAGGCTCCCCAGTCATCAACCCAACACCTTCAACAGGCAATGAGCTTCTTCCCAACCAGAAGCTGAGACACAGGATGTCAGCTCAACTGCACACAAGCACGTGCGATCCAGTCAAATAACATGTTCAAACTACAAAGCGTCACGTGGACCATGCGTAAATGGATGCAATCAGGTGACTGTGTGAGTTGAACATCAAATACAGGATTATCATTCTTCATAAAAAAATAATTCCACCAAAACAAACCAATGACTTCTATATCAAAAGGCACTAGATGATTCCTCTGAGCTTTAAAATCCTTTGGGTTTTTCTGTCAGTATTAGCCTTCCATGAGACTGAAGGATGGTTGTAGGGTGTATAAAAAATTAGTGACTCCCTAGCTTCTGTCACACTGTGAAAGGCTGGCTACAAGCTTTTTAATCATACTATAATTTCTAGCAGGAACGTGCAAAAAAACCATGTAGCACAGCATTTACTATAAGTAAAAATTCAACCCCTTTCCAGCAGAGTTGCATAGTGCAGTCAACAAGTCACTTCTAGCCTGCAAAACCTCAATATGTGGTTCCCAACAGAATTCATCAACCACAGCGGTCATCAGTAGGATGACAGCAGGATGCAGAGATGGCTTCAGCTGTTGATGGAGCAGGAATGAGCACCCAGGACCCAAAGACACGAGACATCCAGAACCACCTGCCCCAGTCCTTCCCATCACCCCACCCAGCAGCAGGAGGCCACTGCAAGATCTGACAGCCCGGGGCCTAAACAGAAGGACAATACAGCCGTGTGCACACCAGCAGGTATAAATTCAGGAAAAGGAGAAGCTAAATCTTTCATGACTTGGTAGAAACTGTTTCCCCCTTCTGACCGGGGGACTTGGGGACTGAAAAGACCCTCTCCTCCACATCACCCTGTGGCGGTACAGCGCACAGCTCTGCCACCCTCCTGCGCCGATCAGAGTTGTGTAATCACACCTGAAGCAGAAGGTTGGTCCACTGTACTACTGCACAACTCGTTTCACAACACTTCTATTATTAATTAACCAGTTCATGTATACAGTGATTTTAATCCAACAGTCACATTTCTATAACCCAATTAAGCCACAGAATATTCATAAAGTCATACAGATACATCCAGAGATTATGTCCACCAGAGCACAGGACTGGTTCAGGAAAAGATTTTCAATAGACAGTGAATATATGGGGCGATATCTTCAGCTGGGGTAACTTAGTGTTCCTCGCCTAATGGCAGTAGTAAAATCCTTCAGTGCATAGTAACTGAGCATTTGGGCCTCTGGATTTTGCATGGGGTTATGATATTACATACATATCATGGATAGCTTCCCTGTAAAATAAAAATGAATTGAGAAATTTCAGGATTGGATTTGGAGTTTCAGATTGAAAACCCATTAGGTCTTGTGCAAGTTTAGATTTGGAGAGATCAAAATTTTGAAATCTATGCTAATGACATCTTAACATTTACAGGCAGGGAGCTTGTAAGACTATTCATTTTTGACTGAGAAAAGCTGGGACGAGGTATACATGTATCAGAACCAGAAAGCTGGCTCTGACATCCATTTTGCAATTTGTATGTTGCCTATCCAACAACAGCAAAGCATTCAGATGGATCAAAGGTACAAATTCTAACCCATTTTTCACATGCTGAGAAAATTCTGTTAGAAATTGTGTTTTTAAAGTGGCCAGGATTTTCAAAAGACTATGAATAATTTCTAAACAGCTTCTTCCAAATTTAGAAGAAATGATGGATGAATATTTATACTTCAACCACTGCTTTAAATAAAATTCAAGGTTGAGACTATACAAGTGAAACTTTGAAATACAGATTTTAAAAAGAAGTTATTTATGCCAGAATTTAGGATTTATATTCAAGCATCACTTCGAACTTAACTACCAGATCACTTATTTGATGTAATCATTAATGCAAAACAATACCTGTTTTATTCTTTTACTTTAACTGTAAATCTTTTAATCACATTTTGTACACAAAGCTTAGCAATGAAATGGGTATAACTAACGTTACTGAAATATTCCATATAATCAATTTCTATCTTGATTTATCTCTCATGTACAGAGTTGTGAAAAAAAAAACCAAAAAACAACATAAAGAGCTCAGTGAAAACTGACAAAATGTGTATAATCCTTGGATGAATTAGAAAAGCCAGAATCCATAAGCAACTCTGTGTAAGAAGGATTCCCAAGTGGAGAACCTCATCCTGCATGATGCTACTTTTCAGAGATGAAAGGGGAGTAGAGAGATTATCTATCTACATCTTATTCATGCCTAGTGTAAAATAAAGTGGGCTTTAAAAAAAAAAAAACAAACCAAAACATGTAGCTCATGGATCCACTACTGAGCTGAGCAGACTGTACTGCGAGGAGAGCTGCTCTGCTCCTGAGAAGGAATCATTCACAGCTTTTAGCACCAAGGGAAATACACAGTTGTTATGCCACTTTCCCGCAAGGTAATTAACAGGGGCCTTCAACTTTACTCAGCTGATCTTTCTCTCCTTAAAATGTCAGAAAATGGCGTTCTCTAGATTCAGAGTGAATCCTGAAGTCAATAACCAAATACAAATTCAGACAACATACAGTGGACTCCATATTTTCGGAGACTGCTTCTGGTGTGCTTCACAGGACTGACGGGAAGGCTTTGGCTGCGGAGGAAGAGTCAGATCTGGCCTTTCATTAACAACAGGCTGCATTTCACAAGAGAAGACATGCCGCTCTACCATACATCACCTGCTTTGACAACAGCAAAGAAGCGTGGGAGAAGTGGTACTTGCTCTTATAGCATCATCTGAAGAATCGCCAACAGAAGGCAAGCAAGGCAACACCCTGAGGGCATGGAAACAACCACCAGGATGCAGCTTTGACGTGGATGTCTCTGAAGCGGGAGGCACACCGCACAGCGGGCTGCACGTCCCAGTGCCGGGAGGACAGCTGCCTCCTGGGTCTTTGTGTGTATCAGTGCCGCTGCACGGGGCGGCTCTCCGCAGCTCAGCGCGCCTCTAACCACTGCACCCTTCTTTTCAGTATTATTGTCTTACAGGATTACATTTAAGTTACAGACCTCAAACTAACCCGGAAAGTTAAATCCTCTGGAGAATGAGTGTAAATAGGATTACCTGTAACTCCCAGTTCTTGCCCAGCTGCGCCACCACGGCTCCTCTGACCTCTGCAGAGGGACAAAAATCACACAGGCAGAACAACAAAGGGCTTGGGGGCGTTATTTTGTTTTTATCTCCCAGGAGGAAACGAAGACAGAGGTAAGAGACACTACCTGTTAATATTTTTATGTTGCCTGTTCACTTCTTTCTCTTCTAGCTTGTGGCTGCTCCTGACTGAGGTCTCCCGTGTTTCCCCACAGAGGGGACAGCACATGCAAGCCACTTCGGCAAAGACCACCCTCCCCTTGGGCACTCACGCCCCTCACTCAGCTCAGTAGGGCTTTTCTTCCCAGCACCAGTTTTTGTCCTTGTCCCCATCCTGCGGCAGGAGCAGTCCAGCCCAAGCCCTTCATCTGTGGTGCAATAAAAATCAGTGCTGCTCATGCTGCTGCTAAGTCACCAGGCAGCTCTGCCTGGGAGCTTTCATACCACACTGATTGGCGTTTTCATTGCCTTCCTGGCCCCTCAGACACCAGCGCCTCAGAGGATTACACTTCTGCTATTTCAAGCAATAATGGCGAGTTTCTGGATAAGCAGAACTGTAATACTCCAGGGTGAAAGAGGAGATTTTTAAACAGAAAGTGACTTCACCGGACTGCTTTGAGACGGATGGTATAGCCTTATGTTGTCAATTCCTGTACTGATATCTATGGGAAAAACACCTCTCTCAGTCCTTTCAGAGAGACCTGCAGTGACCACCAGAGAACGGCTCAAGTTAAATACTCCTAATTCCACTTTGGTTCTGCATTTCAGACTTCAGAAATGTTTGGGCTGGCCAGTTCAAGAGACAGACTGGTCTAAGGTCTGGGCCAAGTCCAAGCCCAGAGCAAAGGTAGTAAAAAAACTCTGGGGTCCTTGCAGTTCAGTGTTCAAAACATCCTGAAACATCTGAGCTGTGGTACTGGCACTGACAGACACATCCTCAGAAACTCTGATCTCTTCATTAGATGCAATCCTACAGCAACTGAAGATTTTCTCATCTGCATTTCAGTCAATATTTCTTTAAAATCTTTATACCCACATATAAAGTGGGGCTACTGTTTCAGAATTGCATCTGTCTTGTACACTAACCAGTACTAAAGACTTCTGCCCATAGAGTTTGCTTATTATTACCCTGAATCTCCTGACAATTCCCATGTTACACTACATGGCTATATATTTGCCTTTATATATCTCTTGGCTCCTATTGTAAATGTAAGAACTTTCCTGTACTTTCCTGTAAATAATCCTTGTAGATAAAACAAAACAAAAAAGAGACAAAAGTAGCAGTAAAAATATTTTCGGTCAATACAAACAGCTTAGATAATGGGCTAGACTCATTTCTCCCAGACGATGGGAGATGCCCCTCTGATTAGATTTCAGGGTAGTAGGAAGTAGACAATTAGATGATGAGACAGCATCTCCCACTCTCAGCAGACTGAAATATTTTAACTGTTTTTTAAACATAGTTTAATGATAAAGAAACTTGATTTTCAGTTTTTAAAACAGTCAACTTTTAATTGCAACTGAATTCCCCATTCATTCCAGTGCTTAGAAAACATCTCTTTGTCTTAATAAACACCATCACACAGTGATAAGTGCAATTTGCTGTTTATTAGTGTTTATTTAAATTTAATGCATATTTAACTTAAACTCCTCCCTCCCTTTCAATGAATAAATTTTCTTTATAATTATGTGAACATCATCTATATTATGGAGCATCTACATGTAAATCATTTTGTTCTCAAAACATAGATAAGAATAATAACCTTGTTTTTGTAAAGATCACTACAAAGATCTTGAATCTGTTGAAGAGTGAAGCATGAGCCATAGTGTGTATCCCTCTTAAATCCTATATAAGCTGTAAAACTCTGATTCTTTAGCTCAGTTGGCTTACAAAAAACCCAACCAACCAACCAACCAAAAAAAAAACCAAAAACCCACTGCATTTTTTTATTCATTCTCTTCTGTACATATAACCCAAGATGGCATTCTGTCAGACCGAGACAGCTGGCAGCAAGGTTGCCTGTCTCTGTTTTGCAGATATTTGTAGTTGCCAGCAATTTGGAACAGTCCCCAATCTTGTCTCACAGCAAGTCAGGTTGTGTACCCGGCTGGCATCAAGCCACAGCCATCATGGCAAACTGTAAAGGACTCTGAACAAGCAACAGATTTTCACAGGAAGAAAGAAAACAGGGGAAAAAAAAAAAAAAAGAAACTAAAAGAAACTGGATTGTCAAGTGTAAAAACAAAGGTTTAAGGTACTCAGAATGAAAAACTCTTCAAGAAGCTCTTTCTCTACCTCTGGATTTCAGAATATCCTCTGGTTTGGGATCCTCTGTCCTTCCAGTGCAAGTGTTACCGGCCTGCAGCTGGGAAAGGTGTCTAACCCCATCCTCCTGATTACATTACGAGAATTTTTAGCAGGTCCTTGAGCTGTTACCTGATTCTAGACATATGATTTTTAAATAATAACTTCTTTAGGACACTCAAAACTGCACAGGACTCTGAACAAGAGAAAATAATTTTGAAGTAATGCACTTTCGAGGGAACAATTTCGTCTAATCTTATACTCTGCTGAACTCCTAATTAGCTTTTACTGTGTTAACACACAGTAAGGAGATGCAGAAATTACTATAGGCATATTGATTAATCAGCCTATTTGGCAACAGCTGGGGTGATGAAAATGTAAGTTGATGAAAATGTAAGTTCTGCACCCCAGCGAGCATGCCCAGCAGTGAGCTCAAAGGTAGCCCTGGCAGCGCCGTGCCACCGAGGGAGGGACTCTGGCGCACCAGGCAGCACCTGCCAAACTCATCACCACCAAACCAAACTGCAGAGACTCTTCACAGGGACTGCAGAGAAATTTAGAGTGGGTCTTCAGCACTGGCTGCACCAATGTGTATGCCCAGAAACATTCAGTAGGAACAGGGAAAGAAACCCTGTAATAGAGCATCATGGATTTAATAACCACTTCATGCATTAGTGGCAAAGCCACAATTTGAGCAGGCCTTCACCAAAATTATATTATCGAAACAAAGGCAGGAGCTACGCAGCCATTGAAGGGAGAGGAGTCATTCAGAAATCATAGGAAACAGAGGGCAGAGAGCCATGAGAACTGCAGTGCTGACAGAAAATGAAGAGAGAGCTCAAAGTGAAAACAAAACTCAAATTCCAGTCCTCGTATATGGCCATGTTTTGAGCAGCAGCTGCTGACACTCACTTGCAACACAGGGGAAGGTTATTTTTAAACAAGAAACTTCCAAGATTATGCAACTGTTCCCAGGAACTTTCACTATTTTACAACATATAAATCAGAATTACAAATCAGATTTGCCATTGGTACCCTGGATTGTTGTTTTCATGGGCTGTCAAACTGTCTTGCATCTGTACCTTTACTCACTGATTCACTTGTCACCTGTCTGAAAAGAAAACAGCTTAAAAACCTCGATTTAATAGAGAGAGTAAAAGGAAACATAAACCAGCACATTATGAAAATGCCTTATAAAGCATCTGTTATAAACCCCTTCTTTCGTTTATTGCTTAAGGGATGGCAGCAGGTGTCACAAGCTGGTGAAGAAACACTTCTTTACTGCAAAGCTCATCAGCAATGTCAGACTCTGAACATGAGCATGGTTCATTAGTTAGTCAGTCTAAAATCCCCAAACTTGGACTTAGTCTAAGAATGCAAGTACAGGGCAGAGACATGACAAAGACATTATCACTCCTTTGAGAAAATGCTTTGAACTGGAGGCAGAATCTCAAAGCTAGATCATTATTTTGGTACCTAATAACTGCTCTAATGTTAAAATGTTAGTTGACATGGTTTGTTAGCTGGTTTTCATTGGGCTCCACTTACATCTCTTTACTGATCCTTTCTTTTCTACTATAAGATTAGGGTGAGATAAGGACATAATCTGTACAGGACACTGCTCTGTACCAACTTTGGGGATGCTGCAGAATGAATATTTCTGGATTCTGAAAGCATCAGCTGTAACTCAGAGTGGCAGAATTAGCGTGGAAGTCCACCCCAGTTTGCTTTTGTAGGTATTCCATAACCACACTGTCAGCTTTAGTCTGCAGATATTAGCTCCTTTGCTAATAGTGGTAATAGTAAATTTCAGCTCTCCTAAACCATCTTTTCAGCCTGCACATTTCCAATATAATTCTTGAAATCCTCCCTATGTTGATGGCCATTTCTGGGGAGCGTTTCTGCTAACTAGGGAGATCTATTCCATAAGTCTCCCTTTGCCCACAAGTCTCAAACTGTGCTGCACACCCACCTGGCCTTTCCCTTTTTCCCTATCTCCTCCCCTTTCACCCAACAAAAAGTCCAAACTGCACTATGAGAACTGATTTTGGTAACTGAACTTTTAAGCCATTTGTAGCACTAAAGCCAGACTATCCAGCGTGCCCCACAAAATTTTCCTGGAATCATTTCTTCTACTCCCTCATCCAAGCTATAGACAGGAGTCTAAGATGGATTGTAGGTATTTTCTTTTTTTTACATGAATCACTACTGATGTTTAAATTGCACAGCATGTTCTCTCTACCATAGGCAATGTTTTAGCTACTCTAGTTTCCTGGTCGTGCTTTTTCAGAACATAATGCCCCTGTGGTACTTCACAAGTGGGTCTATAGTTTCAGCTGAATTTTGCACACGCACCCTGCAAAGGCAATCGCAGGCAGTGCGTACAGGATGCCCAAAACAAAACTGCATCGCAACACTCCCGGATAGCAAGTGAAAAAAAGGCCAGATGCATATCTAACTTCCAATATGCAACTGAAACACCCTGTTTAATTTTGAGCTTTTACATCATTTTCACTACACTGTGCATCTTTAAACCTTATGGGATCCTAACACCACTCTGGTTCCAGAGATCTTAAAGGATTACTAAATGCTGCTGTGATACTACCTTGCGTAAATTGAAGAGAGCACTGTTTTTCATGTTTTCTAACTGATCCCAGTCAGGAAAGATACAATCATAGTTACCCAAAGATATAAAATGACACAAAATGAGTCATTCCTTAGTCCCAGATTGCTTGACATTTACAAAATTGGCCTGTTTTAAAAGGAAAAAAAAAAAAAAAAAAAAAAAAAAAGACCTCGAAGTAATTAAGCTCACAGAGTTACTAGCCTGGGGCTCACTGAAGAATGGTAGTACACTCATTAATTCCTAACATGGCAAAATAGTCAAGGTGCAGAACAGAGTCCCAAAATCCTCTGCAAGCCATTTCTATTTAAACCGCTTAATATTTATTAGCTGGCTAACTACCCAGCCTTCAACACACTGCTTGCTTCAAAACCCAAAAGGGGACTGGGGCATTACAGTTTCACGTTAACCTGGCCTGGCTGGAAGCTGTACCAGGAGCAATCTTGCCACTGGAATTTTTTGACAAATTCCCAGAAAGGCTCCAGGAAACACCCTGGATTCGTTTCAAAGAGGAGGCAGCATATAGTAGGACTGCCTCAGTGCAGGACTCCTCAGCAGTTGCATGTCTGTGTCTGCACTTCTGACGCCAGACCAGGATCTAATTTGCCCCCTTCCCAAAACGTTGTGGAGAAACAGCAGTTGCAGTAACACCATGCTTAAGCAATCAAAAAATAACAGATTTTTGCCATTTTCCTTGAAAAGGAAACAAGTGAGGAAAGCTATTAAAAATTGCAAGGATTTTTCTATGAGTAACAAAGCTGAGATTCCTGTTATTTGGCTATTGATTCATAATGGTTCACTTCAAGCAGGACATTTTCAAGCTGTCCTCTGAATCATAAAGGGCAAAAATTTGCATCAAGCAAGAAACATAAATAAAGTTAGCTGAACTTGCCTGTCAGTGGGCAGGAGACGATCCTTAGCTCTATATTTTATTACTACTGTACAGGTATCAGCTACACACATTTCTCTCACAGCTCTCAAGCGCATGTCCCACGTGGCTCACCCAAGACACAGGTCCAAGAAACTGGGCACTAAATACCTGAGATCTCTCAATAAACACAGAACTGGCAAAAATGACCCTTTATTGCAGCTGACTGACACTTGTAACCCCAGAGACGGAGTGCAAATTGCTGAAAACACCAGAGTGGTGAGCAGGTCACGAAGAAAACATTTTATTTGGCCAGCCTCTGTGGAAGGGCAAAAATAAACCAATAAATGGAAAGATCTCCACTTGATGACAAGTTACCTACTGGCCCTGAACCAGTCCACAAGCTAGTCTAGCTTTATTGCATAATCACAGAAAACATATCAGACGGGTTGACAAAAGTTTGCTTACTGTTTTGGTACAGTGCTTAAAATGGTATCAGATCCTGTTTCCTTCTCAATATTCATTAATGCTCTACCTATCTTAAAAACTGAATAGGCTAACATCGTAATGATCCCCAGAGAGATTTCACAGAACTGAAGTGACAGTGCCCTCTCCCTCATCAAAATACAAGATTTCAGCTGCTGTAACAAAACCTTCACCATGACAGTATGATGCTTCTCACGGTAAAACGTTGCTTTCCCTGGGTTATGTTCACTCCATATGCGCTAAGAACAATGCCCTAAACCCCATTTAAATAGTACCAGAGTAAAAACCAATTGTGAAAAAATTAAAATAAAATGAAATAAAATATAAAACAAAATCTTGCAGCAAATCTGCTCACTGCCTCTACACAGTCAGATCCGCTGCCTGAGGGGCAAACCAAAGCCTTTACTTCCATCAGCAAAGCTGAACCAGCTCTCTTAACCCATGATTGCAGTTTTTCTGTCACTTCTCGTAACTGCAACTTTTAAACTAAATGCTGGCTGAGGCCACTTGCTGCGATCACACCAGAAGAGCCATTCTGCTTGCCATGTCCTGGCAGTGTGGAGGGGACATGGTACAGGGACGTCCACATACAATAGCCACCACCTCCCCTCTCCTGTTGGACACATACCTGGCTGAGCTTGCTGTGAGTGTTGCAGGAGTGATGTGCTTTAAGCTGGGCAGGATTTTGGCAGTAGCAAGCAACCCCATTTACACGCCCAATTTCGCTCTAGGTAAGTCACAAATCAGCTGTCTGGCAAGCATGGATATCGAGATTGTATTGAAATTTTGGCTGGTCCTCAAAGCATCAAGCAGTTTAGAATGCCACAAGTTCCTATTTGTGACTTGATATATATTCTAAAGCACTCCTACATTTCAAAAATTTGTTACAGAAACCTTTTATTCTGAGGTATTTCCAATATTAGCTGAATAGAGAATCTAAAAAAGCAGAAGGCTATCTGCTGGTTTAAATAATTCCTAAAAATTACAAGACTGTATTGTGACTGTCTGTCACAAAATTAATGGATCTGCAGTAGTACTTATACTTCAAATTAAAAAATTCCTCAATTACCCAGATTTTCAGTATATTCAACAGTATGTGTTAAAAAAATAAACTCAGTTTAAACTAAATTTCCTATTATAGCCTTTGTTTAAAAAAGAAAAAAAGGCAATTAAGTAAAGAGATTGATAATGAAATATAACATACTGCAATTTTTCATCTTATGATCACATATTGCCTGTTAGGAATATACTCATTTAAGAGGGCAGCACTTTGTCAGCTGCCAAGAATATGCATGCACAAAAGGGAGCACTGAATGCTCCCATGAATTTAATGACTCATCTCTACTCTCAGATAGCGAAAATCTCCAAGAGCATCCACCTCAATCATTTCCATGCTGCAAGAATGGTAATCAGAGACGGGTCCAACCTGAACTCTAAATCCACATTTTCTTCTTTTGGATGTGGGAGCAAGTTCCCAGTTACAGCTTTGCTCATTTTCCATGAGAATTAAAATTTCAACACTAAAAGCTATAGTTTCTCAAGTGCAGAACGGCTTGAAAGCCGTTTCCACACTCTGACTCAGGCGTCTTGGCAGACATCCTTACCTACCTGCCATTCCGAGCTACCACGCAACTTCCATTGAAATGCCAAATCAGAATGATTCAAAATTAGCTTAATGCCATCTCTTTCTGGACTAGGACTATGTCCCCCAAAAGAGTATGTGATCTCATTACAGGAGTCCCATGCTTACAAGATTTTCTGAATGAATTATCACTGATTAAGGTGTGATTTAGCATGCAAACTGCCAGAGGCATCTGAAAAGCTCTGTTGTCACATGATGCATAATTTCCTTCAATATTCAAAACAAAATTAAACAAGTTCAGGTGAGCAGCAAAGATGCTGTCTTCAAATGCAGAAATGTTTTATTACATCTTTTCTCTCTACTGTATTACTGCTTCCTAGAGTAATTCGTAACTTGTTTTTCACAAAGCTGTCTGTAGTTTGATAGTCTAACTATACCCAAAGGTTCCCCTCACCCTCCTCCTACCCCTCTCATTTTCCTCCCCCTGCATTTTCTGAGCATTCATCTTTCAAACAGAGACTATCACAACACCTCGCCCCTGCTCTCTTTGCAGCTAAAAATCCCTGTTTCACCATTTCTCAGAAATCTGTGCCAGCGCTCCGTCTCACATTCCTGACCTGTCTGCACTGTACAAGCAGCCCAAAACCACACGACGCCGAGGCTGTGCAGCTGCAAGGCTGCGTGGTGCGTGTGTGTGTGGAGGGGGAGGGAGAGGAATTAAGGTAGTTTATTGCCTTTTTCGGATACTTTGAAAATGAATGGCAATATTCTAAAAGCTGATGTGATAATGTGAGCAGACAACAGTCATATATGAACTAGCTCACTAAAGAGAGACTGGATTTTCTATTAAGCACTTGAAATGTTCTCCAGTGGTAGCAGAAGAGAAGACCTCTGCTGGGGAGAAAATAATGCAAGGGGCAACTCTACCTCCAACAAATGATATTGTTACATATTCCTACATAACTATACAGGTTAAGATACGACAGTTCAAAGTAGTGAGTAGAGCACGCACAAGTGAGTAGTGCCACGCAAGCAATGTCTCCCAAAGTGCATTTTTGGGACCGTGCTGGTGCCATGACTGCAAAACTGGAGCTGCTGTTCTCAGGCACTACAGAAGGAAAGCAGCACACAATGTTTCATCTGAAGGGACCATGCTGTCTTGTCACCCAAGCCAGGAGTTAGCATGGCATTCAAAAGCACAGGTTCAATTTTTGTATCGGTAAAAAGAAGATTAATTGTAAATTGGGATTACTGTACATACTGTGCATGTAAGGATAAAATACATAAAAAACAGCTCAGCAAATAATCTGCCAAATTAGATTACAGAGATAAATTGTCTATAGATTATCCTCATCAAGATATATGACAGCTGTAAAATCTTTTTGTAGCAGAAATTCAGGTTGCTAAAGCCTCCAAAAAAAAGCCTATCATTGCTGGCTGTGTATCATACTAGGCTAGCTTTTGGCCGTGGCAGACTTGAAACACAGTAGACAGCTTTCATTTCTAATCATCCCATTGTTATATTAACCTTTTTTCAAATATATCAGCATATTGTAATATACAATAATTCCAACTAATTACTTACAGAGCCTTGGGCACAGGTTCTGAGAGGGCAGCTGCAGCAAACTCGTATCCTTGTGCCTGGAGGTGACGCAGGACACACTGAAAAGAGTACACGCACCTGTGCATTCAATAGCTTCATCATTCAAACTATGGCACAGATGCATGGAGTATGAGAACCAAAGCACAACTGTAGAGACGCAAGAAAGATCATTATCAAAATGATAATTTCTTTAAAAGACAGATCCTTCCAGCAGAACCCTCAATCAAACGATACGGGCTATGAAATGGACAAGAGACTTCCAAAACCCAGAGAATCTACAGATACGATAATCTATTTTCCCCAAGAATGAATATCCCTGCTTTCTTAATGCATGGAAATGGCAGCCGCTTCCAAATGTTTTCAGTACTGAAATTTCAAGTCAGTATTTCAGGCAATCTTTAACCATTTTCAGCATATTTAAAACATTGCATTAGTGTCTGTATCTGTTTTGGTAAGAGAAATAGGGTACCAGGATGCAATAAGTCCTTCAACCAATAAAGAACTACGTTCTTTAATTAGTGTATGCATTTTGCTTAGCTTTTTATGTCTAAACATGTTTTTTTTTCCTAGTATGAATCACACTAAACCAAAGCATTTTGTCTGACCTAATGAGATTAATGAACAGCCAATTCCAGTAATTCTTACTAGAGTAAGAATTATTACAGAATTTCTTGAATCAGGCATCTCCTTTAGCACTAGGAATTCAAGTTTTCGCTGCTTATGCAGATGTTCTTCGCCTGAATTTCCATCCTAGCATGGCAGCAGTCAGCAGCTGGTCTCCTGTCTGGAGTATGTTTCTTTGAAGGCAGCCACCAGTGAATTACACACCTTAAATCTGACGCAAATAGAATCTTGAGATATAAGGAGTCATAAAGGAGATTTGATGGGCTTTAACTGCAGCCGAATGCTACATGAGGAACATACTCTGCAATAACATGTACATTGTATGGATCCTATTTGCTTCCTCATGATAAAGTGGCAACTTAAGCTGTGAAAATTACTGTCATCCATCTCACCCCATGCATTCACATGCTTGGGAAGTGTAAGCGAATACGCAGCTACGTGTTTTGCAAACAAAATATTTCTCCTAAGTTAAAAAAGAGAATACTTTAATGCATTTCACAACACAGGGAGGCCTGGCATGAGTCCAGCCCATCAAAATCCATCAAGTCTGCTCCACAGACACTGAACTCTCCTGCCTTGCAGTCCAGAATCAGATCCATGGTACAAAGACACAACACCTCTGAAGTCAAAAGGACAGAATTTATTCCTTAACTCAAAATTTTCTTTATTATATGCTACAAAGGCACCTCCTTTTTGCTATTTTTATGTGTGGTGACAGTATTTGTTCTCAGTCCTCCCACTGGATCTCACTGATCTCAGTGTGTTTATACGAAGCTTGATGTGTGAGGAGCACGTGGGCGTATGTTCTTATGATACAGATTTATAAATATGTATATACTTAGTTTATCTGAACTTAAATAAACTCCACTCCCCCAGAAGCAATGCATACCATGAGAAAATTGTGTGTTCTGCAAAACAGCGCCCTGTATTTTTAAAGACTGTTTTGTTAAAATTTTATTTTGAGTTCAAGGAATATTTCTTTGAAATATTTCCTTCAAATATGAGACATATTTACATCATATATGTTGCATTTCTTTATTCTGCATTACCAGTTCTTTATATACTTCTATCATGTTTCTGTTTACATGATACCTCTGTAAATCCAACAGTTTCTTCACCCATTTGTTGTTTTATCTTTAATGTTATCATCCAATTTTCATTTTCTACCTCTGGATCCTTTCTTTATCTACTTTGCCACAGAGAGATCATAATCCCACATTATTAATTATCTCACAGTGATACTGAAGAATTTATTGCTGCTGATGTAATAAGGAAAAACTAATTGATTTTAATAAAGATATGCTTGAATCCAACAGCTGAAAATTTGGTCTGATTTTTGTAGGACATTAACTCAGCAAATCTCTTACAATCCCAGTCTCTATGCCTAATTATAACATGGCAATGCAACCTACTCTTGTAAATCTACAAGCAGGAACAGATTCCAAAATTTTACCCTAATAGCCAAAAGCTACAGTCTCTGCATACTGCTTTGTAAAACAGAAGTGGGTTACTGAGACATCGTATGACTTCAGAGGTCCAGGGACTGGCAGCAATGTTTTCATTTGTCACATAGAAATTAAAAGATGACTTTGCCTAGAACAACTGACAAGATATTTACAAAATTAAAGAAATAAAAGAAGGCTTCAAGCAAGACACAATTTCTCATTCTAATGGCCTGCCTATAATAGCTTTGCTTACAAAATGAAAAGTATGCAGTACAACACCTACTTTTTAACTAGTCTCCATTGATTTCTTTCCTGTATTAGGTGAACAATTCCTATAGAAGTTTTCACCAAAGTTTCTCAAACACTAACCATATGAGGAAGCTTATCATTCCCATTTTACAAATGAGAAGGCTGAGGAAGTAAGATTACACGTGATCCCACAGCTCAAGAAATCTTTGACATATTTGCCTGTCTTGCTGGCTCTGCCTGTGCCTGGCCAGTTCAGGGACCATGGGACAACAGCAGCGCTGCCCAAATGGTAAGGGGAAGGCTGGCTCATGCGAATCTGGCGAACACATGCAGACCAATGAATATTTCGGTTAAAAGAAAGAAGCATCTGTTTCATCAATAAAGAAACTGCACAAGAAAGTAGCAAAGGTGAATGAATGGAGGGTAAGGAAATGATCCATTTCACGTCTCAATACTCTTGGTGGAACACCCAGAGGAGGGAGAAACCACAGGGAAATGGTAATCGAAGAGCCCAAAGCATCAGCACAAGCAAGACCTAAAGCAGTGCATGTAACAACTTTTAAAAGGTTCAGGGCCTTGGCATAGTACCACAAATTAGACAAGCAAATAAAAGCAGTGAAGGAGAAATTATTTACTGCTTTTTTTTCCTCTATGGATGCAGACACACATGAAGTAAAGAAAACTACATTAACAATAAGGCTAAGTGATCTTTGAGAGGGAAAAAAAAAAAAAAAAAAAAGAATCAGACTTCAGGACCCTGCCAGCTTATACATTCATATACATAGAAAAAACCTGGCAGACAGAGCTACCATGGTTTCCTCAGGACTGCTGAGCGACCTGGCAAAACCAGGAGGAATATCGCCAGGACAGGTTGTCCCTGCCGGCTAGCAGGCGTAGTGATTCAGCACAGGCTGTCAATTAAAATCCTTATATCGCATTTTCTACCATCATATTAGCAGGCCAGAATGGATATCCAACAGTTAAGACAAAAAAAATGTTCTTAATTATTCTGAATTACCTGAGAGATACTGTTTATAAAACATGTATTAAAAGACTTTAAACAGAAAATTGAGGGAGGAGAAGGGAGAGAAAAGGAGCTGTTCAAATTTAGCTTGCCCATTACCTTTTTTTGGTTTTGGAAATATATATATCATACAATACAATTATATGAAAATATTTCAGTGAACTGTTCTTGTATGCAAATACTACATGTAACACATTTTGGGAACTATTTAGTGTAAATAATTAGTAGTAATATTTCTCTTTAAGGATACCAGAAAGTGTCTTCAGATACTGGAGGGGCCAAGACACTTCGAACTCTACACTCATCATCCCCCCTCAGACCTCAAAGCCTGCTGCCCAGTTCCCTGGGTACAGGAGCACAAGGGATGGGATGTCCCCAAGGCCTGGTGCCTGGGAAAAGAAAAGGTAGTTCCTAAAAAGCGAGACTACCCTGAAGAGGATGCCTCCCAAAGGCAGCAATATCAGCAAGATCAGGCTCAGCAAGCACAGACAAGCTTCCCAAGGGCAAAGCGACAAGGACCCCCCACTCCTGGTCCCTGATTATTTGGGCAGGACTGACTCCAGACAGGGAAAGGCAACAGGAAAAAACATTTTTTCCCCAGGGATGACAGGGCACCTTCAAAAGCAGCTTTGGATAATTAAAGGTGGGCTGAGCAAGGCATTTTTGTCCTCACAGGACTCAAGATGTGTATGAACACTGCTATGATCCTTGCAAGGAAGCAAAGAGAGGAGGATGGAAGTGGAAAAGATAAAATCATTGCCAAAAAATCTCTCCTGGCTCCTTATCCCCCCAGGTACACATAGCACTATTGCAGGGTCACAGGAGTTAGCAGCTTTCTGAAGGTAGAAAATGAATGTTATTGAAAATTTACATTTAATAACTGGAGGAAAGAAATGGCAGAGTGACTGCCAGCACTCACTGGGTAGGGCTTTTCACCAGCACTATCAGTTGAATAGACCTGTGCCAAGACACCAGAAAAAACTATTAGTATAATAGCATGTTTACACGCTTTGGAGCAGTAATGGAAGGTATTGCAACAGGGATTAACATTAATATGAAGAAACTCAGAAGAAAGGAAGGAAAAAGGCATGTAGATGGATTCAGAAGATTGAGTGGAAATACAAAGATCGGGAAGAAAGAGTTTTACAGTAGACCACTGCACAGATAAGCAAGTTAGATTGTGCCCAAACAAAATATCCAGCGTCGAGACTAACAACCAAGAGAAAGATGCAGATTCATTGAAACATAACACATATTGTAAACAATTAGTAGCAAAGTTACTCTTTGAGGATATCAAGAAGCATCTTTAGACATTGGAGGGGCCAAGAGACTTTGAAGTCTTTCCACCTTATAATTCACGTCTTTTAGACTGTTGTGCAACTGCAAAGTTTTCAGGAAGCATCAGTGATAATCTTGAAAGCCACAATACGATGAACAGAAATGATACGGTAAAAAGGAAGGAACATTATTCATTCATTTTCTTAACTTCATCTTCGCTTTTGACTGACATATTGCTCAAGTGTGTACTAAGAATCAGTATTTATATATTGAAAAGCACCTAAACTGAAATATCTCAAATTTCAAAGAGCTTGGATTCTAAACCTAACAGCATTTTAACAAACTAGTAGTGTTCAATTGCAACACTCCACCTCTTTTGGGCAGCACAATTCAGCTGAAAGAGGGTTATATACGTTTTTGTTATTCAAACGACTTCCAGTGGAACACGAAAACAATAGGAAGACCTGTAGAAGAATCTATTCAGAAGTTAGTAAAGTGATATGTGAAGTTTGTGGAGTTCAAGGACCTGCTCTAACTAGTCCGGAAAAAAAGAGCCCAAAAAGCAGCCATTCTTCAATAAAAAAAAAAAATATCATAATTTCTGCAAATTTTACCATCTTGTTGCTTTCTCTATTAATAAAGGAAACAATACTAAGAAAATGAGTTGGGACTTCCCATGCACACCAGACTGAGTTCAGAAAGCAAACTGACTTAAAGCTGTAACGAAAATCCAGACCAAATAAGATGAACTATTCAAAACTTCGGTTTTGCAACACTGACACCTCTCTAGTGCTAAGTTTAAGGCCCTAGAGAGAAAACAGTACCTGACCTTACAAAAGGCGCCCAAATTACTGCACTAAACGTTAAATAGAATATTGAATAGAAATGTTAAATAGAAGCAGGAACAAGTATGAGTAGAGAGCGTTAGACAATAACTAGCTTAACCCATGGTGAAATAATGTACGGCAACAAGTTATTGGTAATCAGTTACAGAAGTGTAATAAATCTAGCTCATTGCTACTGACACCTTATTATAGAATTACTTTCTAGAAAACTGATGGTATACAATACAGCATATAAAAAATGTAAATAAAGTCCCAACTGACACACCAGAAAAGGATACAGAAAGACATAATACCTCAAGTTTCTTAAGCCCTTAAAATATATTTCTGAATATTTCCAGTCTATTCAGAATTTTATTCAGCTTTTAAACAGACCTTTAACATTCAAGGTCTTTGTCAGCACATATGTTTTTTAGGATGTGTCAGCACCTTTGGTATGTAAAAATCTCTCTCTCTGCATTATGTTTTACCACATATTTCAGAGTCCTTTATTCCTTGCACCACAAATAGAACTGTGTTTTTGAAAACTCTCTAGACATATGCTGTACTTTTTTTATACTATTTTCTGCAAAGAGTTGCTCTCAAACTAGGCAGCACTCTCTCCTGACCACGTAATAAATATAAGAATGCTAGGACACACTCAGAAGTTATTTATGCCCAATACCTTTTTTTTGTCTGGTACATAAATCATTCTTCACCTGAAAGTACATAAAGGCAATTATATTGGTTTGTGCTGAAAGCAGAAAAACAGCACATAAAATAATAAATAGCAGAAAGAGGGTATTTAAATAGGCATGCAAAGTATGCTATATACATTACAGAACATAGTAAGAGAAATATGATCCCATTTTAGCAGAACCTACAGGACGGTAGGACTGCAGTAGTGTGGTCTGCCCAGAGACCTAGAACCTTACATTGGCCAAATGACAAAACAAAATAATACATTTTGGATGGAATAATACATTTCCAACAATACAGTGAAACAAAGAGATGGCAGTCAAGATAGTATCAGAAACTGCTTCTCAACGGCTGTAGCAGTTCTTTAAAGAAGAAAAGGAAGATGATTAAAGACTAAACACAGAGCTATGACCAAACAATGTCCTCCTTCATTAAGCTGGCATCATTTCAGATAAACTCTACTGACCACAGTACATTACTCAATAGGGATATTCCAGTTTTAATACATCATAAATGATTTCTGAATTAGTATTTTAACCATGTAACCTACAGCTGGCCTCTGCAATCAATGGGAAAATCAGACTTGCGCAACGAGTATATAATATTAGCTACTTCTTCCTGATCCCCAGACGGCCCCTAAATACTTCTTGGGCTGCCCCCCTTCCCAGATGGCGGTGAAACATGAAGAGCAAAACCAATTTCATCGCTGTGGGCCCGTACCTCTGTGAAACAGTTCCTGCTGGGAAAGAGACCAGAATGAGGTCTGTGCTGCCGGACCACAACCTCGCTTCGCAAACTGAGGAGCTGGCTCAGGACTCGTGATGTTTGTCCTGACCCTCCCCCAGAAAAGTCCATGTAAAATCGGGGTATCCTGAGCAGGGCCTGCCCAGGTCCCCGAGGCTACAGCCAGGAGAGGACCCTCTTGGCCAGACTGCGGGGCAGAGCAGACCCAAGCACGGGAAAGCAGCAGGCAGCAGGTTCGACACACCACATGGCAGCCCCTGCAGAAAGGCACCCTGTGCTGCAGGCAGCCCCTCGCGGCACTGCTTCGACTTCGTACCATGCAAAGTCACGCTCTACATGACTTCTGCCTGTGACTGACGCTTTGGCTGGCCATGCTCTGGCCATGCTCTGGCATCTTTTCACCAATGCAGCACTTGTATGTCAGCCCCTCGGTCACTGTTTTTTAACTAAGATTTCCTAAAAATATTTTTCTCTTTTTCTACGTATACTGTTTTGCTCCTGGAATGAATATTAGGAAGCAAGCACAGAATAGTATTTGATAGACAGTCTTGTCAGACCAACCTACACCACTTCTTTCAATAACACACAGAAACTCAGGTTTGTAATGGAAGTGCTAAGACAATTGTAACTACAGCAGCTCAGACTATGATGCTGTAATACAAAGGTAACTGTGCCATTACTGTAATTTGAAAGATACCAAGAGAGGAAAGAAGAAGGGGGGAAAAAAAAACTTTCAGGATTTATTAGATGTTGGCACTGTAATGCCCTTGCCTTGAAAAATAGCACACAGTACCATTCCCTGCTGACTGTAAAGCACAGTGACTGCGAGCATGGCTCACAATTATGGCAAACTCCGAAACCTGTCAGTCAAGGAATGGAGCAGCTAACGCCAAACAAAACAGCAGAGTTACACCTGGGAAAAGAAGCTATAATGTAAGAAATAAATTTTCTTTGCTCTCATTTATAACGGTAGTGGGGAAACTAACTACAGGGGGTGCTTAGCATATTTACAAGACACTACAGGAGGTTTTTAGCATATTTACAAGCAGCAATGGCATAATTTTACATGCAGAAGTTTAAATATTGTAAAATCTGCTCTGTCTTTAGCTTCTGTCATTTAAGGCATCTGTATCTACACCTCAAGTTGAAACTTTCAAATCGAATAATTTCTATATTGAAAACTCCATGCTCTGCTAACTCGACGTGCTCACAGGGATCTTGCTATGAATTCTCTAATAGCAACAGGGCATTTTGGATTAGAGTTTCTTTTTATTTTATTTATGCTTTATTTAAAAAGGGGAAGGAAAAAAAGCCTTGTTAATGCTTCAAAATAACATGGGATTTCATTTTTAGACTTTTTTTTTTATTTGCAAAGTAAAATGTGCTGACACTAAAGATGCGTGCAGTATCTTCAGACAGTTGTGTCCTGTTAAGCACCACTAAACACTGGCCTGCTGGGCCTCACCTCTTTTATAGGGTAAGAAAAAGAAATTGGTGTATTTTCTAGTCTGCTCTTTGGTCTCAGGAAAGGATACCTGGAGGTGGATAGAAAGAAGAGGGTATATGCCAGGAATGGTCTGGTGCAAACTAGTTGGGTGCAAAAAACAGAGTGGGTCTGGCTCAAATGGGAATCTGTTTTACTTCCATTCTCCAGCACTGGAGGGGCCCAGGACAAGCGAGCGCACATGGCGCGGGTTCACTGGAAACGACAACGCTGCTGTGCCATTTGCTTTGCAGCTGAACAGAGGTGGGGCTGATGTGTGCTCAGCTGGCAAGACCAGCCAAAGTCGCCTCTTTGGGCACATTCATTTTATATTTTACTATTTGAAAAATAAAACCTAGATTATGTAAATACAGATTACACCACTCCTGATCTTGTGTTTGATTTAAGAAATCTAATGATCTAAGTAAGGACGGTGTGCTTGGTCTAAGGAAGAGGCATTGTATAATGTATAATGTGTGAATGCTCTGACATACAGAAGACATCTTTTAGACAGACTGAAAGACCAAGTTTGATAGTTTCTTTCATAGGAACAGCACCTACAGGAGCCACGACAGTCAGCAGCATACGCTCACTGCCATAGTGCAGCCTACAATCTTTTATAACCTTGATCTATGACATGTGCCTACAGCCTGCGGATAAGAATCAGTTTCGTTCCTCCTCCCTCACTGTATTTTAACACATTTACTTGCAGCAAGACTTGCACAAGCATAAAAAGAAAGATGAGACAGAGGACAGATTCATCCCCACCTGGATTTAGGAATGAAACTGAGGAACTTAACTGAGAAATGTCACCAAGAGCTCTCCCTGGACAGATACTCATGTCCCAAGACTGATTGAGCCCACCCAAAATCAGCTTCAATAAGAAAAAACAAAGCCAGAATTACCAATTGTTTGAATTTGACATAATTAACACTAACTAAAACATAATATTGTAATAGATTTTTTGTAGACATTATTGGCTTTTACTATTTTATAATGCATTCACATTTTTTATGAAGTTCTGGATGCCAATCTATACATAAAATTTCCCTCAATTTTTCCATTAAGTCTAATAAAAATTCATGACATATTCATGCAACTCAGGGAAATTTCCCAATTATGTATGGTTGGACATAGACTGCAACGTACAATACTCACAAAATATGTTCATTTGGGGTCTTGGGTAAACAATGTTAAAAGAAACCCCAAATTTTCCATATTTGGGTTTCTTTCGTAAAAGTGATGATTTAACACCTTAGATGCAGTAAGACACCACAGAAGATAAAACCAGAAGTAGGTTTGTTATTTTTAGCTTAATTATGGCTTATCTCTGAAGGAAAGTGATGAAAAAGAAAGGAGAGGCTCAGAGGTTAGAAACACTGGGGCTTAACATAGACCCATGTTCTGATCTTTGAAAACCTTTTTGAGGAAGGCACTGCTTATGACAAAACCGAAGGGCAAGGCATACCAGATCACCCCTTCATGCAAGCTGGAAGCAGCCCGTGTGCCCACTCCCAGCCCTCCAGCTGCCTCCTGCCACACTCCCAGCATCTTTCACATGAAACCCAACACTCCTCTGAAGGACAGGCTTTTGCTCATTCCCACCTTACATTACCCATAACAATACTGTACAAATGATGGGCCAAACTCTGCCATCGCTTAATTCTGACTACACGCATTTCATTAAATTAAGGCAGAATCAAGCCATGGCACTGTATGCGTAGATTATCTAGCTGTTTGGGTTTTTAGCTATATATAGGAAGGAAGATTTTAGTACCTAATGTTAAGGAACTAAATTAGATGCTTGGGTTACCTGATATCATAAAGTCAATAAAAAGAGGCAGGTATCTAATGCAGATGCTCTGATTTCTCTGTGGAAGTCCCAATTAAAGAACCTAAGCTAACTTTGAGACCTGAGATTCCATGGTGTGTGGGAGCCCTGGCCCAATGCACAGACGCAGGCACACGCACACTCCTACTGAAAGTAATTGCGGCTGCAGAATAGGAGTTTGCCTCTAAAAATCAAGATGGTGATATTTTGTTGAGTCTGATGCAATTGCTGCTGCTGTTGCATCATGGTGGGAGCTGCACTTCTTTGTGCAGCTATTTCTTTGTCACTGCTCTGCTTTCCTTTCTTCTTCTTATGTATATGACTGAGTGCGTGCTGATCCACAAACCTGAATAACTCAGAGCTCATGAAAACTGATCACTTCGAGTGCCTGAACTACTATCATAAATAACTTGGATTTAGACCCTGCTGCAAAGTAACAAGACTGCCAAGTATTAAGCCAACAATCAATTAGCTGAGCTTAAAAGTAGTCACTCTTCGACATAATAAATTGTAACTGGTGGAAACTGAGTCAAAGTCCATCTCTAATAAGAGATATATTGTACTGACATAACTGTAACTGTTTGATACAACTCAAAAGTGTGACAGTTAAGTATCCCTGAGTAGATAAATTAAACTATCTGGATTATTTACTACTGTAGTATGTATCACTTTGGTACTGTCCACATTACTTGCCTTTACTGTGCATACATTTCATTTTCAATGAAAACCCATATTTACAAAACGATTAAGTGATACAGGATCTGTAAGGCCCGTTATACAGTATAATACTTTGATAGCATATGGTCTGACATATAATTATTTTACTCTACGACTTATTTGTATGCTGTAAACTAAAAATATTTAGAAAGCTGTCTTCTGAATTGTGAATAATGGACTATAAGGATCTGGCATTATTGCTATTTTATTCAGAAAACTACTGTTATACACAGCCTTGTCTCAGTCATGTTGCTCCACTGCTATGGGTTTACCATTTTGTATTACTACATCTAGGGCAGTTTAGAGTCCAGTGAAAAGGGATTCATTCTGTTCTATTTCCCTTCTTTTTATTTTTTTTTTTTTTTATATAAACCAGCTTGACTCAACTTCCATTCTTATTGCCACTTTTATAGTGCAAAGTTAGATGCCTACTCTATCAATCCTCCTGCAGATAGGTAATTTTTACTCACAATTTTGTGGTGCCTGTATTTGAAAAGGCTGCACAAGATTTACTTGGACAAATACGGTATGCCAGCCTGAGCCTCAGGGGAGGATTTCCTTTCTTCAAAAATTTTACAGTTTCAAGAAAACTGCCTATAGAACACCATACGCAGCCGTGGGATGCACAGTGCCCCTCAGTTCATCCCTTTGGAAAACAGAGATGCTAGCAGAGGTAACATGTTGAGTTTTCAGATCCAGTAGTACATTGGAAACCAGCCCAAACTGAAGCTGCCTCCTTGCAGTCCCCGGGAGGTCATTTCTTGCATACCCGGGAGGTACGTTGTAGCGCTGGAGACAGTGCATTTACTTGCAAAATGATACCAAGAATTGTATTTGCAACAAGTAAAACTTTAGTTATACTAATATTCTAATACATTGTAAAATGACTTCTGAAAGTAATTTTTTGACTTTTCTTGATGACTGTTGAAAGATAACAACAAACTACTAGGACATAAAAAATACTTTCTTAACTTCTTGCAAAATGCCTATTGATACCTTTCCGCAAAGAATGCTACCTTTTAAGATTAATTTTAATGCATTCAGATTATATTCAAATTTCTGTAGGAAAGAGGATTGAATTCAACTAACAGTTTTCCTGTCCTGGGGGAATATGTCCAAAATCTTCTTCATTTTACAGCAGGAAGACCGTATAAATAAGAAAGATAATAGAAAACCATAGACTGAATACTGAATAGGGGCATAGCACATATGCATTATTTACAAGGCAGAAGGTTTAAGTATTACAGAAGTTGAAACCAGCTCCCATATTAAACAAAGGGATATTTGAGATAAGATATTACATGACTCCAATAATAATCTTTTAGGACGTTTTGAATTCAAATTCTATTCAGTAAGAAACACGGTAGATTGTGGTACATTTACGAACAGTAGTCAAAAACATCTCTTCAATTTTATCTTTAATATAGCTGGAATAGGGGGAAAATCCACTTAAATTAACAGGACTGAATAAAAGAGTAAAGGCTGGGAGAATCAAATCCCTTTGTTTCTAAAAGCTTATTATCAAAATATGTAACAAAAAAATACCACAAAATGAAAAACATCTTGTGAAGAAGACCATCACTTTCTTAAAACATTTGGACCCGTCACACTGGTTTCTGAGCAGGCACTCTCAAACCCACGTGAAATCTCCAGTGGGCAGGAGAGAATTACAGTTTCCACACACAGAGTCCAATTCACCGTGTTGTTGCAGCACAAGAACATTGCTTTGGTCCCTCAAAATGTTTGACCAACTCTGTCTCTTACACAAGTCACAGAGCAGAAGGGATCCCTGGCACCTCAGAGGATGAGGCAAAACCTTTCCTTTATTAAGCTGCTAAAAATGAGGTAATATAATATTACTGAAGGGGGAGAGGGGCGCTTGGTTTCTATTGTGAAGACAACGTAAAGTGCTTCTTCAACTCTTCCTAGCAGCACACCAGGAAAAACAGAGAACCAAGCCAAGAACGCTGGGAAGGCAATACCAAAGGTCAGGTTAACGCCTCTTCCCTCCAGCTTTGTGAGGCAGCCCAGGTGCCGCCTTCCCTCTGCTGACCCATGCACCCTTCAAAGCACTCGGCCCGCTGCCCACTGCACTTCCTCCTCCAAATTTTGACAAATGAAACTTTTTCAAAGGAGACCAACACAAATCAACAGTATTTGAATAGCTGACACTGAAACATTTATTTTCTTTTCTGTTGCACTAATTATCGTCCTTTGATATGCTTGTTTCAAGCACGGAATACTTTTCTAAAGGTAGTGGAATAGACAAGTCTCTATTTTCAAATATTGCTACTCCTAAGTGCTTATGGTATAAAAGACCCAACATGCAATCTATCCCAGGAAAGTGTCAGACCACGACCTTCGGTATGCTAAAATTTGGTTCATTATTGCATAAACCATCAAATACCAAGTACCTCTGTTTAAAGAAAAAAAATAAATAAGTAAAATAAAAATCCATTCAGCCTCCTAGCCCTCCAAAAGCCTGCTTACTGTAACCATAACATGCCTCCACAAGAGAGAAGCTACAGATGGCTTGCTCACACCCTTATCATCTACTACTCTAAAATTGTTGTGTCTTTTTCTGCCTCTCCATGCAATGTCCCAGCCTCGTGAAGATCAGGTTACAGATCAACAAAAGCTAGAACAGTGCTGGTGGTGATACTATGTGTATTTACTCATTCAAAAACCCCAAATACCACAAAGCTTACACCAAATAACACATGGCTGACCATCTTCACCAATAAGTAGAACCCCTGAGGTACCGTGGGTCAGTACTGGGCAGCAGAGTCCTGGGAGGAGCACAGTGCAAGGGAGCAGCACCAAGACAGTGGCCTCCCTCTCCTCCTCCCCAGGGCCACAGGTAACAACACAGATTGAAGGATTTTCCATGCGCCTTGAAAGCAACCAGCAGGCTCTGAAAAGCTTTTTTTAATGATGAAGCCCTTCAGCTAAATGCATCCAGGGGCAGGAGCCCTGTTTCTGTGCCGGAGCTGGGCAGGCCCCCGGGAGAGCACGGACTGAGCCATGCGGTGCTAACAGCCTCAGCTCTGCAGAGGTTCACGTACCACGATGTTTTCTCTAACACACATAGCAACTTCAAAAGAATTTCTGTCTTAGGGAGTAGGCTTTTCATTCTGCAATGAATAAAAATAGCTTACGGCACTGTCTTGACACAGTAGAAACTATAAAAGAAGTTGCTACTTTTGGCTGCCGTGATGTTGTATTTACAAATATCATTTTACGTCTTCTTACCAATTCTCTTAAAATACAATTTCATAATATATTTCTAGCAGTGTGAGAATGCCTCCTATCAAATGAATTTTCAGATTTTGTTTTTTACTGTTCAAAATGGGGAAAATCCTGCTTGTTCAAAATTAATTTAAAAAACAGAAAATAAAATGAAAAATCAGTATTCCATATTAAAAAAAAAAAAAAACACAAAACAAAAAACAGAATCGACATAGTATTGTGTATTTTTTTACAAAGAGATGCCAAAAATCAGTAGCTCTACTAAAAAGATGTCTATACTTCATGGACATGTGGAGTTCAAAAAACATATGACATTCTTTGCTCCATGCATATATGGTAACATACCAGTAAGTGAGAACACTCATATTTGTGTATGAAATCCATGAATGACTAGAGAGAAACAAAGGCTATTCATATTGTGTTAACATACAAGTTGCATAACAGCTAGCTACTTAGATGAAAAACATTCTGGTCTCTTTTCAGCCCACAGGACTGAACAGATTTTCCTAATTAGTAAGTAGAACTATAACACTTCTGAGGACATTTCTGCTGTACTAATATGGAAATCTTTCATTCCCTAAAGAGGAAAATTTTGAATAGTAAATTAATGTATAACTTGTAGTCATATTAGTGTAGTAAGTGAAAATGCCTAAGATGCAAGGACTTGTCTTAGTGCGCACATTAGCCATTTGTTTGAAGGCTGCAAAGCATTTCATGCTTCCCTCCCCTTTTAATGCATATTGCTAAATGTAAGTATTGCTTCATATCAAATAGCTGGTAGTTTTAGGTTGTTGTTTTGCTGGTTTTGTTTTGTTTTGTTTTTAAATCAAACTCTTCTGGAAGCTTCTTTTCCTTTCTTTTCTTAAAATCCTACTCTATTTTGAAAAACAAGCAGCATGATATGATAGAAGAACATTTACAAAAAACTTACTTCCATTTTCTCTGTATTGTTTCTTTCTCTTCTGTCAATTATCTTTCTTTCTCATTATTGTCTCCCACCATCACCTCATTTCACTCAATGGAGATAAACGAATAGCCTTTCCCTCTTAAAAAACATGGCACTGTTAACATGTGCTCTAATGGACAATTTAGAGACACTGTGTGAACAATGATTACTGACCTTCCTTTTCTCATGCAACTTGTTAATGAAAATGAGCTGCATGGAGAATCCTTTTCTGGGGTATCAAGACCATTTATGATGACGTATGTATAGCACATTATATTTAATTGACACTCCTAGATTTTAAGTTTGCTGTAGAATGGCTGTTTTTTCAAAGCATTCATTATTCATACAGGACACTGCACACTGCATCGCAGAACCTGAAAAATCTAGATTAATTGCTATATTAGAAATCCTGCTTAGTATGAAGCAAGGGTTGCTCTAATGGAGGAACAAAAAGCTATTCCTCAGGCTTTGGGCATACATGTTTTCAGTATTAGAGCATCTCCCTCAGTGGAGTACCTTCTTTTCCTAGGCTTGCCCTGAGGATCCTGTATTCTTTAGCCGATATTGGAACAATGTCAGAAATAATTAAATTGGCTTCCTCAGCATCATGACACTTCACCAGAAACTCCAAGATCACCATCTGATGTCAGTAGTACAAGCTTTAATGATACCCGAGTACACCGCCTCCGGTTTTATGAGACAGAAAAAAAGACTGTGGGCGAGCACTTCTCAGTCAGACCTACCTCAGCCGGCTGTGTTGCACATCAAACGTAAAAAAACGTACAAAACCTTGTTACCATTTCAGCTAATCAAATTCTATGGCTTGCTGGGGTGTATATGCGCACACTGACCTCTACAATGTCATGACTTTCAGGTTACTCATTGATTTCTGGGAATCAAAAATGTGATGCAAATAAGGAATTGCTAGTCAATTAGTTCTTATCATGAGCTCGCAGTCTGTGGTAATGCTATGACACACGGGTCTGCATAACAATTGGAAACAAGCCTTTTCTAGCCAGGTAACTGTCCTCAAAGGCAAGACGTGTCCCCTTTCCCAAGAACAGATGTAGTCAGCAACATGATTAATGCCTTTGCACATGGTTCAAGACTGATTTTAACAGCTGTCAGCAATTTCAGATGGTACGGGCAGTCCCTTCCCACTTATCCTATACACGTGATATCAATGTAATCAAGGTTTCAGTCCGCGCACACAGAAGGAAAGCTTTTCTTTTTCTCATTATTATTATTATTTAATTCCATCACTGCCAGCTAACTGTAATGAAACTATTTGGAGCTTCTTTAAAATGCCTATCGTTTACCATATGTTCATTTAATTTTTAAGAGACAGCTATATCGTGCAAGTTGCAATTCTTTGCCTACCAATATACATCATTAAAATGAATATTCATGTGGCACTTCCAGTGGCTTTGCTTAATATCAGACCTACTGGAGTCATTAAAAGGCTTGTCATCATAGCCCACCAGTGCCTCTGGCACTCGTAAATTATGAACTTTAACTGTCTGCAAGTGCTAATCTCAGCGTAAAATAGAAAAATAAATTACTGGCATCAAAGTTTATCATTTTCATGAGTAAATTGGGATTTTTATAGTATGTCCAGCATGCACTTAGCTTTATTAGAAGTCACTAATAAGTTACTCTTGACTGGTCCAAACAAAGAGAAAACCACTTTAAATACATTATGATTTCTATTTCTAGATTTCATGAAATCACCAAGCAGATTTACTAATTCCAGAAATATTACCATTTGTTATCTTAAATCAGGCGAGACACTGAAGAAGAACTTGTGTGAAATAAGGCTCAGTTGCCTTCCCTTCTGTGGAAATCTCCCAGTGCAAAGGCCAAGCAAACACCAGTTTGTGTGTGGGAAAAGTGAGAATCAATGGCTAATTAAAGGTCGCTTGATCCAGAGCGGTCCCCACCCCCTGGGGAGTCCTTACACAATCAGCGTACAGGGTAGCGCGCCTCAAGATGGCGTGGGATGAAAAGATGCTGCCACTCAATACCCACCACGTTTGGGGTGTCGGGACAGCTGCAGAGGGTGACACGGGGAGGGAGGCATGCTGTTTTACCTGCCTGATGTGAGCAGCCATAAAGGTATCCTGGTTAAAAATGGGAAAATTACTGAACAAAAGAAAATGTCTGCTGAAAAATACTGACAGAGAAAATGCTTGCCAGCCTGGGAGCTGTGAGCCTTGAAGACATCCTTGAAAAGTGCAGCTAGCCTCCTTGGAGTACAGCTGGAGACATCATCAGATAACATCGACAGGTGGAAAAACAAGGAACTGCAACAGCAACTTATCGTCTGAAAAGGTGAAAAATAGTCTGGCAAAGGGGGAAAGGAGTTCTCTCCAAGAACTTCTTGTACCTTTCCTTTTCCTAAACAGGTTGAATTTTGCTCAAGCTTTCTACAAGCTCTTGGACTCTCATCAGGGATGCCTGGCTGACTGCAGACCCTGTGACACAGATCATCTTTTATAGAATCATAGAATAGTTTGGGTTGGAAGGGACCTTTAAAAGTCATCTAGTCCAGCCTCCCCCTGCAATGAGCAGGGACATCTTCAACCAGATCAGTGTGCTCAAAGCCCCATCCAGCCTGCCCTTGAACGTTTCCAAGGATGGGGCATCCACCACCTCTCTGGGCAACCCGTTCCAGTGTTTCACCACCCTCATCGTGAAACAGTTTTTCCTTGTCCTTAGTCTAAATCTACCCTCCTGTAGTTTAAAACCGTTACCCCTTGCCCTGCCGCAGCAGGCCTTGCTAAAAAGACTATCCCCATCTTTCTTGTAGGCCCCCTTTAAGTACTGAAAGGCTGCAATAAGGCCTCCCCACAGCCTTCTCTCCTCCAGGCTGAACAAGCCCAGCTCTTTCAGCCTTTCCTCAGAGCAGAGGGGCTCCATCCCTCTGATCATTTTTGTGGCCCTCCTCTGGACCCTCTCCAGCAGGTCCATGTCCTTCCTCTGCTGAGGACTCCAGAGCTGGACGCAGCACTCCAGGTGGCGTCTCGCTAGAGCAGAGTAGAGGGGCAGAATCACTTCCCTCGACCTGCTGGCCATGCTTCTTTTGATGCAGCCCAGGCTACGGTTGGCCTTCTGGGCTGCAAGCGCACATTGCTGGCTCACATCCAGCTTTTCATCTCCCAGTACCCCCAAGTCCTTCTCCTCAGGGCTGCTCTCAATCCCTTCATCCCCCAGCCTGTATTGATACCAGGGGTTGCCCCGACCCAGGTGCAGGACCTTGCACTTGGCCTTGTTGAACCTCATGAGGTTCACATGGGCCCACTTCTCGAGCTTGTCCAGGTTCCTCTGCATGGTATCCCATCCCTTGGGCACGTCAACCACACCACTCGGCTTGGTGTCGCCTGCAAACTTGCTAAGGGCGCACTCAATTGAGACTTTTGGGGTTGGTTCAGTTTGTCCTCCCCTCTGGGATGGTTTGGCCCCTTCTGAATCTAATTTGCTTGATACCAGTATTATATATCCATATAAGTAAATGATCATAAGTATATCTGCTGTTATATTGTTGATAAGTTTGCTTTGCTAATGTGAAGTAGTTTGTAGTAACCTGTAATAGTACATACCTACTTGGTTGGTGTTAAAAGATTGATTGTTGCTATAGTATTGATTGATACTATATTACTGATTGCTGATAGTAACTTGTAATAGTTTGAGAGATATATATATTTGCTTTATTAATCTTAACTACACTTGCTAGTGGTGACTTTTTGTAATATTTGTGGTAATCTGCAATAAAATACAGAAATTTAGAGGATAAAGCCTCCATGTATTACCAAATCCTACCCATGGTCACCATCTCTATACACCCGCAGACCAGGTAACCCTGACACTGCCCAATCCAGTGGGCACACAGCAGGGAGGATGGATGTGGCACAACCAACCACGGAGCCCCTACCTCTGCTCAAAGTCGCCCTCTCACAATAGCGCTTCATTAGCGCAATTCTACTGAGAAGTGCAGGACAGCTGTCCTAGGTCAAACTGAAAACCAACAGACTCAGTCTCCAAAAGGAGTCATAGGCAGGCACCTGGCCAAGGCTAAGAATTTGGAAGTGCAGAGGGTGTTTCCTCCTGACTCCTGAGCAGTTCTTCTTCCTCCTAAAACAATGTCTTATGCACACTCCCAGGACCTTCTGCTGCCATCCCTTAGCTCACCATATACAGAAAGCTTCTGGGAAGATTTGTGAAAAGATGGGAGATGCCTTCATTAGTGCTGATGACCTCTGATGCCTCTCTGTTACATCTGTCTGAACTGGAAGAGTAGAACAAACAATCCAGTGTAAAAGGCCACCTGATTTTGACTTAACTCAAACAAAGTTGAGGAAACATCATGGTTGTGACTGCCAAATCCTTCATTCCTGGGTGCAGGTCTTCTTAAAAGCACTGCTTGGGGGGCAGAACAAAGATACAACATGTAAACTTAACCAGCATTTGCTGACACTTCAGCGGACATCTGAATGACAGCTTTCTCTTAACAGTGTTTTGCATAAAATCTCCTGTTTTTTAGAGGGATAGTGGTTTGCACTGAATTTACGTCAAGAAAGACAATCTCTGCATTTGTCTAAACAATACAAAGAATATGTATTATTTGCCACATCCTTAAAAACATGGGGTTTGCACTTTTTTTTTTTTCTCATACCTGCCAGATTCCCTTCACTCTATATGTAAGAGTTTGCTTTAGGAGGTCATTGCTCCTGAAAGGACGTCGGCGCTCTCTGAGTGCTCACACTTTAAATAAGCATCCAAGAGAAGCGCAGCTATCTGTCACTACCCACCCTGGCCAGAATTTTCCCATGCTCTGCAGACACTATCAAGAAGCAAATTCTTGCTTCGTTTAATTTTAGGCAGCGAAATAATTTATTCCAAGCAGCCAGGTTTTTAAAAATATGAGTTCTTGCTGATACTCAGCTTTTTGGAAATGTGTCCTTAGTGTAACACTTGTGTGAAAGCCAAGGACTTCTGAAAATCTAGCCCTGGTGCATGCCAGCGCCAGGTATACAAGATGTTTGTGTACACGTCTGCTGAATGTTCAGCACCTAAAAACCTGGGCATGCAATCTTCCAAAAGGCTGGCAGTAACTATTCAGGGCAGTCATTTATCAGAATAAACAATGAATCTAACTCAAAGTAGGCAGCTAGGAAGTGCTCTGGATTTCCAGCAGTCTAATTTACACAATGCCAGTGCAAATGTCTTTGCTTTTCGTTTTGGTCATTGTATCACTGAACAACTAAACAGATGGTATGTGAACCGTATGCAAAATATTTAATCATGCCAGGCAAGGTACAGTAATACCAGCTGTTCTGGCCTGCTGACCTTGGCGGAGTTTAGATAACACTGAAAGAAAGATGCATGTCATTTTACTCTCTTTTTCCCCCCTCCCAAGTTCTTTGGTCTCATTTCCACAAAATGGAAGCTAAAACTAGGAAATGACACTAATATGCTGGAAATGCAAGAAGCATTCCCCACATTTTACCTCGCCCACATGTGAATTTAGTACTTAAAGACAGCAAAATAATGCGGCCTGTAGAGGTGCTGCCTCCACAGCCTTATTATCCTTCCCAGGTCTATGGCCAAATCTCTGTACAGTGCATTAATTCTGACCAGAATTTGGCTACAGATAATTATATAAGCTGAAGCTACCCATAAATTTCCACAAGTGCTCTTCCTCAGTTGAACTATGGGTGATGGACTGGTAGGAGAATAGGGATACCCACCTTCCTTACGTGCCACCTTTGAAGCCAAGCAAAGAACTGTAGCCCCTGAATAAGGATTGATAAGATACATGCTTTGCCACCTGTAAGCAACCCTCACTGGACAAAGAGGAGAGGCCAGGAGCAGACAGTGCCCTTGGGCCAGGTTTTCCAGCCAAAAGCACGTGGCAGCTGATGATATACAAATAAAGGGGAGTTAGAAATACTCTACCTCCTGCACCAATATAAGGCTCTCAATTTTGTCTTTGTCCCAAAGACATGCATTTTTCCTCGTATCTTAACTCCTAGAAAGTAAAACAAATTAAAAGTCAGAAACAACAAAAAGGTCATAAGCATTAACAGCTGATAAGAACAGTACAAAATTACAAAATAAACCAAAGCGAAAAATTAAGTTAACCCAAAATCTGGGGGAAAGTTATTTCAATCTACATTTCTTAAGTGAGCCTCATGACTTTTTCATACTTCAGGCTGACCTTAGCATGCACAGCTCACTCCTGCTTCTCTGCATGGGTTGAAGTTGAACTACTTCCATTTTAGATTGATAGCTAGCTGCAGACTCTAGTTTTATAGTTTGCAAACTCTCGCAAAAACAACAATCTTAAAAAATATTTGAGAATTTCAAGTGAGTTGGGAGCTCTTTGCAATGAGCACACACCACACCGCAAAGCTGGATTTAGCAAAGTGTTTTCAGTAAATACAGGAAAAAATCTTGCAAGCCCACATGACCATTACCAGACAATGTTCCTCCCATACTTCAAGAAATCTCCAACTCCTTGTTTTTTGTGTTTTTTTTGGTTGGTTTTTTTTTTTTTACAAGAACCAACAAAAGGTGCTTTAACATCTCCCTTAGCTAGGCTCTCCCTTACTGAGCCAATAAGCCTTCATTAAGCTATCTGAATTACTTTTTAAATTAAGAGAGCAGCACATGTTCTTGCATACAAGAACAATAAGAGGTTTTGGCAGTGATCCTGCTTGAGTAATTATAATATTTTACATTTTTACACTGCCTTTCAACTCCCCATGCCCCAGAGTGCTTCACTAAACAGAGGGCTGTGCCCACAACTGCTGTCTCCCAGTCATGTCACACTTCCTCACAGGACATGCGAAGTCCGACCGACTTCGCAGGTGTTCGCCTCACGCATACAAGCAAAAATGCCGCCATTTGACAGTATACGGAATTAATTTCATTAACATAGAAAGCATAGGAGTAATAAGTTCAGGTCAAGGAAACTGGCCTGATCCAATGAAAACTGTTTGAAAATAGGAAAATGTTTCCACCAGGCAAACATACGGAACCTTAAAAACAATGCCACCAGCTGATGTATGTCTCCTAATATCGTCTTGAAAGCAGGAAAGGGTGAGAATAAACACAGTGAGTGCTATGCTAATGTTTAAATTGCAGGGGTAGCTCCTAAACAGCATTTTCAAGTGTGTTCAAAAGTTACTCAAGCTGGTATATAACTAAAAGAGCTTCAAAAGCAAAACTGCTTTTTAGCAGTAATTTTTCCCCACGTTTACAGTTACAGCACTAAAAGTCCTGCCATGGGTGAGGATACTCACATTGCATAGCTTATTACAGCTACATTTGACTACTAAAGTCTTACTCAGAATGAAAGACCACATGCCAGCTCTCCTGATGGTTGTACAGTCTCCTCTCTCCACAAAGTGATCACATTAAAAATTGCACCGCTATCACCACGCTGCCTTTCAAGAGTAAAAACCTGCTCTCCCAACCAGGAAAACCATGGACAGCCTACGCCTGGGCACCACCTGTTGACAGCAGCAGTAACAAGTGAGCTCAACTACATCAACTGAAGCAAAAACACTCCCAACCAAAACACCTCTAGCTGAGAAAGCCTCCACTGCATAACCGTGCAGACCTCGCACAATCCCCTGTGGGTCTTAATTTCTGACCAACAAAAGCTGGGAGGACGGAGCAACTCCCGCAGTCGAGGTCTCGTCAGAAAAACAGTGCCTGCCCCCTCGCTCCCCCGGCATCCCAACGGCACACAAATCACAGCTGGGCTCAGTGTGGGGCCATTTTCTCCCAGGCTTTTTGCTGTTAAACAGAAGGGATTGTTATTTTGTTTTGTGCTAACAACTGCGAAGTGCTGTTTTTGCCCCCGCAAAGCACTGCCGCCCCTTAGCCCCCGAGCCTCTCTGTGAGTGCGGAGCAGTACAATCTGTCAGGGAAACCTGTGATTTTGTCCATTGTGCTGGTCAGGTTGTGAGCAGGGCTATAACGGGAGCCCTGATGGTGGTAATTCGTAACGAGCCGCTCCACTGAAGTCATTGTGTTGTTTTGTCCGTTTCAAATAGAAGGAAATAGAAAGGAAAAATGTCAGCAGTGCTTCAGCTCCTTTTAGCCATCGGTAAGTGAATGTGTACATAATTACATATCGAAAAGAAAATGGCACTTCGATGGCAAGGAAGAGGCAGCAATCCTCCACGTACAGGATGTGGCTCCGGCACCGGCCACAGCCACTCAGGCCACAGGTCCACCAGCACGAGCGTACGCTCCTTGCGCACCACTTATAGAAACAACAGGAGTTTGAGCCTCATCAGAGTTGCACTGGTTTTCACCCCAGACAAACTTCAAAGTTTTTCTTGGTTTACACCCATACGAGATCAAAATAACCCCCACCATCTTCAGCTCGTTGTAAACAAAATATTCTTGAATGCCTGGCCCAAAATGAAAGTCCCTAAGCCTTTGGGGGGAGGCAATAAATTTGAATCCTTCGCAGAATCTTTTTCGTCAAATAATTACCAGTTGGTTTGCATTTCTCATTTAGAAGCTTTCCTTCCAAGTAACTATGAGATTAAAAGAAACATGGTAAAAAGTGTGACGAGACAGAGCAAATTTAATTTCTGCAAGTGAAAAGCATGAAACAATTACAGAAAGGGGACTCACACTCTGCCGAGAGACACCTCACATCCAGTGCTCATTGAGATAACTGGGAAAGAATATGATTTGCATAGTGTTAAATTAGCGGCATAAATGTATGTTAATCATACCCAGCTGCAAGTATCTTGCTGCTTCTCATGTGTTTAGTACAATGAAGTAGTGTTGTAAAATATTAAAGATAAACTTGCATTGCAAAATTTAAAGGCAAATCCAAACTTCCTCAAATCTGAATCTTGTTCTCAGCTTGGAATCTTTATTTGGAGGGTTTCAGGAAGAGCAGTTCCTTTCTCTCTAGCTTTCCCCACATTGACCCACTACCAGCCTACCTCTGCAAAGACCTGCTGACTTGCTGTTCTCAATACACTAGTTTTTAATCTTGCAGACCTTCCATCAGCTTTTGTTAAGCTCCAGATGAAACACAAGTGGCTTTAAAATTGTTTAAAGCCTAAGTTGCCCCCATCAGCTGCTGAGCGCAGTTAAGCACAGCAGAGCACCTAACCTGACTGCAGCTGATACGTCCCATCATAATAAAAAAAAATAAAATAAAAAAAAAAATCAAAATAAGGGTTTTCTAATGAATTTCCCCAAAAGGCAGGATTACTCATGACTACAGTTTGGATTATAGCAAGTCTATATATTATGGGAATATAGAAATATATTAACTGCTGACTAGAACACATGCTTTCTTGTTAGTTGCTTCACAGATATTTAGGAAATACTTCTAAGTGCAGGTAAAACAGACATCTTACATTAATTTCTGGTATTTTGTTGAGGGAAAATAAGATATCTATAAACCTCTCCATTAGGAAACTCCCCCATTTGCAGAGGCATATACCACTCCAGACTCAGCATGAAGAAAGCAAATCAAACATAAATAAAAGCAGCAGTTGATGTTCAAGTTTTAAGCCAAAAGAATATTACTTAAGTAACGGACTCAGCAAAATCTAAGATGTGATCTTAGAGTCTGGTGATGCCAATAAAAATGATAACAACTTTAAGGAAATGCTTTATGGTTTTCTATGTCAAATTAAACGAGGATTTAATGCAGAACATTTGCAAGTGACAAAAGTGACATCTTCATATATTTTGTGCACATATATATAAACATGTAAGAAAGTTCATATGGAAAAGAAGCTTTTTTGGTATGGGTATTGCATGTGTATGCATTGTCTGTTGATACAAACACAAAACAGATTAGGAAAATCAATACTCAATTCTTTTTCTAGATTTTTATCCACTGTAGTACACAAAAGCAATTTAGGTCCCGGCTGCACTGAATCCTTACTTCAGCATTTCTTAGACGAGTATATTTGTCATTCCCTCTGACAAACAATAGATAACAGGTGGCAAATCAAGATTGTTTTATATTTAGTACATTTTAAAAATGTAAGCAAAACAAAAAGTTAACAGATAACTTTTCTTGAAAAAATACATTTAGTCTCTGATGGTAAAAGGAGCAGGAGTCAGAGCATCAGCCATTATCAACCACGACCAAACCCACCTGTACTGCAGGAGTCCACGGGCTTTCTAAAACCTTGTTGCTAGAAAATGAGAAAGAAAGGCTGGCAACATGATTAGCTGCCTGTTCCACAACTTTGAATAACCACTGTGTGTTCCAGGTCACTCTGTATTGAGAACATCATTGCTCCTCTGACAGTGATGTTGGCTGGTTTGTAGACTAAAGCTATAGAAACAAGAAAGATACTGAGTTTTATGCTGGTTTACAGAAGGGAAATGAAAACTAATTTTAACCACAAAGTTCATCAAAAGATTCTGGTCACCTCACAGGGTGAGACAGTTTGGGTGCTGAAATTTGGCTGCAGTCAAGTATACCATCTAACTTCAAAAAAAAAAATCAAAATGTGACTTTGAAGAGCTAACATACAAACTTACACTGCTAACACTGAGGGTATCTGCATCTACTACGTCAGTTAACACTTATTTCTACTTACATACTTAAACAGAAATTAATTCGCATGACACAACACATTTTAACTTCCAAAATCATAAAAGCAAGCCTTAGTTTCCAGCTCTCTGGACTTCTGCACTTCCAGGTGGAGTCTGAAAGCATTTAGCAGCAAGACCCAAGCGCAGAGCAATCTGCTGCAAGATTATTGTAATACCAAGCTTAGATGTGAAATATTCAGCTTTCTCCCTTTGGCCGTGGCCAGCAAATACACTCTGCTGGCAGCAGATCCAGGTTAGGATGCAACTGTCTCTAGTTACTCTTTCCTATAATTTTCATTTTTCTTCTCTGGTAACAGTGCCTGCTTAGCGTGGGAATAGCAGCCTCTCATGCAGGTCTGTCGTTGCAAGGAAGATTATCTGACCAGGCCTTAGATCAACTAAGAGTATTTTTTTCTAAAAAAATATTTTTTTAATTGTGTTCACTTTAAATTGTGTTTCCCTTCTATCTTTTGAACAGTGTCAACTACACCAATTGTGCATGTTCTATCCGAATAACCAAGTATTCACCTTTTGCCAGTATCGTGGACTCTTTGATTTTTCATCCTTGTCCTGCATGAATGTGTTCCTGTCGTCCTCTGTTTTCAGTATTCAGTAGGATGTGTATGAAAGTCATGTATTACTGTCTGTTTTTCAGAAGGAGCCGAAATTGCAGCACAATGAAAAGAAAACGAGTCACAGCTCCAGGAGAAGGAATCCCCACTGAAGAGTAAGGGCAAGCACACAAATTGGCTGGTACTGAAAATAAATAGCAAGTTGAAACACATGACTAGAAAGTCAGGGGAATCATTTTTGCTTTGAATAGGAAGGAAAACCAAGCAGGTGTACTGTAGCATCTGCCTAGTGTGTTTTCATACGCAGTTTCAGATGAGAAGAAACAACAAAAGGGAGGACCATCCATCAAAATCAGTGAAAAGTTAAAACCAAAAGGAAGTTATATAGGAGGGGCTTTACAGCCACAAATTCAGGATGCAGGAAAACAAAGATGACATTTAGTACAGCATTTAGGAGACGTGCAGATAGCTCTAAAACCATGTTGCCGTGTCCTTTGTCTTGAGGCACTCTGAATGCAGAATACAGTATTTATTGTTCAGGACCTTGAACAAGGTAAGGATGGCTCACGCTGCTGAGGACTGACACCCAGCTCTAGCTGGATGCGTTATTCCTACCCCTTATCAGTTTTGGCACGCACACACCAAAATCTGGAGAAAATTTTACTTGGAGTTGGAGGCAACTTTAGGTCTGTCTTTTTTCCCAGTAGTGTAATGGTAATGAATTTATAGGCAAGGATCTGACCAGTATTTCTGAACTTTAAACAAAACATGAAAATTACAGCAACTAGTGAAAAACCAGAATGTTACCAAACAGCTTATCTTAATGGATGGGGAACTGAATAAAAGCAATCTGAAGATGACTACAAATTTTTTCAACATAAAATATCACAGACTGATGAGAATATTTTGCATTAAGAATAAGGCTAATGAAACAACGCTAACAATGACAAAAGTTATGATTTCAACAATGTTCATTCAGCCAAGCAAGAAATTAGCAATTTCAGGGACAGAAATATATGCACCCACTCCTGTCACATGAAATAGTACATTAGCACAGCAGCTAATGTCCAAAACTTAAGTATCACCTTCTTCTATTATTATTCCTAAATGACAGTCCCCACTCCCTGTGCTCTGTTTTGAACTAGATGATTGCAATTGCTGCCTCAGCACTTTTTCACTTCTCCTTCAAATCCCAGAATATCATGTATGCTGCTTATTGGACAAAAGACATGCCTGGTTTAGTAAAATTATTCAACTTCCCTCTCCATATCCATAACAAGTAGGTCTTCTGCTCCAAACACAAGAAAAGAGCTACAACACCATTATTTCTGTAGTGTTTGTGGTGCTTTAAAGACATCTATGCTCTACAAACTGAACTGAGACCTCTAGTGTATTTCATGCAAGTCCTCCAACAGCTGTCAAATGGTAATGACTTTTATGGACTGGGAAAGATTAGTTTTTGTCTTTTTAATTTATTATCTGATTCTCAACTGAAATAAGGTACTGAAAACAGCCAATTTCTGCAGAATTCCTTTCCTCTTCTCATGGCTGAAGTCATCTGTACCTTTCAACACGCTTAAAACACTAAATAAGAATTCACCTTAGCAATTATTGAATGTCTTTTCAAAATATCCTGACCATAACCCACATGTGTAATACTCATTGTTATTAATGTAAAATACATGTACGAAGGAAGGAAGACTACACCTTGAGATCAAGCATTGCACTGCTCCATGAAACTGAAAAGGAAGCTATTGCCTTTCATACCAAGCAACTGAAATATGAACATTTCTTTTACATCATACCAATGCTACATTAAAGCATGCTTCAGAGTTACTGGTTTCCTTGAGGGCACTACACCTGTTCATTTCATGAGGTTTTAATAGTTAGGATGACAGAAACTGAGCTCTGAAAGGCCCTCTTAGACATAATGGAATTACTCCCTTAAGTTTCATGACTGAAATATACTCAATGCCAATTTAAAGAAAAGATAGTTCATAAATATAAATGTGTATTTGTATTAATTTTTTTTTAAATATGTAGTAATTTCTCTATCCTACCTCAGAGGCTCTTTCCTACCTTTCTTCTGGGGAGGAAAAAGAAAGAAATGTACAACATATAAAAGTAATATAAGTCATCTTCATTATAGAGAATATTGTTCTTGATTACTACATTTAAACCCCACCTGATGAACTGATTAACTGGAAACAAAGAAAAGACAGATATTATGCTACACGGCAGAAACTAAAAGAACTCTTGTAAGGGACAAACAATGAGGTCAAGATTGCTATTAACAGAAACACATTGCAAGGCCTGCTTCATAAATATTTGTGTATTTCTGTTTATAAAACATCTGCACCGTTAGTTCTGATGAAAGCATAATAATGACTTGATAGGCAAGTTAATAATCAGCATGCATTGGCCCTCATGTGGGTCTTTAGAAAACTACATTTTCTGTTTGCAAAGCTGCAGATGTACTGAAACCTCATTCCTTCTTAGCACACCCATTTCTCTTCTGAGTACATAGATGGTATTATTGTGTAAACTTACTTAAGAGGTCAAATCCATTCCTCTGGAGCTGTATAAGCTTTAAAAATACCTATCACCAGACAAAATTTCCACTTTGAAATACCTGGATTCCCAGGCAAAGCCATTTTGTTTAGAGCTTACATTATTATTAACTTTTTTAAAAAACTGCAAATGCTAGCATTATAATAAACATCATGAAACTCTAATAATAAATCTGGGCACGTGTGTTTTCTCCATCTGCTGGACTTCAGTCCTGAAAACTCCCCGCTACTTTCACCAATGCAGCAGCTCAGACCTGTTTAAGGGCTGTCCACAGCCCTAGAGCTCCCACCGTAAAGCTCATCTACGTGGTACTGAGAATATCAATCACCCTGTTGACCCTCAGCTATATTACACGGAATTACTCAAGTAAGAGCAAAGTTGGGAAGAAAGTTTGCCATATACTGATTAATTAGGAAAATGAAACCAGAATATCTGTGGCTAAAACTATTTGGGGACTTCTGCCTCCAGTTCTCCCCCAGCACTCAGTCCTCCTATTCCCTCTCCGGCTGTGGAAATAGGCACTTCTCAGAGTAACTGAGGATGCCCTGGCTACATCACTCCTGGGACACCCCAGCTTTCCTACCAGCAGGCACAGCTGCATACACGCTGTGGTACAGACCATAAGCCCAAACCAGCAGATCCAGATTCGTTTCTTCTGAAGAGATCATTATTTCTTTCAGGCTGTGGGGAGAACAGCAGAGAGGAATCTCCCATCTCCAAACTGTCTCTTTCCCCAAAGGAAAAGGCAGATCCTCCCTCCTATATCCAGAGGTTAAAAAAAAAAAAAAAAAGCCTGCTCACAACCTGTGAAACAAAAAAGACAAACTGAAGACTATCAGAGATCTTATTACCTTGTACCTGAGTATCAACTCCACTGATTTAACCTTGTATTCTCTAAATTACAGATTTAATTATTTGTAGTTTAATAATTGGGTGGGACGATGAACCCCTTTCATCTTTTATCTCTTTGCCTCATTCACATCCCCATGCCAGAAGCCATCACAACATATGGTACACCACAGAGTAGCACAAACGTGTTATTTTCACCACTCCGAATGGCAAAGATCTTCTGAAACAAGTGCTTTTGCATACATTTGGCCTTCTAAGTCTGAGGTCTTCCAGAAGGAAATCACCACACTTCAACACCCTGAACATGAATTTTCAATTGACTTATTCAAACAGACTGCTCTCTCACTCTTTGTCTGGAGCAAAATATACTTAATTTTTAATTGTAAAAGTAAATAACATAAGTAAGCACATTCTGGGAGTTAAGTATAAATGACAAAAACATATGTTCCACCAGTGTTTATACAGAAGCATAGATCACATTTCTCTAAACACTTTGGTTATTTTCTTTCTAAGCACTGATACAATCCTTTGAATAGGAATGATATTTCCTGTAAAAGATATACCGCAAAATCATCCTACGTAGCCAGTTGGACTATAGTACTCTGAGGACCAATATGTCTTGCAAGTGCTACACAGCCCACTGAGCATGGGACTGAGAAGACCTGGGCTTTGCTTTCAGCCCTGTCACTGCCTAACGAGCAGCTACAGCAGATTTTCATAGGGAAGTCTAACCTTTCTGTGCCCCATTTCCACATCTGCAGAATGGGAATAACGACATTTTTCTTTACAAAGCACTTTGTGATCAACAGGTGAAAATATGGTAATACAAGCTTATTTCCTCCAATGTGTCAAGCTTTCTCCATGCAACCTTATTTGTACTATTCATGCCTGAAGGATGCAAGAGAAAGATACTTTAGCACAGTAATGCTAAAATTGTTCGTCTTTGCTTTTCCCTGCTGCTGCTGTAGCATATTTTGTTGACAGACTCCAGTACGGCTGGTGTTAAACAAACAGGAATGGTACCTGCATCTGCTCGGAGAAGGGTTGCCTAGCAACTGCAATCAAAGGGTGTTTTACCCTCACCGATCTACTGTAAATTAATAGAAATCTCTCTACAATATTCTAACACCTTATGTTTTAGTGGCTATATAAATGTTTTTTTACTATTATTATTGTTTTGTAGCTAATGTGTTTCATTTCGTGATCTGCTTCAGTCAAAAAACAGAGCAGCCAGAAAAGGTCAGATTATGAAGCACAAAAAGGTTCAGAGACTTGTTTGATGTAGAAATATTCTTTGACAGCTCATTGCGTTTATTTACTACAGTCTTTTCTTCTGCCATTTCAGAATCTATTTCAGCTGCCCCACGGGAGCCTGAAGCCATTAGCCTGAATTATCATTCTGAATGCAAATTTCACAAGGTAACACCAAATTGTGAAGGTTTCGATTCCTGTAGTTACTGAGATGCTTTCCCTTTAGAGAGGTTACAGGTCTGTTATTTGTTTGCATATTAACAACAATGATTTTCAGTACGCCTGACATTACAACGTTCATTTATCATATGTGTAATAGCTGAATACCAGAAGACATGCTGCAGAGTGCATGTCAACACACAAAAAAGAAATTAGTATCTCAGATATTAAACAGGCTATGCAAGCGAGGGAACAAATCAATCAAACGTGGAGTAAAGAAAGCTGGTAGAGCCTATTCATTAGGTTTTAGCAAGTTCCATTTCCATCCATAGTGAAACAGGAGCAGAATTTTGATTTTAAAGGCTTTTACTGAAGATCCTGAACCAAAAAGGCTGGAACTTATTGGTGAACGTTAAAGGTCCCATACTCTCCTCATCACAAAACCAAATATCTTTGGTCACAGGAAGGATCAAACAGGTTAGTAAAACCCAGGTGTGCCTATATACTTCCTTTCTTCCACGATGTCCAGACATACTTTGACCAGGTCTGCAACTGAGCCTGAAAATGCCCTGGTCTACAGCCAGCCCCCAAAACAGCATTTCCTCCGTTCGATGCAGCTGCCCTTAGCTCTCCATCTTCCACACCACACACACTGTCCATGCGTACTTACATGGTATGCAATTTTTTAAGTTCCTCCATTCACCCCCACCCCTCCCTAATCTTCCATATATTAATTCTTAAAGGGAAAACGGCTTTGCTATCTGCTAGACTCAGGAGTTTCACTGGATAGCAGCTGGTGGAGCAAAATGTTAAACAAACGGCGACGGAATAACAAAACCAAGCATGAAGAGGCAACAGATAGAAGAATATACTTGTACTTAAACAAAAGCTTGCACATTTTGTTATTTCCTGGCTCTGCCTGGACCATTATGGGAGACTGCTGTTTGTTTTGTCCATAACTATAAAAAGGTAAGGAATTTGAAGTGCTTTGCTTAGCAGAACCCTCCACACCTCCCCTTCTCTCTGCATGTCAGTGCCCTCTGCTCTGTGCGGTCCAAGATCAAATGCAACTCTAGCAAATGCAGCTCCTGGATTTTTCTGTTGTGCTTGTCTCTGCTTAAAGGGTGAACACTAACGTAAACAGCATTTTATCCCAGGTCAGGAATTCACACAAAACCAGCAACACTGTAGGATGCAAGAGGGACTTTTGATTTTTCCAGAAACCACTGGAGGCTTAAGCCATGCAGTGACTTCAGTTTAGCACCATCTGTGCTTATACTGGTTTTCATCCTCTTAAAATATGCATTATATTTGCGTAGCTCCCTCAGCAGAAGAACTGGGGCATATTCTATGAGAATAGCAGCTAATAGACATGGCCAGAATTAAGAACTACAGATCACAGAAGTCTGACATAAGATTGTTCAGTAATTGCACAACTCTCTTGAAAATTTACTTTGAAAGCGTATCTAAATTCTTTAGACCTGGGAGCTTGCTTGCTTGTTTGTTTACAGAGGCACATTAAATTACTGTATCTTCAATTCAGGAAAAGTATCTGTGGTAATTGCTGACGAAACTCAGCTTGAAATACATTTCTTCACAGTTGACTTTTCCAGCCTGGAGAGCCCTAAGCTGGTGATTCTCTGGAATGGAAACTGCTCCATAATTTCAATCCTTCTTCTAGGTACCTAATTCAGATCTACCACACCTTTATGAATGGAGAGGGAAGAAGGGTCCAAATGTGAGAGCACCGCTGACCTACAAACTGGCACTGATATTCCCTGCTCTGTTTTCCATTTCTGTTCCAATAATTTCTACTTCTCATTTTGAAGTTTTGATTTTTTTCCCCTCCCTTATGCATCATTTAAGATTTCTCTACACTGAATTTGATCCACCATTAATCACCACTGTATGCAAGCTCTTTCCTGTATCATTTATGAATATGTTGTGCTGCATGCACCAATATCGGACTTCAGTGATGCCCTCTCCTTCAACTGAACTAATTAATCCACGTTTTTTAATCTTTCAACCAATGGATTATTCTCTTACTTCATAGGAATTTAATTTCTTTGAGAGCCTTCAATGAGACTTCCCTTGTCCACACACTTGCTGAGACCATCAGAGAATTCCACTGATTTCTGAAGCATGAGTTCTCTTTACAAATGCTGTGTTGGCTCTTCTTCCATATGGCCTATAAACTCCCATAAATTATGGGCCACATGTCCATAAATTTCACTCTTTACTACAGTTCCTATCCACTTCCTCTGACATACTGATTTGTGATTTACCTTGGAACTATTTTTTTTTTATTTTATTATTTTTTTTAACTAGCATGCCATTGGCCTCTTGAAGTCGCAAGATAACAAGGTGGTTTTAAACAAGTGGTTGGACACTATATGGTTTGGTTATTTCTTCACGTTCCTAGTAATAAGGTCCTGCCAATTTTGCCTATCAGAGCCACACTTTCATCTACCAGCTGTTCAAATTGAAGCAGGTCTTTCCTGTAAATGAGGAGCTGAAGGTAATGCCCTCTAGCATGTTTTTCAAAATGCTAGAGAAAATTTTTCACAGAACAGCCCCACAGCAGCTGAATTTATCTTATTTATGTAGTTCTTCTACAAAGATATATGCATAAATATAAGTCATAAAAGCTCAGAACTGGTGGAGAGTTTTCTACTGAGATAAAAACTAATAACAAACTAATTATGGCAAAGACACAAGGTAGCACTAACATTTTGGAAAGATTGTTTTTGTTCTTTGATCTAACGTAAAAGACTAGCAGAAACACTTCTACCGCACGCAAACCAGCTGAAACAGAATTCTACAAGTTATTCATCCCCCCAAAAAGTTATCAAATATTTACTTGTCTCTGTAGCCAGCCCTAGTAGACTCTGTCTCCTCCCCTGAGACAGAACTGCGACTTGGAGTAAGTCCCTCAGGTGCTGAGGCTTCACCCTGTGAGCAAATGGGTAAGGATACATAGATGCTGGGTTTTTCTCCTCCAAAATAGTCAGCCATCACAGCTGGGATGGTCAGAGAGAGATTACAATGTGAGACTGGTATGGGCCAAGGGCAAACTGCTACACACGCGCACAGCAAGAGAAAGTGGGACAAAGCGGTACCTCGGAGGGTGCCTCGGTGGCACCACAGCTTCCAAAGGCTTTTACCGCTCTAGTAACACTTAGTAGCTGTACTGACTCATAGCTGCACTCAGAAATGAAATCTAGCCCTTCTCTTTGCAAGAAATACATTCAGAGACCTAAGTCTGTTTAATGAGTACTAATTTGTTCATGAAGCTGACAGCTGAATTTCCTCTTCAATCTACATTATATTGCATGTCACTTTTGTTGGCTTCTGGGGAAAACAGGAAAAAAGAGCAGCCCTCATTTAAAAACAAAAAACAATTCATGATGAGATTGACATGAAAGAAAGTTGTTTCTCATCAGTAATTGCTTCCCCCTGGGCTTGACAATGTTTACAAATGAAAGTTTTTTCTTCATGTATGACTTGACCTATCATGAATTATAGCTGCTGCTACCAATTCCACTCCTCCCTGCACACAGAAAAAAAGGCTTGCTATCTCAATTTTGTACTGTAATTAAATATTTTCTGATGGCATATTATTTATTCTTCCTCACCTGCAGCTCTCCTGGCATTTATACATCTCCAAATATTAGCAGGCAATTAAAAAACTGTTATTAACAATATTAATATCCTAAGAGCTTGTTTGATGTGAGTGAGACATGGGATTGAACTACTTGACTGCAAGTAACAGACTTTTGGTTGGTGTTTATTGGTTTTTTTGTTTTGTTTTTTTTGTTTGTTTGTTTGTTTTTTTAATTTGTGCATTGTCTAGCACCTTGCAGTCTCTGTCCACAATCAAGGCTCTTAAGCAGTCCAGGAGGAAATATGAAAAAATGAATGATGAGCCAAATTTATCACTAATCTCATTTGACCAGTATAAAACTACCAAAGAGTGAAGCAAAGTATCAAAAAAAGAATAGGTATAATATTGTTATTTTACATTTTTATTAATGTTTTGCTCTTAAAAAAAAATAATTCAAAATAAGCTACAGTTTTCCAACCAAACCAACTTCAAAGATAAGTAGGACCTGTTGCACCAGAAGGAAAACCAAGATCAAACAAAACAGGAACTCCGTATTTCAGAAATTCAAATCTAATTTTCTGTACGATTCTTTCAAAACCTCAAGGTTTTTTTCTTACTTCTCTTCTCTATATATCATGTATCCTGATTCTACCACAGCATAATTCAGTGCAGCCCCTGGAAATCACTGTATTGGTACCAACTGAGAATTTGCCCAAGGAGCTACAAAAAGGTATTCACTCACAGACTCAACTTGGTGTGCTTCAGAGCTGCTCAGTAAAAACCCCTCAACTGCAATCCTAACTTGCCATGCTCATACGCTTGACACCTTTATGACAGTCAGCTTGCCATTTTGCATCTTGCTCTGTATTTCACGTGATCTCCTGCATGCGGCAGGCCACAGTTAGCACCCCCATCTCCCTCCCAAACAGCAAGGGGGGAGAGGGGGGCTGCCTGTCCCTTCATAAGCTCGGAAGCCAAGGATCAGGCAACCCTCTAGTATTTCTCAGTCAGAGCTCAGAGCCCTGGGGAGCGCTCAGCGAGGTGTGACAAACGCAGAGGGAATGGGGGAGAAGCAGACCCTGACAGGCACGGGAACAGGAAAAGCAGGCAGAACTGAGAGGGGATCCATTTTGTTTAGTGTTTTGCTTAAATAACATTGATGAGTAAAAGCATCCACTCAAAGGGATTTGGGCGCAATCAGGATTTCTTTTTACGGAGAAGATGGTTGCGATGGCCCCCCCATGATCACCCCATGTTGTGTGGGTGCTCGCAGCCAGGGGCAGCGGGGGCAGCACGGGAGGGCAGCAGGAGTGCCCGGTCCCCGGTACGTCTCGGCAGGGCCAGACCAAGCCACACACAAAGCTTTGTGATGGCTTCAGGTATGCACGGAGGGACAAGCCAGCAGCTGTTCCTCCCAAAAATCATTTGCTGATATAACAAACCAAGTTTAAAAAGAAATTAATATATAGATCAACAACAAGCTCTTTAGAAGCTCCGAAGCAAAGCGCCTATAACTGTCAATAAGCATTTTGCTTTATTATAGACAATACAATTTGACCTTATGTGCCCAGTGTACTAATGAAAAATAAATTGTATACTGCGTAACAACTAGCACACACTAACATACTGTCGTTTGGTTGCTAAAGTTTTTTTTATCCAACAAGTCAGAGGTTTTCCCATTTTGTTAACCAATGAGAAAAAGGAATTGCCTTGGCAAAGGTAACTAACTTGGGGCTGACATGCATCCGAAAGCCAGGATCTGCAAAACACCTTAGGTTTAAATTAACATTAAGTGAGAAATAATCTATTTGTTTTTAAGGACTTGATCCAGGCCCTCTGATACATGCTGGAATAGAAATATATTGAAAATAACAAATTTTGCAAAGGGAATTTTATAGGCATCCCATAGCAGAGCAAATTTCATCAACTTCAGTTAAAATATATAAATGAAAATATGCATTTTGAGTCCAACATTTAAATTAATGTAGTTCACGTAGTGTAATGTAGTTAAGACACTAATTAGTGTTCCTGACGAATGGTGAATTTTCAGCAATTTAAGGTACTGAAAATATTTTCCTTTATTCTCTACCCTTACTACTCTCTTTTTCAGAAATAAAGCTACATACGTTTATGTCTATTTTTTTCCCCCTCAACAGAAAAAATAAATTAACAGCATCAGGAAAATGGGATTTTACAATGAGTTAGTATTTATCACACTAAACCACTAAGAATTCTTGCTCAGCTGGAACTGTGCACATTCCCAGATGGTGTATTGGATTATAATTTCACAAAATGAGCTTACTCTCTCAACAGTTTCTTTTGCAATTTCCTCTGAAAAGTCATCTAAATACTTCCACAGTCTCTGTTCCTACTCCCTGTGGAGTCTCCCATATCTTTTCTATACTGCATTATTTTATTCTTCTATCATGGAATAATTACATGCAGGAACTATACTACTGAGCTACTTCTATAGGATTTTTATTTTTTATTATTTCATTATAATATTTATATTAAGCTCTTTACAAGTCTTTTTTTTTTAATCCAATACCTTTCACATAGTTCATTTTCCCTGTACCTGATACCTTTAATAACCAAACTATGACCTGTCATGTTTTTTCATGGCCCTTTCTGAAGGACAATGAAAAGTAAAGATTTTTCTATGTTGACACCTAGGTGATCCAAGATTTAATCAATATTAGCAAAATATTATATCTCAGGTTATTGAACACCTATAAATATACCACCTGTGAAGGAGACAAAAACCCTCCCCTACAGGAGAGCTGCACAAAGCCTAGAAAGACAACTGCATTTCTGCTGTAAGGAGAGTGCAACTCGGCAACCCACAGCATGGGGTCAGGTGCCAACCCTGGACCTGCTGGATTTTGGTGCTGAGTGCCAGCCCCGAGCTGCAGCCTCTCCTGCTGCGGAGATGGGAGATGGTGGCAGACCCACTTTGCTTTCACCGTGGTACATGCTGCCCACAGCCATTCAGTGTGCTGGCAGCCGGGGGCTAAGGAGGAGGGTTGGCCAAGCACCTGTCCCTGAAGCAGATGCTCTCACATCAGACTGACTCGTCTAGAGAGAAATGGGGCATTAAAGAAGTTTGTCACTCAGTGGCCTGCTCACCACTCTGGCATCTGTGACCAGCACCTCTAGGTTAGGCAGAACAACAGTGATGACTGGAACATGGCAGCAGGGCAGGTGCCCTCCTACCCAAGGTGTTCCTCAGCACCTTAGAAGGAGGAAGATAACCTGCCTTCCTGGGCATGGATGGTGTCCCAGGACACCAGAGAGTTAGAGGAATGGCACTGTGCTTAGAAAGGTTAGCTTTTTTTTTTCCCTAGCCATTCCATAATATATTGAGTTTACTTTTTAACTGCACTAGAAAGGTGTTTGGAAACCAGTGCAAAGCCTGTGCATTGCCAGCTGTGCTCCCCAGCAGAAGGACAGGAGAAGTGAACGCAGGCCACTGCAGCACCCCACTCTGGGGACAAGCAGAAATTGGACAGCGAAGCACCATTTCTGAAGCTGGAGAAGAGGCCTGTTTCAGGCAATATTCCAGAGGAAGCCAAGGGAGAAATGGTGGTGCAGCCTGCTGGGATGCAGGGGAGCCCCACCAGTGGAGGGCTGGGCGCACGGCCACGCTGGGGCAGCACCCAGCAGCTGAACTGCATGGCACCCGAGTGCCAGACTTACCGCAGCACTTGCCATGCTTCTGGAAGGCAGCAACAGTGAGAGGCCAGAGACGGTTCATGTTTACCCCCAATCACATGAGAAACCTGGCACCAACCAGATTCATGAAATATGAGCAAGGGGGGCACCCCATTAACCTTTCTGAATAGAAATTTCTCCTCAGAGGGATCACCTACAGAAGTCCCTGTCTGAAGCTCACAAGGCAGAGAGAGCTATTTTAGAGATGTTCTATTTTAGAGATGAAACGGAACATTTGTTTCCTCATCTTACCTGGACTCTAGATAAATATATCAGAAAAAAAAAAAACAAACAAAAAACGGTTTTATAGCCAAAATTAGCAGGTTTCATTGCTCAGAGCACAACGCAATATTACAAGAGGGCTTTATTTGGCTTTAGGACTTGTCAGTGGCATTATATAATCCAACATCCAAGGACTTAGATTATCCTCCCCTTGTTCTAAAATGAAGGCTTCTCGCTGATTTATTGATTTTCTTTGTATAAGTGGAATGAAGCTCGTGGGTACTCTTTGGTGGTGGGGCATTACAGCTCTAATTAGGTCATCATCTCCTGGTAAATTGGAACGTGGCTTGTTTTGTTAAAATCTGATACTTTTTGCATATTTAAGAAGTTTAAAAATGGCATTGTTTACTGCGTACATATGTTCAACATATCTCAAAGAACAGCTGATCCAGTTAACACAATTAACACAGCAGTTAGTGTTGCAGTGACACCTTTGCTACTGTAGACCTCTTAAAATAACCCATTTTTTTAATTTGCGTAGATGGTGAAATGAACCACAATTTCTGAGAAGCATCACTCTTGTTCCTAAGAGAGAAGTAATGAAGTGAACGTAGCCATATACTCTCAAAATAATTCTACTAAGTGAATGCAAGCAAATTTGGTATCAAGCTAAGCCTCTCATGGTTATAATCACTGTGAGGATGTCTACTGCTTCTAGCCACATAGGGAATGTCTAACCTGCTCAGTCAAACATCATTACTGGTTAATGACAGAATGATTGATACGTACACGTTTGCTTGGCTTTTACTGTCAAACTTGTGCAACGCCTCAGATGGTTTAGTATGCACTACATATTAGAGAATAAGAAAAAAAAAAATTAAGAATCTACAATCTTAACAAAAGTGAACCAGTAACCAATAATTACTGTTCCACTGTAATCTCTATTGTCCACAACATACCTTCCTGGACATCGAAATGAGAAAATAAGGTAGCAATATTTAAATTAATACACTATATACATATTTGCTACGTGCTGTTCTTGTACAATCCTGCGCCAAGCTATTTAAGCTGTCATTGGAATTGACACACTGATCAAAGCACCTGGAACACAATGATGTTCTAAGGAGGAGCTGTGCTTTCTCCTTTCTTTCTGCCTTACCAGAGCTCTGGTGACTCATCTGTAAGACGTTTTCATGTGTTTCTCCATCATTTACTCTTTTCAACATTTTACGCTGTTTACTTAATGCAACAGGTTAGCCTTCATAAAAAGTCTAACGAAGAAAAAAAATTAAAAGCTGTTTGAAATTCAGATATTTGTTGTTTACTAAAAATATGTACATTTATGAATCAGTAAAGAGATAAAGCTACTTTTTAGTTAATAGGTGGAGTTTTTTGGGGATTTTTGTTTTTCCTCATGCATTTCCTGTGTCCTAGATGACAGATTTTACTAGCAATAGTTCAACCCATGAAGGCTGCATATTGGAACTAGTATATATGCACACATTTACACACCTATATATATATATATATACACAAGATACATATATATGCCTATACACACATGTATATGCACACATTTCCTATATATACAGAAATATATATGTATTTATATATACATATATATGCACACCCCTTCAGAGACCCAAATGTACTAACGCATTTAATCAAAGCACAACAGGAGACAGGATATATACGGATTTGTAGATCTGAAGATCAGTCACTGACCTGGCAAATAACTCCTTTTTCTTTGGCTGTTTGTGAACATATGCGCTTCTTGGATGTGAGTCATATGTGGGACTATATCACAAACACACACGCAAAAAGTAATGCATCATTCACAAATTACAGACGTTTCGTATCTACGCATTTCTGGAACAGGACTGAATCCAACACATTAATAACTTCAGGAAAGTTCATTGGAGAGGCAATTTAACAGACTAGGAGATATCTTTAAGATACTTTCCCAAATTACACTGTGTGATTTGCTAAATGGACAAAACAATATCGCTCGTGCTCCCTGCGAACTTCCCATTAAGACCCAGAGGTGAGAGGGGAGAACATTCAGGCTGTGGTTACGTAGTCATCTGAGACTCGGCCATGGCTTCGCCCTGGCAGTTCAAGCCCCACCCTTTCATTTTAGAGATGCATAGCAGAGCTGGTTGGGAAAACGTACTTTTCAAACACAGTGGAAACAAGAGTAACCAAGTTTGACACAGCTGGAATTTCTGGTGCAGCCAAAGGTCTTTCAACCGCCTCAAAGTAGTCCCTAACCTGCAGCTGGGAAATACAGCTGGGGCTTCAAAGACCAAAACACAAAGGCCTGCTCTGCTCAATTCAGTTCTGGGTCTTCAGGCCATATCTTCCAAATAATGATGTTTCTGCTATAAGAAGTTGGTTATTAGTTATTCTGTAATAAGGAGAGGTCTGTCTCTCTCCTCATCTCTTTCTCACTGTATCTGTCCTTTCCCTCCAAAAGCCATCCAAGCTTTATGGGTTGAGAAAACTGCATGGCCGCACATTTAGTACCAACGAAGCCACAGGCAGAGCAGTCAGAAGGGCTAACATAAGGGTCTTGCCAAAAACACAGCTCATACAAGCAACTTTGTCATCCACTTCTGTGCAAAGTCAGCCAGGATTGCTCAGACGACTGCTGTGAGGTGTTTAGGCTAAGCCACCCAGGCACCACGAAGCAAATACAGAGAACCCGCACCCCGGACCCGGCCGGCGGTGGTGGGGCGAGAGCGGCAGGCAGACAGGCAGGGACATGCAGCTGGTCACACCTTACCCTGCTGCTCTATCTTTAACCATGCAATGGATGTAACTCTACAACGACAGTCTTACCTCAGCCCCTAAAGAAACATCAGGTTATAATACTGGGGGGGGGGGGGCAGGGGGAGGAATCTTTTACTGTTAAAGAGTTTTGGTTTCTGTAAGACAGAAATTCCTGTCTAGTCTATCCACTTCAAGTGCAGGTGGATGCCGCACACAGCACTGACCATCCCACCAGAGGCAAGTTATTTTTTTTCAATTCACCCTGAATGAAGTAGAGCAAACGGGCAACATTCAGACATGCAGCTGCAGAAGAAACCTGGATCAGCGTATTGACATTCATCAAAGTAACGAGTTAAGAGAGTTAAGAGTTCAGAGAGAGAGACATTTTCTGGTATTATCTTCCCTTAATCACTGATCAGAAACAATAGTTTTTAACAGAAAGATGACTCACAGAACTTTGGCTGCTCACAGATAGCAAGCACACTTTTTCTCTCACTATTTGTCTCAAATACCACTTTTTCTTTCCCCTCCAGCCCTGCAACCCCACACCCTCCTAGATTTTGCATTCCTCCCTATACGGTTCTTTCTGCTAGGAAACATTTGATTACATCTTTCTTTGACGTTCAGAGTTTTCTTTAAATTCTGCCTGGATTTTTTTGACTCGATTCTTGAATTTCCCATTTCTGTGAATCATGAATTCAGAGATGCATGAACAACCTTACTTGATAGACTGTGTATTATGTTACCTCTCACTTTCCTCTGTTATCTTACATGTTGTCAAATCAGACTTCACATTATGTCACAGCTACTCTTTCTGAATGGTTAATTTTTCACTGAAAGTTACACAGATGGGCAATTATTTTAAGGCTTGAATACCTGCCAACAATTGTAGTGGCATAAAGCTGATCCCCAAAGCCCACACAACCAGAGAACACCAAAAACAGAAGACAACACTGAATGCAAATTATACCAATTTTTATGGATGGCAGAGTTAAAATGAAAATTTTTCACACTATTAAAAAAGCCTTCAATCACTACAAGTATATACTTCTGTACATAGGAACATGCAAAATTGCACATTTTTTTTAAATCCCCAAAGACTAACTAGAGAGAACCAAACCAACTTAAAGAATAAAGGGGGTTTATTTATTTATGTATTTTAAGGTAAACATACTACTCATGGGAGGAGTAGGATAACCATCCTTTAAAGTCCTACATGTATTTATAAAAATGAATAAAATATAAACATTATTCTTGAGTAAGAAATGTCACCTAGAGAAGTGGCTCACTTTCCATGTCCTCTAGGTTGACAGCAGAATGGCCAGTGACTAATAATTCCTCTGTTAACTATCTGTTACCTATACACTGAAACTGGGACAAGAAATACGGAGCATTCCGCATAAGCTACCAGAAAACTGTCCGTGCACTGTGGCCTCCTCCTGTTGCTAGCACACATCGGTTCTGCATCCTGCCAGCGTTACTGCTGCTGGAAGGCTGCAGCGTGGTCCCACCTATAGACTAGCATGAGGCAGGACAGAGATCAATGAACTCACCAAGTTTACATCTACGTCCACCATGGACAAATACAACAATACACAGACAAGAGCTTACCTAAGAATACAAAGTCATACAGCAGCCAGCCAAGCCTGGCACTGGTAAAATCGCCGGCTGCCTTCCCCTCTCTCCCCCTAAAAGCCCCACAAAGTTTTTATCAATTTTCAAAAATTCTTAAGCAAACCACCAGAGGCCCTGAAAAATGCACATCGAGAATCATGACTTACTGGTTTGCACAGGATGAAACAAAACAGTGATAATAAGGATAAAACAAGACAGCAATCTAAATCAGGCTTTCCACAGAAAGCGTTGCCATAAAGTGGTCCATGCTATGAGGCCCTCAGGGAGAAGTCTTTGATTTCCTGAAGAATCATTTACAGAGACACACAAACATTTGGTTCCAAATCCATACATAATTAAAGATGTTAATAATTAAATACATGAGCCAGTCTTGTCTGAAAAGAAAATTTAGAAACTGTTGCAAGCACTTCGATGACATTGACTTTCTTAAGCATAGTACAGACTTCCCTCCTCTTTTTGTATTACTTCTCCAAATGGAGCGATGCTAAACAGTGAAAAACGGAGCATGTGATGTTCCGAAGCAGACCCAGAAAAGGATGGCTACTGAGCCGCAAATTTCTGGGGGACTGTTCATGTTACCAGGACTTTCATGCAGACTCTAGTAGTCAATACCACCAAGTGTCATCTCCATAAATACATACCAGTAGAATAAAAGGGAAAGATAGTTCAGGCAAACTCTGAGTATTTCTGAACAGAACAAGCCCTGCTATTATTTGAATCACATGAAATAAATAATTTTCCTGACTTTAAAATAATTTTATGTTCATTTTTTCCACATATGATTCTCTTTCCTTTTCTCCACTTCTTTTCTACAAATTTAGAGAATGCATGGCCTTACCTACAGCCTCTCTCTTTGTTACATGTTTCCCTACAAAACCCAAATTCAGTCATAGACTTCTCAGTAATACATAAGTGTTCAAAATAGGCTGCTCAGAACGAAGAGAAAAATTCTATGGAAAAACTTAATTTTCATTCATTTAAAAGCTTCTTCTGTCATTTGGGTTAAAAATAAAAATAAAAAAAAAAAAAGAAGAAAGACTGTGAGCAGTCATCCAATGTTTTACTTCATTATCAAGCAGGTCATGTTTGCAGAATGTCTGCTACAGAATTTTGAGGAAATCCAGACATTGATTTCAGGTACATGAAATTGTGTGCTCATACATGGACACATGACCAGCCCTGGAGATCTGTAAAGATCCTTTTTGGCATGAGCATCCTACTAACCAATTATGGTCCATGAGTAAAGAAGAAAGGAATGAGAAAGTGAAGGGACACACTGGAACATGTCAGCCATTTATGATTAACAAGGCCAACCATAACAATATGCTCCAGTGCTAAGTTTTAAAATTCCATTTCAAAAAACTAATTAAAATAGATGTTGCTGCAGAATAGACTTCATAAACCACACACAGTTCTGATTTCGGAGTAAAGATACGTTTGGTAGCTGCTGCAGAGATTTCTTATTTCCAATAGCAGTGGAGTTAATTAACCTCTGCCTTTCCAAAAACATTAAGAATGAGGAACAGCCTTCTAGAATATGATTTGGCTACATGCTAAAACTCGTTTATTAAAGCAGCTTATCTATTTACCATCACATGAAGTACCAAAAGCACATTCGACACTTCACAGAGGAAGGACAGACTGTTCCTCTTGCTCACGGCTACTTCACCCAAACATAGTCCCCAGACTTGAGTGGAGGTATTAATTGTGGCGTCAGTCAGCCTGCAAAGGCAGGGAAGACTATACATCCCGCAGAACCATGAGCTCTGTGAATGAATTTACACAACAGATAGCAAAATGAACAGTAGCCAGAACAGAGATAGGTGGCATGAGAAAAAGCAGTGTACTACGGGGGAAATCACGCATGTGACAAAGAACTAAAAAAATTCAATCAGGAATTAATGGGAACTCTTCTTCTACTGCTCCCATTCAAATCAATGCAGAAGGGCTCCCTAAGCAGATTGCCAACAGGATAGTTCCAGCCTTACAACTAGGTGACTGCTAATTGCTACCTGGACTGAGAAAGGATTCTCCATTATTTTAGTACTTGAAAGAGAACTGGGTTAGCAACCTCTGTATAATTAGTTTCCTAACAAGAGAAAGGATTTCAGACATAAGATGCCTGAGAAGGAGGGAGGGAGGAGGGCTCACTATTTTTTTTTTTTTTTCCTCATTTGTTTGTTCTCTTTTCTCTCTGGTGACCTCCTCCTTATTTTCCTATGCTGTAAGGGAGAAATGATCATTAATAGCATAATGCATGTTATTATTCATTCGCATTGCTTCTCTTCTGTTAACCTATCCTATCTTCTTGACTTCTACAATTCTGTCAGAGAGACTCACTATACATAAATATATATGTATATAAATTGCCATGACAGCTTTCCCGCAAAAGAAAACTGTTACTACAGCTGGCTGAAAAATTTTCATTAAAACAATTTTCTACTACAGTATGCCTTTGAAGCCACTGCGCTTTTGCTAAATATTATTATTATTTTAAATTAGTCAAAGTGTTTCTTCTTAAGTCAAAATATTTTATTTCACAGCAACGTCTGTTGTAAAACATATTTTACTTTGCTCACTCATGAGTGTTCCCAATATTCATTCATACCATCACTGATAGTAGACTTCCACTGATAGCCCAGAATGACATCACAATCACTAGATTATTTCCATTCAATGTTTAGACTGTATGACAGCATCAAGCATGTCATGAACTGCTACTACTTTAATAATCTAAAAATTAAATAAATGTCAAAATTAATTTGGTGTTGAAGCAAAAGTTAAATTTTCTCAAGTTAAATCTTACATACTATTTTATCGCCAATTTGCAATGGGTTTTGGAAATATTTCAGTTTTGCAAACATAAAATCATTGCAAAGTGCCTTCTCCTCTCATTATGCTGCTTCAGCTTCTCTCATTCACCAGAGCAAAGCCCTCCATGGCTCCACCAGCAGCTTATCCCATCTCACATACACCTGTCCACCCCTATAGAAAAAACAAAGCACCAGCACCACAGCAACTGTTCTATCACTCTCAAGACAAGGGCCTACCTAAGAGAATTATCCTCTGCATCTATGTACAGACACACAAGGCAAGTGTGGAAGTAACTTCAGTCCTCACTTCTTGGGCTTCTCCAACACAACAGCAAAAATATTTTACCACATACTCTAAATGACTAATGCCAATTAGCCATGAAAGCCCTCTTGGAGAATGCTGGAGAGGCAAGAGTAAGAATAAGGTTTGGGATAAACAGCTATTATCATATTTTATAGCCAGTTGTTTATAAGCCTCTCTGGTCTATTGGACATTTCAGTGTTTTTCAAACCTCAGAAATCTTCCAAGACTTCATTTCATAATCCCTAAAGTATATTCCAGGAGTTGTTATGCTTACTAGCACTGGAAAAAAAATAAAAATTAAAAAAAAAAAAAGACAAAGAGAGAGAGAAGAAAATAAAGATTCACAGAAAAAGTAAAATAATAATTAAAAAAAAAATCTCATTTTGTTCAGATAAATGTCAGCATTACATTGTCAAGCAGCCTGAAATTTCTGAAAGAATCGCAGGACAATGAAAGCTGAATGACAAAGGGACAAACTGCTGGCCTACCAACATTTTGCTGTCCTCTATTTCACCTCCCTGAATGGCAAGAAGCCTTTAGCCTACTGCGCCTAGACTTGAATGGAAAAAAGTTTCTGCCAAATCCCAGCATCTGTAAAATTGAAGACAAAATTGCAGAACCGGGATTTAATTCTGTACTGATTGTCAATAGTCTTAGACACAGATAGCATATACTTCTAAGTTCTTCAGTCTGAGAAAGTTACTATTGTAGCATTTCTCCATATGGAGAGTTTATGAGAGTTTCCCATAAGCTTTGGCAAGTTTTTCCTGTATAACATATGCAGGCTCATCTATCACATAAAAGTCTTGAATTAATGACACAACAACATTTTATAAAGGAGACAAAATCCATTTCATCTTCCATCTTTCCTGGCAAAAGTTGCCTTTTCTAATTTAAGTCCTCCGTTCAGTGATCAGGGACTACACTGCCATTAGCTAAGTTTCACATACATGCAGACAGATCAGTGACGGAGATATCTCACCTTTTACTGTTATTGTTTGAAGTTCCCACCCATTGGTTGGGAACTCTCTCTCCACAACAGTTAACAAAACAAACAAAAAAACCCAAACCAAACCCACCCCAAAAAGCCCTGATTTTTTTCTTTCCTTTTTTGTCTCATAAGAAGAGAAAGTTGCTACAAATCATACTCTCCTGCAATGAATGAAACAGTGAATGCAGAAAGACACTGCAAAGCTAAAGTGCATCTGCGAAAAAAAAACCAACAGCATTTCTTTTCCTTTCTAAGAGCGTAACACTTCTTTCTAAATACTGTCTAAAAGTGAGGCTTTTAGGCTCCTTGCATTTTTTATAAGAAAAATATTCTGTGAAAATGTGATTCTGTAAGCAGCAATTCTAATTTATATAGCAGAAGGCTTTAAATGCAGACAGGCATTTAAAGCCATGTTCGTTTAATGGCCAGTCAGCTCACTCCTGCTTTGGCTATCTCTAGAGGGGAAAATGGATTCTCATTAACAATTCTCAGGCTGGGAGAAACCTCTGACCTATGCACAGGGTTTAGCAAGGTCTGCTTTCTCTGCAACAGCTACAGATGGGGACAATCCTCAAGAGACTTGTTCCTGCTGTTCTCTTCTGATGAAGGAACTCTTTGCATCTCCTCTGCTTTTTATCACCCAAAATACAGCTCTCATCAATAACCACAGGAAAGAGACATCTAACTTTTTTTAATGTTTGTGTTTTCTCTCCAAACACAAGGCCAGAATATGAAGATTGAATCCAGTAAAGTTTAACTGTGAAGAACACACCACCATGTAACCCCTCTTGGTAAAAGGTTAGTGAAGCACTAGGAAAAAAGAGACAAGAAAATTCTTGAAGTGGTGGGCGGAATGGGCTCTTTATACAGAGACACTCCATGATCTTTAAAATATAACCTGAACCACAAAGATAAACAGAGCCCTTCAGTCCTATATATATATTCCACATCATCACCACCACCACTTACTCACATGAAGGTCAAACTTCTGTGTACTGTTCTGATCCAGTATCAGCCCAGCATAACATTGATATTAATGGTGCTCCTCCAGTTACACTTGTGTTATGGAAACGAAGGATGCAAATTATGCCTTGAAGAAGTACTAGATATCATGTTGTTTCTGTAACACATATAGTTTCTTTGGGGGTGTGTCTTTTTCCCCATTTTTATCTCCTTAAAAGAACAAGAATCTTTCCTTCTCACGGGGCAGAAGCTGGAAAGGCTTCCTTTTAATAGGAGAGATTGAACTGCCTCCTATAAATATTGTTTCTACTACATCTACATGATCTAAGGTAATGGCTATAATAGAAAAGGCAATGAAAAATAATGGATGACCTTATTTTAAATACAGGAGGCTTTGTCTTACTGGCGATAGCCAGAGGATGCCATAAAATAAAATAATCCCTTAAAAATGCCACTCCACAAAAGTAGTCAATAGACATCATGATAAGCACTTGCTAATCAATAGCGATAAGTCAGTACAATTTAGCTAACAGATGTTCAGCAACTGTTTTTGTAATACCTAACTCACTAGTATAAACATATCAGGCCAATGCTGTAAGTAAGAAAGCTGCTTAGTGGATTACAACACAGCAGGATGAAGGAATGGGACAGCACCATACCACCCCTTACCACTCATGTCAAGATCTGTTCTGTGCTTTGCAGAAGAAAGATCTGCTGTAATGCTGGAGCGCACAATTATTTTAAAAAGGTACAAAAATACAATATTTAGAAAAACCCACTTATTTTAGAAGAATTGTACCTGCTCACTAAAAACAAGCCTTCCCTAACTGCAAAACAAGTGGTAGGGAGGGGAAAAAAAAAATTCTAAAATTGAAAATCATGGTTAGTAAAGATGAAACATGAAATGTATACACTCATGAGATTGCTATACTGTACAAAAAAGATTAATTACAGGCAATCATCTGGAGTACCTGGAAAACTAACAGGATATCCTATGTGTATTTTATTGCTCACATTTAACCATTACTTGAAGTCTTCAAGCTCTATGCAACGTATACTGCAGATAATGAGCGCTTTACCTGGACAAGACCTCCCTAGGGATAGTCCTGACTACCAAAGCCTTATTTTTGTATGAGAGGGGAGGACGTGGAAAACTGACACTCCTTGTGAAAAGCAGCTGAACACTGCAGCACGCTGACAAGCTTTCAGAGAATGCAGAAGAACGTCAGCTCCCGGAGAAAGGGGACATCTGAGTAACCACAGCTTTGATTTCTCTAACAAAGACGAAGAGAAAAAAATTAGAACGGAAAAGTTATTTACCAGACATTTGCTTCAAATAAATTGAACTGAAATGGAAACACACTCAGGTTGATCGTTTTTTTAAGCATATTCAAATATTTTCACAGCAGAAACCTTATCTGTGTGTGCAGACTTCAGCAACAACAAACTTCTTTGTTAGGTATAAACTCAGGCCGCAAGAACAAGCCTTCTTTGCCTTTGACAAATGCAGTTGTTCCTTACTCCTATCCATTCCCACATGGTGGTGTAGAGGATCATCATGCTGTAGAGGCCATGCCACCCATCTCTTTGGGCTCACCTTGGTTTCTCCTTTCCTCTCCACTCAGACACAGGCTCCTTGACTGCCAATGCACTCTCTGGCCTGTTCTCATTTCTCTCTAAGTCCCTGATGTTTTGTTTCCCGTTTGCCAATGATAGTGAGGTCCTTTGCCCGTTTGTTAAATTTTCAAATCCGCACTTTCATATGTACCTCAAGGAGCTGCAGTTTGCTTTCTAGGGCTTTGCTATCACCGTGTTACACACTGACCAGTTCTGTGTCTCAATGCACTCTCCGAAGGACAGGATGGGCCACAAGTATCTTCAGCCGTTTCCCTTCTCCCAGGCCCACTTCAATTAATAGTTTTATTTCTTTTATTTCTTGTTTTTCATCTTTTAGGTGGATTCTAAGCTTCTAACACAAGAAATCTGTTTTTGAAGCCTGCTCCCTTTAAAGTATCAAATCAAATTCAAGTTCTTGGGGCCAATTCCAGGCAGGGATTTCACCTTAATGCTGCTGATTTAAGATACTTAGTTCTGTCACAAAACCAGCAGGTTTTAATACCTGCATAACTTCACTGCCAAAACAGAGAACACCTGTGATTTCTCACACACCTAATAAGTTAGGAAGGGGTTTGGTGGAGTGCTCATTTTAAAAAAGTTAGTCACCTGTTTTCAACCTGGACAATTGGGACAATCAAGGCATAGGTTCTAGGCATGGGAGGTATCACCCGCTCTCCAAAATGAAGGCCACGGTCAACCCCCCTGACATGGCCAAGCCTTCAGCACTAATGAAGAAGCCTGTCTGTGCAATACAGCTATGAGGAAGATGGTTCCTTGACAAATTTATGAGCAACATCAGCATCCCTGCCTTCAGTGGGCAAGAAACACTTATCCAATTTGCTTTCCCCACGAAAACCACAGTACAAAATAAACACATGAAGCCCCTTCAAATAAAATAAAGCCCCTCAAAGTACACCTGCCTCTCTGGCAAAGTTGAAACAGCAAATTGCATTAGCGAGGTATTAGTTGCCTGAAGCAAGATCAGTTAACTAAATTGAGAGCCACATGAGATGCTCTGTGCATCTAAAACAACCTCGGAGGCTGGCAGACATGACACAGACACAGGACCTGACAGAAACCAGCAACCGGAGGCCAGGTGGGACACTCAAGATCACCTCAAGCGGCAATGGATGCTTAGGCCCACACTGCAGCATCTGGCCCCTAATGTGTTACTTAAAGTTTTCAAGTGCTACAACAAGACAAAATCAGGAACCTCTGAAGTAAAAGAAGGGCTCTGTGATAAGGCTGTCAGCCCTCACCTCCTGTGCAGCAAGCGGGCAATGCTTGAAAGAGATCTTAACATGCATGGGCCTCTGCACTTTGTGCCTAGCTGCTCTGGTCACAAGAATTCAGGTTTGTTGGATTTTTTTAATGGCTGTTTTTAACAGTGTAAGAATGCTTCAGATACTGACTCCACTGTATACCTTTAATAGAACTCCTGAACCATGCAAATACAAACACTAACACAACCAAAAGTTTTTTCTTTTACCTCATTGCCACACCTTCCTAGATGTCTCCCTGAAATTAGGCGCTGAAGAGCAGAGACCAGGACATGTGATGTTTCCTGGTCTCTCGGTCCCTGCAAGTATGTGCATGTTGGGTGCAATAGAGAGGGAGGTAAGGCAGTTCTTCAGTTGCATTATAAATTACTCCAGAGTAACAAAGCAAAAGCAGGCAAGGATGAAAGTAATTTCCTCCAAAACTTAAACAGATGTGTAAAGATACCATTTATAATATTCTAGTGATAATATCTTCCGCATTTTAATACTTCCCCAGTTAACTGAGGAGATGACTCTTCTACCACACAGCTGACAACTGAAGGTGCTTCATGAATGACGATTTTTAGAAAAAACATGAATTATATCTGAAACACAATATACCCCAAGTCCCAAAAATATTCACTGATGGCAATTATATTTTTTTAAAGAGAGTTCTAAAATCAGTTCCTATAATTCCCTATTATAGGAGGGAAAACAAAATCAATTGAGAAGTGTTTATCCTTCTGGTTTGTTTGTTTGGGGGGGGTGTTGCACAGTGGTGTTGACTGTCTTTTACTCAATTCAATATAAGTTTACTATGGCAACAGTTGCATCGCTTCATATCATGCAGTCTTGGATGAAAAAATAAAACCAGCACCTCCTCCTCCTATCCCTGTACTTTGATCTACTTGGAGGTGCACTTAAAAGCCTCTGCTTCCCAGATTTCCATGCCAGTGAGCCTATGCATATAAGATTTCTACCTAATTGAGAAGATTTTTCACATTTACAATTAATCTAGTAAAAGCATTTTTCTTTGAAAGCTCCTTTGTGCTGCATGGTACATTCAGTAGTTAGGGGGTTAATGCATGAAATGGATCACTGGGCTGAAAATAAAAATCACTGTTAAAAAAATGTGATACCAGGAGAATTAGGCACAACATAATATTGTAACCACTGAGAATTCTCAACAGTAAAATAAAGCCTTGTACTCCCAGCATTTTCATTAGTTTTCCAGTAGTGCTGGACGCAGCGTGAATTACAATGAGCTAGAAAGCAGTGGTTGCTCTCTTTAAAGAACATGCACTGTATAGGGGGAAGTCATTTCTTCAAATCATACTGTGCTGGTTATTGGTTTGTATATGCTGGTATGCATTTTAGCACTTAGAAATTATATTTCTCTCCATTACTGACTGCTGCATATAGCCTGCAAAACAATATGTGTTTAGCAGCTCTCAAAATGAACCTCATTGTAAGGTAAATATTTGTTTCGAAGTATGCACAGTGCTATAAATCTGTAGAAAGAGCATTCTGCACCAAATGTTTCACTGGGAGGATGTTTTTTAAGTCTGGACAGGAGGTACTGTGTTTTCATTATAACAACTGCAGAAGATAACATTAAGAAGATGACTAAAAGCCAAAACAGGACAAAAAACTCAGGTTGATAGAAGCTTCTAATACAGAATGTTGTTCTGCTGGTAGTTAGTTATTCATCAGAAGAAAAAAAAAAAAACAAACAAACCAAAACACAACTAAAATAAACTGATTTGGAAGAGTAGAGCATGTATCTGTTGTGGTTTAATCCCAGCCCAGCCCAAACCAGTACAGTATCATAACACCACCAATCATGTTGAAAAAGACAAACAAGCTTATGTGTACAGAACTACTAAGTTTTCTGAATCCACTACTTATATAGCTCTTTAAGAATTAAGCGTATCACCCACATTTGAAGGAAGATTTGAGTTGATCCAGGTCTGAGCCTGAACCTTCCAAAGACTCATTTGGGGAATCTATAGGTATGGGTCAAAAAAACAAAACAAAACAAAAAAACCCACCAAAAACCAAAGGACATGTGCCCTCTGACCATTTGCTGTGCACAGACCTTTATTTTCAGCTGTGTGACATTATGTAGAAGACCAAGCTCAGACCAACTTGTACAACCACTGGAAAACCTGAGCCTCTCATTCTTAAGAAATCCAAACAGCCTAGACAAAATTGTAGGGAGCCTGCAATACACCACTGGTAGGACTCTGGTACGAATTCAGTGATGTGTGTCACACGCAGAACAGTTTGTAGCAAGTATCCTTTCTCAGAGCCTAACTTGATTCAAGCCTCTAGGTCTCAGAAAGACTGAAAAAGTGCTGAAAACCAACTGCTTACACCTCCTAAATGATTTCCTATACCACTCTATATAGACTTTCCACATCTTCCATGTATGGTGAATTTCAGTGTAATATACAGAAACACTGAGATTAGAAAGGACCGCTAGAGATCTTCTAGTCTATCTCCCCCTGCTCAGACAGGGTGGCCTACAGCAAGTTGCCCAGGACCATGCCCCATCACGTTTTGAATATCTCCACAGATGGAGACTTCACAACATCTACAGGCAATCTCTTCCAGTATATGGTCACTCTCACAGTGAAAAAGTTTTTTCTTGTGTTCAGGTGGAATTTCATGGATTTTTTATTTGTGCCCATTGCCTCTTGTACTGTCAGTAGGCACTGCTGAGAAGAGTATGGCTCCCTCTTCATTCCTTCCCATCAGGTATTTATACGCATTCATAAGATCCCGCCCCCGAGCCTTCTTTTCTCCAGGCTCAACAATACCAGCTCTGTCAGCCTCTCCTCTGACTGATGCTCAAGTCCCTTAATTATCTTTGTGGCCCTACACTGGACCTGCTCCAGTAAGTCCATGTCCTTCACTGACAGGAAAGCCCAGATCTGGACAAAGTACCGTAGATGTGGCCTTACCAGTGCTGCATAAGGAGGAAAGATTACCTCCCACAACCTGCCAGCAACGTTCTTCCTAATGAAGCCCAGGATGCTGTTGGCCTCCTTTGCCATGAGGGTGCATTGGTCGTTCATGGACAGTTTGTTGTCCACCAGGATCTCAAGGTCTGTTTCTGCAGGACTGCTTTCCAGCCAGACAGTCCCCAGCATAGTCCCTCTGAACGGCAGCACAACCATCTGATATATCAGCCACTCCTCCCCGTTCTGTATCATCTGCAGAGTTGTTCTCTCCACCTTTTCCTTCAATCATGTACACTAAAACAAGTAGTAGAGATTTCTACGTGAGCAGTGCCAGCCTGGCTCTGGATGTGGATGCAGCGCCATGTCTGAGCTGCTCTGCTCCAGGGCACGGCCTCCCTGCTCAGACACGGCGCTGCACCAGGCTGTGGGCCCCGCGCTAACGCCCCTGCACGAAACCGCACTGCTCACCTCGCCACAGGTGTGCGTGCACAGCATCTTGATCTGCGACGTGAGGCATAAATTACTGACATCTGATTAACATTTTACCTCACTGTTCATACGCTCTCTAGTCAGCTGTACTCTAGCGTAAGTAGAGGCACAACAATTTTTGGATTGTAATTTTAAAATTTTAACATTACCTCCAACACTGTCTCATTATCCACCTTCTTTTGATGTGGCACTGTCTGGTTCTCAGTAAAAGTGAGGGGTTTTTTTATTTGTTTGTTTTTTATTTTTAAGAAAAGAAAGTAAAACCATATGATATTTTTTCCTGCAATGCTTAAAGGCAAAGACTTGTCTTTAACCAGCTATGCTAACAACAGAACACTCTAAAGCACGCAATTAACAAGCACTGAAGCTTTTTTCCCTAGCAAACTATCTGATATTGTTCTCTTGAGAATTCTTTCTTCTTTTTTTTCCCCCCAAATGCAAACAGCAAGCTGTTTACAAAGTCATTAAGATGAAATATTTACTGAAGAAAAATAAATAAATTTCAACAAGTAATAACCAGATTTGGTGCTGTTTTCTGTTTTAGAGCATGTACCTTTAGATACCAAATCTTTGTTGGACTTCAGTGGCAATGAAAGGACAGGACTGCAAGGTGTAGAACATGCCCACATTTGCTGCTTTCACAGGAATCGCCAAAGTCATGCAGCCCCTCTGAGCAAGAGACAAGTGGGGATGGGTGGGGCAGGGAATAGACACCGTACAATCTATCATGTCTAGACCTGCTACAGTTTACTCCCATTTCAGAATAGCAAAGGACAAGACCATCAGTTAAACCACTGGTGGTTTCACATCATGAAATAAAGATCTGGTGCAGTTAAACCACTGGGTTTACTGCACCAGACCTTTATTTCACGAGGGAGACTTCCGTGAATGAAGTTATTGCTCATAGACAGACTGGCTAGACTGAACAAGGAGGAGATGACCCATCCGTGAGGTTTGTCCCACCTCGCAGAGGCTGGAAAGCCTAAGGTACTCCCTGGTCTGCAGACAATACAAAGCCTGGTTCTGAGGCCCGTGCTCACATGGATGCACTGGCATCTCTGGTGCTATAGGCAGTCCACACCACAGCCTTTTCCTCTGCTGGGCAGTCCCCAACCAAGCTATCACTATTGAGGAAGCTCATGCAAATATGATAACTGATGAGACCTCCATCCTCCTGCCAAAGTCATTCAGAACTCACTGATGGGTTTAAAACACTCCCGGAGAAGGAGGCAGTAACATGGAGAGATTAAAAGAAGCTTTGTCTTCCTAACAAATCTGGCTAAAATCAGCCAAACAACTATGGCATAATAAGGACAGAGGAGGTACCCATAGCTGACATGCTAATAACAGATTCTCTTTGAGATTACAGAAATCCAGCATACATAAAAAAGCAATCCTGATGAACTAACGATCCACTGTCTTTTATTTCAGTTACTCTCCACACCTCAGAGAAGCAATTTTAAGACTCCATCCTACAAGCCAATTTGTGGAAGTAAGGCAGCGTCACGCTACCACTGAACACCATCACAGCAGGCCAAGTGAGGATCATTTTTTCCTTGAAACACCTGAGGACTGCAGGGCAGAAACACAACAGTGGAACAACTGCCATGTTTCAAATGGATGTTTAAAAGTTTGGCTGCCCTGGAGCAAGGCATGGCAGGAGGGCAGAGCTACACTGAATTTTTCAGGACAGGCATCCAGTTGTGCGGTATGTCGCCAACAGCAAGACGGCAACACCTCCAGACTCCATGGTGGTCCACAGTGTTACTGGTGATCACTAACAATCAGGAGCTAGGATCTCAATCTTTGTCCCACCTGAAAGTCCAATCAGTTCACCACTTGTAAATCAAACTCGAGCCCAGTCTTAAGTAGCAAAAAACCCTATGGATTGACTCTTTTGTGTGTTGCTATTGCCTGTTACAGAAAAAAGCAATAAGCAATAGATTAATATGTTGCATTTAGCGAACCACTCAAAAAGGTTGGTTCTGTCAATTACAAAAGATGCAGCACTCATTAACTGCATAATACATAGAAAACTTCTCATTTCCAATTAAAAAACATTGCCTAGGACTTCATGAGTTTTTCAACAAATGTTAGGAATAAAAAAAAGTGCATATTAAGGTAATCTGTTAAGAGTACTTATTATGTTTTTCCAGGTGTTTAGTGTGATTGGAGTACTACACATTTGCATAACTTTTGGATTTTCTAGACATTAAGAGAGAAGCAAACATAAAGAGAAGCCTGTGATTTATCAAGTGGTTTTTCAGGAAGGAAGAGTAATTTTCCTTTACAAGCCATCTGTACAGTTCACCATGTAAATAAGTCTCTGTTCAAGACAACAGAATCATATTTTACTTGTGGGTTTAACATACACAGCACATTCCCACCTCAATTCTGTTCCACCACCAGAGGACTCATTAAGAACTATCACTTAACACAACAGCTACACTAAGAGGCAGAATAATGAAAGGACATTTACACCTAAAGAGTTTTTTTCCCCTCCTTTAATTTTTATTTAATTTCAGGGAGGAGTGGACAACATATTAGTATACAGTTTATGGATGTTTCTACCACAAGGCTTCTAGTAAAGACAAATTGTGATCACCTACCTATGGAACCTTACTAAATCTCCTGAGTCTTTATTTATTTACACGGCATCCATCACTGCAAAGCCTAGGAGCACAAACAGATTAAATATGCTCCCTGCATGCACCCAGGCTGCTGTCGTTGACATTGCTCAGGAAAGCAACTGTAGCTTCTATTTTCTCTTTTATCCCTTCAAACCTGAGCACAGCAGGGAAACTGTGAACTGAGTTTTCCTTCCTGAGACTAAACCACGCTATTTACTGAGCATCAATCAGAGACCAACTGATGGATGCTTAAGCTGTGGAGAGCACACCTAAGTTTCAAACCTTTCATTTTCTTAACACCTTGATACACAGGGACGGAAAGACAAAAAAAAACCAAAAAGCTGCTTGGAAAAGAAAATTTTAAGTAAAAACAATTTTGCTGTTTGTAAACTGCAAATATATATATTTTTTTTCCAAATATAGGCATCTGCTTTCTCCTGTAATTTCCTTGGCATGGATGCCCTCTACCAAAGTGCTTGTAATTGATGCATTTCATTTTAATGGCTTGCAACTCGGAGCCATGCAGGTTCAACACTGCCAATTCAGCATCACTGACACAAACAGAGCAGCCCAGGAGATCATGAGTCCATGGAAGAAAGAAGAAGAAAAGATGACTTTCCATGGAATTCTTCTGCCTAGGGTATAAATTAGTATATTGATAAAGCAGTGGGGTCACAGACTGCTCTCCATCATATCTTTCTGTTACAGGGAAATTCAGTGATATGTCGTTCCACGTATGATAAATTATCTTCTGTGGGCATTTATTTTTCACAGATAAACATTAAAAACCTCATCCCTTTCAATAACCAGGCAAGAAATTGCCTAATAATTAGGCCATGCAATTTATAGTTTAATAGCCTGTGGGATTTAGGGCTTCCACCTTCTCTGAGACTGTCACACCTGTGCCCTTTTAGCATTACATAGTAGCTTAGTGTTCTCATTAGAGTCCGGAGATTAATATTAATGAGACAGACTCTCACTCGAGGCATGCTAACTTACATGACTTTAATTTAAATTTTTTGAGTGCAACTTATAATGAGAATTTACCTTTATTATTATTATTTTTAAGAGTTTTCAGTTTCTTTCTCATATCAAATGATATCAGAAATAATTCAACCTTGATTAAAGCCAGGAAAATAGTAATCGGTTCCATACAACAACAGAATTGATATTAAAAGGAGATTTCAGAGCCTGTAATCCTTTTCTCTTTGAGGACAGATGACTTGGTTTTGACTCAGGTAGGCAAGCTTTGAATAAGTAAATAATTTGTAAATACTGGGGTTGAGGAAGCATACTACTTAAGATTATCAGAATTGCTAATTCAGGCAGCCTTGTAAGAGGATTGCGATTACACAGTAAAAATTATTTTTCCTGTTATCTACAGAAAGGAGATAGAATCTAGCTTTGCAGAACGGGTTTTCTGACTGTCTCACAAGGAAAGAATTACGATGCAATTCGAGATTTAAAATTTCAGTCACCTTTCAGGGATTCTCCAGGAACTCAATATAATACAGCAAAATTTGCTCTGCTGAGAAGAAAAATCCACTGCAGAGTACTGGCTTATTAACGATATAGATACTGTTATGTACACTAATGCTTTGATTGCTGAATCCAAACATGCAGATCAAACATATTGAGACATTTGAATACCGCCTCTGTAGCAAAATTAAGGGGTTCTTTTTCTTGAGGGTTGGGATGGTTTTTTAGTCACAGGGTACGTGAGAGCAGGCTTATACAATCACAGAGCTTATCAGACCTCCTCCAAGTAACTCCCAAATTTTCTGGCCAATTTCAGCTTAATTTGACAATGGAACAGTGGTCTGGAAGACATCACATTTCAGCAAGTTACAGGAAAATTAGAGGCTGTGTAAAACAAGAGAAATATAAAAATTGTCCCTCTGAGGGAACGTCAGCAGAATGACCATATCAGCGCTCTGGCTGGACACAGGGCATGCTGCCTCTTACTTAGGTGACCTGGAAGAGATGCAAAATGCAATAGATGAAACACAGACCAGTTTAGGACCTAATTCTCAAAAAAAAAAAAAAAAAAAAAAAAAAATTTGTTTTTAAATTTTAAGCTTTCTTGCAGCTGAAAGCTGAGTTTCCAGACAAGAGAACAAAATTCATGGGACAGTTTAATTCTGCAGCTGTGCACCAACACTTCTGAAACACAGCAGCTCACTGTCCTACTGAAAGTTGTTCTAAGCTGGATTCTTCTCAAAGCCAATGCATCACAGGGTGTTGCCAGCCTAAAAGAGCTGGCATTTCCCAGCTCTTTCACATACACTACAATTTAGAAAAAAAAAAAAAAAAGAACTCAGAAAATTGCCTGAGCTGGCTCTGAAAATATTTCTCTTTCTATCTGGTTCACCAGATTAGCTCATTAACATAATTAAGGGTCCTAGATTAGGATTATATAGATTAGATTTCAGCTAACTATAATTTGCATTTTTATTTATTCTTTTAAAATGGCCCAAACTCAATTTTTGCCTCCTGCAGAGGGGTCTACACTTTGCAAAAAGTAGAATATGTCAAATGTATTTATAAGCGCAGAGTAATTTTTCCAATAGCTTCATTATTGGCCAAAGGAGACAGGATACAGCAACTGACATGGTACCTGGTCTGAATTCAGGTTATTGCACTACCACCGTAGCTATACTGGATTGTTTTGCATTATGCCCCAGTGGAACCACAATGAAAAATTAGCTGTTCCACATTACAAATTACCTTCTCTCAGCTACAGCAGGTAATGGCATTTCAAGGTGCACTTACAGCATAGGAGAGGAGAGAGAGAAAAAAAAATAGGTGCTTAGCCTGTATATCTCACAAACTCGCTCTTTCTCTGCATTCCATGATTGCGTTGGTAAATAACTCATATTTGCTCTCTTACTTTGCAATAGAACTACTGAAGATCTAAACACAAGTTTAATTTTAAAATTCTGTTTCCTACATATTTTACCGCATATAGCAGAGAGGCTGAGGGAGAGCACAGCAGCTAGGGCAGGCTTCCCTCAGGGGATGCATGGGAGCGAAAGGGGACACCAGAGCAGGCCGATCACCCCCTGCCTGCAGGAAGAGGTTTTGAAGAAGAGCCCTCCAGAGAGCTACCCACAGCTGCAGGAGAGTCTGTGCCTTCCCAGGACAGACCCAGGTCCAAGGGCGCAGGCGCCGTGCTCCCTTCTGCGGTCTGCCTCCGTCCCATGGAGCAGCAGCCTAAGAGCAACCTGTAGCTGTCACCAAGGGCTAAGTAAGTTTAATCCCCTTAACTCTTCCCTCATAACCAACCATTATTTGTTGTATATCACTTTTATTATGACTGCTATTAACTGCATTCTTCTGTCTGCTTTGCTTCAGACCATTTGCTTTTGAAATCCCCTTCAAGGGAAGAAGCCAAATAGGGAGGCACAACTCCAGGCACGTCCCTACCCACGCACTTGCAACACTCCTCCGTCTTGCAAGGCAAATCAACGCAAAATCCTCCCAAAACCCAACTGGTGCGCTTTTATCTAAAGTTCATTGTGCTGAACATTCACATTCCAGCTGTACTCCTACGTCACCTCCACCCCTTTTCTTCATAAATATTCTTAAATAGGATTTATACCTACGCTAGTAAGTACTTATCCCTGGTTGCAGAGAGAAGTGCAAAATTAACATTAATCCTCATAGCATTATCTATGCTTTTGTTTATTAATATGAGTTCAGGCAGTTTAGCATTCAGTCCTCACCTATCTCACAATACACAGCAGCCTGGAAGTATTTTGTGCCCAAGACCCTATAAAATCAGGCACCGTAAAACATTTGCAAAGTTTTTCCTATTAGGAAAAAAAACCCAAACAAAACAAACAAACATTCCCAGACATTTCTATTTCATTTTGATTCTGTCACAGAAAAGGCATTTGGCCACTTGAACATATGACAATTACTTATTTTTCACTCTCATTTACAATTTTATTGTGATGGCTCTAAGCAAACATGGGAGATGAAATAAAAATACAAAGCTTGTATGCAAGCATAAATTAAGGGTTTAGTCTTCCCACTATCAAGAAATAATATTTGCACACAGTCAGGGAGATTAACCCTAAATTCACTTTTTGTTTTCTCTAACCAACTCCCAGTTAGAAAGTGCTTCACCCAAACCAAGCCACACCAAACAAACAAACAAACAAAAAAAAATCAGTATGATTTTGGTACTCCAGTAAGTAAACCATGAAGTGCATCCTCCTCTCAGGGCTGTTACACCCAAACTCCTGTACCATCCTCTCATTAAAGACAAGGGGCAGACGGCCATCCTCTTCTCTCGCACACTTGTCACATACCATGACATGCAGTTGCTAAATTTGCCCGAATTCACTAGACACAGAGACATGGCCACTGCTGAAGGCTTTGCTCCCTTCCTCCCCCCCCCCCCCCCCCCTCAAGGCACAGCCAGATGGCTGAAGGAGCACAGGACCAACACAGCTCAGCTCAGGAGTGGCATCGTGAGCACACAACCAGGAAAGCACGGTGCAGTTGTTTGGGATGGGAGCAAGAGAGGGAGAGAAAGGAATGGCTGGGATAACAAGGATAGTCAGCGTTATGCAATGAGCTTTGACAGGACATGAATGATGCAAAAGAGGAGAGAAACAGAATGTGCAAGGGGGGAGGGGGGTGGGAGGAAGATCCCAAAGACAGAATTAGAGGATCAAAAAAATTAGCAGAAGCCTGAAAACAGAGTATGAGAAGGGAAAGAATACATAGCCTTCAATTTTTAATGTTGCATTTACATGTGAAAAGGGAAATGGGAGATCACAAAAAAATAAGAGACATGAAGATGCAGGGAGACAGGGGCAAAGGAGGAGAGGCAAAAGCACTGCAGCAGTGAGAAAAAAAACAGCTTCTAATGGTCACAGGTAGCAAGGTTTAAAAATTTCCTCATTTAAAGAAAATACCCAGACATCAAAACCTCTTTGGTTTGTATGCTGACAGTAGTTTGGCACCAACATGGTTTAAAACCACCAACTCACAAAATATGCTGCAGTATCACGAGAAGTTTTCTGCACTTGAGTTTGATTCTTAAAGACACACATGTTAAAATCAGCAGGCTTGCATAAGTCTCACAAATGTTTGTGGCATGCCTGGCAGCATTAAAAATGCAGAAAGAGGCAGAATCGGCAGCTTCCTTCCTGAAGCCAGCAGAAAAAAAACCTTTCTGTCCCAGGTTTCTAAAACGCTGCAGCAGCTCCCTGGTCCCATAGAGGTCCAGCCAGCACCTGGAAGCCGGGAAATACAAGTTTCTGCGGGCACAGACCTACTACCCCCACAACCAACAAGTCAATTAGAAAAACTAGAGAAACCACCCAGGAGCTGACTTCTGCAAGCAGAAGAACTGGCAGGCACGGCAACATGGCAAACATGCTGCAGCACCAGCAGCTGATGTTTGTGCTCTGACACCTTGGGCACTATACACTTGTGATGAGCAGAAAGTTGTCACTATTAAATAAAAAAAATATATGTATGTCACCCTAAAACCTTGATACTTGGAAGATTCACGTTCAGAGTTGTAGAAAAGTTCTTTGTAACTACCTTGGAATAAATATTTTTTTATAATAATTTTTAAAATATTTTAAAAAATTTTTTCCTCTCCTCCACTCTGCTTTTTCTCACAGAAAGTAGTATTTGGTTAATAGAGGAAATATAAATCAGTCTTTTCATTCCAAGATTCTGGCAGTTGGGTAGGAATGAAGGCACTCAATGTTTGAAACAGGAAAAAGGAGTCTGTAGAACTGGCCAAATATAAATCAGGGAAGGGGAACCCAGGGTGGGCTGCAGTTTTGCTTGGGCATCTCACACTTAGCAGACAGCATGCTAATGTGCAAAGAGTGAACTTTCTTAGTGTCGCTAGGCAGATCCATCCTACCTCTGACTCTGCTGTGGATAGTGCCCGGAGGCTAGTACTGCACTAGGACACCGCAGGGCTAAGCACAATTTCTGCCATTCCAAGATAAATACTTTTAGAATACCTCGTAGTCATTAAATGGACCATAGAGCAGAATACTTTGTTACCATGCGCATTTCAATAATAAACTATGCTACGTGTAAAAGCAAAACTTATAAATCAAATCTTAGTGGTAATAACAAATATAAGGAGTTATAATTATTAAAAGCCCAGGGAATTGCAACTGCTGGAAATACAGACTTATGGTTACAATTATTATTTTTTATATATATATACACACATGTGCTATTTAAGAAAGACAGACCTAACTCTGACTGGAAGTGAGGCTACTATAAGGAGACAAATAGAATTTAAAAAAAAAAAAAAAATGTATAGCGTTGTTAAAAAAAGTCATTGTAATCTAACCTACATTTACTTTATCACAGTCATTTTTTTATTGCATAAAATCCACTGGAAATTAAATTGAAGGTATTCAGATGCTTTATATCTACCTAGCTTTTCTAATTCAATAATTTCTGCAACTGACTCCAAAATATCTAATTTCCTAATTTCCAATTACAATTCTCACTTATAGAACAACTGCACTAGTACCATTTTTTGTTCTTGGTTTTTACCCTCAGCTTCAATGACATTCTGAAGTAATTTTTTCTAGGGGATTTTAAAGACTTTGTTTTTCTTTAAATAAACAATCCACATAAATAAAGCATCTTCTCTTAAATTTACAAATGAAGAAATGCTAGGAGCTTCTTACAGGCAAGGAGGTACTCAGGTTCCTTTTTTTGATCCCTCCATATCTTTAAGTCTAAATCTTATTAAAAATTAAATGCAGCTATATTATTTAGTTCTGATGTTTGTCTGAAACCATCAATTAACATTAATCTTGTTCAGCTACTCTACAGGGGATCAATCCTTAAACTTGCCTTCAATTTAAGTTTGTAAAAGAGTAGAGTTGAGGCTCACAACAGAATTACACAAGATAGTATCTCTCTGCTAAAAATACAGTAAGGGCTAGAAATACAACCCACAGCTCACAAAGGCTGGGAAATGTCTTTTGGCATCATTGAAAATGTTAAGCTTTCTTCAATTCTGACTGTATTGCCCAGCCATAATTAAGAATGATGCTAATAGAGCTTTATTAAAACATATAGGAGCTCACAAATGCACAGCAGCTGGTGCAGCGTAACACTAACTAAATGTAAACAGCAGCCCTGTAATACAAGAGAAAATAAAAGAGTCACTGAAACATTTGCAATGGCACCCTCACTTAGGATTATAGATTACAGAACAGGCTGCTCAGCAAGGCTGCACAGTCTCGCCATCCTTACAGAGATGACTCAGTAAAGCCCTGAGCATCCTGGTCTGACCTCAGAGCAGACCCTGCTTTCAGCACTGAGTTGGGCATAAGTTATTCTATGATGTTATTTTATCTTTTCTAATTTATCTAGGATAATGGGTCAACTGATTCTGATGTTTGTCTTCCACTGGTGATGGTCTCAAAAAAACCCCACCAAACAAAACCAACAAAAAACCCCCGAGAAAAATCCCAAGCCCTACCAACAACACAGCACCACAAAAACTTTCAAAGCTTTAGAAGACTTTTCAGCTTTTCTGTATGACATTAGTTGAAGAGTTGGCTTAAAGAAATATTCTGGTTGTATAATAGAAAATCTCATTTATTCATTAACAACTACAAAACCAAAAGACTTCTACATAAAAACTTGTATTTGTTTCTGAACAACAGTCCCTGAACCTGAGTAATTTCACAGCAGCACAGAAGGAAAAAAACCTTCCCCAAAACAAATTAATGAAAGTGAGTAACAAATAAAAATAAAATCATCTACATAGAATGGTTAGAATGTACTACTATGTATACATTTTCTTTTCCAGGCAAAGAGGGTCCTCACCAACCAACTCAAGACGACGCTCCTCTGTCACGGCGCTTGTGCCCATTTCACTACACAGCAAAAGACAAAGCTTTTCAGATATACAGAAATACTGTACTCAGGCCTTTCAATTTTTAGTAGGATCTGTAGCATACTAAAGTAGCAAATCTCAGTAATCACAAATGCTGTCAAGCAGGAGTAGATGACAAAAATCTCAAGTGTCATCCTTACGCATTAGCAATGCCACTTTGTCACCAGCCTTGAACAAATAGTTAGCGATGGAGATCTTGTTACAACACAGCAAAGAATAAATAGGACTCTAACAACATACCAGTACATTAGTGAGTGTTCTCTGCCAGAAAGCATGAAAAGTCTCTTTTTGATTGTTTCTCTCTCACGTACTGTTCTGGTGCTTGTTCTAGAGAAACCAGGAGTCTCGTGAGAATGGCTCGCCTCCTCCAAAACCTATAGCCCAAATTTCCAGGTGTGTGATATAAGATCTTGACACTGCGGTACAAGTGTACACAAAGTTGGACATCAAAGTGTAAGAAGGAAATGAAATACTGTTTCTAACTTAACTGCTCGTGTTTTATGCAGAGACACGACACCATCAACCAGCTGATCAATGGATTTTTGCTGCTGTTGCAGAGAGCTCCACTGAGTTGCGGTGCTGGGAGCCTCTACTTCAAGAAAAAACTATCAGGTCTAAGACAGCTTCTACCGTCTCCTTAGCATCTTCTGAAGTTAAACCTGACCCCCATGTCTCCTCCACCTATTTTCTATTCCGAACACGCATCCAAAAGCAGAGGAATTACCATGCACAAGAGCTCTTGAATGCAGTAAGTGCAGCAAGCCAGAAGCCAGCGCCCCACCATGGGAAGCAGCTGCTTTCAAAACCTGGATGAAGCCCTTGCTTCCCCTCTAAATCACAGCCCTTCCCAACTCCTACCTGCTGATAGCAGGTGCAATTTCCCACCTCCAAGGTGGCGGTGAGCCTCCAGCCACAGCCCTCCAGTCCAGCCAGTCCCATGGTGCTCAAAAGAGCTCTGTAGCAGCCATGGTTCCTAAAGCGATTTTCAGGGGGACCTCCTTCCCCCACAAGCCACACAGTATAGTGACATTAATAATAAATAAATGAGAGGGTGATGCGACACATCATGCCTCACCCTGAGCGCTCCTTTCATGCCTGAAAGAAAATCCTTCCCTTCATTTCAAAGCCAAAAAGTAATCCGACCTGAAGCTAAAACCCCAAACCCATGTTCCTTCAACTCATTTTCCACTCTGAAAAAGTAGCGGAAGCCAGAAAGAGTACCACACACAAGAAAACACACATATAGTTTAAAACCCAATGTACGCTGTAAAACTCTTTTAAGGAGATTTATTAAGAAGTACTACAACCACTGCAGATGTACCAAAATAATGCTCACCTCTGCAGGCAGAACAGACCACGTGCTTTTGGAAACGTGCTGCTCACCACAAAACCCGCAGACTTTTTAATCAGCTGGTTTCTTGTAAAAACTGTTCTCTCTTAAGTCTAATCAATTACCACCACAGGGGGAGATGATGTATCCGGGGAGTGTTTACCTTTTAGTTGTCAGTCACATTTGGTAACTCTCCTAAAAACTGCTCTGGGTTTTATAGCAGGCTGTGTGTTGCACAGGTGGTTGGTATGCAGCCTGAACTTCAGGCCCCATACAGTACAATAACAACTAGCTTTAGAGCATCTAGCTTTGCACAAATACTACACTGTAGCTATGGGAAATCTATCACCACCCAGGGAATCCAAAAGTAAGCAATATTGATCCTTCACCAACTTAGTGGTCAACTCTTGAATGAGCAACATCCATCAGGAAGGTTTTACTGACATCAAGGCAGACAGTCACCACATCCACAACCACCTTAGAATTTGACCTAGAGATCTTATAGCAACATGATTTTCTATGGTTTGCCAGATACTAGAGCTCAACAGAGTATTTTATGGCATTCTTAGCGATTCATAACTTTTTATAACCCTGACACTAAATATTCAGGCTATTTTTACAACAAAACAGATAATAAATGATAAACTATATAATTTATTGGTAACTATCATTTATTAGTCACTGTAGATTTTAATAGTGTGTTTTGGTTAGGTGTAAAAAGCATTGTTTATCACTATGTTCTATCATAAACCAATTCCTTTTCCAACCAAGTGCTCCTTGTGACCGCAGCTCATACAAGCTGTCATTTGACAACACAACGACTTTGATGGCAATAGCATTTTATGGACTCTTTACCCTTCTCCCCTGTTCCCAGTCATAATCTTTGGTCATACGGCACAGGATGTTAATCATTATGAGCCAAAAAAGAGAGAGACTCAAGTTAAAAAATAATTTAGAGGAGGAGGAATTTTGAACCGGGACACTTTCTTGAACAATTTATAGCACAGTTGCTGTAAGCAGCGTGACGAAGTCTGCCCCAGTACGGCAGGTACAGACAGAGACAAAGGAGCAGAAAGCTTTGTGTTGACGAAACCATTGTATCACTGAGTTACAACCACCACAGCATCCAGGGAGAAGAGTGACCTATGGCCAAGGTGTTCCTCACAGTAACAGATGCTGCTTAGGAAACAGACAGCAAGTCACTTCTGCTTACTGAAATGACATACACACATGAAACAGCAAGTGCATCAAAGCAACAATTCCAATTTTTGCTTTAACATCAGAAAATTGGCAAATGAAATGAATAGTGAAAAATATGAAATCAGTTTTTCAAACCAGTTTCAGAGGGCATTAGGAAATTAACACCTCCAAGTTCGACTTCTACGCTATGCAAAATGGTAGAAATAACAAAAAAAGAGAACTGAATTAATAGAGACAGAGATGAATATGATGAGCTTATATAGCTCTCTTGGGAAGAAATGACACCTCACAAATCTACCAGACTTCTTCAAAGAAATCATCTAACTTACAGAGTGGATGACTGTGATTTAGCTGACAGCATACCTGAATTTCCAAGAAAGGTTTTTACAAAATTCTTCACCAAAATCTCTCCCTCCCAGAAGCTGAGACTTCATCAAGTAGGAGAAAAAACCTTTTCACAAATTATTAAGTAGTTAAAGGATACAAAATTACTGTAGAAACAGTCAGTTTTCATAATGGGGAAAGGGTCTGTGGAGTCTCACATGCATCTGTGCCAAAACCTACACTGTACAAAAGGAGGTGAGCTGGCAAAGTCTGCTGACAATATAAAATTATTCAGGATAATCAAGTCCTAAACTCACCATGAAGAACTGTGGAATTGCTATAATGAGCAACGGGAAAATAAACTAGCAGATGAAATTCAACTTTGATAAACGCAGAGTAACACCTTTATAAAAAATAACCGTGACAAGGCATGCCCCATAGTGGGCTTTAGAGTCCAAATCCTGACACCAATCAGAACAGAGACTTTTGTGTCTTTGTTTAAAGTTCTCTGAAAATATCAGTTGAAAGCCAAGCACAGCAGTGAAAACAGCAAATTAAATGGTAGGTGCTATTAGTAATGGAACAGAGAACCAGAAAAAGGTCAATATGACAATGAATAACTTCATAAAGCATCCAGTTCTCTATCACAGCATGCTGCTGTGGTCACCCTATTTCAAAGAGAACATAACAGAACTGGAAATGTTACAGAGAAGAGCAACACCGTGGATGGAAGTTTACCGAGTGAGGTCTACATGGAGAGAAGCTCAACAGACTCACCTTGGAAAAGGACAGCTCATGCAAAATTACTCATGGAAGGGAGATGATGAACAAATACTCATTTTCTCACATGAGAAATATGAGGCAGAATGTTCACAACAAATTAAATTCCATATAAAGTATAATCATATTACAGATCGCACTTCTGTAGGATGCTGTAGAAAACAAAGATAGAAACAAAAAGCAATTAAATTAAGTGGGGAAAAAAAGTAAATTTAGACTCAAACAAACCCACATTCGACTCTGCTTGGAAAGAAAACTAGACTATACAGCATCCTGGAAACGTACCTTGGAGGGAAGATGATTTTGTATTTGTCTTGAAGTGTTTCTTTCTGGTCACTATCAGACAATTGAGTGGGCTAGGTGGATTTTGGCTTGACCTAGCACAGCTGGTCTTATGTTCCGAGTGCCTCATCCTCACCCCAGTGAATCCCACCCCTCTGACATCCTCCTTCAGGGTGCAGAAAGAGAAAGCTCATCAGCTTACTTGTCCTGACCTCTACTCCTTCATCTCGCCAGCGGTTTCCAAAAGGGCACAGGGAAATCCCTGTGTAAATCACAGAGGTGAACCCTAAGGAACAAGAGTAAATCCCCTCTCTATCCTCTGACATGTTTCATATATCAGTAAGCTGCTGCTCTCAGTTTCCTTTGTAATACAACTGCTATCACTATTGGCATTAACTACCACCTTTGCTGACGCCTGTAGACAGGCCCTACAATTCATGACCACAAACAGTAATCTCCATGAACAAGTTCAGAAAATTGTGCTCATCTCTCTCCATACATCAAGAGCCACAACAAAGAGACACACATCAGCAACTTAAGATGTCAGAAGACTGGTTCTCCTGATGAAAGCAGCACTCATCTCATTTTCATGATTCAGTGTGGTGCAAATAATTTCAAACCGTCAAATAATTGGATACCAACCCCTCTTTGAAAAAAGTTGAAGTAGCCATAAAATGACAGGACACTTGAGAATTATGCCAGCGCTGCCATTATTAATGGCATACACAAAGTAAAAAAATGTAAAAGAAAGGCTACAAAATACAAACAAGGAGAAACTCCACTCCTATTTGCCTGCATTACCTAGAGCTTGTAACGATGTGTGAGGAAAGTAGGTACTTCACAGTAACATCTACCAAAGTACAAGCAAAGGGCAAAGCGATAGAAGCAGGTCAGAGTGGAAAAACTCTTTTTGATATCTTACGGCATGCACTGTCTAGCACGCATGACCAAGCTCTTTGCTTTTTGTTTCTAACCAAGCTTCCAGAGTGCCACTCTGGACAATGCTGTCATTCTCCTGATTGCTCAAATCTGTAATCCAAGCATAACCTCCTGTTAAGACATCCTTCAGATTGCATATCCAAATTGTCCCTTAAGGCTTTGAAATGTTACATCAGCGTAAGTCACGCATAAAGAACAGAAATGAAAAATGTTTACGTCATTTTGTAGTTGCATAACATCCATGCAAGGTTTACATAGTAACTTATAAAAACTCTACAGGGCATGGCGATATCAAGGGAAACCATGCATTTGAATCCTTCTCTAGAAGGAGGCTGTCATTCCGTACCACAGTGTGATCCACTGTAATCGCTAGGATGGCAGAGAAAAACAGGACCGTAACAAGGGCATCAGGGAAAGCAGGAGCACAAACAGAAAGTTTAAGATAAAGTTCCCTTAACATCATCAATGGAAACTACAGTAGAAACTGTATTTGTGAATACAACTGGAGTTGGAAAACTTCTATCCTTGACGAACTTTTAAACAAGGGTCTTAAGTGATTTACCAATGAAGCTTAAATCAGCCACATGAAAAAGTGGTTATTTGATAACTACCCTGAAACAGCTAACATACAGTCAACAATATCACATTAAAAATAAGAGAAATTCATAACCAAAATAATTTCAAAATACTAGATCAATTTGACAGAGGCAGTATTAAATTTTAATATTGAATATCATTGCAATCTTTGCAGAAAATTGATAATATTTTCATCTTCTGTGTATCGTAGCATTAATGTTTTAATTTATAACTGATTCTAAAATGCATGGACTAAAGCAGTAGCTTTAATGTAATAAAATTTTTAAACCACATTCTGTCAGTAATCCATCATTTGATCTCGATATGGCCAATAAAGCTACTTACAGAAACAGAGTTTCTATTTTCTCCCATCAAAGCTACATAGTTAATGTCTTTCTTTGAAGATTAAGTTGAGGAAGGTCATCAATCTGCAAGTTTTAATAAATGTGTATCAAACAATCTAGGAAGCAATGAAAATTAAAAAAAAAATCAAGAAAAATTAATAATGCTGAAGAGAAGGGATAGTAAAGAAAATGAGTTAGCAACATATGAGTTGACCTTAGGAAATATATAAATAAGTGATCTCCTTTCCTCGTCACAGGTTATATACCAGTTTTCTTCTCTGGAAACTGCAGCAAAGATTAAATCTATAAAAGAATCTAACTAATGATACAAACAGCAGGAATATTTTTCACAGCTGTCACTAAAAAGGAAAGTTATTGGATGCAGATACCTGCCTCCAATCTAGAAAGTTAACGGGGCAACGCACAGGTATAGCATAGAGTTGTGCTTTGAATCATTGCAAATGCACCTATGCATTCGTGCTTATCTGCTTTGTCCTTGGATGCAGACTGATCTATGATTTGCAAACAATACTTTCTGGGCTCATCAAATAGTAGAATAAGGAGGTGAATCATGCAAACAAAACTATAAAATGGCTACTAATGCCACCCAGAAAATTCAGAAAAACATCCCAATTTCAGACAGTTGTGCTGAGAGATCTTTTTCTTATTCTTTCTTTTTTTAACTACCAGAAATATCAACAGGAAAGCAGGATTTTAACTGCTGCTTCAGTTGTTCTGTCCCTGCAGCATATTCGTCATCTAAATTCATGACTGTAGTTTGGAATATCACCGTTAATTGCTTCAGAGACTGTGAAACGTCAAAAAGTAGGTGGTTTTGAATTCATGCAGGAAATTAAGCATGGGAAACAGAGCAATTCCTCAAGTCCAAATTCATTAACTGACATTGTTTAAAGCAATTCTCTCTCTCCTGTTTTCTGAGCTTTAAAAAATTATTATGCAACACAGTAATTACATATGGGGAATGATAATCTTTAGGCTAAAGTTTTCAATTTTAGTTACCTACTTCATGCTTTGGAAGCAATAAGGAAGAAGCTGGCAGCATTATTCTCTTTCATGTTTTTTAGCCCTCCCACACATTTCACCACTGAAACAAGCCAACAGATTTGGTGCGCAGTGAATTCTGTAGTTTTTTAAATTTTGACTTGGCATAGGTAATACTATGCCAATATGAAAGAAACACTGCCTGTAGGGAGAGGCAGAGCAGTACCTTTTCAGCTCAGATGACAGACACACACTTTAGATCTCCCATCATTAGCATACTTATCAATGATCTAGAACAGGAAAGAAAGTGGAAATGGATAAAGTAAAAATTGCAGTAATAGTTGCAGATGAGAAAGTTATTACAGCATGCAGGACCAGAGAATACAGTGAGGCACTTCAGAGCACACTAAATGAACTGGTAAAGCAACAGCAAAATATACTCCATGCTGATGAATACAAAATAAGGGAGAAAAATGAATATCCAAATTATCAACTCGAGAAAGCTGGCAATGATGGGGGGGTGAAGGGGGGGGTCACGAAAAATAACTGCTCATCAGCAGTTGTGGTTAAAAACTAACACTGATGTGTAAGGAATACTACGGCAAAGCATGTGGATTAACATTTAAAGGATATTACTGAATTAGTGGATGAAAGAGGAGAGTGAAGAAAACAACTTTATGTCATATGTACAAAAAACAAATCATGACTATTACCTTCAGAAGGACAACCTAAAAGCACATGACATGGCGAATGAGCTAGAAACCAGTCATGAGCTTCTCATAATGTAAGAACAAAAGAATTCTCAATTTAAGAGAATACTCAAAAGAGAGTAAATTCAAAATGGATAAAACAAATACTCTCCCCAAATTATGTGATTAAAACTCGCTTCCACCAAAAAGTAAGTGAAAAGAATTTAACAAATTTCAAGGCAGGAATTGATATTCAGGCATTTGTCAGTAATATCCACAGGATTTCAAATTAATTTATAGGAGAGATGTCAATCTTCCTTAACTCAATTGTTTGTGAAAATAAGTCCAAATATCTGTCTATTAAAATCTCATCCATTCTTCTAACAATATAGCTAGAGTTGATTACTCTTGCAATTTGGTGATGGCTGTAGACAGCTCTTGCTATGATTCAGACATCCATTTCCATGCTCACTGCAGGATCTTCAACAGCTCAGAGGCAGAAAGGGAAGGAAAAGATGCCAAAAATCCAACTTTTTCTGTTACTTCCGCTGAAGATAAGAAGTTTCTTCAAACTGTCTTCAAAAATTTCCGAACAGGTGGGTATTTTATGTTTCAAGCTTTCAAAGCAGAAAAACTTTTAAAAATGTTTCTTAGAGATGGCATTACAAAGATAAGTGATTACAGATGAAGTTGGAAGGGCATCAGTTCATACTGGACAAACCAGTCTGCACACCCTCACTATACAGTTTAGGAATAGGAGCTCATTAACAATGTTTTACCTTGAAGTGCCAGAGAGCATGCTTATGGACAGCTACCGCGGAGCAGTTAACAACACGTACTTTGTTAATGTGTCTAAATCCTTACACTCTCATAGCTTGAAATGGCTCAATGAGATTTGTTGTTGGTTGTTTTTCTTTTCCTTCCTTTTTCAGATGAAACTCAATTTGATATTTCAACTTCAAAAACATGAGAAAATGAAGATAGTTTCATTACTTGACATACCTCTCTACTGAATTAAAGTGCAATAGAAGAGTGGAATCCAGCCTAGTGTACATCATCAGCATCCGAATGCACCACTGAAATTAGTTTTAAAATTATTCATTAAGCTGAAGAAAAATAATTTGGTCCAAATAAAAGCAGCACAATGTAGTTCACACCGATTTAGCTGATGTCAACCATAAAAAAAAAAAAAATCTAGATGTGTCCAAGATTTTTCACTAGTTTAACTAAACCAATTTTTAGCTAAATTGAACAACTTCTGTGCTGTTCTTTTTCTTATAAAATGACTAGATGGGGAGAGGTTGGCACCTTCAGATTTGTCAGAATGGTAACGGCCATCTTAATGTAATAGTTCATTCATGCTCTGAAAGAATTCAAAAGGAAAAAAACCTCAAAATTTTCTAGTGCTTACACTTGGAAAACCTGTGAACAGGCATAAAGCAGAGAGAGATAAGAATGAAATAAAAAGCCTTCAGTTTACTGGATCAATAATGCTTTACTGTGTTCTCTTATTAACCAGCATACAGGTCGTTCCTTCTAGCAGTCCCTTTGATATTTCTCTCGTCTGCAAAGGCTGCTGCACAGAGAATGCTAGATTATGTTTATATTCATTATTAGTTTGTATCTCTTCTCTTCTTACATATTTGTTTGTTTAGCTGGGTAAACTATGGACCAAACCAGTGGATTTCTCCTATCAATTTAACCCAATACTGGAAATAACTAATTTATATAATCAACATAGTGACACTGCCCTAAGACAGATTTAGCTTTGCTTTTTTAGTTTGGTGGGAAATATGGGCAAATGCTGAAAAACATAAGGTCATCCAAATTACTGCTAGTAAGAAAGCAGTGTCTTATTGATTTTCTTCTGAAGACCTCTAATGCAATTTAGAATATTCCCCCATCACACAGAAATTTCATCCTTTTCTGTAAAGTCTGCACCTTTTTCACCATCACACATCTTTTACATACGGAGAAAAACTGAGAACGTTTTGTTCTCACTTTAGAAATAAAACTATTATAAAACTAATTGTTTAATGACATGAAGGGCAAAATGAGAAACTAAAGCCAAGCAGAACACATCACACGTACAGCTTCATATTAATGATGAAGTCTCTCCTCTTATCAATTTAGGAAAAAAAAACTCAACACTTTTCATAGGGCAAAAAGCAATTCAAAGCACAGATTTCTATAAAGGCTTTTTCTTTTAATAAGGAATTTACACCCAAGTTTGTAGAGTCTGTCAGCATTTCTTTTGTAGCAGCTACACAAGATAGTTTTGGATACTATCACTTCTGTCTCACTTCAAACTACACTTCTGAAGCATGCAGGCTGGCATGTAGGATGTCTGGATAGTAACTTTTTATTTAATTTTAAAAAGGCTAAATTTAAGCCATTAGTTTAGCCATCATCTTAAAGTGGAGAGGAAAAACAAGCCTAATCATTTGCCTTTCATATATTTTACTAAGATTGCTTAAAGAGCATCAGAGGTCATAATAAAGAACTGTACTACAGACAATACAGATAGATAGATCTGATTCTGCACAGCAGGGGCCAAAACATACAGCTGCTTAAACCATTAGGTCCAAAAGTGTCTTAAATATAGTGTCACAAATGCATGCTAAAGGCCTCCAGCCATTAGACAATCTTTCTGAGTGACTATTTTTGCCCACCTTTGGCTTGACCTTAATGAAAGTATGAGCTTCTCTGACTCAGATCACAGCTGAAAATCCCAGGACCTCACTTAATGCCTGGCTCCTCCAGAGGCCATATCTGCCTCCGAATGAAGAGTGAACTGCTCACTGGAAGTTATGTCAAGCACCAATACAGTTAACCAAGATTACTTCTGAATGCTGAAGGTCAATATATGTTGCTTTGTTTTAGAAAAGATGAATTCAAAAGTCAGGATGCTTTCTTAACAAAACCTGTCAGTCACAGAGCAGAATGACTGCTGAAAAATCCTACCTGAAACCCACTGTTTGTCAGCACCCATCTTCATTGCTTCTAGACCATAGAATCATAGAATCATTAAAGGTTGGAAAAGACCCTCAAGATCATCGACTCCAACCATTAACCTAGCACTGCCAAGTCCACCACTAAACCAGGTCCTCAAGCACCACGCCTACCCTTCTTTTAAATACCTCCAGGGATGGAGACTCAACCACTTCCCTGGGCAGCCTGTTCCAATTACTGTCTACCCTTTTGGTGAAGTTTTTTTTACTAATATCCAACCTAAACTTCCCCTGGTGCAGCTGGAGGCCATTTCCTCTCGTCCTGTCGCTTGGTACTTGGCAGAAGAGACCAATGCCCACCTCGCTACAGCCTCTTTTCAGGTAGTTGTAGAGAGCAATAAGGTCTTCCCTCAGCCTCCTCTTCTCCAGACTAAACAACCCCAGCTCCCTCAGCCGCTCCTCACAAGACTTGTGCTCTTGACCCTTCACCAACTTTGTTGCCCTTCTTTGGACACGCTCCAGCACCTCAATGTCCTTCTTGTAGTGAGGGGCCCAAAACTGATCCCAGTACTCAAAGTGCGGCCTCACCAGTGCTGAGTACAGGGGGACGATCACCTCCCTGGTCCTGTTGGCCACACTACTCCTGATACAAGCCAGGATGCCATTGGCCCTCTTGGCCACCTGAGCACACTGCTGGCTCATGTTCAGGCAGCTGTCAACCAACACCCCCAGGTCCTTTTCAGCCAGATGCCCTCCTAGACAGTGTATCTCCTTATTCTCTTTCTGTTGTCCTCTCCTGGAGATCTTTGAAGTCTATTTGATGGGAGGGGCTATGGATATAATTGAATGCTAATATCCAGCACCATTGCTCTCCCCCCACACAAGGGGTCATTTCTCAGGTGTATTATCCTATTCCAGTCTGAAGGACCATTTGGCAATATTGGGCAATGCAATGGCAAATACCTCCAGCATTCTGGTCTGCTAGTTTTCCTTTAGCCTGTTTCATTTTATATTTTCACCAGCATATAGCTTCCTTGTGTTTCTGAGAGAAGCTCACATTGCATAAGTTCAGCATAAAAACAAGACAAGCATTCTCTACATACTGAGAATCTTCTTACCCACCTCAGATCATTGCTTACTTGCTTTCTGGCTCCCTAATAAGATGAATTCCGTGGCTATTGGCCTAAATATAACTGATGAAGACTGAGAAATGAAGTTTTAACAGCCACAAGAGTCACACATTGTTATTGCTGCCTTGTAGGTCCTCTGATTTACACAAGCCCAGACCAGCTCCTGCCTCAGTCATTGGAAGATACTGAATCAGTCACTTGAAATAAGCCATCTTTCAGTTGCACAGGTATAAGGGTGTGTACTGGTTGTCGGGGATGTGGGCTTTTGTGGTTTTAACGTGCATAGTATCACCTTCTGTTTTCTTGTGCAATGCTTCTCTTACCCAGCAGTATAAATCTGGGGACACTACCACTATCCTAGGTACTTTCATATAGAAATGCTTCCTTTTCAAGGTTTGCACTGAAACACCAAATTTCTGAGAATCTTTTGACCTTCAGAGTCCTTTGCAAATTGTTTCTCAGACCACCTACCTTATTAGAGCTGATTTCAAAACAAATAGAAAAATAAATTCCCACATACCACCCCCCATCCTGTGGGACATTTTATGCACTGGGGGCTTATATACATTTTAAAGCAACATTTCCACTTACAGACGTAGTGGTTTCCTCCTCTTTTTTACTATATGTTATTAGGCTCAAAGTATGCAATTATCAAGTGATTGCATCAGAAAACCTGCTGATTATAGCAAATTACTTCCATATCATTGAGAGTTTTGCCAATTTTGCAGCGTATTTTCCTCTTGAATCATTTCCCACATCTTGCAGGCACCACACTATACGCCTGACATATGTTCTACAAAGCAAAAACCTCTGCTACAGAGCACTGCTTGGGGCACCTTAGGTTATGTACCACTTGACAAGACACTGAAGGTAATAGTAGGGGTTGGAACAGGAATTCAAGTCTTAACACTTTTGGTGCTCCTTCCCACTTCCCCTCTGCAGAAAATATAGCAGTCCTCCTCTAATCCCCTAGCACACAACACTGGCAGACCCTGGCCCATTTTGGGTCTATGAGTCACAACAGACATTTGTCCAGAAATCTTGTTGCTGGAACTACTGAAATCAAAGCCATACTAGTTCAAAACACTCGCAATGCTCTCTGCTAAGTAAGGAGCTGAAATCTAAATACTCCTTATGGGATAAACCTTACCCATTCAAAGGCAGACTAGCAGTCAAGAAAAGAAAGGGTTTGTCCTTTGCAGAAGATAAAATGGAGAGCCACAAACAGTTCTGAGCAAGCAAACCTGTTGCTAAGACTTGAGCAAAGATGAAGACACAGCATGTGAGGACAGACCTTCAAAGGCTGGCTCCCAGTATGCTTAATACAGTGCAAGAGCATAACAGAGGAAGGAACTGACGAAATAGTGGGGGAGAGGGGAAGACAGCTCTAATTTTTTGTTCAATGGTACTACTGACTAGAAAGAATAATGATTTAGGACCTGTGTCCAAGACTTGTAGATCCATCCCAGGGGAACTAGGTTGGCAAGAAAAGTATTCTTTGTTGTCTGTCCAGGAAAAAAAACACAGGTGCCAATGCAGACACATAAACACATGGAATGACACGAAGGAGGCAAACAGCTTTGAATTGTGGCAGCTCAAAAGGGACAAGTGAGAGAGGCAGCAGCTCCCAGCTGCTTTTTGAACTAAGATTTATCAACACACCTACTCTCTAAATTCAGAAAGGAAAATGGGACTCAACACTGGTAACATACTGCAAGCATTAGCAATCTTTCAACCAGCAATTTTTCACAAGCTTGCCAAAGCTAACTTTATAATGGAAAGTCAGTCAAGAAGGGCAGAATTGACAATGTAGTTTTTAAAAAGCAATACAGTTTGTCTCAAAATGGTCAAAATGAATTGATTCCATTTTGTATCAAACAAAACTTCACACAAGATCATTTTAAGGAATATTATATTCTAATGAGAAAATGTTCCCCTTCAAAGTATTTAAAAGGTAGCAGTGAATAAAGCTGTATTCTAATTCATGACCTCTTTCCAGAGAAACATGGCCAAGTCCCTAAGTCCTGCTATATCTTTTAGAAATATATGCATGGACAGAGGTATCTAACATATGTACCTGAAGTCCCAAAGTTTGGAGAATCTTGCACTAGCTTCAGATACCAGACAAGGTCAAAATCATCATGACAAATCTCTGAGAAATGATGACAAATAGAAACAGAAGTTAGGTCCTCACCCTGAATTTCTCTGTAATCTAATTAGACATATTTTAGTAATGCATAAAGTCATATCCACTTCAGTTACATAACCCGCAGAGTGTGATAAGAGTGGCAATAGAAGTACAGAGAAAAGCAGGAGGAAGATACAGCTTCCAAAGAAAAGGATATTTTTAAAAAGAAAAAAAAAGATCAAGGCAAATTCAAAGCTGTTATATTTGCTGCTGCTGCTGCAAACACAGTTGTAAAACTTTCCAATAACATGATGCTATTCCAATCTTTCAATCTTGAAATATATGATGTTATTTCAGTCTTGACTGGGCAATGTTTGAATGAAAAAACAATTTTTGAATATTCTCAATATTACGTTTCCTCCTACACTTTCATTAAAACACAGCTCATTGTAACCTTGGCCTCAGTTACATCATTACATTGTATCAATGATATTATTAAAACTAATAATGAACCTAATTTGAACTATGGTGACTAGGAATCAAAATAGAACAAAAAAAGCAGAGAAAAAATAAAAGGTTATTGGCCCTTTTCAAAATATTTCTGCAAATATCATAATTTTAACATTCTTATTGTTAATGTTAGTGTCAACAAATATAGAACAAGTTAAATTTAGTAACTCTGCTGAGCTCAAATGTCTCACGACTCTTAATATCCACTCAAGGTTTTCAAAATTCACGGGGAAAAGAGCCATTTATGTACTTCTTGTGAAAGAGGGATCAAACGCAAACTAAGAATCTCTACAGGTGTCACTGTTGAACTAACAAGAAAGTTAAACCTTTCTAAAAGATATATGCTGTCATTTACTTTTCCCTGGAATGCAAGAGTCTAAAAATGGATGCGCTTAGGAAGCTATTCCATATATGCAGCATGCATCAAAGTGGCAAGGAGTACAAACAGAAGACAAAGCTGGATATCTGCAGAAAAAGCAACTGCGTGAAAAACAAAGCTAACGGGCACTCTCCTTATTTTATCAGACACCTATTTATTGTTTTTCCCTATTTCATCCTCCTCCTGCCTTCTGATTTTGTATGTTAGACATGCTTACCTTAATGAATGACTATGGCCAATTGTGATCTCAGGCAAACACTAGAAATTCAAAAGCATACCAGTGGTCCTAACGAAGTCAATGCACATTTCTTTATGGGAGGGATATGAAACTTCAGTTGGTGGGTAGCCTCTCTCTATATATACCAGTACTTCTGCCTTTGAAGAACTTGACCTGAAGAGACTTTCATGTATCTACAGCAGGTTTAAATTTTTCAGCTTAGATGTCAGAAAAGTCATCACAGAAATTAGTCTTTTTCCTATCCTATTGTTCCTATGCTTTTTGTAATGAACATGCACTTTTTTTGCAAAGTGTCATATACACCATTCACATACTCTTCAAGGACAAAATACTGAAAATATTGTGGGAAATCAGCAAAACTCCAGAAAACACTATTTGCTCATTTATTTTTAAGAAAAGGAGTCAAACCCAAAATCCAGTAGGAATAGCAGAGATGTTTTTAGTGGCTGTCTACCAAGTTATATACACAGTTTATTTGTAGTCTGATTATACAAGCTTCACATTCATTCTAGCTCCTCAAGTGTACAGTCCTGTAGTTTCAATTTCCATTGGTACTAAACTGACCTCTGCTGGCATGATTTGTAGTTGTTGAAAACATCTGGATTTTTAAAAAGGTTTATAAGGATGGAAACAATTTTTTAATGGCACCCAAAAGTGTGCTAATCCACCTCCTTATACAAATCTTTGTAATCCAAGGAACTCACAAAATTAGTTTCTGACATGACCCAGAAAGAAGCAATCAGAGTACAGGGAGGAAAAATGAAGGCAGACATATAAGATTATGTAGATATTCAGCAAGTCTGTGTGTAAGAGATAATACTTTCTCCCCAGTCTTAAAACCAGATAAACTCTTCATAACAAAACAATGCCACTTAAAAAAAAAAAAAATAAAAATACTAATATAGTCACACATTTTTGAAGTTGCATTATTTGAGGGTTAAGATACCCTACTTTTTTTGGGTTTAGTATAATGTTAACAGCAAGTGTTGAAACTGATGTTTTTTCTTGGAGATTCTTTCTTCTGTTAGGTTAGTTTTTCCCAGAGAATACTCACATAAGGATGCTGTAGAGTAATAAAATTCCCCCACATGGATCCCATCACTAAATTTTCTCAGAAATCTTAACTCAAAGGGAAAGCTGATTTTGTGGGCCTGGCCCAAGCTTCAGCGTCTCACACAAATAAAACTGTTCATCAGGAGAAAGGTCATGCGAAAGTTGAGAAAGCACGGTCATATTTTCCTACGGGTCTTGAAGTGCTTGTTAATCAGTTGATTGCATATCTCCCCCATTTCTTTTTCTGCCAAATTTCCTTTGTCACTATTCCCTTTCTGCTAAATGGCAGCCTCTGGGATGCACAGAAAAGGCAATCCAAGCTAACACAAGGTCTCTTCTCATGCATACTCATAGATGTGTAAATAGGTTGGTCCATGCATCTTTTTTTAAAACAAATCAAAATAAATGGCACCTAATTCTTTCCATCAGTCCATAATGGACATGGTCACTGTGATGAAACAAACAACGATATGTGTGTGCTTCATATGTGTTTTGACACCGAAAACTGTTAGGCAAAGAAACTGAATCCACAGACAGCAGAACTCACAAAGCCTAGTCTCCTTGGCTTTCACTCACAACACCTCTCCCTGCTTCAACTATCTTGTGTCTATTACTGTGTTGTGGTGACCATTTCCTTAGTGAAAACACTACAGGGTCTCTTTCCTTCTCACCTACATGTGTATTTGCACAAAACTTGTACGAACAGCTTTGAAAACTCTGTCCCTCTATTAAATGTGGTGCTGATGAGTTGGCAGTTCAAAACAGTATTGGGCTTAGAAATGACTGTCAGAGAGACAATTCAGAGCATCATCAACTAAGTCACATATTTCCTCAGGAAACCAAGCCAAAAATGGATGTGAATTTAAAATAGAGACCGCGAGAGAAGGAAAAAGGAAGTAAGCTACAGTAGAAAAGTGCTAGAAAGTAATGTTGTGTGTTTTTTGTTTTTTTCTTAGGACAGAATAATTAAAGAGAGTGTCATAACAGCACAAAGCAACTGAAAAAAGTCAAATAACAACACTGGGAAAATCGCTTTTCAGAGTACCTGTTTTTTCTGCATCCTTCCAAAAAGAACTCATTTAGCCATTTTACTGATACAATATTTTAGTTCTTTCAAACGACTGCATTTGTAGCATGCAAAACTATATATGCTTGGAAAGAAAATATTGAGAACAGCAAAATAGGGGATGAAGTTTAATTTAATAGACAATACAGACTACCACTCTCCAAAGACGCTTTTGGAAAAACTAGAAAAAGAGGCAGCAACTTCGTGAAGTAGGCTTTTACTCTGTTCTGATTTATGCCACCAGGCTCAGGGTAGATTATTATAGACATATGTGCAACACATTTCCCCAGTAACCTAGAGGCAAGCTGTTGTGTACACGTTTGAGTGTCACATGCACATGTGTGCAAGGTATAATTATAAAAAGCTTCAAGAATATATCTGAAACATTTGGATAGCTGGGACTGATGAAGTGTCATTTGTGGACATACACATATTTTAGATAATGCAAAGCAGGTACTAAGTCCTGATAATCAACAATTGCTCAGGCATTTATAACACTCCCAGATACAGGCTACAAGATATGACCACAACCCTGTAAATGAGTTTTAAAAAGACTCTTTAGCCAGGCCTTGTATTTGTTGCCATTGTTATCTTTAGGTTATCACATGTATGTTTGGACATTCTGAAATATTACCTGCTTTTATTTAGCATTTAAGAATATTAAGGCTGACAACAGAGAATTAACACACACTCACACAAGGAAATGTTATGATGAAATTATTAGGATGATCTAAAAATCTTACCTTAAATGAGGTTGTTTTTTTGTTTTGTTGGTTTGTTTGTTTGTTTTTTGGTTTGTTTGTTTGTTTGTTTGTTTGTTTGTTTGTTTTTAAGATGGACACAAAAGCTATCAAGGCTGTGTATTAGTGCATACACAGGAAAAACAATCTATGCTTTTTAGTCTTAAGAGAAACATCTTAAAAAGCAAGAAAAATATTACTTCAGGTATGGAATTGAGGTGCTCCCTATGCACCTATAGGATGCCACCTATAGTTGGCACCGGTTATGTACATCCATTCCCTCCCTTCCTAGAGTACTGAAATCAAAACAAAGCTTCGAATGTAACTATTTAAAGAAAACAAACAAACAAACAAAAAAACCACACCAAACTGTTTTCTGGCTAAATAACTATTCCCATCCACTATTTTGCAAGCTGCCCCAGCATACACACTTAAACATAGCTGTTTAGTTATTTCTTGGTTTCTCCAATTGATAACAAATTTTTGCTGGTTCTTGAAGACTGAAAGTCACTCCTGCAGATCAAAAATGCTTTAGTAGAAAAAGAGAACAGTTTATTAATTTATTAGAATCATAGAATCATTTAGGTTGGATAAGACCTTTAAGATCATCTAGTCCAACTGTTAACCTAACACTGCCAAGTCCACCACTAAACCAGGTCCTCAAGCACCACATCCACACGGCTTTTAAATACCTTCAGGGATGGGGACTCAACCACTTCCCTGGGCAGCCTGTTCCAGTGCCTGACTACCCTTTTGGTGAAGAAATTTTTCCTAATATCCAGCCTAAACTTCTCCTGGTGCAGCTTGAGGCCATTTCCTCTCGTCCTATCACTTGTTACTAGGGAGAAGAGACCGACCCCCACCTCGCTACAGCCTCCTTTCAGGTAGTTGTAGAGAGTGATAAGGTCTCCCTTCAGCCTCCTCTTCTCCAGGCTAAACAGCTCCAGCCCCCTCAGCCGCTCCTCATAAGACTTGTGCTCTCGACCCTTCACCAGCTTTGTTGCCCTGCTTTGGACACAATTATTGGACACATTATATTGCACTTCTTTGGGAAGGCAAGATTTCAATCTTCATTTACTTTAAAGATACAGTATTCAGTTTTACATCCACAGTTCAATAATTAACAGATTAACTCGGTTTTATTCACTGAGGTTATTAGCCAGCCAATGATAAAATGTTCTGCAGGATTCTGATTTTCATGGGCAAATGCTGAAGTAATTCAGCACATAAAATTTGTCATTTGTTTATAAAGTGTGCAGAAGTACTGAAAAGATCAGAGAGGTTCAGATTTACATTCCGTTTTGATGAAGTGACACTACCTGCAAACTGCCCCTTTATTAGACCAGGCTGTCTAAAAACATTCTTCCAGGGATCATATATAAAGAAGCAAATGCCTTTTGTGCATATTCTGCATTTTTTGTAATACCACAATCCAAACTAACGGAGGATTGTGTCAAAACCTATGAACCTCCTTAAATTGTATAATACAAGCTTGCTGCTGTCACTTAGCAGCTGTAAATTTCTTCCAGCCATGTGTCAACCTCATTTCTACAAGGCAAATATTTTATATTTCTAAGCATTCAAGTGGAACTGTATGCAGTGTGCTACAAGGAAATGACTTAAGAACACTCTAAAATAAACTACTGTAGCTGAAGGAAAAAGCCAAAACAGAGGGAATGCATAGTGCAAAATAATAAAACGAAACTTAATCCCATGTTAAAATCTTGAACAAGCAAAGATTAAAGACAGTGGCCCAACAAGTAAGAGATGGGTCAGCAAGAATTCTAGCTTTCATTATTGATTTTTCAATATACTCAGAAAATACATTTCTGCCTCAGTTTCTTCATCTGATCAATGAGTAAAATACTGAAGAACTCAATAATAACAACAACAAATTAAACAAGAACATTCTAACAAATACAAATAACATTTCAAATCATTCCACAGGAAAAACAGAAGTTTAATATCTTTTGTCCCTGCTTTGTCATCTTGCATCTTCTATTAATCACACACTAATTAAAAAAAGTTAAGGACTAAATACATATGTAAGAACATAAGCCCATATAATAGGGCACTGACCTTCTGAATTATAGAAACGGAATAGTTCTGCTTATGACATGAAATGCTATTTCAGCTAGTTAGTTGAGAAAGCAAGACCTCTTGCCTATTGACTCAGTTGCATTAGAGCTTAAGCACCTTGCTGGAATAGATAAGCCTTATTCCTCAAAAGGATAAAGTGTTCTGAAAGCAATTGCAAGCTTAAGTTGCCCATATTCCAACTCAGAAGCGAGGACTGCCTTGGCACTGGGTCCCAGCTAGCCAACCCTACTCATGGAACAGCTTGGGTTCACTTCCATGCTAATGGTGCTGGTCACAGAGTGTCCAATTTGGCTAGCTGAGAGCTTTAGAGGAGTACATTCAAAGCTGCCTGCAAAACACTGTACCAAAATGCTCAAAGTCATCTCTTCAGAAATGCTAATTTCGCTCAGGATATCAAGCAAACTTGAGACAATTAAAGTACAGAATTGGTAATGAAATTTAATGTTTTGTTCTGTAAATTGTATTTACATGTTCAGAGCAGGGGTATATAATGGCAGAACTTGTAGTGAAAGCCTAATTTGTGACTTGCATTTAGCCAGAAATACTAGACCACACGTTTGGAGGCAGTTAGGAGTGTAAGAGTCCCACTGCATCTGGTTCTCTTTATGATCTAGGTCTTGCTGCTTATTTATATGTGGGCTTCAGCTCAGTTTCAGATAAGGTAATTTCCTAAATTAAGATGAATAAATAATGATTCTTCAAAAAGTGCAGCAATCTTCTTTACAGATGGTAAGAAATGTGGATGAATGCTGAGAAACTTGGAGCACTATCACATTAAAAATATGTAAACTTTTTGCTGACAGAGTTGATAAGAGTTGATAAGATAGCTTAGTCAACACAAATGCCCACATGTCTAGACCACGGAGTACAACCACAATTTGCACATACAGCATGAGTAATCTATCTTATTCCAAACTGAGCAGACACAAAAACATTTTTGACCAGAAATAATTCTTCTTACCACATAAATATGCCACACTCTTTAAAAGTCAACACAACTACTCAACCGAATAAGGCAGCAGGATTTGGTTTTTTTATGAATGCCTACAGATTCTGTTTTAAAAAGTCTTTTTCAGCTTTCTCAGAATTATAGTTTCCAGCGTTGTTCTGGCATGATAACTGCCACATCTTTCAATACCAAAGATTAAGTCTTCAACAGGCTAAATCCAATAAGGGGATGAGGTTTTAGTGAGGTTCCTTTTGTTTTCTTTCTAACAGAAAAGGTTGATCTGTGAATTCACAATTGTTGCCTGTGGAGGTTTGTTTAGCTTCCACAAGTACATCAGTTTGTTATTCACAAGACTATCGGCAGAAAGAATGCAAAAGAGACGTTAGTATATGCAAATTTCAGGACAACCTTTCAAAATATTCAGTCAACTGGCACATATAAATGGCTAATGTAGATTTTTAAACTGCATGTAATGGGCAAATAACTGCTTTCTTGCAGTGCAAACAGCATATCAACAAGAAGACTATCTAAGCAATTTTAAGAAATCCATAGGTTTGCTTTTCTTTTGCTTAATAGTGAAAGAATGGATTTGGTAATGGATAAAGGAAAAACGTTCTTAGCAACTACAGATTTGAGGCCATTGAAGTTATGAGCTGTTCTCAGAGGTTCGTAATTCTTCCATATCAGTCATCTGTTTTGGCTGAAATTTTCCAAGCAGACTGTCTGATTCAGGCTTTCTTTTTTGGGGAAAGAATGAGGAGATCGGGGCGGGTGGGGAGAAGTGAAAGATTAAGGCCACAATATCTCAAACATTTTTGAGGTTGATAGAAATACTTTCTTTTGCCCAAAAAAAGCAAGAAAAATCTTATAAATATTTTGTTGGGTTACTGTAACACTTCTACACCTTAAAGTAATGATAAAAATCTGTTAGAGGTGCCTAAGAATAATTTGCCAGAAACCAAATTTAAGACTTGGAAAAAATGCCAGCATAAAAAATTTCAGTACCAACTTGTTAGAGCTGAACTATCTTCTAGTTCTGCTCCAAATATGCATTAGCCTCTCAACTCCTATGTGCAAGTGAAGATGTGTTTGCCGCTTTTGGAGAGCCAACAAGTAACTGGCTTTTCATGTAACCTTCTTTAATTTACTTACCTTGTAGTTTTTGAGAACATATCAGTATGTTGACTAAATTAGCGTAAAAGAGCTATTGCACTTGTTTCAGTGAATTCATACTGATCGTGACCATTGTTAACATTCAAGCAACACTGAAAATGCAGATGAGATCATGTGTTTCAGTTTACATTCCTGCTGCACCTTGTTGAAGTTCCACTCATTGCTCAAAGATGGACAAGTCCAATCACAAAGTCTAGGTATTTAGGCTCTGTACTGGTAAAAACTGACTAAAAGAAATCTCAGTCTCTTGCTAAAATCCCAAACTCTGTAGACACAAAAGGTATTTAAATTTCTCCCTTTTTGCAATGACTTTTCCAAGAATGGAAATATATACAAAACATCCTTAGTATAACTAATGTTTCTAACGTTAAAGAAATTATGCAGAAACTGTAGAAAAGCAAACTAATCTGTTACTTCGCCAAAACTGTTGTTTTTACTTTCTGTAAATACACTCTTCAGTTTAACAACAGCAATAAGAATGTTGCTAAGCCCCTTTTACTCAGCTGAAAGTTTGTAATGCCACGGGCTTTTTGTATTAACAAGAAAATACTAATGTTATATCTTTGCCAAGAGAAATTAGACAAAATACTGCCAAAGAGCTCAATAAAGAAGCTGACAGACATAAACCCAAGATATTGTCATTCTGAGAACACTGACAAGATTTAAATATACAGCAGCAGACCCTGGGGTCATGATACCCACTCTACGTGCAAAATTAAAAGATTTTGACCTTGACACCAAGGCGGGATGAAGCTACCAGCCCCAGACGGCTGGATTCCCTGGGCAGCAAAGATAAATTGTGAAACAATTGAGAGGCACGCCAAAGAGAGGGAGGAGGAAAGGACACGAGGGATCTGAATTCATAAAGGCAGAACAAAGACAAGGCTCAGAGGAAGCACAGAGATTTAAAAAACGGCTCTCCTCACAAATTTTATACGCAAAGTTCATTTTTGCGCTTGAAGATGTGGTTTTTAGCTTTAAGCTTTTCCCAGCTTTCAAACAGATTTTTTTAAAGATTTGTAATGGCATTTCTAAATGCATCAAGGCATTTTAGTTTTTATAACTCAAACCACACTGACAGAATACACACCATACAGCCTGAAAACTGAGTAAGTGGTTTGGAAAAGGATGGCCTAACACAGAAATCTGCTAAGCAAACCTACCACTTCCATGTGAAAACAGCAAGAAGCATCTCTCCTATTTTTACCACCTCTGTTGTTAGAGCTACATTGTATTTCTCCTCACCTCTTACCACCTCCCCAGTTTTATCACTTCAACTAGTATCCTTTCTTGTTTTCTGCCTTTTTTTGTATCACCCTCAATCATAACCTGTAACCTATATATCAGCTCGTTACCCATTTCTTGCACCCCATGCTCTGCTTTTTCTTCTCTCCCTAGCCCACTTGCTACTTTATGTTTCCCCTACAACAGCTGCCTATATTTCACATGGTCACTTTTTTTCCTGGGAAGCAACCTCTTCAAGTACTTACTCAAATCCCACTCTCTTTGGCTGGCTCTCTTACTGGCCTCCGATTCACTGTGATCTCCTCTTGCTTTGCTGCCTGACCTTCAAAAAAAAAAAAATCTTGCAGCTAAACACAAAATATACTACAAATATTGTACCTCATACAATCTGTTCAAAGGCTAATCTGGGCTGCAACACCTCGGCAAGTGTGACACCTGTGATCTTCCTTTGTACTGAAATTGTTTTGCTGTGCAAAATTCCAGTTTCTATTTATAATATAAAGTAGTCATTCCTTAATTTTCTTCCAAATCCTCTCCTGACACAAAATTGTGGACAACAGCCTTGTGGCATGCCAAGTGCATGGACTCATTTTCAACCCCTAAGATATGGGGTGGGAAGGAAAAAGGCAAGAGGTGGGAAGAGGGACTGAGGAAGGTCAGCTAAAGCCCACTGTGGGCAGATTCCTAAAAAAATACCCAACAAGCAAAAGGCAATTAAATAAAAACCCACCTTACTGTTCCATTTCTTTCCCAAATTTAAATTAGTTCACTTCTAAGCCTATGCTACAATATTTTATACTTGGGTTTTGCAAAATACACAGGGGACCATCTAGTTCTGTGCCACTGTGGACTCCTTCAAATGATAAGAAATTACAGTTATACCGATGTAACTAATCTGCATTCCTTTTGCATGATGATAGCTGTGAAATCAACAGTTAGCAAAAGAGGTCATGCTCCTACTTTTCTTAGAAGCAGAGCTCGTGATGGCTTTCTCTTCGCTAAACTTGTGGAATATCACAATAGGGCATGCAGGAGCAAATGTTAACTCAACCTACAGTGGCAGAGGAAACAGAAGCAGCACTGGCATCATCAACCCTGAGGCTTTCAAATGTGTCTAAACAAATGGGTCAGGAACAAAGGATACATATGGAAGCGTGCTCCATTCCTCAAAAGCTGGGAGCATAAAAGCATTCCCATTTGTAGATTAACACACAGCCTGCACGCCGGCACGTGCACAAACATACACAGCTCTTCTACAGATACACATATTTTTGTATTTGGAAGGAAATAGTTAGGCTAAATACTTGTTCCACTGTGTTCTATCTTTTTCTTCACAACATGTTTAATATACAAGTCTATGTAAATGTACCAACACATCAATTTTGATGTGACCCTATGATGGTCTAACTTGAACTATCCAGGCTTTGCAACCTCTTACATACACTTTCAACATTGCCCAAAACCCAAGAATGAGGAACTATTGACTTAACGACACTATAGCTTCATTTCTTGTAAATTGTTATATGCTGTAAATAGCAAGTGAGGAGTCTGCAATAGTTTCAGCTGACACAATCCACAGAGAGAATTCATGATTTTCAATACAAAATTATGCCTAGACAGAGAAAAAGAAAAAAATATTTAAAAAAGGTTTAAATACAAAAACTCGGAACAACCAGTCAGAAAATCCTGAAAAGGGGTGACACTGAAAAGAAATGCAATTTTTGTTGACCTAAGCAGCTTAGAATAATTCCTTTGAGCTGGAAGAGCACATAGCACCACACAGGGGAAGAGAAGGGACTATCCAGTTCTACCAGTTCATGGCCCATGAGAAACTTCTTTCCCTCAGTCAGTACAGACATTCACCCTTCTCAGTGCTGGGAACTCAGGCTTAATCATCAGGACCTGACAAGAGCTGATGTTACTGTGAAATCACCCGAGCAAGTTAAAGATGTTGAGCCAGAAACCACTCCAGAATCTGGCCTTTCATATAGTCCTGGTAATTTATTCAAACCAGTCTTGATAACCATCAATGTCTATTGCTAGTTTCAAGATAACTGATGCTTTTTGAGCAATCAAGGTGCTACATTAGAATTTGAAAAAACAACTTGTTTACCATTCATTACAACAGAGGAAAGTATGTAAATGCCACCCCTAAAAAGTTAGAGACTACAGAACAAATGAGCACCATCCCAATTTTGCTAATCATTATTTCAGTATGCCTGCATTTGAGAAATTCAGGAGTAAAATTCATTACATCTCAGGATGCCTATATATTGAAATAAGCCATCAGTGTCTCAGACTGCTGGTCTAGTAACTTTATGATAGATACATAAATTGATGTCATTCTAGCAAGACAGAGGTGATAAACAGCATCTTCATAAAGGATAACCCTTTGCTATCAGACCAATTACAAGAAATGCTGAACCAGTAGCATGACAGTAGCTAAGGTGTTGAGCCATGGGAAACAGCAAACCCCTTCTCTTTTCTCAGCTGGATAAGTGCAGCCGAGGCTCATTAACAGTTGATAACATGAAGATTCATCAAACAAAAGCAATTGTTGCTGTTAAAATAGTTAACTACATTATATTGTTCAGCTGGTTCTCAGAAAATGCAAACATTATTTTGTTACGTTCTTAATGTATCATTTTGTTTTAAAATGTATCCTTAATGCCTTAGCTTTTAGAATACGTATGCTTAATGCCTTAGTTTTTATGAACACCGAAACATACCGCCATTTACAAATATTGTAGCATATAACACTCTACTACAAAAAAATCCTTGAGGCAGAACTTATCAGAACAAGTCCGCATGGGGAAAAAAAGCTGGTTTTATCATTATCTTTTCACTGTAAGAGGCAAAGGCTTGCATTGCCTATTTTATATTTGCCAGCAAATTGACATTTAATATTTTGCTAATTCTTTCTCCATCAGATAAGTTTCTTGGCAAAAAAGTGATACTTTCTCATCTTTAAATGTCAAAATTTCATTTACTTTTTGGCTTGCAAACAGCGCAGGTCCATAAAATCCAACTGTAGAGGGTTACAGAATCTCTCTAGGATTAATTATGCTTTTAATTAAATTAAAAGATTCCTCCTTACGTGACCTCCATATCAGTCCCATATGCACATTATCTCTCCTCAGGCTTGTCTCAGAGGACAACAGACTCCACATTATAGAACTAGACCATTTTCCCTTTTGTTGCATCTGCCAAGAGGCTGGTTGGCATTTAATTGCTGCCCTTATTTATGAATTATAACTGCAGGAACAGTTGTTTGTGTGACAAATATTCTATGAATTTGAATTTTTATTGCAATAGTTATTGTAGGAAAAGAAAAGAAACAGTAGGTTTTTGGTTTGTACTCTGTTTTTAAAGACAAGTACAATCTGCCTTATAATTAATTTTTACATGTCTAAAACCAACTACTGTATCTGAATACTAAATACTGTACACATCTGATTTAAAATATACACAAATATCTGCATATGTATTTTATGTACATATAGACACATGCATACACACAAACTTTTTGAGAGGCTAAATATTGCTGGGAGGCATCGGCAAACTTAAATAGATTCATATTGAGGGAGGGGGGAAGGAGTTATCCACTGGATACAAAAAGAAGAGACAAACTGCAGTGGCATGCAGCACTGCATACACAGCAGGCAAAAAAAAAAAAAAAAAACAAAACCAAAAAACAACCCACAAATATTGTTCATTAGTTGTCTTCTCCAGTAGAGGCTGCATAAAATAAATAAATCCCCCAAACTGAATTAGACATGGTCTGATTAAAAGACAAAGCACATGGTGGAAGATAAAAGCTGTAAACAACATAATGGGGTCCTTACGTGAAAGCATGTTTGTAATACAATTCGAGATACCATCCCTTTCTCTTTTTCTTTCTGAGCAGTCATAGCAGCAACAGCATTAGTTTCTTATGCGCCTGTCACAAAACATGAGGGACTGGAAATCAAACAACTGCACGCTGATGAAAGAGAAGATAGATTCAAGACAAGTAGCAATCTTCCAGACCCTAGCAGTGTTTCTTAAAACAAAACAAATGGGAATAGGTCAGCTCTCTCCCACACACACCACCTTTTCTTAACAGAGCTTGATTCACATTCAGTTTTGGCTTGGCACACTTAGTCTTATCATAGGCAACTGAACAGGAAGGTGGGAAGTGGCATCCATCTCTCACTAAAAACCACAGAGCACATTGTACTAGCTCTCTGTAGAGGTCAGCAAGGAACTGGCTCATGAGAAATTATCTGCTGGGAAGCATACTGACAGTATCAAGGACGAGGAGTGCTCCTCTGGGCCGGCCATCGCCTCCCTTTCCCTGGGCGAGCGCCTGCATCCACAGGAAACCTGCAGGTCCAGCACCACCAGCTGGATGCAGGCTTCCACGTGGGGTGAACAAGAGTTGGACAGTGCAGCTTCTTCCACAGATAGCAGTAAAGAGGCACGCGACATGACCCTCAAATTTAATTTTCAAGATTGGGCGCATATTGGTTAAAAAAAAATAAGGCTGGTACAAGACACAAGGATGGATGAAACCCCTCATCAGTTTTTAACTTATCCAGGCAATTTCTGTTTGCAACAGGAGTGTCAGAGTGGCAGTAAGGTCAAGCAAGTTATTATTAATGAAGCCTCATCGTAGAATGACTGGTCTGAATATCTTGTAATACACTTCTCAGCTGAAAAGCCTGTAGAGTAACGTCTAATCAGAAACGGGGGAGGGGGAGCGGGGGGGAAGGTAGAAAACTCCAACACGTGAAATCCAACCCTCTCCAGACAAGCCCCACTGTTCAGGTAACCACAGGTACTGTCTCGGGCGCTGACAAGCTAGTGTCCACCTCAAGATCAACTAACAGATGGTATAAACAGAACAGACGGTTATCAGAAAATTATGTTCTACAGACAAACGAATAATGTACGGGAGACTAATGAGTTTAAGAGGATTCATTCTGAAAAGCAAAAGATAAACTTAACTTCTTGTACATAAGATGTCTTCATTTTAAAATTAATTTTAAGATGGGACATAAAGTACCTCTTCCTGGAAAGAAGCTTTTGGCAATATATTCAGTATTCCTCATTTCAAATTCTTACTCAGGGCTTTTAACAACCTTCCTCATCCAAGCTGTCAAAGCCCAACAGCTTCCTCTGCAATGGCTATTCCTGTCCTACCAAGTGACTCGTCTTTTAATCTAATGTGCCGAACAGTTGTCTAATGGAGTGGCATTTGCTCCTTATACCATTAATTACCTCTGCATTTTGACTGAAACGGGGCAAAATCCCATTCATGTTTTTTTCTACTATGTCTATCACTCCAGCATGCAGATGCCACCTGCATTATTGAAAATCAACTTGACTGAGCACCAAAAGGCCAAACATCTCCTCCCTCCTCTTAATTGATTGTTCTACTCTGCAGGAGTGAGCATTTAATCAGGTGTCTTCCAGGAGGATGACAGTAACTATTCTGCAATTCTTTTACTGGAAAAGCTTATCAGTTAGAAATGAGATTGTGATGTGTCCTAGAAACACTAGGACTTCAGTCATTCTTGAGCTCAATGTCCAAGGACTTCCCCACTTTTCGTCCTCGCACTAGGAGGTGTTCGTGCTCTATCCTGCTCGTATTTACCATAGGTATCACACAGATAGGTAGAAAGGAAAATAAAGACTTCAGGAAGTGTGATTTCACGCTGCTACATATTTTCAGTTCAGGATTACTGCCTTAAATCAGATCTTTTCATGGACCAGTACTCAGTGCAAACTCTGGTGTAACAGACTCTCTTAGGAGTCCCATTTTCAAAGCCAAGAGGAAGTCAGAAAGTTCTTGTATAAAAATTTCTTTTTCAGTTCAAAGATCATTTCATTACTGAATTGCCATCTGTTCATGCTGCAATGAAACTTTTTTTTTATCATTGCATATTTTAAAATTACTGTCATTATGGGGAATATAATAAATACATGAAAAACAGTTGAAAATAGAATTTTAAAATGCTTAGATAACTTTTCAAAAATAATTTTAAAGAGCTCTTTTATAGAAAAATGTAAACTATTTTTAAATTAGATTAGAAACTGTTCTTATTTCAGTTTCTGAAAATTCAGAAATTTGACCACTTCTAAACTTTAGGGACAAAGTTCACCTTCCCGTTTGTGCCTGATGAGTTAATCTCAGATTGCAGTAGCACACTGTGGAAAGGACAGACATGGATTACTCCAGCAGAACTTCAAATAAATACATATATGGAGGGATGGAAGGAAGCATATTACTTTTTAGCCCAGTAAAAAAAGGAAAAAAATAAAGAAACCTCTGACTTCTTAAGCCACCTGGATATCTGATAGCAGTAACTGAAACCCACAAAGCACAAGGTATAGCTTGGCAACCAGAGAAAGATGTTTTCAATATGGGGGGGAAAAAGAAAGCATACCTCCTATTATTCATCCAAGTGATTTCCCATCCCAATGGCACTTCCTGCCGATTTTTAAAAATATAGCTTGTCTTTGGACAAATCTCTGATTTCTGAAAACAATGGCATAATTTGGAAAGCAATATAAAAAGCTACGAAATGGAGACTTAAACATTGCTTGTGTAGTAACAGTAGTCAATCCTCTTCCTCCAAAAAGCTTCCAGAGGCTCCCTGCTGGACTGTCATCGCCACACAAATGTAATTTGATTCTGATCTATTTTGGTACAACAATAAAAATACTTTCTTGGAAGTCATTCTAACCTTGTCAGAATGCAGTGGTCATGTACTACTACACTATGAGAATTTCTTAAAGCAAAGGAAAGGTCTAACTATTGTTAATTATTATTGCTAACTTAACCTGAGGTTTTTTCCTTTGGTACCAAAAGAACAGCCCTTTTTTATTTTGCAATATCTCATGCTATAATAAAGTTTCACATTATAGCTACAAGCAGAGCAAATAAACACATCACTTTTTAACATAAGGGAGGCATACAGAGAGCAGCGCGAGAAAAAAGTTGTTTTTCTTTCTTTCTTCTTTCTTAACATCTCCCACAGAGTGAATTATTCCAATAACCTGCAACATAAACCTCACCAGTTTCTCATAATTTGCCTCTGAATACTTTTCTTAACCTCTTCATTTACAGGTTTTCCCTCAAATCTACCTGATAAGGAAATGGTAATTTAAAAACACTACAGAAATGAGGGAAACAAATGGCTGAAGTGTAATGCATACACTTATTCTCATATGCTCCTACAGCTACAGTTTGCTGTTCACCCAAGTTTTATTTCTAGGGTAAGTAGTACTATTTTTGAAATTACCTCTGTCTGCTAAGACAGAAGAGGCTGAAGAGGCCTGGTCTCACTTCTAACATGCTCATGAAATTTCACCCAGAAGCAGCATTCAACCATAGCAGAGCCAAATTACTAAAGTTCTCATTACATTCAAGCTGGTGCAGAGTCACGGTTGATATATGAGTCCGTCACTCTCAGCATTGATTTGCAGATCTCTCTGAATGTCTCTCAGCAGTACAGTCCCCTTAAAGATTTTTTTCCTTTCTCTCTGCCATACATCATAACTCAAATTGTCAAGTCTTATTTAAATTTCTTTCTAACATTAAAAATATTTATCAGCTAATTCATTACATTAGTTACACGTCTTCTTTCCCTTTTTTTAAAAAAAAAATCAAATCACAGCAACCAAAAGACTAGAAAAACAGCTGATGCAGCAATATAAAGCTCTCATGACTGTCATAATGAGGAATGTTAAAGAAAAATATTACAGATATATTTTGCTGAACTGTTGTATTGGTTAAGAAAAGGCTTTCTTGTGTCCCATTGCAGACATTGCTCATGTAAGCAGTATGGGGATCAAGGTCAACGAATCTTTCACTAAACTCTTCGTGCTCTCTAGCTCTCTTCTCTATGTAGACTTACAGAGTAATTGCATCATCTGCAGGTAAAAACCACACAAAATGTATAATTCTCCTATTTCTTTTAAGATTCTTAAATAACACTGCTTTATTGTATATATTCATAAACAAAACACATTAAACCATAAAATCATTTTTCAGCAAAAGTACAGCATGTAAATTCACATGAATAATTAATGACTTGGTAAAAGTGCCTCACTGAGAGAAACTGCATCAGTTTAATTCTACATAAAAAAAGTTGGTAAGAAGCATACTATTCATGGGAGGTAAGGAAACTGCCCACTCAGCATGTTTACCAAACATGTATGTGCCTGCACTACATCTTCAGTAGGTAATCTAATACAAGTACGTCTTGTCAAAGGCCAGATGTATTCAGCTGACAAACTGCTTTACTCAAGAACGAAGGCAAAGCTAGTGTTTTCATTTTTTTTGCCTATATAATACTGAAATTAAAAAAAAAAAAAATCAGAATAAACTATCAGTATAAATTTTTGCCAACACTGATTACTATAGCTGGCATACGATGGTGCTCTAGCAACAAAGGCCCTAGGCAAGCACACAAATTAAACTATAGGGTCTCCGCATGTATTATTGTTTATAATCATTCCCATACATGACTTTGCTTACAAGACTTTTTTTTTTCCTTAAGATTTTTGGTTACTGTCAAAGAGGGAGGATGGGGAACAGAAAGACAAATTTACCTACAGTTGTTGCCACTCCATGCAAAGAACTGGTCCAATGGTAACATGAAAGCATCTTACCTAAAGAATATTTACTACTAATTTTAGAATGACTAAATCTAAATTTAATTTCTCTTTGTAAGTGGAAGTACTAAATCTAAATTTAATTTCTCTTTGTAAGTGGAAGTATCTGCAGTTTAAATTCTCTCTAAAGCAAGTTCAGCATAGGACTAAAGTCTTGCTCAACCAACCTCCTACAACATCCTCCACTCCCACCTTAAAAAGCTCCACGAATATTCCCCTCAATAAAGCACCATAAAGCTTAACAATTTTTCCCTTACTTTCAAAAACTCCCTTGGCTTTCTCTAGATAAAAACTATCTCAAATCTTTGTTCCTCTATAGCAAGCATCAGTTTTTTCCCGCCACTTCACAACTGCTGATTAGTATGTTTTATTTAAAGGAATCAGATTTAACAAGAATGAATTCTCAATACCTGGGTCACTATACTTCACTCAGAAATATCAGTATGGTCAATGAGACTTTCACCAGGAGACATGTAGAATCAGATCTTGAAATCACTGTTTTTCATAATGTAGGATTCCTGAAGAATAGTTTTAAAAACAGGAAGAACAGACTACTATATGAACCAAAGGCAAACATATGAGATCAGTTAACTTATTGAAAGGTCACTCACAAATTAATTACAGCAGAAAGCACTGAAAAACAAATGCACTAAAAACAAATGCAACAGTAACTCTGAACGATCAAGATACAGCCATGCCTGAACTTATAACTATGATGCCACCTTCATGCCTATTTTTTTTATTTATTACTTTCACAGACTTTGAGACTGCTAAATTCTATGACCTGCTTTTCCACCTCACACAGATGAGGTGCTCTTTCTCTGGATTAGTTTTAGCAGGTTCAGACCCTGAACCATCCTTCTTTTTTTGGTCAGTTGAGTGCCAATGTTGCAGCAAAGAAGATGCAACCATGTGGTTAAGGATGGCCAGAAAGGGAAACCACAAGTATCCCCACTTCAGTTTGACTTACGTAGTCATGCTCTCAGGTATAGATTGCCCCTACAGATAAGCTTTATCACCAGAAGAGGTGAACTCCTCCAGCTCAGTCCTTCAGCCCAGTCTTGACTGTGTTCCTGCTCCCCCTTTACTCTCTCTAGGGTCTCACAGTCCCAGAAGTGGAGGATAAGATATTTCCACTGGCTAATAGCAACACCCCACCATCACCCACCACCCTTTGGAGAATTAGTTTTCCCTATCAGCAATTCTTCACAGCTAGACCAGTTTAGCATTAAGGATGATAGCATCACCACACTTCTGCTCATTTCCATTTCTGGTTTAGGTACCTGGGGTTCCGTCACATAAAATTCAACTCGCTCATCAGCCTGGCCCTACTAAAACTCTTACTCAAAAATTTATAGGGTAATAATAATTCAGATACAAAGACACTGGACAGCTAATTTAGGGTCAGCCATGCAACCTCAACAACCAGGCCAGATGCTTTTTTTACACAGCACAAACCCAGTACAAGGCAACAGCCCAATACGTGTGAGGGTCCTTAAGAGTCAAGATTACCAGCAGAATAAAGATTAAGTAGTTTTTCCATGACAGACTTCATCAATCTTTCAGCGCTTCATGATTTTACAGTCACCTATGAAAAAACCAGACTTAAAACCAAAGCCTTGAAGTGACACCACAATGGTGATTTGAGTACAGGCTCATCTGGAAACATACACTGATAATTAATCCCTTGTGAGCAAAAGTTGTTTTAGTCCTATAACAAGATAATTGAAAACTGTCAATTCCACTCTGATATAATTAAACAACATTAGATCAGTATCCAAAAATAATATTCATTTGGTAGCTGACTGGCACGTTTTATAATATCTGCCTTCACCTGAAACCTCTTGAGATTCTTTCATTATAGCGAATGCATTAGAAATCTAATTGAAAAAATGTGCTTTTCAACACTTTCACTTCGTTGTTTGAGATTCAGAAATAAGATCGTGAGTGCAGACTATAATTTGCTGTCTCTGCTATATCAAAATCATTGATCGTGTTTACTAGAAACACACAAATCAATACAGCATGTATAGATTGTAATAGACTAGAAATATAGGAGTTAGCTTTATTTTCTGTTAGGGATAAAAAGTAAATTCAGGTAGCTCAAGAATTACTTTTTTTTTTTTTAAATAGAAAGAATGTTAATGGCGGGAGGAACACACGCTTTCAGTTTTCTACCAAGGACTGATTGAAATAGCCTATTTTTCTCCTAAAAATCTTTACTTTTTCTGGTGTTTTTGTACAACAGACTGCATTGCACGCTTCAGAATATCCAAGTTTGGGAACAACACATTTTCTGAAGCACCAACAAGAAAAGAAATGAGAATATGGGAAGACAAATAATTGGAAACAAAATAATAAGATCTACGAAATGGGTTCATTCTGGAGCCTCTTACAGGGAATGAAATGAAAATGCTAGAAGGTAAGGTGATAAAAAAGGAAGACTGAAGCAACAGCCAGGGGGGAAAGAGTCTTATTTTACCTCTTCCTCTCTTTAAGGAGTCAAATGCAGACGGAAGAGGTCTGTCTCCTGAGGGATGAGGTGGTAAAGATAAGGAAGTTATTTCAGCTCTTTGAGTGAGTTTTGAATAGTTTGGAAAATGCACAAAACCTCCAGTTTCTCATTTTTTAACCAAAAAAGCCCACCCATCCTGATCACAAATATAGTTTCCTGTAAGAAACCACTAAGGAATTCAAATACGGCATCACAGTGGCATCTACTTTACTTTCAGATTTCCTTTTCGTTCTTCAATTGTTTAATTTAAATATACTACCCAATGAACTCAAAGTTACAGAACGAACTTACCTAATGCTTTGAGTCCTCAGCAACGTAACATAAAATTCAAGCTATTATATCATTCTAATTCTGTTTGCTTTACAGAAATCGTATGCTGCTTCTCAACTATATCACATTTTTTCTGCGTGCCCTCTCATAAAATGCATTTACATTGAATCATACGTAAAAAAAAAAAAAAATCATTTAATTGTTACTAAGTGATGTTGACTGGTAGCACACAGTAGTACTAAAAGATAGTCCTGCATTTTTTTTTATGACTAAAAACATCAGATAAAATACTTGATACAATATGTGATCTGTGGTTAAATACATACTGCCTTCCTTCATAAACAAATATACACAGAAGATTAAATGAATGAATTTGAAAGTATTTAATCCAGCAATGTTTAATGAGAAATACAAACATTATTGGGGGGGAGAGGTATCTTTTATCTTTGGGTGTGCTTTTTTCATGGTACCATTTTCAGATTTTGGGGGCCGGTGGGGGCAGAACTGTTTCTACTATTGTAAAAGTTCCCAAAGGTAAATAATCTTTTCTAGAAAAGTTAAGAAATGTAATTTTATCAATGTGTTCACGGCAATTATTTAATTTTTCCTTTTGTTTCCCCTGTTTGCGAGTGTTTGGGGAGAGAGGTATGTATACATACAGTACTTGGACAAAAAAATTCTGTCTCCTTTACAGGCAGTACCTTTACAGATGTAAAGGGGTCAGGATAAGGTTACAAAGCTATTACCTCATATGCATTATAATAAAGCTGTTACATAGGATTTTCCTCAAAATTTAAATTAAACATAATACTTCCAACAGCTACAATATTATAATTTGGTTAGAATTTTTTTTAATGAAAGATCTTCATATTTCATTATAGAAGTTCACAAGTTCACTTTATGTGACTATAAATACCAAACAGTTTACTTCCTCACTTTCTACAAATTAGTGTTGAAACTGGTAATACAAAGTAGGAAATAGCTGGAATTGCTATTTCATAAAATGTCTGAGATACCTGGCACTACACCCAATGTCTGCCAGTGCTCTACTCCGTGTTGGCCTAAAGGAATAGTACCACTGAGGAGTAAGGCTAATTCAGTATTTTCCATGTTCAGCATCAGGTTTCATCTCTATAATCTATAATCAAGCAGTGCATGAAAAACCATTAGTAAGCATGCAATCAGCACAGTAGAACCCTGTCATAACTCAAAACTTGAAATACTTGGCCAAATCCCACAGCAAGTATAAACTGGCATATTAAGCCTTTCCATCCTCCCTGCTCTTTTAGATTTTCTGTGACTTCTGACCACACTTTGAGCACCCACCATTCTTCACACCCTACCTCCTAAAACATAATTTATTAGAGCATTTTTCACTAAAAAGGAGAAAAACATATCGGGGGCGTGGTGTGGTGTGTGGAGGGGTGTTCCCCTGTGTAGTTTAAGAAATAAAAAGCAAAACTGTGTAATATGTCATCATAAAACGCACAAAACACGCATTCATAATACTCACTAAACTGGTCATGTCTTACAGGGATCTCATGAACTTCAGACAGAATATCAGTACTGGAGCACTTGCAATCACTTGTTCAAAAGGACAAATTGAATTGATCTGCATCCATATAATATGGCAACACTTTAAAAGAAGCATTAAGTAGTGGTCACCATAAAAGAATAAATTGTTGACAAAAACAGTTCCCAACAAAGGGTGAACATATTTGCATTTAGAAATTCCCATGAGGTAGCTGCAGAACACTGCAGCCCTCCCTTCCCAACAGAACAGTGCAAAGTTTTTATGCCACTCTTCAGTTCAATAAAAAGACATAACTGGTATGTTTGAAAGGAACTGATATCATATAATCCTTTCTTCTGTCACATTGCCTTGTGGAAGAACAGAGGGTTACAATCATTTCAGGCTTGAAGCACATGAATCAGACCTACATCTTTTCACTGGAGCTCCTGACCTCGTGCATGAATATGGCCAGAAGGTGGATCAGATGCAGCTGGTTAAGGCTGCTGCGGCAAAACTGAAATATCACCAGAAAATTGTGGAAATCAGTCAGAACAGTGGGAGATTATTATTTCGGTGTTTTTGTTTGTGAGCCAGTCCATGATTTCTTGTACAGTACTAACAAAATGAAATAAGAGTACAGAGCCTTGCTCTGAGGTAGAGCAATCGAGATGCAGTGCCATGGCTTCTACCAAGGCAAACTTAATAGAAGCAGTGGTCAGGTGAAAATGATGCAGAGAATACTGGTCCTGTTATTGAGCTGGTGTAATCAATTCCCAACAGGACAGATGGAAACCTTCCTCTACCTGGAGTACATACATGATTGGTCTTTTACAACAACTCATAAATAGATAATAAAGAGAAATCCCAGAAAAAGCCTAAGTTTCAACGAAGTGATGCATGTGCACGCAACTGTTCTGGGGAAGAATTAAATTCCATTTCTTTTCATACAGGATCACACCTAAAGGTTTCATTAACTCTTGAGAAACTCCTATTCAAATGGATAGCTATAAGTCGTAAGCACTACTTTTTTTGCCTCTTCTACTCCTACAAAGAAATCTGTAAGAAAAGACAGTTCCAGTTATGTTCATTGCTACATTTACCCGAGACTGTCACATCAGGAACAGATTACTGTAACATAATCCAGCCAGACCACATGAGGCCAGCTAAAAGCTGAAGCCAGTGCAGAAAACAGCTGCTTGTTTAATCTTGCTATATACTGGCAATGCAATAAGACTTCTCTGTAGATTGGCCTCTAGTTATGCGTTGCTTTACAGATGGCATTTACTTTTTAAACCTCTACACAGGTTACCATTTGTTTACCAGCAAATATCCAGCTAACACTCTAGCCAATATCACCCCTCATTAAAGAAAAAGCATTAATGATCAGGTGTTTTCCATGAGATATCGATTCCAGAGCTCACTTCTCAGCAGAAGGCAGAGCCTGCTAACTTTACCAGCACCAAATCTGCATTTTTCTCCTTATATGGGAGGGAGTAGTGGACACAGGGCTTATTATGGAAACGGGGTAAGCATCCTTGCATGAGACTGTCAAGGTTTTACTTGGGACGTGATGTGAAGATGTAGCGTATTTTTCAAAAAGTATCTGGAATCTTTGCCTGCTAGATTTTGAAAAGGAGTAATCTCAAACATATATTCCTTGCTGATGCTCCCTTCTCACTTTTAAAAAATATCTCCATTCCTATCAGGACAAAAAGCTACTTTTTTGAGTTACCTGCATAAAATGACTGTGCAGACATGGATTTATGATAACACAGAGAATTTTCCCAGACAATTTGATTATCAGGAAGGACACCAGAAGATTACTTATCTCCAAATATAGCCTCAGCATAAATTTAGTCAGTGAACCACAAAAAATGAGGATACTGTATTTTTTTGAACTTGCTCTATCTCCTTCTGACAGTCTTGAGTCTACCAAGAAATTGTGTAACTTCTTCATATTTAATCTTGTCTATGATGTCAAGATTTTCAAGTTTAGAATAAGCTTTTACACAATTATTAAATATCTCTTTATTAAGCGGTTTTGTGACTTGCTAATATAAAAGGCTTATATTTGCACAGCTACATGATTTGCTGTCACAATAACTGGAAAAGAAATTATGTAAGTATTTTGGAGAGTCTTAGCTCTTTTCATTTACTGGAAGTTAACATTTGACTTGATTCCAAATAAAACATTGTAGACAACGTCTTCATCTAGTTATGCAAGTAAATAGCAGCTAGTCTGATCTTCAGAGTTATAAAGAAATTGTTTATGGGGAAAAATTATTATCAAAATGTTGATGTAATTTTAAAAACAATGTCTAGATCATGACCATTCATAGTATTTCTAGGACTATAATCACCACAGAAATGTTAGTGTGCAGTTCTCCACTGTAAGACACCACCAGCTCCATGCTCTGCGCCCAAGTGTACATAACACGATGTGAAAAAAGCTGGACACAAGGACAGACACATACACACAGCCTCTGCTCTTCATCAATATCCACCATTGGTCCTCTCACCAGTACCCACAATGAAATCTTTGAATCCTAAAGAACACCTTAGGAAGGAAAGTGTTCCAGCTACTTCTGCTATGGCACACATGACATTTTGGTCTTCCTAAAACGGCTCTCAAACACTTCACAGCTTCATGAGAGAGCCACAAGAATGTTTTTATCTTGCCTATAACAACATTTCTGACAACAAGCAAATCAAAAGCCTGCCCAAGTTTGCTAGGATTGCTTATGACAAATCCATCATATCATAACCTGGCTTGCTGGTACTGTCTACTGAAACTCAGGAAATTCAGTTATTTATCTGCCTTAGAGGGAAAAGAGAAAGTAATCCAAAATGCTTTCAGGGGAATATGGAATGTACACTGAATATTAGGACACCTCAGACCAGCTATGAGAATAACAAATTTAACTCTGCAGTCTTCAATTTACTTTGAAATTAGCTGTCGCTCTATCACTATCTCAGTTTCTCAAAGACAGTTTTAACCTGAGTCTAACCTGTCTCCCATGGTAATCTACTGTCAATTCTGAACTGTCAACAAAAAGTCTGTACTACCATGACCATGCATTTCAAAGGAAGAATAAAAAACAAAAGACCTCAAAAGACCGAGTACAAATTTAAACACAGAAATTAAATTATTATTTTCTCTTTCCTCCTTAGTCTATGTGGCTCTAGAAGTACAGTGAACAGAAATGGAATTTCTGCTGAATGGAGGCTTTAGAATGATCATAACTTTCATATATATATTTATTTAAAAAATAAAGTAAAGAATTGTTGAAAAAGAGTAAGATTTCTATTCTTTCTCAAGAAGCTATTAAGTTAAAACTTTAGCTTCAGGGTGAGTAACATACAGCTTCTGACCTCCATGTCCTTGTTATAAAGAAAAGTAACAATAACATTGTCAAACTCGAATAAAGACAGTAGCATGAAAGGTCTTCCAAACGTTATGAAAACACTCAACTGTAATAAGATACAGTGCCGGGGTAATCTGTTAGCTGTGGGGAGGAAATATTCCCTGCCATACTAGCTTTTAAAACAGAAGACAAGGTTTTCTATGTAGTACCTGGTTTAAATAATTCCTTTTGTTACAAAAGTCTTTTGCTTTCTTCAACGTTTGATTTACAACAAACTAAGGAAATGGAAACTTTGAAATAAATGAAAATATATCAGCCTCTGTCTCTCTCACACCACAGAAATAGAATAAGATTTTAGTCCTTACTCTATAAAAATCCCTGTAAGGTTGTCACTTTAAGCACATAAGCAATTTCTGTTACAGTAAGAATATGTGGGTTGGGTAAACTGAGGATGTGATTTACCAGGTAACAACATGATGCAATAAATATTGAAATAAAAAGTTTGGTTCTACCCACTTTACCAAGCAATACAGGTCATTCCAAAGAGCTGACCACTCCTTAGTCTTTAGTCAAGAGTTTGCAGACGATGATCACTTTATTAATTTTTCCAAGCACTGACAAAAGTATCAAATAGCACAGGGTCAAGAATCTAGCCTTCTCAGTGACACATCAAAAAAGCATGCCTGTACAGTGAATATTCACTCATTTTAAGTGAGCTGAGACACCTGTAAAATTCTACAAGGCTTTGAGTGGGTACGTAATTTATTTTTTTCTTAAGTTAGTTGACAAAAAAAAAAATAAAATTAGCTTGATATCAATATTATCTTTCTCCACCAAACATGTAAACTCATCAGAAAACATCATTAGTTTAACAAGAATCTATTTTCCATAAGGTCAATCAAGACTGATTTGATGAGATTTCATTTTTATCCATATGTTGTCTTTATTGAGAGTATTTTGCATTTGACAGTGACATTATTATCAGGACAAACTGGAAAATAACTGATGTGTGCTGGACCTTTTCTTTTTAAATACTGATTGAACGTCATCTTTTGTCCAGTCTTCAAAAAAATTCACCACTGAAAGACCTGGCAACCAGCATTAATATTCCTGACACTGTTTTGTCCTGTTAAATCCAAGCTGTTAGGTTATGGTGATAAAAATATAGTGTGGCATAAAAATAAAGCCAATACAGAAAATGTGGTTTGTTGGTTTTTTAAGATCATATTGTTTTTATGTAATACTCCCTTGTTTATAAATATAATAACAACTGCTAATATTTTAGCCAACAGCTCTGTATTCTCATCCAGAGACCAGCTTACTGTAAGCAGGCGTGTACATGATTCCTGGGAAACAACAAAAGTAGGTAATTATTTGTTCACTTCCCCACATAAAAATCAAATGCAGATCGTTTCCATGGATTGACCATAAAATCCACATGTTATTAATCAGCTGCCCACTTGCTGGCAACCATTATACTTTGTTTCTGGGAAAAAAGTGTACAACTGCAGTTCCTAATGCAAATTATTACAGCTATCCACTGAAATCAGCAAAGCTATCTGAATTTATATCAGTTAAAGATTTTTTCACATTGTATGGAGATAGCATATTAGAGTACAAAAAATGACCAGTGCACATTATAAGGACAAAGACTTACAGTGATCACTATAATTTCATGCCTTCGTTAAATATTCATCCTGTATCATAATGTGACCTATTTAAAATATTTTTAAGACATTTAAAAAGGCATAAAATTTAATTTCACTCTGTCAGGGAGTTTCAGTTCTTATTCCTATGAACGTGAGTTCCAATACAAGTAGGTATATCAGAATTCTCACCTTAAGTTAATTTTCCCCCTAAATCCCCTGCTAGAGGTTAATCATTTGAGTCCTGTTCACCTTTTTCCAGCACACTAATAAAATGCAACTTCAGGAATCTTATACAGAAATGATCTTCTAAAATAAAAATATTTGTGAAAAACCGTGACATTGAGAATAAGGAGAACTATTGGCTATTTTACTTGCAGGCATTTTTGTAACGAGACTCAGTAGATCTCAATCAATTCTGATTTCAAATCAAGATAAAAAGTTAAATATTATACAATATTTAACGTTCTGCACCAAAAGACACTGATGGGAGAGGTGTAAAATGGAGAAAAAAAAGCAAGCAGCCCAAACTATGTGTACCAATATAGTCAGAAGATGGTGTTAAGGTTGTGTCTTGTAAGCAAAGCAGAGTTTGGGTCAGGAATCAGTGGAACAAAATAACCATTTCAAGTCAGATCTCATTGCTTTGCTCACTAATACGAAGAAAAATCATTTTTTCCTTCTTTTAAAGAGTGTTTGAAAAGTCATGAGGCATTCCAGAGGCAAGCAGACAGATCACCAGGTTTCTATTTTGATAGAATAGGATTAACAAATCATCATTTAAGGACGGCTATTCCACGTCTAACCAAAGGTCGATGTGCAGCACAGTATCACGTTTGACTGGCACATACCAGATTCTTTATGAAAAGACGTAGTAACAGTACAGATATAGAGGGATCTTTCCATTGATATATCCATCCTAGCATCCACCAACCTCTGCCTTAGGAATTTCCGGAGCCAAAGGCTGTATTCATCTTAAAAATGACAGTGACTTCATTTCAAATCAGCAGATCAGCAGTCACACCAGTCTAAGACATGACAAATCTGATGTTATCTTCTTCCCTCAGGCCTTACCTTTTGATCTCTCAACTTCTTACATGCAACTAACAGAACAACAGCAACACAGCATTAGAAATACAGGATGAAATGGCTCCCACAGCTCCACCCAACTTATGGAAGACTGATGAAGTAGAGAGATCAGATCAGACCAGGCAGATGGTATCTCTGATGAGAGAAAATACTCCAAAGTCCAAGGTAACAGCTGTCAGGGCAGACCTGCCAGCCCATAACTTGTCTGTAGCTACCCAGCATCTTGGATGCCATACATATGGACCAAAAATAAATAAGTAAGTGAAAAATCACCAAATGAAAATGTTTACTCATCTTGTTATACTCCCTCTCTTTCCCTTTTTCTCTTTTTTCCACAGCTGGGAAAGTGTGGATCAGACACACAAAATGAGTTGCCGTACTTCAGCATAGCTCCATCACAACAGCTCTGTTCAATTCTTCCCCACCCCAAAAGTCAGGTAAAACACAGCTGCTTAATGATTTTCAGGGGATGCTCGCAGTAGCCACAGAGCATGGCCAGCACCTGGCCCACGCCTTGAGATTCACTTGGGTGCCTGCACCCTTACCCTGAACTTGCAGCCAGACAGCTGAGCTACCCTTCGCCCAACAGGAGCTGCTCAGCCACCTGAGAAATCTCCAAAACAACCCATGTCTCTAAAAGTGCAGGCTCAAAGTCCATCAAGCCTTTTAACCTGTCTCCAAAAGTGGCCAACAGCAGGAGTCCAGGAAAGAATACATGAACAAGACAAGCTTCAGTGAAACTTTTTTATACGCCCTCCAAGGCTTCGCCTATTTGCTTCTCAAGGACATTGCAAGCCAGAGGTGGTATCTTTATACTACCAATGTTTTTTTCTTCCGTAATTTTAACCAACATAAATTATCACAGATCTAATAATTCCACTGTTACAGGAACACAGAAACAAGAGATTCAGTTTTGATTAGATTTCTTCTGTACCATGCAAATCTTATTTACTTATTTGTAAGTAAAAATAATTAAAAACATTCTGTAGTGTCTCAGAATCTCATAAATCTCTTGGTTTGTTTGGTATAGTAACCAAGCCAAGGAAGATCTCCACATTCAAAACACTGAACTTTAAGTGCAAAATTTTACTCCTTTTTTAAAGGACTTTGTTAAGACCATTGTGATAAGATCCAAAGCTTGTTTAGCGCAAAACGCTACATAAATGCAACTGTGACTGGAACTCAGGGCCTTTTCTCACTGATTTGATATCTCTCTACCTGAAGGTAACTGGAGAATAGGAAAAGGCCACCTACCCTTCTGCCTTTCTTGCCCCTTTTCCTCAAGTATGTCAAAGTTTCTTGGTTTTCTACTCTCACCCTAAGAACAGTTAGCATTTTCGTAATTAACATAGAGAAAAAGGGTTGGAGTCAAACATACAAGAGTTTATTTTTTCAAGTTCAAGGTTGAGGAAACACCAATCTTTTAAATAACAGTATTTAAAAAAAAAAAAAAAGTAAATCATTGCATTAACATGGTTAGATCGCAATACACTGACCCAGTTCAGCTTAATTTACACGATACTAAGAGGCCATTAGAGACACCAGTGTTTTGATGTGAACTAGTCTTACCCCTTTCAAATTGTTTAGTAACAGCACAAGAACAGAGTCTCTCTTAACAAAGCAGTTTCTGGAGGCAGCATTTAAACACCATATTATTCAAAACAATCCAAATTGGCCTGCAAGAAGTCGACACAGTCCCTTTTTAAGAAAGACAAATGAGCTTGAAAACTAATCTATCAAAATGGAATGTGTTTAATCAAAAAAGGAAAAGTTGCCATCAACAACATCTCTTTAAAGAGAGCCAAAAAGTCTGCCAGCTTTTAAGTCACGCACAGTGATCTACTGCATCCGGATTTCCAAGGGCAGTCCCAACTCTCTAATTACCCAGTAGTCACAACTAGTTTTCCTGACAAAGCCGAGCCTACACAGAAATAGCAATTATAATAATTCTGTATTGAGATTATTCTTCGCTGTGCTTTCTAATGCTAAACCAAACAAATTTCAGAGAAATACTGAATGCCAAAAGCGATAAAAACATGAACAATTCAATCCTAGATCACGTCACACATGACCAGCGCTTCCTGTTTTCTAGCTCAGCTTCCACTGAAAGTCAATGATACATTTTAAACGATAAGAAAGAAGAGACCCATTAAGTCTTATGCCACTACTGTGACAACATACTTCTTAAAGGGCAGAAATAACTCCACTGCATCCATAAAATTCATGAGGGATTTTGCTGAAAATTTCTACATCGTGTCCTGCCTGGACTTAGCTGCTAACGCTGTCTTCACAAAAGCAGTTAGCTGATACCAAACCATGATAAAGATAAACGGATCATTTTTTATATCTTGTTTTGTTTCTTGACACACGCAGGGTAGCGTTTACCTAAAGAGTAGAAAGCAGTTACAAATAATGCTAATATTATTTACATGATGAATTTTCTGTTAATCCAGTAACACTGCAAGAAGAGAAAATAAATGCTGTAATGAAATATCATCTTTATTTTATTTTGAACAACATAAAAAGTCCCTTTTTTTAACCACGCTCAAATAACCTTTGGCTTGCCTCTTCTGCTCTTTTCAATCCTTTCTAGCCTGTAGGAGATACTCCTGCCTACAGATCTGTTCTGCTTGCAACAATGCTTTCCTACAGCCAGCAATACCCACAGGACACATTTCTGTAAGTGTGGTATTACCAGGCTCATTCTGACAGACCCAAGAGAAAGTAAGTTAGATCCAAAGAGAGTGCCAGATCTTTCCTATAAAAGCAGCAATACTAAAGCTGTTTATCAACTTTTAAGTATCACAATGGCCCTCTTCTGTGAAGAAGACAGTGCATTTCAGATGATTAAAAAAACCCACATCGATTTAAAGCCCACGGGAAATGTTCTGTAATAAACCCACCACTCAAAGCATATCAGTATCATCATCCTAGCTTTGACTTTACATGTGTCTAAGACAGAACCGCTTGAAAATTCTAAAAATTACTTTGAAAAGCTTAATTATTTATTTCACTGCCATTGACCTATTAAAGTTTCAATGCTCCATTTGCCTGGAAATAAGTAAAAAACAAATACTTTTTCTATTTAATTCCAACAAACTTTTCAGCTTTGGCACTCCGAGATCCTTATATTCAAGCGAGTTCCAGAAATCCCAAAAAGCATTCATTTATTAAAAGAATTTTATTCAGAGTATTTTGGTGCGATCCAAAAGCTGTTCAGCTTAGACAGATAGGCTGCTGGCAACAAATGTTGAAGCTTAAAATATGAGATATCAGGCAAGGAGTTTGTCTTACGTTAGAAGACATAAAAGGTAATTGCTTCTTTTAATCATAGAATCATAGAATCGTTAAGGTTGGAAAAGACCCTTAAGATCATTGAGTCCAACCGTTAACCTAGCACTGCCAAGTCCACCACTAAACCATGTCCTCAAGCACCACGTCTACCCTTCTTTTAAATACCTCCAGGGATGGAGACTCAACCACTTCCCTGGGCAGCCTGTTCCAATGCTTGACTACCCTTTCGGTGAAGAAGTTTTTCCTAATATCCAACCTAAACCTGCCCTGGCGCAGCTGGAGGCCGTTTCCTCTCGTCCTATCACTTGTTACTAGAGAGAAGAGACCAACCCCCACCTCGCTACAGCCTCCTTTCAGGCAGCTGTAGAGAGCAATATGGTCTCCCCTCAGCCTCCTCTTCTCCAGACTAAACAACCCCAGCTCCCTCAGCCGCTCCTCACAAGACTTGTGCTCTCGACCCTTCACCAACTTTGTTGCCCTTCTTTGGACACGCTCCAGCACCTCAATGTCCTTCTTGTAGTGAAGGGCCCAAAACTGAACACAGTACTCAAGGTGCGGCCTCACCAGTGCCGAGTACAGGGGGACGATCACCTCCCTGGTCCTGCTGGCCACACTAGTCCTGATACAAGCCAGGATGCCATTGGCCCTCTTGGCCACCTGAGCACACTGCTGGCTCATGTTCAGGCAGCTGTTAACCAACACCCCCAGGTCCTTTTCTGCCAGGCAGCTCTCCAGCCACTCCTCCCCCAGCCTGCAGCATTGCATGGGGTTGTTGTGACCCAAGTGCAGGACCCAGCACTGAACCTTGTTGAACCTCATACAGTTGGCCCCGGCCCAACAATCCAGCCTGTCCAGGTCCCTCTGCAGGGCCTTCCTACCCTCCAGCAGATCGACACTTCCACCCAACTTGGTGTCATCTGCAAAACTTACCAACTACTACAAATACATCTGAAATAATTTTTCATGGGTGAAGTCCATTAATACAAATAACTGCATAACCACATTCTGTTTACAGGGTGTCTTTTATACCACATGATAGTTATAAATGGGTGAACTCTAGCTCAGCTTTTTTAAACAGTGTATTTTCTATCCTTTACACTTTTGCATAAAAGCCTTCAACCTTATTTCCCAATTATTCAGTCACAGAACCACAAAGCACTCAAAAAATGAAATGCGTAAGAGTTAATTTGGGCAATGTTTCAACCTCAGAATGAGGCAATAAATAAGCACATTTTCTTCTGCTGCTTTTTCTTTCTCAAAAGAAGCTATCAATGATAGCTTCCTTGGCAACAAGACACAAACACATAACATCACTGATTCAAACAGCTAATCAAGGACAGATGTCTCAAGAGACTATCAGAGCAGCCTTCTGCATTTCCAAGCACATCTTACTTTTCTACAAATAAAAATATCCCCATAGCTAAGAAATTCAGTGGCATTCTGAAAGTAAAGACACAATTTGTTTTCCAGTGCATCTTTCTATAGTTTAATTACAAGTTCCCTCCCAGTTTGGAAAAAGAAAGAGCAGAAGCATTTGTCACAGCCATATGGAAGCATCAGAGAGCAAGAGTGTTTTCGTGGGAGATACTTTTAAAGTAGTTTTCATCCTAACTTCCAAAGTACATTAGCACTTCTGCAAGATGCCCAGTGCCTTAACTTATAATGAACACATCAATAATATTTTCAAAGTGATTTCAGAGTGTTCTGGCATAAGATCAAGCTTCATGACAATTATAAAGGTCTTCTCTTAGGGATTCAAAGTTCACAGGTTCACATATAGTTTTCTGTATAACCCACATGTACAGAAGTCTAGTGTGATCTATAAGATGACAGTTTCATCTTACCTACAAAATGCATCTTACATCAAGTAAAAACCCCAAGCAATCCTTGTTTCACTTACCTTTCTTTTGCATAACAACACATTCCAGTTACACATGTGAAACTGATTATCTTTACACCATAAGACTACAGTGTAAGATTAATTAGTAACACTACAATAATAGCAGTGCTAATTAATTCATCCTAACTTAAAGCAAAACAGTCTGAACAATGCTGCTACCATTAACAATTGTTCCACAGTGTACATCTCACACCAAGCATACTTGCATTGTGCTGAACATAATTCAAATATAACATCTCCTGGAACACAGAAGAGCTAAGGCAGATATGTGGAGGTAGATTGACTTACCAAGACAGAATGACATGTGAGAGGATGCAGGCAGCTTCTGGCAACAAATCAGTCTGGGAAAAATTCAAGTTTAATTCCCCATTTGTTCCTAAGCAGCAATGAGTACATTCAGATCTTGTCCCCAGTCCCATGAAATCAATGATGGGACTCCCGATGACTGAATCTCAAGTTACTGGAATCTCAACACACAACGTTCAACATAAGGTCACACAGTGGGAATGGATACCCAAGTCAAACAGCACATACATGCCTGGGGGCACATGGTCCCGGGACAGGCGTGGGCCTCGGCACATGGTCCTGGGACAGGCTTGGGCCTCTGCACGTGGGAGCACACAGCAGGGCAAGGTCCCTGAAGCTGAGATGCAGCTGGAAGCTGTGCCTTCCAACAAGACACCCCTCCAGCTGCACAGCACCACCTCCTGCAGGACCCCGCGCAGGAGGCTCGGTGGACTCCCTAACCGTGTCTGTATCTAGCACAAGGGGTATGCGAAGATGAATATTACACTGTAAATGCAGGAAATGAATGAGCCTCGGTGGTGAAGCATGGAACAGACAGCAGAACAGCATGCCCTGGCACATGAGACTTGAGGGTCCACCTCAGGAAGATCAGATTCTGAACCCTATTTTTGGGGATTTGGAGACCTCCTGAAGATGCACATAGGGCATTACTGCTAGTGGTAGCCCATGTTGCTTGCCTTTTGTCAAGAAAAGGCTACGCCTAATCCTGAGGAGAAAGCCTGTACAGGCATAACCCAGTCTGCCAAGGCCAGTCTTCCTACAGTAAAATTTTTTAATGCATGGGCAAAAATGGAAGTTGCAGAAGTCACCCCTACCTCTCAAAATTCAGAGAGAGTAAGTCAAGTGGAATTGCAATCTAATCTGCAATCTACACCAGAATGGTAGATAAACATCACTATGCAAAATTATCTTGCAGTTTTAAAAAATCTTTCAGGCATTCTGAAATTAAAAATATATTTGTTTTCATTCCATTTAGACTTAGTTATAAAATCAGCATTACTGGAAGAGCAAAGCTGACTATTTAAACAAAGCTAGTAACAGTTTTTAAAAAGGCCAGATGAACTTTGTAGCATCCCATGGTCAGATCTTTTAGTGTATCTTTTTTTCTGAGAACTCAGCTGTACTTGGAAAAATAAATCAAAGCCACTGTGCCTCATTATTCTCAATTCTACTATTTATCATTACATGAATTTAATCAATATCATTTGCTTGCATGATCTAGAACAGCTACCTGCCCTCCCTCTTAAACATCCTCCAAATTCTGTGTGCAATTTTGATTCTAAAGAGCAGCAAGAGCATTCATATGATCAGAGCTTCCCATCTGCTGAGTGATGAGTACTTTTGTTAGTAGCACTGTAATGACAGGTTAAGGTGGATGGATAAAATGTTATTGGTCTAAAAGAGACTGAAGAGGCGGGAGATGTACAACAAATACCCACTGAAAAGATTAGACACCAGGAGAAAACTTGCCGAACTGTAGCTACACACCTTATTTCATATTACTACATGAAAATACATCATTAAATGACACTCAAAGAGATTCCTAATCACTAGCAATACCCATTACAGAATTATAATCACACAATCGAGCATTCCCCACTTAAGCCTAGCTGAACTAAATATCGAATTGCCACAGAAAGACAGAATGTGACACACTCCCACCTTCACACCTTGGAAAGCTGACTGTGAAAACTGTGGTGTTAAACAGTTCAGGAGAAGGCAGTAGATAAATACAAATTACTGTTATTATTGCTTGATCCAACAAGCTTGGTGCAACAAGCTTCATCATCTTTCTGCCTATGCACCGTCTCTCCCTTCCACCCCAGAAATGCAAAAATGTAGTCCAGGGAAATCCTCCTCCAACTGCACACTGACAATAAAACTCCAATCAAGCATATATCAGCAAGACAGAGTGATTAAAAGCATATTGTGACATATATTCACAACTTCCCACTTTCCCTTATGTATACAGGTTAATGCTAGTAAAATAACTAATACGAAATATGATGAGCTACCAGACACATCTCTAGTTATTCAGCACGTTTTCTCTATATTTACACAATTTATGTGGTTATGGAGATACGTAATCTCTCTGGTCTCGTACCCACATACAGATTTGCTTTTGTCTTTCTGACACAAGAACATGCGCTATGATTCGTTATCTGCTGATACCACCTACAGCAGCAGGGGCCATTGTGAGACATCAGCAAATCTACCTAAACTCAGCTGCTTCCAAGAAGATGCAAGTATTGCAAATAAGAACCATTAATGTTTTACAAGATCCTGCTGTTACAGAGTACTTTTTGTTTCCAGGTTCTTATATTCTTTAATTTTGTGCCATGACAAGATATTACAAGGACAATTAAATAAATAAAAGATAGGAAGCATATCCATTAACGTCTTCATTAAAGTCTTTTAGAGAACTGTGTAAAGTTAGAGTTAACCAGGAAAACACATTTTTCAAAATTACAGTTAACACAATTACCCCAAATTGCTTCTATTTTTTTTTACCTTGTGGTTCATGCATGCTGAAGATGATCGTACAAATCTTGCTGTAATTCTCAGCAGTCACTGTTAATTCATCTCGAGTATATTCTTTTTACAGGAGATGGCTAAATACACTTATTCCAGTTTCAACTAACAAGTACAAGGATATTAAGACAACAAGCTGAATTCTTCTCTTGGTCATTCCTGCCATCAGTCAGCTGTGGGGTCAGCCTAGTTACATCATCCAGGTAATGGTACAAATTTTGGTCCCGAGTGTCATTGCTGGCGAACTGGTAAAGTGCTGCACTAAGTTTTACCACTGGCGCTTCTTTTCAGAATTGTGGTTTTTCAGTCAAATGAACTGGAACTTACATCAAAAATTACTAGCTGATTGTCTGATATGTCTAAAAAGTTAGTTTAATGAAAAAAAAATTGCTATGGAACGAGAAACGTAACGATCTTGTATAACTAAGACGGCAAATGCTGTTGGATTTATATCTGTCATTGGTCCAAATCCACTACAAAGTTTCCAACACTATCATTATATTCTCAAGGCAAGCTGCTTCTTCAGCCTTTTTATAAAACTATAGACATATTTCTCTTTTGAAGACACAAGAAAATGCAGTCAACACATACAGCATTAATTATAAAATTTAGGGAAGCGAAATCTCTCATTTAGAGAGATGCTCACTTCAGATTCGTGTCATTTAAAGTATCACCAGGATGACGGATATTGTCTCAAGTTAAAAAAAAAAAAACACCACATAAAAACATTTTAAAAGTCGGAAGTTTAAAAGCAAAATAAGTGATTCTATGCTGTTACAAGTTTCTCAATATCAGTCAGTTTATGGAATTTTACCTCGTACTCTGTAAAGTATGAAAGCAAACATGACTCTTCAAAAGATTAGACAGCACAAACGCACATAGTGCAAGTTGCTGTTTTAAACACAGATTATTTGGTTTTTAAATTTGAATACAAGCTTATTCAGTAAGGCTGAAATGACTACAGAATGAGAAACGTGTCAGTATTACTTAGTCTATATAATTTCTGCATAGCAGATGAAATTGATGTTACAGACAGCAAACAATTTGTGCACCTCTCTCCCTTCTTTACTATCTTTCCAGGCTAGAAGCCCAAAGAGGTAAAGCGTTTTACACCCACAACACTGAATGAACGTTGACAAACCAGCAGGCTGACACTTCACTATTTCTACCCATACCAGTAGCAACACATAACCACATCCTGCCTATTTACATGATGAGCGTAGACAACTCTGACTTCAGTGATCTTGTGATGCATAAAAATATCCATCAATGAGTGGGTATCCAATCCAGTTTCCTCTGAAAGTTGAGTGAAACCTTGGCCTTGATGGTAATAGAAGAAGAAAGAAGATGAATTTTACACTTGTGAGTACAGGCAAAGCACAAGGCTCATTGACAGATTGAAAAATGTTCTTGTGGAATGGGAGATGGAAAGGAGCTTTAATCCCGCAGTTTTTCTATTTTAAACTAGAAAAATACCCCCAAATTTCCAAAAGCAATTATAAAAGCCTTAATAACAGCCCAAAATTACTTTAAATTCAGAAGGGAGATATGTTCAAATCCATCATCTGCAGTACCTATGACATTAGGGACACATCTGAATGCACACATTTAAAATTTCAAAAAGCCCACAACCAGCGCAGGAAGTTTCAAAGGATCTGTAAGAAGAAATGCAATTAATTGATGGTTATAGATATGAAAGATCTTGTCAATATTTACACAATCAAGAGGAAAGGAGTGGGAATGGAGCGAAAAGAATTTAAATCACTAAGGCAAATTAGATGAGCTGCTAAAGGAAATACTGATGGATCTGACTCTGCCAGTCAATCAACATCTAACTACCTGAGGACAGCATGGGAACTTCCAGGGCAGGTGTGTAGGGAGATGTAAACAAGAAAGCTATGACACATCATCGTGCCTGTCAATCGCAGAGTTCTTGCGCCTTGCTCCCCAGTACCTGCTGTCACCCGCTGTTATGGAACAGCTACACCCACTGCCGTGCCAAGAAACTGACTGAATCGGACTTCGTCAGCTTCGGGTAGCTATGGTACAAGCTAAGTGATCTCAAGCCAGCTCACAGCGTATCAGCGCTACAACCACTTTGTGACTGCTGCTCACCCATACTAAAATACAAGATAGCAGATCAATTAGATAGCAATCCTGACCCAGTATGACTATTGTTTCTTTCTCCATCTTATTTCCACAACAAACTTAGGAGTGGTTTTAATGAAATAGCATACACCAAAAACATTTTAACATCACAACTACAGTGTTAATAAAATGAAAATACATATACTCATAAACTGGGGAGAGAACACACTTTTTAGGACTAAATTTCACATAGGTAGGTATCATTTCATTGACAACCACTGAAATACCTACATGTGACAGAAGTTGTCTCACATTCTGTCAACACTAGACTGTAACAGCTATTTAGCTCTATAGGACACCCTAGACAGACAAAGTTACCCTCATTTTCAGAGAGGCTGTTATCTCAGCTGCTTCAGAGCAAGTCAACAGGAACACCACAAAGACATGGTTCCCCATCCTATATTCAGAGAGCATGGTATTTTTCAACAGACTATCAATCTACTCCAGCTCTGGAAGGAAAACAATTTTTAGCCTTTTCATCTTTTAAACATGTTAAACAAGTCTCAGAGCTGATTAAGAATCCTGCCACACAGAATTCTAGCTCTGCTCACAGCCAAAACAAACAAGCAAAAACGCTTTAAGCAACCCCACTGCAGGTCATCCTAAAGACAAGGATAGAACAGTTTGCTGCCAACAGCATTACAAGCCGTTATCAGGCTTATCCTCCTCAATTAGAGGCTTTTAAAACTGCTGATAGAGGGTGTAAGTGTTTTTCATTTACTACTCAGATCTTTACTAAATGTCTCCATGACCTTGTTTCATGCTGGCTTTTTCTAAACATAGAAGGTGCCTCACCCCACATATTTTTGTGCATGTACTCCAATTGCCACAACCACTAAAGCTTTTTATCATCACTGTTTCCCGTTCACTTCCATAAGGGTGCCAGAAAAGAGACTGATGTATATCACATGTCAGAGACCATTAGCTTTTTAAGCACTGTGTTTTGTGGATATGCTCTGAGCAGCATTAGGCAGAGTAATGGTAATTAAGTCCCTTGCCACCTGGATACTTTTCAGTTCTGCACAGTACTATCACAGCTCTAGACCTAAATCGGGGGGGGGGGATACTAAAAAAAGTGAGAGTTCCAAAATATCCTACACTACCCTGCCATTTATTTCTCCGGACTCTTTTCTGTCTTCTTATTACTTCCAACTTAGTGTGACAGAAAAAGGGTCAACTGAACAAAAAGTATACATACTTTCCTCCCTCAATCCCTGCCCCCAGGGCCACTCAAGGCAGTAACTTTTCTAGAAGCTCATGCTTTTTAAGGAGGGTAATTCAGCCCTGATTAAAGAACAGTCTTTTCTCTTACCTACGCCCCACCCTCCGAGAACAAAGCTTTCTTTCCTACCACATTCAACCAAATTATTACAAATTCTACCCAACCATTCCTTGGTTTAGAAATCTTCTACCCTGTTTTCTACACCTGGTGTTTGTTACACTAGAGGCAGCTTGTAAAACAGATGGTGTACACAGCAACTAAATGAGGGGACCTGAATTATACCATCAGCTTAGTTTGAAGTATTGTAGTCTTATGGTCTAACTTGCACTGCATGGAACTTTGTTAGTGAAAGCTTATATTTTAATTGTAACCATGTTGCTCTAATTTCAAATCAGATAGGGCGGTTAAAGCCTTGTTTCATGGTCTGGTACAATACCCTATTGCTCTTGAAGGTTAACTATTGTGACTAAAAATTAAGATAATTTCTATGGAAAATTATCTCCCCAAATTACAATTCAATGGCGAAATAACAGGTAATAACTAAACCTGAAAAATCACATTAGACAAAAATCACTTCCTGTAAAGACGCCACTTTCATTTGGTGAAGTAGAGAGAGGAGTCTTCTCTGACTGTTTATCACCCTCATTCTGGAGTACTGCTGCAACATTTCTTCCCATTTTATTAAAATTTTTACTGTTTTTTCTTTAATTTCTATTTACATCATTGCTTCCAAAGCTAATGCACAGTGGTTGCCAATTCCTCTGCAATCTTGACTTAAAGAAAGAACATCTAGTTAACCAAACATAGTGAGAATCTTAGCAGCTGTACAGAACTATTTCTGAAAAATTAAAAAGATACAACCTAAGACATCGGCTCTTATTCACAACTGTTCCTATTCCGATTATCTTTACACTTATTCATTGCTACATTGTGGAAACAAGCAGCAGAGTGTGACTGCTACACCATGTGGTAGGAGAGGTGATTTAGTCCTGATTGCCCTTATAAACCTCTTATGAAAAGACAGCTGTATGACGGTTCTCTATTAGCCTTAATTTTCTTCCTTAGAAATAATATTGGTCTGCTACACAAGAAAACTATAAAGATTCACTGCCAAATCTTCAAGCTCTTCCTGAGCCTTATCGGAAGCACTATGTAAGTGAAAAGCATTATTGCCATTTAATAAACATGCTAAAATCATAGGCAGAGACAAATGAAAAACAAGGTCAACTTCAGATTTTCTGCTTACTCCTACTCTTTCAAGAGTAGCAGAAATGATGGGAGAACAAGAGATACTAGGCAGACAACCCTGTGATCCCAGATCAAGTGAATGAATTGCTAAATAACCCCAAGATCTTCCCCATCTTTCCTCCCTACAAAACAACCTCCAGACTTTTTCTCCTCTCCCTGTACTGAATGATGCAGAATGAAAGTTACACCAAAAATTAGTCTGCATCATGACCTTCTTCTAGTGCTGTACTCTACTCCAGGGGTCAAACAGCTCGGCCCGTTGGCTGACACTGGCTCGTCCAGGCTTCTGCAAGGCTAACAAACCAAAGGGAGCCGGTTTGCCAGGAAGCCTGTGCAGCAGGCACCTGAATATTTCTAATGTCTCAGTTACTGGATCATCACAAAAAAGTGAGTTTAAAATGCTGAAGTCAAAGCATGTAAACAACAAAATCCAATATTCAAATAAATCTTGGCTGTTTGCTACGCTGTACGAACCAGTGCTTAGTTTTCTCCTAATACATTTAGCTTTTCCCATTTCCTTTGGTTTTATATACTGCAAAAGCAGAGGCTAACCTTAGCTTATTCCCCTTTTGCTAGATAAGACAGCTCCTCAGAGTCAACAATAAATTCTAGGAAAGTGATCATTCATGTCTTAATACAAATATGAAGGTCTACCTGAATGAGGTTTTTTATGCCCCTGTGGAACACACTGGGAAAGAGACTACAGAAAAATTCTCCTGAAATTATTTAGGCAGTAACTGAGAACAATATTTCTGATGAAGTCAGTTCTTAACAGCTCTAAGTGTGAAGCTTTCAATGGCTTAAAACTACACACACATAGAAGAGGAGAGAGGACACATCAGCTCCATATTCCCACCAAACAAAACTTTATCAACAGAAATACTAAATCAATAGCACTTTAGATAAACAGATAATCACAAATCTCATGTAATAGACTTAAAGACGGCAATAGTCAGAGAAAAAGGTTATGATACAGTTTGATGAGCAGGAACATACCCCTCCAACTCTAAAATAAAAGAGTCAAGAAGCTTGACATAAACACAATTGTATGTTGAACACCTAGGCTTAACCACTGTTGTTCCAGGTATAAGGATTTCTGGAAATTACAAGACTTCGGAAATTATAAGAAAAAAAAAAAAAAACTATCAAAATGAAAAGGTTTTTGCAAAATAGTTTCCTGGGCCATGACTAAAAATAAATTTGTCAGTACTGGCCTGGTCTTCAATTTACCATAAACACACGAGTTTGCATGAGACAGGGTAACAACAAACATTAGGTTTGAATTACACAAAGAGCAACGATGGATAAACACGCACTTGCTTTTGTCATCTCCAGGAAAAGAACCTGATGGCCTCCTAATCATAGGGAAATTGAACAAGTGTATCCAGGGTTAAATAGATTAGCAAACAGGCATCAGAAGGCAACCTTCACTTGTATGCCTTTAACAACTCTTAACTTGCTCATAACTTTAGCCTAATATTTCTTTTCACTTTCTTAATACAAATCACTTTCATTTCCCTGCTAACATGGATTACTAAGTTAACTAGTGAATCCGAAGTAAGAGTAACCTACTGAAAGTGCTGCTAAAGAATATCTTGACCAGGCAGATGTATCTTGTTTTCAAAGATCTTCTCAGAAAACATATGCAACCTGTTGCCTGTAAGATCTGAGGGAGCAACGAGAAGATCAAACATACTTTTTCCAGTCATATCGTTGAGACTATTTCCTTCAACTTGCACTTAAAAAGATACCCAAGTAGATTACCATAATTTAGTATTCAGACTTTACAAAGGCCAAGTGACACTGTTCAACTCCCAGTTCTCTTCTGCCTATGCAGATACATATCAAAACCCCTTTAACAAGATTTTTTTTTTAATTGGTACTAATACCCTTTATGTTGAAAAGGAACTCTTTCAAAGTATTGAGTGAAATAAAAAGTAAAGTACTAAAAACTTAGAAGAAAGAGTAAAATATATTTAAACTTTGATAGGAGGAATAAACAAAGGATTTTAAATACACCAGGGCACTTTGTCTCTTAAGGATGTACCTCTGCACTTTACAGTAGCCTCCTTACTACTTCTTAAGTTAAAAATAAAATCAGTTACACCAACAGCCTAAACAGATAACTGGTCTTTTGGTTAAAACTGTCTGTGGGTACACAGAGACTAGCATACAGCCTCAAACTTGTATCTCCATTTTAATTCCAACTTCACAAACCTCAAAAAAAAAAGTAGAAAAAAAAATCAGCCTGACATATAAAAGAGGCACATATGTTTCCAATGTATATGGATACCAACTTTCTTTTTCATCCTACCCTTGACTTACTGCTCTACACTTACTTAGACCTGTTTTCACTCTGTCATTGATCTGTGTCAATTCTCAACTGACCCAAAAAGCAAAGAGTAGGACAGCACCTGAGAAGAGGGTGGTGGGCAGCACTCCACCTGCATGAAGAGGCAGTTTTACAGTCAACATGGTAGGTACAGAGTTCATTCAATGTCTTAAGTAGTTTACGTGGGTCTGTCTGCTAGTATGGAAAGAACCATAAATGTATACAAAAAATTTTAATTCTTTATCCCGCATCCATTAAATGTCTCACAGGATCCCAGGCCACCTCCTCACACATGTAAGTAAAAGCTGAAGAATAAAAAGCAAGGACTGATTTTATCTCAAGGTTATGGAAACACCATTAAGCTATAAAACCATGTTGTCAAAAATTTATCTTGACATTAGAAAATGTCTCAGTGGAGTTAAAGCCTTATCACGTAATTAACTGCAGATAATTCTGTTTAATACTAAGGATCAGAATTTAAAAACAGTTACAACCTTGATAAATGGCACGTTAAATAAACTGGAGCTTCTGAAGAGTGATCAGATAGCAAGAATGAAAAAATCCAACTCCAGCTCGAAGGACAGTTGATACAAAAGCAAATTGTCTAGTAAGGACAGGGCAACACTGTCAAAAAGGAAGGTACATTGCCCTTCTGAAACACCTCCCCATCCAGTACAGCTGATATTTTCCACAGGTCTTATGCAAACTAAAAAAAATATTGGGGTGAAATTCTGTTCCCGTAGAAAGAAATGGCAAAACTTTCTTTGATTTTCGATGGGAAGTTTCCACAAGTTTGCACTCAAGGGGACTTTCTGCCCATTAAGCGTCACAAGCAAGTGAACAGAACTATAATTAATTTTCACAAAGACAAGAGCAGTGGCCAGCAGAGAAGGAGGACTGTTTAAAAGAGCTTCCGAGAAGCTCTTTTGACCTAAATCAGGTTGGAGATTTTCCAAGAACTATCCGGAATTTAGTCATCTCACTGCAGGACCGTTTTTCTCTTTTGTCTGGCTGTCTGCTTATTTTCCTTCTTGAGGATCCAGCATCAAACAGAATAAAAAATGACCTTTGACTGGATCTTTTTGTGGCATGCAATGAAAGACCTGATCCAAAAAAGTTCAATGTTAGAATAAGCACCTACTGAACTTGAAAGGAATGTTGGAAGAGGTTGAGAAAACAAGATTACATCTTGAAGTCTTTATTCTATGACCACACAGAAAAGTCATCACAGCTGGTCTTTTTTAGACTTACACTGCAGAGAAGAGACTGCGTAAGTCTTTTATCAGAGACTTTACAGTTCCAAAGCCTCAAATTTTACCTGCAAGGAATAAGCATCCCTACTCAGCTTAAGGAAAAAAAAACCCAAAACAAAACAAAACAAAAAAACAACAGTAATTTTTCCATTGACATTCAGCTTATCTTCCAAAAAACATTCTATGGGAGTGGTAGAAAATGTCTGCTGCTACCTCACTAGGGATGGGGGCATATTAAAATCATATTTTAATATAATGACATATTTCATAACACACTCATCTGACAACCAAATTGGGAAGGCTATAAACTACCACATGGCAAATTAGAGAGTGACAGTAAAGCTTTCCAAAAAGCATTGTGCTTGATAGAACTCCGAATGAGATACTAATTTTACTCACATGTAAAGCATATGGGTATATTTAGTCAACAGCTCCTTTCTCCCAACCAACTCACCTGTTCAGTCAGATTCTTCTGTCCTTCCTGTCAATTCTTTTTATTATTAGTGATATGAAGTATCTGTACCCATGATAGGTCTATGTCATTTGCTCTCCATTTTCCTAGGGCAGACTATCACACAGACTCAGTAAAATGAGCAAAAAAAAGGAAATGAGACCTACTTTAATGGTCTGAGAGCCTTGGAATTTCCAGAAGGGGGAAAAAAAAAAGCAACAACTTAAAACCTCAGTACTTTGCAGTACATTCAATAGCGTAGGGACACGTTCACAGTCAGCATAAGGAATATGTTGAGTTAAAAATATCTTTGTGACAGCAAAGCTATAGTGGGACAAATGCTGTCATTAACAGGAGCATTCCTAGTTCTCCAGTTAACAGGATGTGGAGCTGGAAAGTGTTGACTTTCACTCTGTCATTGATGCCCACTTGCATCACCTCGGTAAAATACACAGAAGGGAAGAGGAGGTGCACATATGTGCAGATGCTTGTGCATGCATGTACATAAAAATTTAAAAAGCCTCCTTATTTTCTTCATCAGTGCTACAATATATTGAGCAACCACCACACTGCTCGTGTAAAGCCATCACAGCCAGCCTCCATCTTAAGCTTATTGCTACATAGAAGGCAATAACATTTGTAAAGAATTCCTTACAAGCTGCGACTCAGTTCAAACCAGTTAGGCAGTGATCATCTTCTGATACTCAGCCTTATCTTCAGCTGTACAAATTCTCTAAACCAGATAACACAGCATGCATATTGCATGTGAAATGCATCTGACAAAGTTCAGGCCAAACCAGCATGCCAACGCAAGACGGTAAAAGTTTGAGTGGAGACTAGGTAGTGCATAAGGTTTTTATCTATGAGTCCTTTTGATTGGGTGTATTTCAGCCTGAGTGGTTTTTCAGGGAAAATTGCAACTTTACATCACAGCAGTCTCATCACCAATAAAAAAAAAATCCAGAAAAACAATACAGTTGATTGTATTACTCCTACTCCTTCTGTCTATAGCAAAAAAGATTCCACAATTGTGCAAACATTAAAAAAAATGTAAAAAAATCATATACTGCATTTTTATTTAATTTCTTTAAAAGAGGCTCTTCCTTTTGTTTATATCAGAAGAAAAACATCTAAGAGTTCGACTTACTTCATAAGAAAACACTTATTAAAACAACTAAAAACATGAATGAGTTAAGATAAATCTTATGGTGGGATTAGAAATAAAGAAAAATTAAATCAAAACCATGAGTACTCTCCATATGAAGTACTTCAGCTAGCATTGTTCCAATGAAGCTTTCTGAATTCAAAGCAATAAAAAATGTACAGCAAAGCCAACAATATTTAATTAGTAACATAACAAATATTTTACATATTGTGGAAATTAATTTCAAGTATTTTACATGTAGCCTTTTAGAAAGGACGATCCGCATGGCCTCTGAGACAGCATTTTGTGGGATACAGTACTGTCATGAACACCCATTAACACATACTACTAAACGACAAAACAGAACGGGAGTATATCTGCAAATATAAGATATTGCACTTTGCAGAAAAATTCTAGGCTGAAGAGTGATGCTATATGCTCTTTATCACTGTGGAAAAATTACTTAGGTTGATTAACTCAATTGTTGTCGACCTTGTTTGGTTTTTAATGCAACTTTTTTTTTCCCCAGGAGCTTTACGTTGATAATTTTAAAAGGGAAAAGAAAATATATCCTCTGGTTGCTGCTTTAATTTTGAAGTGTTACAATTATATAAAAGCTATATTTCTGCTTAAATACTGACTGAATAGAAAAAATAAATAGCTTGATTTCACTTTGTCATATATCACATTCTGGATGTATCTACTGAACTCCCACTCAAAAATAAATCAAGAACACAAGGAAAGGATAATTTATGAGTTGTCAAGCAATCACATTTTAACACTTACTTTTGTGAAGATCTGAAAAAAGTCAGTTGCAGGTGGCAAGTGAGATGCATCCTGGATCTCTGTTTTCAAATACAGTTGCAACGTCTGTGCAAGGTGCCTAAGGCCGTCTTTCATTTCTTCACTTAACTGTTCAATATCTTAAGGGGAAGGCAAAAAAAAAAAGTATATCATGTCGTAAACAGAACCTTTCACCAACATTTTGAAAATGTCCAATGGCAGCCACACAGTCTAGACATTTCCAGTCCCAGAATTAATCTTGACAGAGGGCAATTTTGACAGAGGGTGGACATTTGTCATTTTTTGTGACAGCTACCTATCAACACACAGAAGTTTATCAGGTTGCTACTGCCAAATCATATGAATACAATGATGAGTTAAAGATCAAAAGCCAATAGATAAAGCAAATGTGTAAGCAGATGTAAGACGTTACATATGAAAACCAGGCATCTGGGTTTGTAACATTAAAAATGTGCTCACAAGTTTATGCAGCAGTACCTTCCTCCTTGCAGCAGTGTATATTTTTATACCGTATTCTACATAGATGTGTCAAAAACACTTTATGCTGGCAGATCAAAAAGGGAAAGTATTTTAGAGACAAAGATAATTTCATACACAGCAGCTGGTAAGCAGAATGGATATGGAAGAATGTTAACCAAATATCACTTTATTAAATACTAAAGCACTGTTATTCATGCTTTATGGATAGGAATCCTGAAGCAGAAAGAAACATAGTGCCTTATTTTCTAATGCATGACCTGATCATGCATGCATCAGATCACTGATAACATGGAAAGTGAAACTCAGCTGCCCTAGTAAGTTCTGTGCCTGATCACCTGCTTCACGTTTTCTTTTTCCTGCCAGTTAGCACAAAATGAATAAGGCCTAAATGGAGAATGTGAAGGTGAACAGATTCAAGCATTAGTCTGTAACAAAGAGCAAAGAGGATTATTATGCACTATGAATCAATTTCATCTCTGCATAATGGTGAATTGTTATTTTATTTTAAACATCTATCCTTAATGGGAATGGAAATAACCTTTTTACCAAGAAAGCTTCTTCCCCGTACTTTAGATCCAAGCTTGCTGGCCTCCTGGAAGGACAACTCAAGGTCTGTGTTCCTCTTTAAAGCTATTTCCTAGGCACTCACTTAAAAAGATGCAATTAAAGCAGATGTCACTGGGTTTCGTTAAACAAACAGCCTTCCGGGTGTGTATGATACTTGGGCTTCTGTGCTCTGTCCCACCTGCCATCCCTCTACTTGAAGGTACTGGCTATTGTGTAGGTTGTATATTTCCTTTAATTTTCAGAGTTTTCATTTCACACACACCACACAAGTGAGCTGCTTTAATAATCTCCTATGAGCTACTTCTGGCAGAGCACTGAACGCTGCCTTACTAAAATGGCCAGTACCCATGGTTAGCAACCAGTCAGGACTCTTCCAGTGGAACCAGCTACAGTTTGCTTCTAGTCTGGTATGGGTTTCCTTATTTGCAAACTCTTCAGTTCTGTTTAGACTTTCTCTGGAACCAGTGAGGGCCACCCTGGTTAGCTGAATGATGCAAACCTACCAGTACACCGTATTATGGCAAATGTACCCCTCTTCATGCTACATACAGAGTCTGAGAAGCATCTATATTATCTATTGTATAATGTTTCCATTTCAGCGTAAAGTAATACTTTCCAAGATCTGTTCAAATGCCAATTGTCAGTCATTGCTGCTGAAATGCCATCTACAAGCCATGCCTGGGGTGACTCTGCAACGCGCTGAGCAAGCAATGACTCCAGAGGAATCTTAAGGGTGGTCTGTCCCTACTAGGGTTAAGGAAGGAGAGACATGCTCCCCCAGAGCAATCAGATAGAGCTCCTCACAAGGTTCAAACCAGTTAGTACTAAGAATGCTGAGATATGCCCCCCCATACCTGGCACAAAGCCTATTTAACTAAAGTATTTGCCTTTTTATAGCTACCCACAGCACTACCCATGTGCATCTTAACAGTGCGGACATTTGAAGGTGATCTTGCAAGCCTGAATAAATATATATGTTAGAAATCCAGATACGTGCTCTTCACAATGTACGGAAATCTCTGGTATAGAGAAGTATCATATCTATGAGGACTGCGTCTTCAAGAAAAGCAGCAAACTTTTAGATGACTGTAAAACTCAAGTGTAAAAAAATTTAAAAAAAATCATAAACATACACTTGCATTTCTTATATAATATTCATCTGAAACTAAAGATGCTTTTTCCTTCAAATGTAATTTTTCAAGATGTCATGTCATTCATCTTTAACTACCTGATGCACATTGCAAAATGTATTATGACAAAGAGAGGAAGGCATGATTTTCTTCACTATTAGCAAATAAAACACCTCTAGAATGGAGAATAGGAATCGTGTGAGCAGCACAGTATAAGTGGACACTGCAGTTTAGGACAGATGTGAACAAATATACTGAATCCAGCTGGAACTTCAGGGAGAATTGACAGAGACAGGAGCAGAGTGCAATTATCCACGTTGGAATCTGTCCCGGACATCAGAGCTAATGATCCCAGAAAAAGTCCCATGGAATCTTTAATGGCAAATGATCAAGACCTGGTTTTCACAACACATCAAGAAGCCAAGGCCAAAAGCAAAGTGAAAGGAAATTTGTGAATGTTTTCATTTTGTGTTTTTAAGAAACCTTTTTCAATTGTATAACAACCCTGGTGTGGAAGAGAAAATGCTATAAAAGGCCTGTGGCAAGTCTTCTAAACAAGGCATGGGATTTAATTATGCATGTCTGATAGTGCTACAACCGAAGTAGCAAAAAGTCTGCCCACAGTACAGCACACAAAAACTCTTTTCTGCATAACGGATCTTGGTAAGTGAAAGCTAAGTTGATTTCTGAATGATCGTAACAGATAATAAGCCTGTAGAACCTCGTAAGTAAGGAATTGTGTTATAATAAATGAAAACTAGCAAAAGTAACAATGCACACAGACACCCCTCCTACTTAATCTGAGTGTCAGGGTACACAAAAAATTTGAAGAAACTATGAAGCTGGGAATAGAACTTTATGAAGGGCTAGATGCCTCCACGTTTGGTTTTGTTTAGGTTGTTTGTTTTTTTTAATATATGTATTACATATTTTATCAGATAATTATTCGGTAAGTGTAGAAAGCTTTATATACTTTTATTCAGTTTATATAAGTCACCCTCACTGAAAATCACCCAACTGTATAAAGTAACATTGAAAAGTAATAGTGTAAAGGAGACTGAGACAGCATAGTGACAATTACAATTTTCAAATATTTTGGACTTCCAGGAAGAAAAAAAGAAAAAAAAGAAAGAAAGAAAGGAAAAAAAAAAAAAAAGAGAGAAGGATCAATTAGAATTCTATCTGTCATATTTCTGATTAGTGTTGAAACACTGTCTTCTATTATGCAGATGCTTCCTGAGAAGTTTTTTGCTTCAGAAGTATTTCTGTATTTCTAGTTCATGTGATTTCCTCCAAGGAAATCTTTTCCCCTATATACTTAGATGTCTAATGAAAATGTTTTTCTGACTTTCCTATGGATTCTACCAAGTATCAAAGGAAAGTAAATCCTTATCAACACCACCTGTAAATTGTGCAGTAAATGGAAAAAATGTTATGAAATAACAGTGGCTTTTTGAGGATACACAGGCAGCAAAAAGCATCACAGCTACTACAAGTTGTCACACCATCCTAAAACACTCTTTTGTCTAACTGCAAAACCATAGAGACGATCTATTCACTCTAGCAAGGAAGCTGTGAAAACAGCAAAAGGAAAGAGGTAGCCAAAACCTTTACATAAGATTATGCAAGCGTCAGAGGCCATTTGTACTGTATTCTGTAAAGTATTAACTTCGGTTAATGTCTAGGAGTCCTGAACACCTTGCGCTTCGGAGATAAGAAGATTACACAGGAATTGTTATTAAAGCTCTTAGAGTAAATACAGGTGAAACACTAGATGTGGATCTTTCATTTGCCTCCTCCTAAACTAACTTGCTATGGACCAGCTGTTTCTGTATCAGTGAGAGGACAGTTATGCCACCTGTATCACAGGCCATATCAGCATTTCCTTCAGAATGAGAATTTTAGTAGAAGCTTCCAGCCATGTTACAGATTTTTGTACCATTTATCCATTGCAGCTCAGGCCTGTTCAATATCAAGCTTCTCTCCAGACAACTTATCACACTATTCCCCTTGTCTCCAGTCAAGTCAAGGGAAGCTGAGATCGCCTCCTGAGGGGTACTGAGAAATCTCAGTTTGTACAGAATTATCAGTTACACAAAAATCTTTGCCTACACCACAGAAAATTGCTGTACAAGTGATCAATATTTAATTTTTAAAGGGAAACTCTTCCCTCCAGTTTCTCCTGTGCCACTGAGCAACCAGCCATTGGTACAATAGAGCACCATAAAGAATTTTTTCCCTGGGTAACAGCAGTCCCATGAAGCATAGAACTCCATAGTCTTCATCATTTTAATTTCATTTGAAGCATCTAGAAACGCTGCTTGTAATTCAGATACTCATCTAATTCCCCATAATAGTTAAACTATTTGAGGATACCCATGGCAGAAAATCCTGATGGTTTAAACTATTGACGTGCATTCCCTCTGTCCTTTTTAATTTGTTGCCTTATTAAGGTCTTTTGCTCTTACAGTTTGGGAGAAGGCAGCAGAATGTCAGGCCGTACAGAAGTAAAAGGTAATACTAGTTATTGTATTTTTTCCATGTTTATATTTTTTTTATTTCTACCTAACTATATCAATAGATCAAGCTGGTTTATAGCCAAAGCTCTGAATAACACTAAAAAATGTTGAAGTAATAAAAATATTCACATTACTCTCTAGAAACGCCCTTTAAGCAAGATGCAAGAATGAATTAAGGATGTATTTCTTCCCTTATAAGTCTTTAAGCTACCACAAAATCTGGAAAAAGTGTTTTTTATTTCAACATTAGCTCTGCTGACAGATTATAATGAGCACCCTTTCCTACCCAAGAAGCTGAAACTTGTGAAACCACAAAAATAATATCTGCACAGTTTCATCTTCTTTTCTCCATTGAAAAGTCATGTAGAAAACAGACATACACATATCCCTTGTAAATTTTAGATTTCTTTCCTTTTTCTGGAAGGTACTTTGAAGCTTTATGCAATATCACATAAATATTAAAAAAGTAAAACCTCAATGTAAAAAAATATATGTATTATTGTATATGCATATAAAAATACTGGCATTGTACGTAATAAAGCAGACATTGGGTAAATTAAAAACTGAACAGGCAAGATGTACCTTGTGAAATGAGAAAAAAAATATTAAATCCAAAAAATCAGGTGGAAGTTTTGCTTGAAAAAGACATGCGTTTTTCCTTGATCTTTGAAAAAAAAAACCACCCTGTTCTTCCCTACAGAGGTTTTAGCAGGTTTTGTCTTTGATTTTGCTGTTCTACAGAGCAGACCTTCAGAAGGCAAGCTGCAAGAAAATCAGATGGCCATTCTGTAAAGCAGAACTTGGAAGCATTTCCTGCAATATGGTTGGCAGTTACTTACTTGACTGAAGATCAGAAAAAGAGTAGAGTCTCTCAGAAAGGCATACTGATTGTCTAAGCTGTAGAGAAAAACAGATAATTAACACTTACATGGCACACTATCTTGAAAACACTCTACAAGGTTGATTATTCAATGTGATATGCCTGTACGATAATTAGGTAAGGCTAACAGCATTAACATAAATCTGGTCATTCCATATTTGCTGTAAACTATCAAAAATACTAAATTTTTCTTGGTGTTATAACACTTTCTACTAATTTTTTTTTTTTTTTTTTTTTTTAACATCAGCAGCTTAACCTTAGTAATTTACTTTGGCCCTTCACACTATAATTGAAAGTAATTTATGAGGTTAGCAGTCTTAGATTTCATGTGACTATAGTTAATGCACAGTATAACTAGGTACATTTTTGTCCTTTAAAAACAATCATGCACACACTCTTCCCAACAATGTATAAATTAAGATATTAAATCATATTTTATCACCTCAGACCACAACAAATGCACACATTTTTATCCAAGACAGACAGCATCATGGCAGGGTCAGCAAAAAAAATGGGCAAACCCTTTTTGATTTACAATCCCACACAATCATAAGATGCTTAACCTAACAGAAAATTTAGTACACATAAATTAATCAAACCGCGGGAATGTCAAACACCCAGGACTTCCAAGAGAGTTCAGAAAAAGAAAAAAAAAAATGTAATTGAGATTAAGAGAACACAACACTGAAAGCATAGCATTATGCCCTCCAAAGGAAGGGCTATCTAACAGTGTTTCTGACCTTACCACTCATCCAAATAAGGCTGCATGAGGTTCCCGGTGAAGTTAATGGAAAAGCACCTATAACTTCAGTAGTGTTGAAGAAAAAACAGTGTCCCTCTGTGGTTTCCTTCTAGGCAGAAATAAGTTTAGAATGCTACAACATATTCATAGGAGAAGAAAGTCGATAAACAGGTCCCTTGAGCTTAATTATGTCCATTTTAGTATCTCTTGATCCTTTCAGCATTTCTGCAAATTAATCAGCAATCTTGTAATGCAATATGCAGTCCAATTTTGTTCAGCAATCCCAGTCACTTCAGCTTTCTAGCTCGTAATTACATTAAAAATGTAGAGTGAAAAAGTATTTATCTGAATCTGCTACACTGAATAAATCTAAAAGAACATCACTTACTAGTTTAAAAACAATCCTGCCAGCAAGTCTGACAGAGTCTGGAGGAAAATTAGGCTCAGCGCTCTTAAGACACCTGCATTCCTGCTTGTGGTCCAGCCAAGCTTCTTTCTATTAGGATATTTTAAAAAGGAAAAGAGAGAAAAAAATGCATGTTATTTTACATAACATATATCCTATTTTTTTCTATATATACACATACTTTTTTTTTTATATATAGTTATATGTATATATGCACACAAACAAACATGCTCAGCCTTGCCATGGGCTGGACCTGGGGATCCAGAACCACAACAGCATCATAGCCATTGAGCCAGGCTGGGAGGAACAGCTGCAGAGCGGAAAGTCAGCTGCAAAGGACCAGGCAGGGGACCTTCCTCGGGTACTGATGTCCACTGACTCCGGCAGCCTCCAACACAGGCAACCTCGGATGCCAACTGCCAGAGAAACAGCAGCACACACACTTTACCAGCATAGTCTAAGACTGCAGCTATAAAATGAGTGTTGTGGAAAGGGACAGGCTGGGTTATCCACTCAAACCAATGCCATCACACCATTCCCTCCTCTAACATAATTAATTGCAACTGATACTATGGACACTGGAGCTACAGCAGTGCAGGTTCAGGACACAACAGCATCACCACTATGCTACCCCAGAATTTAACTTTACCTTTAAGAAAACCTAAGAGAAACACAAACAAAAAACCGTATGGTCAAGTTCCCAATCCAGTTCCTTGCCAATACAAACCTTACTTCAGTCTGCTTCATGCTACTGTCTAACAACATAGTTCATACCATACTTTTTCGAACATAGTATCTTATGCCTTTAATGCACAAAAGGGATATGTAAAGATAGAATGAAAACTGCACAGAAACCTAGAAGAGATACCTTCATTTTTTGTCCCATGTTCCTGCTATACGAATCATTTTCTTTACCTTTATGCAACATGCTATGAATAGCATCATCAGCTTAGTTCAAATTGATATCACCATTCCAGCTACCTGAATTTTTTATTAGATATAGAGGCTCTTATTCTCATTTCATTGTGGCAAGAAGAGATGGAGCTGCATACTTCACAAGATTGGAGACCACTAGAAGGGATGCTAAAGTTTCCTCTACTGTCTTAATTCTGCCAACACACCCAACACTCTAGGCAAGTGTTCACGCAGCAGTCAAGACCACAGAGGCCTTCAGAGTCTACCCACTTCACCAAAACGCAGCTGCTCTAAAGCAACGGTCAAGTGTTCCACGCTGCAAAAACTGTCCCCAAAGATCCCTGAGCTGATGAGGCGTTAATGCCCACAGATGGGAGGACTGGTGATGACATTTTCACAGTTCACAGGAATGGTTGCTGTAACCAAAATTTACCAAAACAGAAGAGAGAACCAAAAATACGTTAGTTGGATGTACTACCTGAACCTGCAATTTTTGTTTTACAGGCCACTTTTATTAGAGTAGCAGACAAAGACCAACACTTCCATAGCAGAGAAGAGACAGAATGACAAGGTGAGGAAAAGCAGCTGTATACTGAAATATGGCTTTTCCCCCCTGCCCTTCCTTGTCCCCCCCCACCAAAAATCAGTGTGGACAAGCAACAAGAGATGAGTCTTCAGCTAAAGAAACATGTTGGAAGAGACAGTCAACTTCTGATCGCTTTTTTTTTTTTTGCCTTCTGTCTTTGCAAGCTGAAAATTCTGTTTATAATTTACAAAAACTCCAAGCCCATCTCATTAACATAGTACATATTTACACATTTTATTTATATATTCACAGTATATGTTTGAAGCCACCCAGCTGTTTCAAATACTTTTAAAAAGCAAATTGAAAAAACAGGGCACAACAAAAAATTGCTACAATGACAAGAAATCAGAATAACCAAGGGCTTCTGAAGGTAACATTTTCTCATAGATATGCAGTAAGGAAAAAAAAATGAACTCAGAAAAACAGTTTCTATTAGGTAACTGCCACACAGAAAATGATAAAATGTCTAATATAAAGAAATTACATGTTCAGCAACAAAAAAAAAAAAGCAGGAATGGCAGTGATATGTGCAAGTGCACATTACACCTGTAGACACGACACTGACATGCTAGTTACAAAGATTACAAAGGCTATCACACAATTTTTTCTTAAGCTGCATTTAAGTGGGGGAATTGTTTCAGGTAACTAGGTTTCAGCACCAGTAGCATTTATTCTATTTCATTCAGGTTTTTTTTTTTCTCCTTTGGCTTACACATAATAAATAAATTGGACTTTTTATTTCTTTCAGATACATGGGAGATTTGTGATTTCATTTCCTTTACCCATAACTCTACAAGGGGAAAAAAATGACACCAAGAAGGCATTAATCCAAATACAGTTAGTGTCACATGCTGTCTGACAAATAAAAGTTAAGTATCTAGTGCTGAATAGAATTATTCTTGTCTAGAAGAAACAAGGTCATGCTTGTAAACGTCCAGACATCATTCTGTGTAATATAATTATATTGACATTTTTATCCCACTTAAACTAAAATTGTTCTTTGGAGTAAGCCTTTATCTGTCAAATTTTTTCCCTACGTAAACGTTGCACAGAATTTTAAACATGGTAGAAGTGACACCAAAATGATTAATAGCTTACCCAACCTATAAAACCCTAATGAGATGAAATATGCAGTACCACATAGCATCATATGCCACGTTTCTTTGAGATGCGTTCCCACGTGAGAAGAACAGTTCAAACGCACGCCTTCTGCAAAACAGCACTTTGGCCGAAACTGCTGCCAAAAAGGAATTAGTCCGACTCCTCTGCAGAAGGAGCACTGGAACGGGGCCTGCCATTCGCTTCCTCCCAACTGGCCAGGGAGAGAGGGAAAAGCTCCAAATGCATTAAGTATAATGAAATTCAACAATATTTCTTCTCACTACCAATACAACAAGGATACAAATTACAGAATAATACGAAACCATGAAGATTTGTGACCCTGGAGAGATCTACTTTTAAAGTTGGTCTCTAACAATACTTACTGGTGGGCTTATATTAGTCCCACAGTTCTCTATGGGAGGTTTTCTTACCTCTGCATATCCTAGCTTTCAGTCAAGGTTTTTAAAGCCCATATTGAGCATGAGTATAAATACTACAATGGAGAGGTATGGCCACATGGTACGACCCTTCTTCCTCCCTGCCAAGGAACATCTTCCAATTTTGCAACAGACTTTTTTTTCCCCCTGTTAGAAATTAACACTATCAGAAGGAGGCAAAGACAGACGAGTGAACAGTGCAGGGCAGTACCCAGCCCTCCTCCTCCAGGCTTTGCTACACTTAGTAACTCAGAAAGAATATCCCTCCTTTTACATCTTCCCAAATCATTGTCTCTCATTCAAGCTCAATGTACCCCAAGTGCAATTCCTCAGGCTTTACCCAAGTGAAAAGGTTCAGCACCCACATGGCTTAGGGGATAGTGCAGCATATAGCTGTTTACTGGTGGCAGATTGAGAGTCTGCCCCCCCAGACTCCTGGCTCTGCCCACATATCTCCTCAAAGGACAACAGTTCTCACAGTAAGTTCCAAAAAGGGAAACACCTTACAAAAGGCTACTTCTTCTCCTATAGGAAAAACTGCCCAAAGATAGTTTTTCTTAACCACCTGACATTTTAAATCAAATGAAGATTTATACAAGATATTTGCAGCTTTAAAAATGGCTCATTTTGGTACCTCCTAATATAGAATCCCCCTGCTGCATTTACTTTGAAGTTTCCTTCACAAAGTCCACCTTCATACTAGTACAGCTACTCAGATTAATCTCTTTTTTTAAAGTCAGATTTTTACATTAAGTCTGATTTCGTTTAACATATTAACCAGAAAACTGACCATTTTTAAGCCTAAGCTAAGTGTTTTGAGTTGTAGGATTCATTTAACACAGATCAAAAAACAGTCAAATCCTTCTGCAACTAAGAGTAAATTGTAAATCCAAACTTTGAAATGCAAAGTGAGCGTTATCTGTATTTATAAAACTAAAACAGTCCTGTTCTGCCAATAGTCACTTTTTTAAATGTGCAAGCTGCAATTTCATTCAATATCCTCCTGTTTATTTTGTTCAGCAGTTAGATCAATTAGAAGTGCACATATTAATGATTTGCACTAAAGCTACAGAAGCTAAAAGTAGAGCACAAAGTCTTTGGCTTGGCCAAGGAGAGCTTTGCTAACAGCTGCTATAAAACCAGAGCTGCACAGTAGTTTAGGTAGCTTATCAAAAGAAATATGAATTTGAAGACAGTCCTCAAAAGCAAACAGATCTGGCTGGTCTCGGTTTTATCTGGATCATCTGCCCTGAGTCGTCGATTACAATAAATTCACTGTTTTGACTAGAAAACAACATTTTTTCAGTTATTCTCAACTGCTACCTAATATCACAGGATATTATATAACATTAATTCAATATTAATTTATTGATCTTAACAGGTCAAGATATTATGTAAGAGTAAATGCACAGCATTTTAAGCGCAGATTACTTTCAGCAGCAGTAGCCCATCTCACTGAAATCGCTACCTACAACTGTGGATGGCTTCAAGGACACGAACCCTAGAGCTGGAAGCACAAAGCAAAGACACTCAAGATGGCTTCAGGCTGTCCAGTGTGCATCCTTGAAGCATTTTCATGTAGTTGTTTTCCCCAAGGAGGAAGCCGCATTTCCTACCTTCGTTGCTGCTACACCTAAGCTGGAACAGGGTATTGGATTACATCTTGCAGATTTGCCAGCAGTCTCATTTCACATTAGAGGCTCGCCAATAGAAGCTTTACCAATGATTCTGCTGGCAGATATTTATTTTAAACTTACCTTGCAAATACTCTGGTCTTTTAATGTTCTTCGCAGTCATACTTTCCTTATGATCTCCCACAATAAATCTACTTGTGGCATTATTATTGATGCTACAGTAAGCACCTAATGTACGTTGCATACATTTGCCATACAATGAATCAAAATGACAAATCTTCCTCCTTTCACCCTCCATATGTTTTAATCCCCAAAAGGAGGGGTTTCTGGCATGTTGATAACACTGCAGATTATTCTAAGGCAGAATCGTTTATAGAAGCACAAGACTGAATATCAAGGACTTAACTTCAAAAGTTAAATTCATATACATTTAATAGAGTATCACTACTAGCCCATTTTAACCATTAGTTGGTTTTCTTCATTTTTCTCTGTTTAGAAAAACAAACAGAAATCACAACGCAAAGCGAAAAGCAATCATTTAAAAATTCAAGGGTTCTGTACGGCAACCCTCATGGTTTGAATCTCAGGTGCCTGGTTCTCTGCTGTGTTAGACCTTACACAGTCATTTACCCTTGCATGTCCGCTTGGTACCACGTCCTGCCAACTTCTGCACACGTGCTTAAGTGACAATACAAGCCAGATATTAAAGCTAATGTTTTAGGTTTGAACACCTTTAAGAACTGTTTCATAGGATAGAATCACAGGATAATTCAGGTTGGAAGAGATCTACAGAGATCTCTAGTTGCAGAGCAGGGTCAGCTCTGGGGCCAGTCCCAGCTCAGAGCTTTATCCAGTGGGGACTTGAAACCCTCCAAGCACAGAGATGACACAAACAGCCTGTTCCACCTCTTGGCTGAACTCAGGGTGAGACAGCTTTTCTTTATATCCCATATGAACCTCTCTTCTTTCAACTGAAGCCTGCTGTTCCTTGTCCTCCTGCCATGCACCGCCGTAAAGAGCCTGGCTCCATCTTCTTGATACCCTCCTCAGAGATGCAGTTTTGCCCAAGGCCTTCTCTTCTCTGCACCTTCCTGACCCTTATTTCCGCTTAGAAAACTGGAACATATACTTTGCCATGATAAAAACTACACTTGAAATACAAATTGTTTTACTGCAAAATTGACTTAGAGCCCTCAGTCTACAGCTAGCAAAGCTGATGAATTATTCCTCCCCCTCTAACCAAGCACAGCCAAACACCAGGTTTCAGCTTAGTTTTGTCTATTGCACTGATTATAATCTTATATTTGTAACTATAAAAATACTCAAATAAAACAAGGCAGCATATTTACACACTCTGTCCATAACTACAAATAAGAAATTGCAATGTGGAGGTATGACAATGCGCAAAATGCATGGAGACCCTGTAAATAAAGTATTCAAACACCTGTTTTCTTCAACCCTATATAGCTGTTATTTTTCATCTTACCTGACAAGATTTACCACAGTATTTCGCAACCTTGCACTGAGAGCATCTGCGCAGATGTTCATTCCTGTTTAGAAAAAAAAGAAAATGAGTTATAAATACAAATAGAGCTTTGTATTTATCCTTCTTATATAACTAGCAATTTTCAAATATTCCAAGGCAAGGAAAATACCTGAAAAACAAGAGGAGTCTAATATGCACTATTACACAAGAAGAAATGGTGCATGGTTACATTCAAAGCTATAGCCACAATCCTTTACTCACATCATTCAGCACCTCTGGGGCCACTTTGGATCAACAGTAAAGATATCAAATGTGGTTTGTTTTTTTTTTTTTTTGCCATGTAGCTATAACCCCGAGAGTTTAATTTTGTAGATAACATGATAATTAGAGCTGTGCAATACAGCTAGTTAATCTATTTATTATCTGTCTTGAGTCTTGTCTTAAGCAAGCATCGTTATCTATCTTAAGCAAGACCTTGCTGTGAATCTGCAGTTGTGACATCAAATTATAACTTTATAACAGAGTCTGAGGTTGACATGTCAGCAGAAATGTCTGTCTTAAGAAAATACTTCTGACTGGTGGACAGTGAGACGAAAATAAAAATTCATTTGGGGGCGGGGGGGGATAAAAATCTAGAAGGATAACTACCAGAGCTATACGTCACAATCAAAGGTTAAAAGCACCTGACTCTAATACCATTTCCTGATGCTATCTTAATTTACAGTTATATGAGTTAAGAAAACATCAGTGAAGTTCTGTAAATTTTTAGACACTAAGGAAATATTAAATGTGAAAGCACACACGCAGCAAGTCTTACACCTCAAATATGTGAGTTCAAGTAAAGAGGCTTATTTCAGGTGAGTAAGATTTTGATGCTCCCCGCCCCTCTTATTCTCCTGTAGAAAATACTGAGCATGTTGTATTATTCTGGTAACACTGGGTGGTTTTACTTTGATCTCTTAGCACACAAAATTACTTACATACTTTATGGGCATTCATTAGGCTGGGAAAACAGTATATACTTTTTTTGTTGTTAAAATTGAAGGCAGAAGAGTTACATTACAGATACAATTAACTGGACTGTATGGACTGCATAATCCTTATTACTTCCCCTCAGGCTTACTCCTGGCCATCCCTCTGACCCTAACCAAGCACAGCACCTGACTGGGTGCCGCTGTTACCTTGTGAGCTGCACGGAGCTGAACGCAGCTCAGTTACACCCAAGAAAGTGTCACCATAAGCTACCCCTGTCACCATGAGCTACCACCCCTCAGTACCCCCCTTCTCCACCCTTCTGCAAGGCAAGGAAGGAGGTATGTGTCAGCCACGCTACTCTCCCCCTCAAAAGGCAATTTTAGTAACGCAATCTTTGCGTTGCTATAGTGCTTTACATTTAGCTGCCTCATATCTTATTATACGGATGAATTCAGCCTTCAGCCTTTAACTGGGAGATAACTAAGCGTCTAACACAGCCCATTTTGAACTGAAAGGGCAAGTTCAAATGATCAGATGAAGGATCTTTCTCTGCAAGACTCCCGGTGTCTGCACATTGGTACTAGGTGTGCTCGTTTCACTCGCTCACCAAACTGATGCGACTAACAAGGTATAATCCTCTGTCTCTGCTTGCACCAAAACTCTTCTGCTGTCGTCAGTAATCTAGAGGCTGCATACCATATACGCAGACTCCCAGCTCAACTGCTTTATGACATGACCTTTCTTCTTTTACTTACGCAACTCAGTTGTCCCCAAATCTTAATTTCTATGGGTGACTTCAAAATAGTAGAACACTCTCCAAAGGCCACATTGAACAGAGACAGCACCAACATGCCCACAAACCTCAGTCTAGAACTTCTGGATGACGAATTTAGCCCACTGACTTCAGACGTGACACCAAAACTATCAGGAGTAGAGGCAGAACACCAGAAATACCATGGATCATCCTCTAGCACAAACCAGCCTCTCCTTTCCCTCAAGTGGAAAAGGTATTTTGATAATGTATTGCTATTTTTGAATTATTAAAAATAACAGCTTATGCACTATCTTAGGACTCATAAGCATTTGGGGAGTTTAGATAGCTGCATTGGCCAAAGATTAAGAGGAGCATTATGTACATACAGATCATTAAAAACGAGTAACAATCTTTTCATTTCTACTGCATAAAAATCACTATTTTATTGGACAATATTTTGTAGGCATTCCTACTAATTACCAGGAGAAAGATAAATTAGAAATATTTCAGATGTAAGCATATGTTTTGCTAGTGCCTTCTTTACCTTCCTACCTGCAAAGCCAGCCCTGGAGACTGAAAAAACTAGCAACTGTTGGATTCCCGTAAACAGAATCTAAAATCCTGTACATGCACAATAGGTTTTTGATTTTAAGGTGCAATGCCTGAGGATGATTCAGAGTTAGAAACAAGTGTGAAATCTTCATTTTGCCAGCTGGGGAGAGCTGTTTCATTTTCAAGGTTGAGCAATGACACAACTTTAACCAGCCTATAATAGAGGAGCACATATTTCTTATTCTAGATTATAAACTCATGTCAGAATAATTTGGGGAAGAAATACACTTCAGTGGAATAATTACTGTAGACAACAAAAAAGAAACAGAAATGCTGTTTGGACCTGCTCATTTATTTGGATATCAGAAGCAGTCCAGGTATAAATCCATGCCCACACGCTATGCATACAAATCCTTCCCCACTGAGACAAGTTTTGACACATCTTTTAATACTAAGCAGCACATTGTATCAAGCACATAAAAGAATCATTTATAAGAAATCCACACCTTCTTTCTAGACATTTCACAATTAAACAGGATAGATGAAAACTTTTCTGAAGCTAGACCTTTCAAATTACGGAAAGAAGACACTATAAGAACTTTAACTTGTTTACCTATCGCCTTATTACCTTTTGAGCCTGCCAGTGAACCATTCACATCGCAGGTAACGTTATCACTAAAAATTTGCCTACTGACCTAGAGCAAAAAAAGAAAGCCAAGCCCCTAGAACTTTGGTTTGCTGTTCAGCTCCCCATGCACACAGCCATAGCCCTCGAGACCACCACTCTGCAGTGTGTCCCTGTTGCTCTTTACAGGCTGTACAGAACCACAGAGGGGTCACGAAGGAACTTTCGGCCTCTCTTCTTCTAGGTACCTCCTTTGCATTTAATATTCTACATCAAACTTCTCTTCATCGTTATATAGTGTTATCTGAATGACTAAGTGCTCACCCTACTGTAGAATGACAGAGCAAAACCATTTTGAAGGCAGACTTTTTTTTTTTTTGTTCTAAATGCTATTCATCAAAACACAGTAATGACTTAGGACTTCGATAACAGAGCATTTGTAACTTTAGTCCCATACACATTAAAGTACCAAAATGTCTCAGCAGGAACAAGTAAAACAGATTCCCAAAACAGAGTAATTATAACTTTCTGGAGCCAGAATTTAAATGAATGAATGCCCATAACTATCAGAGAAGTCTCTCCTACAGATTTCACGTTCTTCCATCAGAAGGCTGGATCAGACAGCCTTAATATACTGCAAGCATACCTTGCCTTGGTATACCTCTTGGTATTTTTCCAAGAGATGCCAGGATTTACTGGAATCATTGGTGTTAAGTCACCAACACTTATTCACTCTTTCTTTTGTAAAACAATTAGTGGACTTGTCAACTCAAAGCACCAAACTCCTTCAGCACCCACCGAAGTTTCAACACTTTACAGGATTATTTTCTTTGTATCCTTTGTCCCTAAGGGTTAACAATGCTGCAGTAAGAAACACACACACACACAAAAAAAAAAAAAAATCTAAGGACCATCACTCAAAACTTGGATTTTTGCCAAACTGACACCACCAGTCAGATTATTTGAATAAGGTGACTCCCTGCTGGCACCATATATTGAACAAACTATCCATTCATCTTTTGGGGTTTCTTTGAATGACAAGCAGATGTAGAATGCCTGTTACGGAGCTGAATAGTAAAGCTACTGATGAAATCATTGCTTTTTCTTCCAATCCTCTCCTTCCTCTTGGACTAAAAAAATTGCTTTAGATCTATAGCATCTATGAATCTTGCTACATGACATTTTAAACGTAAAACAGCGTGATCTAAAACACTTAATCTGAATATAAAGAATTCAAGAATAAGATTCATGTATTCACATATGCAGGATTCATGTATTTTAGAACATTTTAAAGAGTGAGACAATTTGCCTAGTTTATTCCTGTCCTTCTCAATCTTTCATTAACGTTATAGGCTATATTGAAACAATTTTAAAGTCACTGTCAAATACTCCCATGCATTTCTCAGTACCTGTAAACATCATCTGGAGATAGTATCAGGTTACTTACAAGATATCTACTGCATCTCACCTAATGTGACTAGTTTCATGGATGAGTAAATGAACAGAATTTGATCTAATCCATTCAGTAATACTTTCTCTGAAAAAGTTTCTGCTGCAATAGAAAAGGAAAGAAAGATGCAGGAATTGAAAATAAATTATTAATTTTCCAATACAGCTTCAGTAAGATTTTCCAAATGACCACAGACCCTTATGAAATAGCAAGCACAAATGAGGGTCTTAGCCTATACTAAAAAAAAAAAAAAAAAATCCATAAGAATAAAGTAAGCAGGGGTTGTCAGTTGTCATATAGCGCAGTGTTACGGTCAGGTAAAGAATCTTTACCATAAGGAGTTTGGATGTTACTAATTCTTTTCATCATTATTGTCTACAAACACCATTCATAGAATAAGCTCTCCCAATGTGTACTGAGAAGGCAAAAAAATAAACCCAAATATATAGGTGGGTGGGGGAAGTCCCAAAGGATTGATGTGGACAGAAGAGAAAAGAAAAACCTATGAGATAGGGAAAAAACTAGTAAGACAGTTCAACTGGAAGTGGCACACACACCCTCCCCAGCAAAATAACTTTTTTTCTTTTGGCTTTTTTTAAATTCCTTTTTGTTACAGGTATGGGAAGACCAGAGCACTGTAAGGAGGGGCTGACGACAAGCGATGAGGCAGCCAGATCTATGAGAAGTTGCTCCCAAGTATGAGTGGCAGCACGGGAGACAGCCTGAAAACACATGGCTAAAACTAAGAAGAACACGCCAAGTCTGAATCACAGAGTGAAGAGGTTGATGAGGGTTTGCCTGGACTGTCAGGTCCTATCAGAGCCACACCTGCACTCTCACAACATACAAACCATGCCCTTTTAAAAACATCACAAAATACTTCTGTTTTCCAGGAAAGGGCCTAATATAATTTTTAAAACCACAACAAAATGCAACCAAATACAATTAGATTAATTTATAATGAAAATGCATCTACACTTCTCTGCTGATTGCAGGCACTTGACTTTCAGCCCTACTCACAAGATAAGCGTCAGATATAACAGAGCATTTGATTACCAGACTGAGCTCAACACTCTTTCCTATGCAGTTTATTCACACTTCTGCTTCTGCCACAGCTTGCAGGACAAAAGGGGAATCTCACACAAATCCCTTACTGCATTTTTGTTGTTGATATTGTTTTTCAGTTAATAATCCAGCCCTATAATACATGTAACAAAAGAGCGGCTCTTTCAGACACATGTCCTGTTGAACTAATTTCCTGAACAAATTCTTAGACCTTTGCGATTCAGTCGAACATGTCAAGTGCATAAAGTCTGCTTGGATTTTCTCAAGTGTGTGCATTTCAGACCCGTCAAAGTGAAAGCAATCAATACCCACAATAAGCAAACATGTCATTCATCGCTTTACTAATATGCTTCTGTCTTCTAATAATAAAGATGCAAATAACGAACAGCCATCTTAAATTTGGTAGATCTGAGAGCAGAGGGGTTATGTTAATGCAATTATAACTTTCTTTCCTCGCCTCTCTCCCAGCAGAAGAATAACACAGCATAGCAGCACAGTTGGGCCCCAGCTGTTGCCCTGCTGCTCACCCACATGGGCAGCAGGCACTGGGGGGGGGTTGCATCTCCCACACACCAAAAGCCACAGCACGGCTCTGAGGACAAGGACAAAGGGTGCTGGGGGCCAGGCAGCAACAACCCCAGGGCATGTGCCTCTGCAACATCCCAAATCCAAGCCCTTGGCAAGCAAAAACCCTCTGCAGCCAGCAAGCCATGCCCACAGCAGGGGTTCCCAGCCCCTCCAGTGCCCTGGGTGCTGACTTGGGGCAGCTTGGCAGGCTCAGGGCTTCACCCCTTGTCACGGATGGAGTGAGAGTGCACTTGTCAGAGCAATATGTTTATTGATAACAAAGTTTGATAATAAATGCGACAGTGGTTTAATGAGATTCGACAGCAAGATACACTTGATTATTTACTGCACAGGGAACAGGATCAGACAAGACTGTCGGGTGGACCCTCCTACTGAGTCATGAGGTTCAGAGAGGACCCCCTTGCTTTCTAAACTCCTTCTCAAAGAGGAGTCTAGGTGCAGCTGGATCCAATCCTAGTCCCAGACTTGGTCAATGGTTTATGTCTAAAGGATTATATATGCGCAATCAATCCTGTATATCACTTAGCTAAGATTTCAAAGTTTAGCATGCTATCAGCCACTTACCGAGGATCTGTTGCGGCAAGGAATCTCTCACCCTTGAGGAGTAACCTTGAGAGGCGTCCCTACTCAAAGGGAGATCCTGGCATGCAGCCCGCTGCTGTGCAGGAGAGCTCAAAGGGCTCTCAGGCTGCCCACTATTTATGGCGGCAAGATGATTAACTCATAGTCATATTCACATACCAACTGTGTATGTTAGTTTCTTCCAAATCTAGCTTGAGTTGGACACTGACCAGCACTGTGGTTAGGTAGACACATTGCCATAAATTAGGCCTTGGCTGTTGTGTTGTTGTCCGTCTCCATCGAATCCACTTTGAGCTGGATGCATCCATCACAACTGCCACTGGTGATTATCACTTGAGCAGGGTTACGGGAAAAGGTCAGGTGTGGAGGGGGCAGGGAGGTACAGGTGGAGCACACCACCGCACCCCTTCTCCCCTGCTAGGGCCCTGGACCCGCTCTGCAACTGGAAATCAGCTGGCGGAGGAGAAGCCATTCTCCATGCACCCCAGGGCCTCTGAAATAAGGCTGCTGGGTTTTTCTGCCCTAAGGTTATTCTGTACACTGCTCTTGGGACCCACATACCTGTTGTAATCTTGTTTACCCAGACCCAACGGGTTAAGAAGCCTTTGAAATTTATGTCCCTAGAAGTCATGCATAAATCTCCCACGTTCTTCACATGCACACTTCATTGTATTGAGTAAGTATATGAATTAATCTTTTTTAAGCGAAGAGCAGCACTGGGGAGAAGCTTTCTGAGAGGCAGCAAGAATTACAAATACTTAGAGTTAAAAGATAGTAACTACAGCTAACCATCAGAGTCACTTATTCAAGTGAGAACTACGCCCTTTTATATAAGAAAAACACACCTACTTTATTTCCAAATACAATGATCATGTACTTTATACCTGAATACATACTACAGAAGTGGTATTGCATGATCGACGTGAATAACCAAAGAACCTGGCCCGTGATGAAAGTTTAGTTAAGGCATTTGTACTCCCAAGCACACCACCTACTAACACAAACAAAAATACAGGTTATTCAGGATGACTTCCCGTAAGTTAAGTCTTAGCTTCTGAAGTCTCACATGCCACGCTGAATGCCCACATTCACTGCTGTTTTCTATAATTCTTGTTACACCCAGCCATGTATTTAACACCCTGAAACAATTCTGGATACATTCTATAGGGGAAAAAACAGAATTTAAATAGATGAGGGGAGAGAGGGGATCCTTCTGCTTAGAATGGGCATCAGTTCTGTTCAGATTTTACAAATACTGTTTTTTACATATGTATTACCTTTATTTGGTTTTAAAATATACACTGAATAGGTGATGAACATGCTGGGTCATAGGACTTCAGCTGACAGGAGGTTCTGGATGGTATTTTTTGTCTGGTTTTGTGTGTTAGGTATTATCTCCCATAATTTTTTCCTGCATCTTTATTTTTCTTCTGAAGAATACCTGGTCTGAAAATCGTGAAAAACGTTTTCTAAATAAAACGTTGTTGTGGTCTACAGTCATTTCTTCATTCCAGAATCATCTTTTCTGACAAATGTTGGATTTTTAGCTTTTTCTTCTTTTGGGGGTTGCAGGAGCCAGAATCAAGGCTGGAAAAACAAGGGACATCCAAAGCATGGAGTTTCATTTACTCCTGTGTAGGAGCTAGTCTTTGTGTCCATGCAGTGACAGCAGCATTGCTAAACTCTGATAAGAAAATATTTATTTTGAAAAACTTCTTTGCGCTATTTTGAAAAAGATTGGATTTTTTAAAACATCCAGCACTCACAGAATGGTGCAAGATTCTTCACTGAAACTGAAAAGTTATCTAGAGACACAAAGAGATGACTCTCCTTCAGTTAAACTGAAAAAAACCCTCACATTAATTTCCTGAAAATAGAGCCACTAGAAATGCAGTATTTATTCTGATACAACCAAGAACAGAATTATACACCTCTCCATAAAGCTGGTAACTCATAAAAAGCTTCACATGCAGTGCTCTCCAATAAAATTAGTGAAGGAACTTATAAGAAGAAATACCTAACAATATGGCCCTCAAACAGGGAAGAAATTCAGTCTTACCTTTGAATTTTACTTCTTTGTTCAATATTTACCTCTGATCCTAACCTTCCTTCTGCAAGGAAATACAAGAAAATCTCTCTACTGAAAACCAAGAAAAGACTTCAGAAGTAATTTCAGTAGTACAAGACCCTTTAACTGAAATTGTTGTTCAGGAGAAGCACTCAGCATCTCCCAAAACAGGCCCTTTTTGTTCTAGAAAACAGAATAGCTTTAGAATAAATACCTTTTACATTTATATATGTGTATATATGTACGCACACATAGTGTGTATATACACACGCACACTCTTTATCAACATGCACGATGAATAAAACAAATGCCATCACAACAGAAATCAATAGTTGTGTGAAAATACCATAATTATCCTCCCAGCGAAACTCACAGCTATCCCCCACTAAGGGCACTGAAGCAGAAACGCAGCAAAATTTGGCTCTGAGAGGACAAGGTAACTACTACAAATTGTCTCCTACACCTCTTTGCCCTGCAAAGCTACTTTGACACAATTTCCCTCAAATCAAGGCCATCTCCGGTGTTTGCCTGCAGTCGGCACGCCAACGTGCCTCCAGCAATTTCAGGTTTAAACAGATTAATTTCAGTCACCCAGCACGTTCATTTCACCTTGGGATTTTAATCAAAGAAGAAAGTCAAATGCTGAGGAAGACTAAGATTATATTTCACAATATGAAAAGGTAGTATCTGTAACTTAGAAACATGTAAAAAAGCCACATGCAATATTTCTAAGCGCTCATTTCTGGAACATGTGGTTACAATCCAATGAAGCCAAGTATAACAAAACATCCCATCTTTCACTTTTCCCTATAAAAATGATAAATGCATTGTTCATTAATCTGCTCTATGTTCAAGTATTTTTTTCTTTGACCCATAAGTCAACATTCCACAAAAAGAAATTTGTTACTCTAAAATATCATACTGCTGTAAATATTTATATCCTGTTAGTATTACCTCCTGGATCATATGGATCTATGATTTTCAGTGTAATATAAACCCCTCTGACCATCTCAGAGAGGAATATCTTCATCAGCTTTTTTTCTCTTAGCTCCTTCCCCTTCTTGACCATATTTATATTTTTAGGTTACCCATTTTTTAGAGGTCCTGCCATGCTTATTTACTTGCTTTTCTGCTTCTAAATATGAACAGTTACACCTGAAAGTCCTTTCATTCCCTATGGAACACATTTGGAAAGTGCTGAACAAAAATTAAAATATTTCAGGCAACAAACTTGGACAGACATAGCAATATAGCTGTGCTCAAAATAAACTGTGCATTTTGTCTCATAGATTTAGAATTGGGTAAGGATGCACATCAAGTTAACCCCTCACTTTCACCTACTTAGCCCTTACGTTCAGATCACACCCAAGTTAAGATACAAATGCAGGTCACTGGAACAGGATAGTCAGTTCTGCTTACTTATAAGCTGAAGAACCCACAAAACTAGAAAACAGGAGTGAAATGCAGGAAAAAATACATTTCTATCAGATAGCAGAGAGGGCTGACAACACAGAGAAACAGATTCACGCATATACTGGCACAGAGCCCAGAGAAACAGCTTGTTTCCCCTTTGCTCAGGTGTAATCTGATATTGTGAGGTCTTGCAAGATAACCAAAGTGTTCTTGTCATGAACTGGATGCTCATAAAATCCTGCTGAAGACTTTTGCATTAGAAGAATGTAAAAATGTTCCTGAGATCAGTAACCCCGCTTCCTGCCTCCAGAGCGGGACGGCTTTCTGCTGTACTTGTTCCTCTTGGGATGCACTTCAAATGCATATAAATTTCCCTCAGGCAAAAGCATTTCTGATACCGAGTCTAATCTTCACCTCTTAGAAACACGGACTATTCCTGACAGTATCACTGTTTACTCTCCTAAGCTATTCCACACAATTGCGAGGCATTGGGGAAACGTGAAGAAAGATCACTTTTAGCAAATCTATAAGCACCTGTAATAAATTTACAAATAGCTGTCTAACCAGTTCTCTTTCAGTCTAGCTGGATGGACAGTCTTAAAATTACCATTCACACACATCTTCCAACTTTTTTTTTTTAAACATCTATTTTTCTTCAAATATTCTCTAGTTCATCAGTTCTTTTCCCGTCATTTTGTTATCTCCAGCCTTGCAGGCATTTTGGTTTTCTTGCCACTGTTTATTTTTTCCCTAATTTTCTCCATGTTTCAACAACTTTCCTGTTTGGGAATCTCTTTTCCCTTTTCTAGATCACAAAGGCCTTGGGTTTTTCCTCGCAGAAGTCTCACTTTGCTCCCCATCAGCCCCAAAATGTTTTTGTCTGCCAATGCTTTCTGTCCAAGAACAAAACAAAACACGGCTTGGAAATACCTGGAAAGAGTGGACTTTATTATAAAGCACTGTGCCAAATACCCTTACTGAATGATGATTTTTCATTTTACACTCCTTACGGCAATTTTCATTTCACATCAGCGTGATAACATTCAAGCAATTTGATCTGAGAACAATTTTACAAGTTTTCTTCCCATCCAGTGCTTAAATAAAATCTGTTATGTCACACCTCTCGCTTCTCTCTCCAACAGATTCTGGATGTCAATACAGAAGGGATGTCTTCCCTTCTGTCTCCCTCCTTTACATGTCACCGAAAGGTGGATTTTCGGGGTCCCACTCTAAAGCTTAATTTTGGAGATGTTCACCAATAAGAATGAAGCTATTTCATATTAGCACCAGGACAGCAATGCTACACAGAAATTATTCAGAAAATGCAGAATATATATATTTAAATATTTACTGTTGACTTCTATAAGGCAGTTAAAGTAAAAATGTTATTACGGCTGCTTTGCACCATTAGTGACAGAAAGCAAGATCTTCAAGCAGGACTAAGCATATAACAGCTAAGAGTTGAAGTTAAACCTTAAAAGTGCCCTAAAGTCCACTTATAATGCCAGATTGAAAGAAATCTTTCTATAAAAAAAAAAAAAAAAAATGTAGTCACTAAACTTTTCACATCCCAAACCATAAAGTCCTTGAGCTGAAAGATTCATTGGAGCCTCCATCTTGTTCTCAAAGATCTTTGTAAGGTTCTTCCACGCTTCAGTTAACCTGCTTGTACTGAAACTCCTGCAAATGTCCCCAAACTCAGCCTCAATCACTGCGGGCAGAGTGCCTATGGGAAAGCACAGGCAGTGCACAGTGCTGCCCAAGAAAGCAGTAAGCACCTGGGCATCTAACTGAGCCAAAGGTCCACGCTGCTACGTGGCTAGCAGAACACCCTCCAAACAGTGAAAAGCAAATGAGGGTATGTGAACTAATAAGCACTGGCATAGCTACGCGTGCAGCAAAGACACAAGTTGCTTTCAAGGCCTCTGCTAAATATTCCACTGTAACAAGCACAGAAATACCAAGGCTGAACTGTGTGTCGATATTTGTTCACCTCTTGCTTGCTTCTGCCCCCGCTTAATTTGGGGTCAATGCCCCTACAGAAGCAGAACAAGGTCCCGAACCTGGTTCTTGCTCAATACTCTAAATGTAAGTCACAGCCATTGTGGAGCCAGCCAAGATGCTGCAACTACTGAACTGAGAAAGCCTCTGCACGACTGGAGTCTTCCCACTCCAAAATAAACAGCCAAGGAAAGCCATAAATCAGTTCCACATCACGTAATACTTACTCTCTGTACTCTGGTGACATCTGATGGCTAAAAGCGTAATAGATGTTTCTTCAATTTCAAAGATTAGTCATCCAAGTTCCCCTTTTCCATTTAGCAGAGAAGCAAAAAAGTCAAAAGAAATGTCTCTGTAACTATAGTGACACCTATATATTTTCAGAAAAAAGGTGATTATAATCAAACAGCTGAGAGCACTAGGGTTAATTTGGCTCAGTCCACTTCCCACCCATTCTACATATCAATTAGTAAGTAAGCAAAACCTATACGCCCTTCATGGTTTCCAAGTTTGTGCATTTCCAACAGAAAGGTCTTTAAAAAGAAATTGACCCAATTCAGAAGTGTATTTTAGAACCCTACATCATCACCAGCTTCAGAAAAAGCTTTCCTGCTGAAGAATTAACAGTTTGACCAGAAAGGCACCTAACCCCGGGAGTAACCCTGAAAATTTCAGTGTCACTAAATGACATGATTGAAGATATGCACATGCTTAGGCATGCCTGCAAACTGCAGCCCTCTCTCACAAACTAGTGCTGTTATTAGTACCGCTACGTTTCTAACTGTAGTCAATACCTTCATAAAAGATATTCATTCCAACGAAGGAATCATCTGAATAATTTAGTGTCTCCCAGAAACTACTCCTTATTTTAGAGAGGGAGCTCAGATAATACTTGCAAAAAAATTTTTTAATAAATTCTGTTGGAAATGTAAAAATTGAGATAAAACGTGGATAGCTTTCAGAATTCAAATAACTCTTGAACTAATTTCATTCAATCTTAAATTTTTAATAAAAAAGATCCCATGTATTTTTAAATGAAACCTTCTCCATTTCCAGCTCAGTTTTATTACGCAATAGTAACAATGTTGCAATAACATGAAAAATAACCAAGTGCTTTTTAAAAATCGGAAGCTATTATTTTCATTAATAGAATCAATTTCTTAATTAAGTCATAGGAATTTCAACATACAATGTGCTTCCTCACACTTAGCTACTGGTTCTCATTTTTTTCTTACAACATTCCACAGAGAATGTTGAAAGAATGAGGAGCTGCCAAGCCATAATATCTGTCGTAAGATGAGAGATTGTCATCTACCTTCCTGCTGACTTGTCCCAATCACAATGCATCAGTGCACACATTTCCATTTCAAAAATTGCCAGTGGTACTGAAGAAGCTTCAAAGAGGCACAGACACTGCAAGGAGGTTTGAACTCATATGGAGAATCACAAATTGATATGGATTGGCTGTGGATTTTGCACAATTATCCAGTTAAAAATTGGTTTTTATGTTCCAGAAAATACTACTTCTACATCACTTTAAGTCTTCAGTTAAATCTCGTTTTCTCTGTGGCTAAGAAACATGGGCCTTTAATCATCATCCTGTAGCTTCAGCAATGGGTCACAAGTGAAATCAGATTATTTGTTTCAGTTCAACAACCATGGAATGAGACTTTGCAGAGCACAGTACAAGAAAATGAGAAATACGTTACTCCTTATTTGCAAAGGAAGAAAGCAAAGGTTTATTGTGATGGGCAAACGCTGGGAGAAAGCTAGAGTTTTTGTTAATGTATGTCAGTGCTGATATGGCTTATAGATATCAGTAGAAGTTAAATAATCAACAGCAATGCTCTGCTTTGCAGAATAAAAGAAATGCCAGCAGTACATGTTTGAAAAACATGAGCCTCTGGTAATTTCTAAAGTCAACCATGCTCCAAATCAATGAGCTGAAAAAGCGTGTGGGAAGGAATGATCCATCACAATCACACTGTTCTGTAAAAATTTCACTTTCATTAAGATTGAAAAATAGAAAGATTTTTTCATGTGTGTGCATGTACATGCATATGTTTTTATCCATATATACAACCTCTCTTGGCTTTCTTATACCTATTCTGAATTTTTCATTTCGTATTTGCTACTTCCTCCTATACCTCATGAAAATGTTACACTCATCACCTTTTCTGAATATCCACCACCACCCCTGCAGTAACGCAATGAAACTCAGAAGAGGTCCCTCACCAGCTCAGGCACCTGCTCCCTTCAACAGCTCTGCTGGCATACTCGCGAGTGGCTCATGCGTATTAGAAAGGCTGGCACAGTGTCAGAATGATCTACGTAAACCCTACCTTTAGCTTATTTTACTGCTTGAATGCTGGTTACCAGTCAAACTTCACATCCAAATCAGAGACTTTGCCGTTTAAATGGAGGGAAAGCCAAGCGTTCTTCTACTGCGCACGCTTCACTCAAAAACGTTACAGCACGCCAACAACTTCAAGTAGCTCATGTTAAGTCCCCACTGTTGTTACATGACTGCAACAGGTACTTAAGTTAAAGCTGATTTGAGTATTTCTTATGAAAGCATCAACACGCCTTAGTTGTAAGCAAGAGGTGCAGAGAAAAATATTCCTCTGTAGGCTGGCTGCAAGAACAAGCACCTTGCAGACTGCAAGGCAAACACCTGACCTCTGCCATTCCTGTTGCTTAGGCTGTGCAGGAAATACTTGCCGAAGGAGGTATTTTTTTTAAGGTCCGAACAGAAAAAGCAAAGTTGAAATGTCAGTATAAACTGTAGGAGATGCAGGTTTAGTTTTGGGTTTGGGGATTTTTGTTTTGTTTCCTTTTAATCAAGAGGCTGGCTCTTCTGTTCGCTTAAATTGGGGTTATTCTCAGCTGGTTAGTGGATTGAAGCCCCTGATTAATTTCACATAGATCATTAAGATAGCTAAAAGAATCCAAATCACACCTACAATTTAAGCTGAATGTAAGAACTCAACATGAAAAGACTCCACATTTGCTTTTGCTGGACTCTTCAAAACCTGAACACAGTCTGAAAAAGAGATCTGCTGCTTCTCAGTGAACGCAGCTAAGGGAACACGGCTCTGTCATCTACAAAAACTAGTCCTACTACTAAAATATTTGTCTGAAGAAAACAAACTCTTTTGCCTTTTTAAGTGCTGCTTGTGGAAATCACCTCTGCTAATACACAATACAAATGATAAGAACATGCCAACACAGGAAGGACAAAAATAACGACGAAAAGGTGAAGAATACCTTTAACCCACCACAATGCAGTCACCTATTACCATGGCAAAATTCAACTTTGCAGGAGAGGAGATTTCTTGACAGCCAGCGGCTCCAGACCATGGAACAAAATTCCCATCAGCCAAGGAACCACTCAGATTTCAAATCTGAAATTTAACCTCTAGACAATCCATATTGTTTGGGGTTATTTATTTAACTTAAATTATATTTCGGAAATGACATGTAGTGCATTTTTTACTGCTATGATGGCTTCCGCACTGAACAGGTTATCTTTAAAGAATGTATGTTTGTTCAGGGCTATCAATTAGAAAAATTATGTATTTCAATTAAGCTGTGTTTTTACTTAGAAATAATTCTTGTTTTCTTCTTAAATGCAGATTGAATTTACAATCGGCTATTACATAGGTATTTCAGTTGTTCTAAAACAACATCACTCAGGGGGCTGAGTAGTGGCAACGCCTCTGCTGGGCACTGGTCTTACCACTAGTTAATAACTAGTTAACTGACTAGTTAAGTCAGGCTAAGTACATGCTGGCTACGTGACAATTAACCAAAATTTGGTTAACGTCACATCAGTAACCGCAGGATTTTGTAGAAATTCTTCACAACAGAGAGAAACTTTCATGAAACCTGAAAGGCTTGCAAAAGAGAGAGAGATGCATGCCAGATGTTTCCAAACTGAGCCAGTTTAAAATGGGAGAGTATACAAAATACACTGACAGAGTAATTTGCTGATTCTGGACCATGTGTTTGCACTTCATATAAAGCTACTTTTTCATCCAATTTGATAAAAAAGTTCCCAGCATGATACTAGGTCGTTGCACTGCTGAAGATGAGGCCTTCTGCCGGAGACAGAAAGCCAAGGCTCTGACCACTGCATTCATTTAAAAAGAAAAAAAATAAAAATAAAATATCTACAAGTTCTGGTTTTTGTTTGGTTTTTTTGGCAAAAAAACCCAAAACAACAACAACAAAAAACCATGATAGGCCAAGGACTTGATGGATCAATCACACACACACACAATCACAATATTTTTAACTTATTTTTCTGCATTCCTCATCCTAAACTATGGGTTAGGTGAACAGCAGCAGTGCCTCACCCCATAAGAGACAGCAGAAATTCCTTAACCTCCCTAACTGGGAAACTGCAACGTTCGTATTCATAAAGACTTTTTAAAACCTTGGGTGGAAATCTGGATTAGTGCATGTTTGGTATTAATAGTTCTTGTAAAACTCATGAACCTTGAAAACGTCTGTGAGCGTTTTTAGCTAAAATACGGACTGAGCTTCCAAGACTAATTTGTGTTGGCAATGTTCAAGATAGAATTACAAACAGATGTTTTAGGTCTGTCTGAAAAACTAAGGGATTTGGGGATAAAAGTCTTCTGAACAATTAATGATGTTGCCAAAATAAATAAATATGTGGTCATCTGCTAAAGCTAAATATATATAAACACATAACCCCAAACCAAAGTATGTATCTTATGAAAATACTGAACACATTAACATAAACTAGGCAGTGCCAAGACAGTTGTTTTAGAACACTAAAGAACATGCTACAACTCTCTTTCAGAGTGAAAATATGATATACTTAATAGTACCACCACATATTAAAAAAAAAAAAATACATGTGGGGAAAAAAAGAACCACTGAGACTTGGACTCTGTAAAATACTTAAGAATGAATGACTCTCAAAAATCAGAGCCTTACCTAAGGATAAAAACAGATAGCAGATTACCAATTTATTAACACTTTTACATGGCCTTAGAAGGTGCTTTTATTTTCACAGGGACACTGACTTTGAAAATAAAACTAGATTTAAAATAAGAGGAAGTACAAGTATTTTAGAATGCTGGCAAGAAAAAAAAATCCTCAATGCAGTATATCATTACATTTAATTTGTGAAGTATTAAAATAACATATTAAGTGTACCCTAAACTAATTGCAAACAGACAAATTGTCAGGATAAAGCATCCTACCATCCTATAATGCATATAATGTTTAGCTGGAATTCTTATAAAGACATAAACCAAAAAGTGGCTTAAGTCCATTTTTGCAGTGGATTTGTGTGTTTTCTTGGATCTCTTCTACTCTTACAATTCACTCATTCCGTGTAATTATTAAGAAATACCACAACTCTCATAGCTATGACTTGAAGAAACCAATTAAGTTCCCAAATACTTATTGGATTTAGAGTTAAAACTGTTCAAGCACATTTTCCAGGATGATAAAAATTCTGTTTATGAAAACATACTTAGGACGTATACATCAAAAACATTTATGCATTAGCATTTTCTAGTGGAAAACATGTTTGTTGGATGAGTGGACAGCTGCAGGTAAAAATACTGGATAAAGGCAACTATGTAAATGAAAGGAGGAAAACCACAGATTTCTGGGAGCGAGAACTGGTGTTTTCTTCAGTGCTGAATTCTGAGTCCAGAAGATAAAGCTTACATAGTAAAGTACCATTCCCTTGCTCAGCAATGGACTTCTCTTGTACCACTGAAGTCTTTGACAAACTTTTCACTGACTACACTAGTGCAGGATGAAGACAGTAGTAGAAAAACAAGTTACACAACTGGGTCAGTATCTTCCAGCAAGGATTGCTCTCCTCTGACCATTGAAAAAGTAAATTAGCATGGACACCAAAATCGTCATCTCTAGGTTTCAGGTCAGACCAGAGTAGATCAACTGTGTGCTAATGCACTGCAAAAAACACTGTCTGATGACTTTAGTTGGGGCAAACGGGAGGCATTTATGAGCTGCAGCCCCAACTGAAACCAGCGGTCAGCCAGCAAGTCTAAAGCTTCAGGCAGCTGTGGTACTCTCCAGTCAGTCATTCTGCAGCACAGACACACATTCAGATCTACATTTTGTAACAAAAACGACCCAAAACCTTAATTTGGGAAAAAAAGTCTTCTACAAAGACTTCAGCACTAATGGAAAGCTCTTTTAGTGATCACCATTCATAAATAAACCATCTACACCGTGACAGCCAGGAAGTAGTCCATCCTCCAAATTTAAGACTCACTGACATGTTTTTCAATAACTACTAACGCTACAAGCATGTCTTTGATTCAGGGACTAGGAAAACAAAGGAAAAGAGAAAAAGTAGGTATAGATTAGACCAGCCTAAGAAGGGGAGCTTTCTGAAGACTTTCAATTCAAATTAACAGACAAGTTTTGTGGAGACCATTCTCAGAACCCCCTCATAAATCCAAGGAGAAAGCAGTGTGCAGCTGTGGGAAGATGGTTACACCGCAACCCAGCACAGGAGACCACAGAACCATAAAACCAGTTAAGTTGTGCGAAACCTCCAGAAGTCACCTCGTCCCACCTCCTGCCCAAAGCAGGGCTGATCAGCTGTAACACAATCAGATGTTCTGCTTAAATATAAGCGCCACTGAAAATTCCACAGTCACCAACTCTGCTGGTCTTGCTATACATCTACAGATCCATCCCTCTGTAATGAGTCCAAACCATTTATTTGTACTGGTGAGCAGCTACCAACATGAGTTGGGTCACCAGTTCCTTTTGGTGACATCCAGGAGCCGCTGACACTCAAATTGCCATCACTGGTATCCAGCAGTGACTACAGAGAATCAAGGCTGAGAACAGAGGAACAGAGCAAACCACACTTGAGAGAGATACTGGAAGAGATCATTATTTAGCATCAATAAGCATAGATCATATACATCACCTGAAAATCCAGTTCTTTCCATCTGTCTGAAGACTCAATAAAGGAACAAGTATACACCACGCATTTTTACAGTCTCTTTCCACACAACAAAAGAAAGAAATCTTTTGCTAAAAATAAAATTGAAAAAAAATGTAAAAAACCCACAAACAGCAAAAGAAGCAGCAGAAAAAAAAAAGCTCTTTATATATCCACACACTCAAGAATTGTATTCTCGGGGAGGAACAGAAGGAAAAAGTGGTAACTAACAGCACATATAGCCCTTATTATTTAAAAAAAAAAAAAATCAATGAACATATTTACTGAAAAAATAATTCAGTATCTATATATAGCAGAGATAATTTTTTGTTATATAGCCAGGAAGCTTACTACATTTAGAACACAAACCCCAAATGTTTGCAATAACCCACTGGGTACAAAACTTAATAAATGTTAACAACAAATCCATTACCTAGCATTCAATAACTACACAAATACTGTTAAAAAATAAAGTAGTTCTTCACCTGCTGAAATGATTTAGCAAGTCCATCTGAAAGAGGATGGGACATCCATATACAATAACCTTGTGAGTTCGTGGCAGAGATTCCTCCATCCATCATACCAAAAAGGAAAGGAAAGGTTATACAGGTTAATAGACACAGAATATCCATGATTGACTTCTGTACTTCACTACACACACAATATCTTCCAATGATCACTGAGCTGTTGGAAAGTTTGTATGAGTCAATGCTTTCTTCATGTTGAAGATATAAAACTATGAAGACAAATTATAATTATAAAATCCTCACTACAGTACCTAGTGCTAAGACAGTATCTGTTTACAATAACGAGCAGAGGGCAAGCATACCCTGAACCATAGAGGCTCAAATGTCAGTGACGGCTCAAATACAAGATGCCTACAAGATGCCTCAAAACCTACATTCTCACAGTAAAAGTTATCTTTTCCGATATGATATCTGCAATTATGCAAGACAGCTTTCTGCCCAAATCCTCCTTTCTCCCTCACTTTGAGAGGGGGAGAAATTCTTTATTTTTCTCCCCTGCAGCTGATCGCTTGCAGGTTCGATTCTTCTAGGGGTCAGGGTTTCCACACACTGAGCAAATTAACCCCTAAACAAACAGGTATAAATGAATTTCACTCATTTTATTGTTTTGAGTTACATGCAACTCTTTTTCCACAAATCTGGAAGAAGCATTGGATCAGTGTCATGAATTCTTGAAAATTTTTACATACTGTGGCACTGGTGTCAATTCTGAACTCACATTAA